>NW_027362765.1:42999737-44199737 GCF_046119375.1 Phyllobates terribilis
GCATTTGTATGTACAAATATGTTATTAATGCAATCCTCAGAGATGAAGAGGACTTGAACTCTAGTGACACCTTTTGGAAGTATCAATCCTAAAAGTTAATATCGACCTTTTAACGAGCCTTGTCACATGACTTAGGATAACAGCCACACCAGAATCTAAATATGCCGACACATATTTTGGGGTTTTTGCCCCTCTTCAGCGCAAAGCATGAGAGGCCTGTGACTGGGTCTAACAGGGGTAACATTTCTCCATGTGGAGATTGACATGCCAGTGTAAGGAGACTTCTACCGCGGTAATGCTCCTCTGGGAAATTAAATATGCAAATTGTCCCTTTAGCAAGAAAAGGGGCTTGAACTCTAGTGCCAACTATTGGAAGTAGCAATCCTAAAAGTCAATATTGACCCTATACCCAGCCTTGCCATATGACTTAGGATAAAAACCAATCCAGAATCACAGTTTTCAGACACATGTACCAGGGTGTTGCCTCTCCTTAGTGCATAGCTTGAGATCTCTCTTTATGCTGGACACCAGCTATTAGTGAAATCCTGTTTCATATGATATTTAGTATGGCCTACTTTGAAAACACAGAAACTAATTTTGATACACAAAAAGCCAAAACTTTTCTGTATAGAATATATATTACCGTGTAAAAGTTTTAGGCTTGGGTTAAAATAATGCTACAAAGTAAAAATGCTTTTTAAAAAAAGTGTTAATAGTTTATTTTTATCAATTAGCAAAATACAAAGTGAATGAACAAAAGAGAAATCTAAATCAAATTTTTGGTGATTGCCCTTTGTGTTCAATACAGCATTCATTCTTCTAGGCATGCTTGCACACAATCAAGGATTTTGTAGGAATATAGTCATGTGTACGAATAACAAATTTCATAAATAGGTGATGATTATTTTCCTTTGTGGGATGAAACAGTCATTATCAGAAACAGCTGTACAGGAGGCTTAAAACTGGGTGAGCAACAGATAGATCCGTGAAATGCGACTTTTACCTGATGTTGCATTTTTTTTGGTGAATTTCACTCCAGTCCTAGCCTGCAGTAAGGTTTCTGGCAGATTATTAATTTGGCACATTTTACTTGTTATGAAGACACGGGGATCAGTGGGTGCTCTTGTCCACTGGTCCAGCTGTCTTTAGAAAGACTGCATGGACCAGGGCTCATACCATTGCACGCCCACTCTCTTTTACTGTGGGCAGAAGCAGAACACTACTCAGACAACACAGGGTGAAAGTAAAATAGTGTGGCAATAATTTATTGAACCACCAGCAAACAATAACATATAGAACAGTCCCAGCAAATACCCAATATGGTGAAAATTACAGAGTCCTCACCCTTCCGCTGGCTCGCCTGGAATAGAGTAGCTGTTATTTCGGGGCTTCCAGGGTCGACTACCCCCACCAGTGGTACCCAGCTTTTGGCGAGCCCCCAAAGAGAGGAGGTAACGACAAGCTTAGGAAACTAGCTGAGCCCATTTTGGTGGAGTCGGTATCAAATGGTCCAACTCCGACTCCTAAAATATGTAATAAATTGGGTACAGTAGTTCAATGCAGTTTGCGGGGAATATTTTTTCATAAGAATTTGGGAAAGTTATGAAATGTCCTATAAACATCTGTCCTACTCCTGATCTAAGGGTCTAGACTTTTAGCTGAGATGAATCTGTGCTACAGTAAATTTATCACTTAAACATGAGCCATGTATGAGGGAGTCTTAGTCATGGAAATTGAAGAGTCTGAGGTTTGGCTTACTGACTCCACAGCCCTGTGTAGAATGACACTGAATAGAGGCAGAGACCCCCTTTTTATAGTTCACAATTGTCCTTTCAGCCATCATTTACAGGTCAAGGGTCAGGGATGAAGGTGGAAGGGGCTCATGACTCATTGAGCATTTAGTCAACTTGCATAGTTTGTTCTCCATTGCTCGGCAAATCAACAACTCCCTGGGCTGGTATAATACGTAATCAGCATATTATCACAGTATTGCTCCATGACCTTATCTTGCAAGATTTGCAGACAATAAGTTGCAGTACATCTCAACTCAAGTGTCAACATTCAGGATTATTCAACAATAGTCTGGGCTAATCAACCAAATAAGAATACAAATACAAACATCAACATGAAGATAAAAGCATATAGCTCCTGGCTTACTGAATTTATGTCTGGCATAATTAAGAAGAAAATCGGTGTCGTTATACTTGTGAAAAGGATTTGCCATTTTGAAGACTTTACTGCAATGAAACAGCAAAAAATAGCAAACGACAAAAAAGAGAAGTGACGTCAAAAAATCGCAAATGAATAATCAGGGACATAAAGTCCTTAAAGTGATTATATGGCTCAAGTTTGTTTGGGATTACATGAAGAAACAGAAGGAACTTTTCTAGGCTACATCCACAGAAGATATGTGGTCAGTTCTCCAACATGTTTGGAACAATCTCTCTACCGAGTGCCTTCAAAAAACTGTGCAACTGTACATAGAAGAAGTGATGAAGGGACAGGGGGTCATACAAAATATTGATTTCTTTTAGATTTCTCTTTTAGTCATTCACTTTGTATTTTGTTAAATTGATAAATTATTAGTGCTTCAAACTTGAAAGCTTCTTACTTTAAAACCAAAAAAATGAGCTGGACTATAAGCTGGTACAGACTGTAAGAGCATGTTCACACTGTGGCCATTTCACAGACAAACCCCAAGAAAAAAAAACAAAATGAACACATGCCATACAGTAAGTTAATAGTACATGTAAATAACACAGGGCACGGAATGGTGCTAACCTGTCTAGTGTTAAAACCTTACCATGTATCATATGACGTCAATGCATTCTAGAGTGTTTGAAGCTGTCAGGGAGGGTATAAGATGGACATCACCAAATAGCAGAGAATTTATGGCCCCTTATGATTTTCCACTGAAAACATCGCTAAAAAACATAGGTGACATAAAAATGAAAAAGTGAAAAGTTGGAACAGCACAACATTGTGACCTAACTTGATAATCTATAAGTTGTTTTGAAGTCTACAGTACTGTTGCCATCATGGTCTTTGCTGATGATTGAATTTTTGCAACAAATTGGATAGAAACATATAAAATGTATAGTATAATTATAATATTTCAAGTGAAAGATATGGAAAATAAAATATATTTCATTCTTGGCAGATGAATGTACCAGGAACTCAGAGGAACATCAGATATTTTCAGATTTTAAAGCAGATCATCATGGTCTCACACCAGATACTTATGAAGAACATGTCATTACACTTGATATACTTCCAGCCATTAGCTGCAAACCTCCATCAGATCTTTTTCAACAAGTCCTCCCTTCTGATTCCTCGCAGACAGTTTCGCAAAATAAAGATAACAGAAGAGATGTTGAACATCTAAAATCTCATACAGCGGAGAAGAGATTTTTGTGTGCAGAATGTGGCAAATGTTTTACAAGGAAAGACGATCTTCATACTCATCAGAGAATTCACTCCATGATGAAGCCGTTTTCATGTTCAGAATGTGGAAAATGCTTTAGCTGTAAATCAGGATTATTTAGACATCACAAAATTCATACAGGGGAGAAGCCATTTTTATGTTCAGAGTGTGGGAAATGTTTTATAGAGAAATCAACTCTTGTTGCTCATCAAAGAATTCACACAGGGGAGAAGCCATTTTCATGTTCACAGTGTGGGAAGTGTTGTTCTCAGAAATCTGATCTTGCTAAGCATGAGAGAATCCACACCGGGGAGAAGCCATTTTCATGTTTAGAATGTGGCAAATGTTTTACAGAGAAATCACATCTTTCTAAACATCAGAGAATTCACACAGGGGAGAAGCCATTTTTATGTTCAGAATGTGGGAAATGTTTTATGGAGAAATCACATCTTGTTACACATCAGAGAATTCACACAGGGAAGAAGCAATTTTCATGTGCAGAATGTGGAAAATGTCTTTCTACGAAATTTAATCTTGCTAAACATCAGAGAACTCACACAGAGTAGAGGCAATTTTCATACTCAGAATGTGGGAAATGTTTTAACCAGACATCAGAACTTGTTGTACATCTGAGAACTCACACATGAGAGAAGCCATATTCATGTTCACTATATAGGAAATGTTTTTACCGGACGTCACACTTTGCTAGACAGCAGAAAATTCACACAGGGGATATTGTTTATAATGCGTCTCTAATTGGTCATCAAAAGGCTCACACAGTTAAAACATTTTTATGTTCAAAATGTAGTAAATTTTTTTACCTTGAAATCTCATTTTCTTAAAGATCAGAGAAATCACACAGGGAATATTCCACAATCAATTGTGAGTGGTATAATTGAAAAATAGAAGCATTTTGGAACCACAATAACTTGGCTATAAAGTAGCAGACCACGTAAAGTTACAGAGGGGGCCGCCGAATGCTGAGTCACTTAGTGCATAAAAGTCTCCAAACCTCTGCTAAATAACTGCATAGTTTCAAAACTCCCCCAGAATTAACATCAGCACAAAAAGTGTTCACTGGAAGCTTCATGGCATGGGTCTCCAAGTTCAATGACAGTGCAGCTGGTTGTCAGCTTTATGTCACCAAGCACAATGTCAAATACCAGATGGATTGGTGTAAAGTACCATTTCGCCACTCGACTTTGAAGCAGAGGAAACTTGTTCTATGGAGTGTAGAATCACACTTCTCTATAGCAGTCTGGGTTTACTGAATGCCAGGAGAATGTAGTGTCTGACTGCTTTGTACTAACTATACTTTTGGGTTGTTTTCAGGGGTTGTCATATGCCTTCAACTTCTAATGAATGTAAATTCTTCTGTGTCCGTATGCCAAGACAGTTTGTTCTATTGTATGCTTCCAACTTTGTGTGAAGAATGTAGTGAGTGTCCTTTTCTGTTATCCATGACTGTGCCCAATGCGTAAAACTAAGTCCATAAAGACATGGTTGGGGTAGATTGTTGTGTAAGAACCTGACTGACTGCAAAGACCCCTGACCTCATCCCATCCAATACCTTTGGGATAAACCAGAATGAAGATCACAAAGAGAACCCTCTCATCCAACATCAGTGTCTGCCCTCACAAATGCTCTTCTGGATGAATGGGCCAAATTTCTCACTGGCCCTCTAAAATCTTGAACAAATCCTTCCCAAAACTATGGAAGCTGTTTTATCTGCAGAGGGGCCAATCTCATATTAGGGTCTATAAATGTAGAATAGGAGGTCATTTATGCTCCTGTTGGTGTAGGCAATGATTTTATAGAATAATCAATACCAAATAAAATAAATCTTACATTACATCATTTATAACAAAACAATAAAAGGGTGGGCCTCAACGAAGCCACATTTTCCTTGTGTGGGTTGTACAAGGAGACATTACTAGGACCTATTGATCAGAAATGACTATGCAACCAATCAACGTTCAGCTTTCATTTCACCAGAACAACCAATTAGGTTTTAGTTGACCAAGATAGTGTAAGAAATGACTGAGGCCCATCATATCCTTCCTGCAAGTTAGGTGGTTCTTTCTAGAGGTCAGTAGTGTTGTGTGTGTCCAACCTTGAGTATTGTGAAAGCAGTGGCGATGTACACAGGATCAATCAGAGAAATACATGACTTTTCTACAAAGCAATTTCCAGACTTTTCTTTTCCAGTATAATGCAGTATAGATGATTTGATGTGGAAGTGGTGTAACACATGATTCGTGGCTGATACTAGAAAACCAATGTGATTGCACAACCAACATTGTTGAAGAGATCCAGTAGAGGATTATGAGAAGCCCGAAGAAATCGACATGAAAATGATCCCAGCAGAGCAACCTGTCGCCTTGTACTAAAATAACTTCAGCTGAAGCATCCGAGTGGTGGTAATTGGAAAGGAAAAGTTCCACCAGTATACCTATGGTTGACTAGTAATGGTGCCATGGGCAGCACAGTTACTCAGTAGTTAGTACTGTTTATTTGCTTTTCTGGGTTCAAATCCTACCAAAGACAACATTTGCAAGGAGTTTGTATGTTTTTCCCGTGTTTACGTGGGTTTCCTCCGGTTTCTTCCAAAAACATACTGATAGGGAATGCTGATTGTGAACCCCAGAATCAATGTTTATTCTTTAAAGAGTGGTCAATTTTTCTTTTGTATTTTTTTTTGTTGCCATTTTCTAATTAGGACTTGTTTTTTGTGGGCGAGTTGTAGTTTTCGATTACACCTTTACCATATGTTGTACCGAAAAATGGAGAAATTTTCCAAGTAAGATAAATGGTAAAAAATGCAATAACACCATTGTTTTTAAGGTTTTTACAGAATTCGTTGTATGGGAAAAATGACCTGCTAACCTAATTCTCCAGGTCTGTTCAATTATGGCAAAAGCATAAATGGCAAAAAAAAATCAAATTTTGTTTGTTTTGTTCTGAAAACAAAAAAAATGTTGGTTTATGTTAACATATTCCTAGCACCTTAACATTTTTATTTCTTTGTCAAGGAAGTGGTGGTGTTTTTTTTACAGGGGTGGGGCTGACATTTTTATTGATACTTATTCGGATAAATTCAATACTTTTATTACTTTTTATTTAATTTTTAAAGGAGGTGTGACGACCAGAAAATTACAATTCTGGCATTTTGATTTTTTTTCTCTTTGCCGTATTTACAGGGACACGAAGTCCCACCACTCGGTGCTTCACAGTATGGCCAATCATTTAAATACTCCTTCTCACTTGCTTGTTTCCCTTAATCTCCATGCCCTCTTCTTTGGTTGACAACTCTGACTTCATACTGCCAGGGAAGGGTGGAGATAGATGGAATCCAAGCAGGTGGGATTGGCCCTGCCGTGAAGCACCAGGCACCTGTACTTGGTTTGAATAGTCAGTCTGTGCTGACAGACTCTTTTTAACATAAAAGTTAATTAATTTTAATTCATTATAGATTGGACTTTTACACACTTGACAGTACCAAATTTTTATTTATTTTTAACAGAGAATTGAATTGTTATATTTAAAAAAAAAAACATTTGTTACTTCATTTTAGTCCTATTTTGTGATTTGAACTTGTAATCCTTTGATTCATTGTTATATACACTGCTCAAAAAAATAAAGGGAACACTTAAACAACAGAATATAACTCCAAGTACAGTATAGACCAAGAGTTTGGACACACCTTCTCATTTAAAGATTTTTCTGTATTTTCATGACTATGAAAATTGTACATTCACACTGAAGGCATCAAAACTATGAATTAACACATGTGGAATTATATACTTAACAAAAAAGTGTGAAACAACTGAAAATATGTCTTATATTCTAGGTTCTTCAAAGTAGCCACCTTTTGCTTTGATGACTGCTTTGCACACTCTTGGCAGTCTCTTGATGAGCTTCAAGAGGTAGTCACCGGAAATGGTCTTCCAACAATCTTGAAGGAGTTCCCAGAGATGATTAGCACTTGTTGGCCCTTTTGCCTTCACTCTGCGGTCCAGCTCACCCCAAACCATCTCGATTGGGTTCAGGTCTGGTGACTGTGGAGGCCAGGTCATCTGGCGTAGCACCCCATCACTCTCCTTCTTTGTCAAATATCCCTTATACAGCCTGGAGGTGTGTTTGGGGTCATTGTCCTGTTGAAAAATAAATGATGGTCCAACTAAACGCAAACCGGATGGAATAGCATGCCGCTGCAAGATGCTGTGGTAGCCATGCTGGTTCAGTATGCCTTCAATTTTGAATAAATCCCCAACAGTGTCGCCAGCAAAGCACCCCCACACCATCACACCTCTTCCTCCATGCTTCACGGGTGGAACCAGGCATGTAGAGTCCATCCGTTCACCTTTTCTCCGTCGCACAAAGACATGGTGGTTGGAACCAAAGATCTCAAATTTGGACTCATCAGACCAAAGCACAGATTTCCACTGGTCTAATGTCCATTCCTTGTGTTCTTTAGCCCAAACAAGTCTCTTCTGCTTGTTGCCTGTCCTTAGCTAGTAGCTATTATACCATGAAGGCCTGCTGCACAAAGTCTCCTCTTAACAGTTGTTGTAGAGATGTGTCTGCTGCTAGAACTCTGTGTGGCATTGACCTGGTCTCTAATCTGAGCTGCTGTTCACCTGCGATTTCTGAGGCTGGTGACTCGGATAAACTTATCCTCAGAAGCAGAGGTGACTCTTGGTCTTCCTTTCCTGGGGCGGTCCTCATGTAAGCCAGTTTCTTTGTAGCGCTTGATGGTTTTTGCAACTGCACTTGGGGACACTTTCAAAGTTTTCCCAATTTTTTGCACTGACTGACCTTCGTTTTTCTTTACTTAGCTGCTTTTTTGTTGCCATAATACAAATTCTAACAGTCTATTCAGTAGGACTATCAGCTGTGTAAAGCATCAGCCAGAAAGCATTGGTACTGAGAAGTGGTCTGTGGTCCCCACCTGCAGAACCACTCCTTTATTGAGTGTGTCTTGATAATTGCCAATAATTTCCATCTATTGTCTATTCCATTTGCCCAACAGCATGTGAAATTGATTGTCAATCAGTGTTGCTTCCTAAGTGGACAGTTTGATTTCACAGAAGTTTGATATACAGTACAGACCAAAAGTTTGGGCACACCTCATTTAAAGATTTTTCTGTATTTTCATGACTTTGAAAATTGTACATTCACACTGAAGGCATCAAAACTACGAATTAACACATGTAGAATTATATACTTAACAAAAAAGTGTGAAACAACTGAAAATATGTCTTATATTCTAGGTTCTTCAAAGTAGCCACCTTTTGCTTTGATGACTGCTTTGCACACTCTTGGCATTCTCTTTATGAGCTTCAAGAGGTAGTCACCGGAAATGGTTTTCACTTCACAGGTGTGCCCTGTCAGATTTAATAAGTGGGATTTCTTGCCTTATAAATGGGGTTGGGACCATCAGTTGTGTTGTGCAGAAGTCTGGTGGATACACAGCTGATAGTCCTACTGAATAGACTGTTAGCTGCTTTTTTCTTGCCATAATACAAATTCTAAGTAAAGAAAAATGAGTGTCCATCATTACTTTAACAAATGAAGGTCCGTCAGTCCGAAAAATTGGGCAAACTTTGAAAGTGTCCCCAAGTGCTGTTGTTAAAACCTTCAAGCGCTACAAAGAAACTGGCTCACATGAGGACCGCCCCAGGAAAGGAAGACCAAGAGTCACCTCTGCTTCTGAGGATAAGTTTATCCGAGTCACCAGCCTCAGAAATCGCAGGTTAACAGCAGCTCAGATTAGAGACCAGGTCAATGCCACACAGAGTTCTAGCAGCAGACACATCTCTACAACAACTGTTAAGAGGAGACTTTGTGCAGCAGGCCTTCATGGTAAAATAGCTGCTAGGAAACCACTGCTAAGGACAGGCAACAAGCAGAAGAGACTTGTTTTGGCTAAAGAACACAAGGAATGGACATTAGACCAGTGTAAATCTGTGCTTTGGTCTGATGAGTCCAAATTTGAGATCTTTGGTTCCAACCACCGTGTCTTTGTGCGACGCAGAAAAGGTGAACGGATGGACTCTACATGCCTGGTTCCACCCGTGAAGCATGGAGGAGGAGGTGTGATGGTGTGGGGTTGCTTTGGTGGTGACACTGTTGGGGTTTTATTCAAAATTGAAGGCATACTGAACCAGCATGGCTACCACAGCATCTTGCAGCGGCATGCTATTCCAACCGATTTGCGTTTAGTTGGACCATCATTTATTTTTCAACAGGACAATGACCCCAAACACACCTCCAGGCTGTGTAAGGGCTATTTGACCAAGAGGGAGAGTGATGGGGTGCTACGCCAGATGACTTGGCCTCCACAGTCACCAGACCTGAGCCCAATCAAGATGGTTTGGGGTGAGCTGGACCGCAGAGTGAAGGTGAAAGGGCCAACAAGTGCTAAGTATCTCTGGGAACTCCTTCAAGATTGTTGGAAGACCATTTCCGGTGACTACCTCTTGAAGCTCATCAAGAGAATGCCAAGAGTGTGCAAAGCAGTCATCAAAGCAAAAGGTGGCTACTTTGAAGAACCTAGAATATAAGACATATTTTCAGTTGTTTCACACTTTTTTGTTAAGTATATAATTCCACATGTGTTAACTCATAGTTTTGATGCCTTCAGTGTGAATGTACAATTTTCATAGTCATGAAAATACAGAAAAATCTTTAAATGAGAAGGTGTGTCCAAACTTTTGGTCTGTACTGTATATAAAATTGCCATTTAACAGAATTGGAGTATATATATTGCATGATATCAAGTTGGCAGACAGGTGTGGCCTTCCGAAGCCACCAGGCTGCCATAGTAACTCATCTCTGAAAAGAGATGATGGGAAAACTACCCTCCAGAATATGTTTACAGATCGGGAATGAATGACCACTGTTGTCGCCACATAATGTGGGACGTTCTGATACGTTGTGCCTGTTCCAAGTTAAATAGTAAAATTCAAATACGTGCACGTAAGAGCTTTGACTGATACATTGAGCATCAGGGTAGGTCTGACTTTATTACATCATTGGTCAGGCTTTTATGCTTTTATAGGTTGTTAATAGTTATACATGGTAACAATAAAATTGGCTCAGCTTATCTCTACATATGTGCCGGCATTAGCATACATACATCTCATTGGCTAAAGGTAATTCTATCTACACCCATCTTTTGGATTTTAGGAATCTCTGTACCTAGTTTTGTTTCTTCCTTATCTCTAAATCTCTAGCCAAAGACATTCCTAAAATCCTCTTATCTGATCACTGGCTTCTCTTTATTAGCAAAGTACATGGACAAAACACACATACTGACTCAAACTCCATTTCAGAAAGCAAGGAGTTACACGTACAAAAATCAAAATGGAGTCAGGATAGATAAAGTATGAATCCTGCTCTCACACTACATAAAACATTTTATATCACAATGTGAAATAAGGGCAACATGCATGAATACACAACAGAAGGAGACGTTGCAACCACTTTTAATTCCAAACAGGCAACGGTCAAAAATAGGCACAGACCTGTTCACATGGAATGATAAGAAAACCTGATAAGGGCTCATTCAGATGTCCGATTTTTGCACTTAAGTTCTATCTGTGTTTTTAGTGATAGAAAATGTACCTGGTATTGTCTAGGAGACTGTTCACATATCAGAGTGATCCTGCAAAATAGCAGGGACATCTCTCTGATGCTTATCCAAATGCAAAGTCAAAATCAGCAATACAAGTCTATAATTCCGTGAAAAAAAAAAATATAGCACCATCACAGAAACCCTTGAGAGCTAATTTGAGTTGCGATACAAGAAATCTCCAGATCAGCCAATGTTGGTCCAATTAAAAACAATGCATCAGAGGCAAGGTGACACAACCATTGTCTGTCAGTGTACCAGGCTTGTCTGATCACTCAGATGTCCAGTGACAGGTTTATTACAAGAACAAAAGAAAGGGGAATGGCTAAGTACATTACCTTTGGAAAAAGCAAAGTTGGAAATTATGGATTCTAATGAATTTCTTTAAACCGGTTCTATCCAGCTTTCTATGCCTTCAGTAGCAAAGAAAACTGAACACTAAGACACCTCTATATCAGAGACAACACCCTGTGTTATTGCTTGTATGAAAAATACAAGCTAACACAAACACAAAATTATCAAAGATATATAAATTGCCTAAATGATATAACAAGGTATAAAATATTTACCATAACAATTCCTCCCTTTTTATTATTTACAGACAATTTATCCATCAACTACTTCCCCATGCTAAAATAGCCTGGAGGGGACGAATCCCGTTCACTGACTAATATCTGATTTGTAAATCTCATCATATATGTTTACTGGAGGAGCACTGTGATATTTTGCGGATGTGTTAATTGGCAGCCTGTGATGATAACTCAAACGTCCTTGCACACCAAGTTCAGTTGTTTTGGAAACCGACCTCAATCCCTCAGCATGTCTTAGACTCAAATGGGTAATCAAATGGGTCAAGTCACTGCAATATCTGTAAACCACAACTCACTATTTTTCAAAATTTCCATGGTTATATTTCTGAAAACATCTATCATCACGAATCCTAAAAGTGCTCTCACACCTTTCCTAGTCCTCGGAGTGTGGGCCTCCCAGGCTTAACTTGAAGTTCTTTTACTGGAATCTCATCTACTGAAAACTTCTTAGCCCTGTGTGTTATGAATTTACCCTGTACTAGGTCCAGCTCATACCAACGTTTTAAGCTACCCGTAAGATTTATCTTTAACCAGGACTCTCCACCCACCCCACAGTCTGGACCGGAAGTACATGGCTGCTGGTGAGGTTTACTCCATTGTAATGGGCAAAATCAAAAATTTCTTCATTAAAACAGCTGTAGTTGAAAGCCTCATATGGGTTTAGGGGCACTGCGAGATATAGCAGAGTATTAGAGGATTTTGGGCTATGAATGCCTATCCAGCAATTCTTAGGAACGTCTTTAGAGTCCATATTTCGCAGCAGGACTTAGCGATGTTTTATCAGTTTGTTGTGGGTGATAGGGAACATGGAAAGCCTGTTCTATCCCCAAAGTGGCCATGATTTGTTTAATCAATTCCTCAGTAAATTGGGTGCCTCTGTCACTATAGTTTCAGTCATCCTATATCTACAAACCACCTCACTGATCATTTTTTTTTGTGTGTTAGCTTTAGTCACAGCCAAAGCTTCATACCACTCACAGAAGAGATTGATGCATAGTAGGGCATATTCATAAGTACCCACCTTAAGTAACTATGTAGTCCTCCTGCAGTCTCTGAAACAGGTAATCTGGTTTTGGTGTACAATTCTGTGGGACTCTTAATAGGTCTACCAGGGTTTTGTTTTGCACAAACGAGACATACTTTGTAGCCACATTAAGGAACCCTGGGGCACACCAGTTTTGTAGCACCACAGCACACATAACACCCTTTGAGTTGTGCACTGGCAAAATGTGCTCTGGCAGACATCATGAGGAACAGGCAGCGTGGGAGGAGAATCCTTGTGTTTACCTACCATACCCCTGACGATAACTGTGCGGCACCCGCTTGCACTTTGTCCATGTGGGGGTGGGGGGGGCTGGAAGACCTGCAGTAGTTTGGATCAATGGCTACTGAGGCCAGTGCAGTAATAGTCTCCTCTGTTAAAAGGGGGCTTTCTGCACTTCCGGTTACTGAGTCCTCTAGCGGGGCCGTGTCTGCTATTGCTAAGATACCTGTCAGAGGTAGTCATGGTGCTGTCTTAGCTGCCTAGTCGGCCAAAGCATTCCCATTGCAAGGGTAGTTTGTTCCTGTGTGTCTGCTGATAGCTGCCCTTTGTCAAAGGGTGAGTGCTGTGAGTAGCTGCTGTACCTCTGATAGGTTTACCAGCAGAGGTCAGGAAATTACAGCTCCGCCAAATGGCACCAAAGTCATGTGTGACCCTTTAAAACATATCTCGAGTCCTGAAAATATATTAATCTCTTTACCTTTTCTTTGACTGCATGCTGCATCTGTTGCCTTCAGCTCAGCCTCTGGCGTAGAGCAGCTGGAGGAGAGTGGTTCATATATTACTGCCTTACCATTGTGGACTACTGCATACCCGGTGATGATCTGTCCTTGAATGCTGTTCCAAGCTCTGGAACCATCTACAAAATACTCAGCCGATGGGTTAGTGAGGGTACATCAGTGATATCTAACAAGCCCTATGTTTCTGCATCGATCAATGCTTGACAGTCATGTTCATGTGTCAATGTCAGACTGAGCTTCTTTATCTGCTAGTTTAAATAACACCCTGATATGCTCACTTTTCTAAATCCACTGGATTAGTGTATCTGGATTTAGAACATTCCAGTGTTTGATTATCATATGGGGAGGAATGTTGAATGGGGAGGTTATAGGGACAATAAGGCCTCCTGTCTGGAGCTCTTGGACGTTATCATGTTTCACCGGATTCTGGACAGCACTTAAAGGGTACTACTTTATACATGAAGTTGGACACCTGATTTAAGTTTTACTGTCACCTGGGGAATGGATAGTTTTCCCATGCAAACAGCTAGCTGGGTATGTTCTTGAAACAAGTTGATAAGGAATGTGGCGCGTACTGTTCAGAGTTTTAAGAATTGTCAGGGACAAGATACTACACAGAGTGCCTTTATCTAAGGGCGTAGTCATCTTGGGGCCATTTGGAGTGAATTCTATGCAGGCTCCAATTTTCCGAAACACGTCTGTACCTAGTAAATTGAAAGGTATATCAGGTGAAACTAGAGAAGAATTTCTAGGAAATATCAACATCAGGTAACCAGCCCTTTGTATCCAAGCAACTTTTATCCACAACCAAACAAATTATTATCCAAAAACTATACTACCAATAGTTATTGCAATTATTTCCACTTTTCAAAATAACATGTCATGGGAGAATAATTTTTTTCCTTAAAAAAACATTTATCAACCCCCTTTGATTCAAACAGAATACATCTAGCACAAAAGAGGTGGAGATACCTAGATCAGAACATAATGTTGTATTTTGACTACTCAACCAAGAAGTTTCCTTCAACGTCATATAGGGTACATAGTTTTGACAATTAAATCTGTGTTATGTCTTACCTCTCTGGCTTTTATTTTTCTCTGTCTTTATATACTGGCTGGATAAGGACTACTACTCTCATTACTGCATTTCCTCTTCACACAACACAGACATCAAGGACGATGATATGAACTATTTCACAAAAAGTCACTCAAAAATCATTCAGTCCAACATTCAAGGATCCTCATAGTTTACAACAGTAATGAAGACAACATATAACAATCCTCTGTCTCCTGAAATATTATACTCATCACTTTATTCAATTGGTTCATGGAAAGCTCCTTGTAGTCGGGTCACAGAGAGGTCCAGTTAACCATCCCGGGTTTTGGCACCATGTGATGTTGTGGAAACCCTTTCAAGGAGAGCTAATTTGGGTTGAGATAGAAGGATCTCCAGATCTGTCAATGTTGGTTCAATTAAAAAATGATGCATTGGAGGCAAGGGCGCACAACAAGTGTCTGTCAGTGTACCAGGCTTGTCTGATCTCTCAGATGCGCAGTCACAAGTTTCTTACAACCACAAAAGAAAAGGGTAATGGATAATTACATTACCTAAGGAAAAAGATATGTAAGTTTGGAAAAACAATGTCAGAAATTATGGATTCTGATTATTTCTTTCAAACTTGTTCTATCCAGCTTTCTATGCCTTCAGTAACAAAGAAAGCTGAACACTAAGACAACTCTATATCAGAGACAATGCCCTGTGTTATTGATTTTATGAATAACACCTATAAAGCTAATACAAGCACACAAAATTATCAAAGATATATAAATTGCCTAAAAGATAATCAAAGCAAGATTTAAAACATTTACCATAACAGCACTAATATGACATATGAGTGCTGTCTGCTTCTCATGGACTGCTAGATACAGAAAGGTAGAAAAACTTATTTTTGTCTGCTTCTCGCCTGAGAAACACTGATGAAATTCGGACCAATCCTGATTGAAACTGATAAATCAGTGTTCTTATAGATTAAGCTCAAAAGATAGAACAATGTTATACATGATGTGGCCTCCAGGGGTATCACTATTGATGCAACTGTGTTACTATAACTTGTGGGTAATTGTTCACCTGGAGACACTCGTGTAATGGTGGCTAACAACCCTTAATAATATAGTCTGGCAGCAACCCTGGGGCGTAGAGTGTTCAGAGTCCGAGAGACCAATGAACAGATACATTACATTGTTCTGTACAAATCAACGGTCTGGTTATTGTGAATGTCCTTGTGTAAGTGATATAGTTACAAAAAACAGATTAGATAGAGCAGAGTCTATAACAGACATAACCAAAAAAAAGAAACCCTTATAAAAATTAGCTTTTCTTAATGTCCCTTAAAAGCAAAAAAATCACAAAATCACTAAACAGAAAAAGCCAAAAAGGTGAGGAGTCCATTAGATAAAATAGACCATCATATGCCAGAGGGAACACTTTGTGTTTGATCAATAAATACAGAAAGTTTTCTAAGGGAGATAGAAAATTCTTGCCTTAGCTTTCCTTCCTACCAGCGGAGGTTGGCACCCTAGGGTACATGAATTTGGCGCCCCCCGCTCCACGTCGGCTGTCCCTTACTGACCCTTACTTGGAACTCCCTCACCAAAATCCAACACCAAGATAGTGACTAATGTCAAATAGTTGGGGGAAATACATGTTTATCTACAGAGAGGTTCAGATTGGATAGATAATAAGAACCCTCACTCTATGGCTATCTTCACACACGTTGGGTTTTTCAGCGTCACAAACCTGCAGCAAAACTCAATCTCTGGCAGGAAAACAGCTGCGTCAAAAATGCAGGTTTTGCTGTGTTTTTTGTGCCTTTTTTCAGCATTTTTTTCATTGTCCTTCTGTCTCTATTTATGCATGTACATAACGTTCTGTGAAAAAAAAACCCCATTCTATTTTGCCATCAAAATTGCAGAAAAAAATTTACCGGCATTTTTTCAGCGTTTTTTTCACCACCCATTACTTCCTATGGGTGGAAAATCACTGAAAAAATGCTGAAAGAAGCGACATGCTCTATTTTCCAAAAACCCAACCAAGGCACAAAACACAAAATAAAAACAAAAACAAGATGTGTGAACAAAGAATTCGGGTTTCTCATAGACTTTGCTGGTACTGCAAAACGCAGCTGAAAATTTGCATAAAAATCTGCAGCAAAAAATGCTGAAAAACCCAACATGTGTGAACACAGCCTAAATGTAAATCTCTGAGAGCAATTATCTATATATATTGTCTATAACAGTCTGGAGTAAATTGTTGCAGCAAATTTTAGTGATATCTATAGTGATAGCTGTATCCAGAAGTTATATTTCTATAACATAAATATGTATAGGATTCTTACAGCAATATAGCCTGCATCACTACATATACTGTTCACAAGTAGAGATTCTAAAAGACTCATCAATAATCAATGTATGACCAATCTATAATATCCATCACAGATAAATGACAAATATATTGCCCAAGACTGAGATTTCTAGAGTATATATCCATATATACACACATATAGTGTTAATAAAGGAACTCTGTAGTCACCAATAAATCACAGATCATGCACCCAAATGTAATTCCATAAACAGTCACTGACAAATGAACATTTCCCAGCCATATATGTCATGAGAAAAGACTATGCACATGTAAATGTAAAATTATTCTGTTACAGGAGCAATGCTAGATAATCAATTGCCCTAAAGACATAGCCCATATAACATGTCAGCCACACAGAACAATACAATATTTGCAGTAGACCAGTCATCTACTTATCTATTTAGTTGAAAACCCTACCAGATGAGTTTCTCCTCTTGTAAATCCCACAAGGGGTTTCATCAGGGGATCTCCCTTATGTTCCCCCGTCATATGTCGTGCTAAGGGAGTGTCCCTTTTATGCTTGATGTCGCCGATATGCTCGCCTATTCTTACCCTAAGTATTCTTTTTGTCTTCCGCACGTAATTTTTGGGACAGGTGCATGTACCGGCATAAACGACACATGCAGTTTTAAAATTTGCAAAATCCCTGTTGGTATAAACCCTACCAGTGCCAGCGCTGGAAAAGGTTTTTGATGTGTTGATATACTTGCAAAAACTGCAGGTGTCGCATCTGAAGGTACCCACTTCCCTCCAATCCAGCCTGGTTTCTCTGGGTTTTGGGGTACTTAAGTGACTAAGTTCCACGTAATCTCGTACGGACCTGCCTCTCCTGAATGTAACTGACGGGGTTGGAGAAATTTTATCCAATAGATCTGGATCTGCTCCTAAAATATCCCAGTATTTATGTAAGATGTTCATTATTTTATTGTTTTGATCATTGAAAGTTCCAATCAATCGAATGATATCTTCAGATGTATTCCTGATTTTAGGAGGGAGCAGTTCCGTTCGGTTACACCCCAGTGCATGTCTATACCCTGCGTATATTTGTGACGGGTATTCTCTATTCCGAAATATTTTTTTAAATTGTTTGCCTGCATTACAAATTCTCCAAGCGAAGAGCAATTTTGTGTCAACCTTTGGAATTGTCCCTTAGGAATCCCTTAAGGCATGGGGGATGATAACTCTCCCACCTAAGGAGACTGTTAGATGTGGTTGGTTTATGGAAAATAGAGGTTTTTAGACTGCCCTCCGCACACTTTGTAATCATGATGTCCAAGAAAGCTTCCTGTCCCCACTGATCTAACAAGTAAATCTAAGACCAAAATTGTTTATATTGAGATGTGCCACACATTTTTCAAAAGAGGCTCTATCCACTGACCACAGGACGAGGATGTCATCAATGTACTGCCCCATAATAATACCGGGGGTGCCATGTGACATCCCCGTCCTAGAAAACAACTGTGTCTTCCACCACCCCAGGAGCAGTTTGGCATAGGTGGGAGCGCAGGGGCTTCCCATTGCCGTGCCCCTGAGCTGGTGGTAGAAACAACTGTTGAAGAGAAAATAGTTGTGATTAAGTACAAACTTAAGTCGCTCCACCACAAATTTGTTATGCGCTGTTAAAATATGTACTCCTTGTGCTAAGTTAATATTCAGCTGCTTGGGTCCCTTTTTCATGCGGTATACTACTGTACAATGACTCCACATCAATGGCATATGATGGTCTATATTATCTAATGGACTCTCACATCTTTTAGCTTTTTCTGTTTAGTGATTTTGTGATTTTTTGCTTTGCTTCTTTCTTGGTTCTGTAAGTGATATAGTTACACAAATAGCTCTGCTACATGCACATCACAAAGACACAACTGACAAATTTTCATCAGACACATATAACACAAATAGCGCTGCTACTTACATGATGCTGCAGCTCCGCTCCGTACACATCACACACGGGTCCGCTCCGTACACAACACAAATACGGCTCCGTACACTCACTGCTCTGCTTCGTACGCATCATACAAACACAGCTCAGCTGTGTACACATAACAGAAACATGGCTCCGTACCATGTATGTGGTACATACTCAGCTTCATTCCATACACATCACACACACATGGCTCCACTCCGTACATGTTGTACACACATGGCTCTACTCCGTAGACACGGCTCCACACGCCTCGTACACACACATCTCCACTCCATACTCCTCTTACACACACGGCTCCACACACCTCGTACACACACGTCTCCACTCCATACTCCTCTTACACACACGGCTCCACACACCTCGTACACACACGTCTCCACTCCATACTCCTCTTACACACATGGCTCCACACACCTCGTACACACACGTCTCCACTCCATACTCCTCTTACACACACGGCTCCACACGCCTCGTACACACACATCTCCACTCCATACTCCTCTTACACACACGGCTCCACACACCTCGTACACACACGTCTCCACTCCATACTCCTCTTACACACACGGCTCCACTCCATACTACTCGTACACACACGTCTCCACTCCATACTCCTCTTACACACACGGCTCCACACACCTCGTACACACACGTCTCCACTCCATACTCCTCTTACACACACGTCTCCACTCCATACTCCTCTTACACACATGGCTCCACACGCCTCGTACACACACGTCTCCACTCCATACTCCTCTTACACACACGGCTCCACACGCCTCGTACACACACGTCTCCACTCCATACTCCTCTTACACACACGGCTCCACACACCTCGTACACACACGTCTCCACTCCATACTCCTCTTACACACACGGCTTCACACACCTCGTACACACACGTCTCCACTCCATACTCCTCTTACACACACGGCTCCACTCCATACTACTCGTACACATACGTCTCCACTACATACTCCTCGTACATGCATGGCTTCGCTCCGTACACACATGGCACCTCTCTATACATGTTGTGAACACATGGCTCCACTCTGTACACATCTTACTCGCACGGCTCTGCTTCGTAACATAGTAAACACACAGCTTTGCTTTGTACACATCGAACACACACAGCTCCGCTCCGTAGCAGTCATACACACACATAACTACACTCCGTAAACGTCGTACACACACGGCTCCACTCCAAACATGTCGTATACACACAGCTCTGCTCTGTACACGTCATACACACATGCCTCCGCTCCCCACAAGTTGTACACATGCAGCTCCACTCTGTACTCCTTGCACACACACGGCTCCGTTCCGTACACATCGTAAATACACGGCTCCGCTCTGTACACCTCGTACACACGTGGCTCCGCTCCGTACACATCGTAAACACATGGCTCCGCTCTGTACTCATCATACACACACGGCTCCGTGCCGTACACCTCGTACACACACGGCTCCGCTCCGTACACTTCGTACACACACGGCTCCACTCCGTACACCTCGTACACACACGGTCCGCTCCGTACACCTCATACACACGCGGCTCTGCTACATCCACTCTGTAAATCCCTCCTGACCCCACACATAAACATTAGCTCCTCCAGCCAGGGCCTGCGTCAGCACCCGGGCAAGTGCCGTGGCCCTGGACAAAGGGGGGCCCACTCACCGTTGGGGCCTGGGCCCCTCCCATAGCAGCTGTACAGGGCCGCCGGCGCTGCTTGATTCCCAACACTTAAACACACATGGCCACTTGTAGTGCACACAAGCAAAATTGAAGGCGCAGTGCCACATCATTACTAGGAGACACAGCCAAACAGTGCACTGCACGTGGCCATGTCTGTTTAAGTAACAGCCATCAAGCAGCGCGCCCTGAACAGCCACATACCAGAGGAGCTGGATGGGAGACAAGCTGGAGGAAGGTGAGCTAGACTTGTTGCCAGCTTCCCCATATTATAAATATTTTTAATGTGTCTGTATGTCTCTGTGTGTGTGCATGATGTGTATATCTGTGTATGTCAGTGTGTATAACTGTATATTTATGTCTGTTTATATGTGTTTTTGCGAATTTATCTTCAAATATGTATATGTACGTATGCTTGTATGTGTATGTATCTGTGTATATGTTTGTGTATGTGCGTGTCTGCATATTGTATGTGTGCATATCTGCATACCGTGTGTATGTGTGCATGTCTGTGTACCGTGTATACATATCTGCATGTGTGTGTGTGGGCATGTCTGCGTACTGTGTGTGCATGTCTGTGTACTGTATGTGTGTGCATGTCTGCATATTGTATGTGTGTGCATGTCTGTGTACTGTATGTGTGTGCATGTCTGCATATTGTATGTGTGCATGTCTGCGTACTGTATGTGTGCATGTCTGTGTACTGTATGTGTGTGAATGTCTGCCTATTGTTTGTGTGTGCATGTCTGTGTACTGTATGTGTGCATGTCTGTGTACTGTATGTGTGAATGTCTGCATATTGTATGTGTGCATGTCTGGTACTGTATGTGTGTGCATGTCTGCGTACTGTATGTGTGTACATGTCTGCATACTGTATGTGTGCATGTCTGCATATTGTATGTGTGCATGTCTGCATACTGTATGTGTGCATGTCTGCGTACTGTATGTGTGTACATGTCTGCATACTGTATGTGTGCATGTCTGCATATTGTATGTGTGCATGTCTGCGTACTGTATGTGTGAATGTCTGCGTACTGTATGTGTGCATGTCTGCATATTGTATGTGTGCATGTCTGGTACTGTATGTGTGTACATGTCTATGTACTGTATGTGTGCATGTCTGCGTACTGTATGTGTGAATGTCTACATATTGTATGTGTGCATGTCTGCGTATGTGAAGGATGAGGGGACAGCCTGGGCCCTGTGTTGTAAACCTATAATTCTCCACCGTATCTGTGCATCATGAATGGTGGTATGTGCTAAAGGGGCCCACTGAGACTCTTTCACTCGGGGCTCACGAAAACCTGGAGTCGACCCTGCATCCAGCACCAGGACAACCAGCACAGCAGAGTCCTGCATCCACTGAGGCCCCTGATCATGTGACCCCTGACTCCTCCCCTCCTGTGACCTCATCACAGGTCCTGTGCGCACAGAGCAGCCATATATGTGGTGGCGGCTCTGCAGGTGGAGGTATGTGGAGAGACACCATTGCAGGGTGCATTAACCCCCTCCATTCCCGGAGATAGTGCCCCCTCCCCCAGTTCTGCCATGTGTATATGTACAGTAATATAACGCTGGATGTGCTCATGTATACAGGGGACATTAACCCCTCCATTCCTGGAGATAGTGCCCCCTTCCCCCAGTTCTGCCATGTGTATATGTACAGTAATATAACTCTGGATGTGCTCATGTATACAGGGGACATTAACCCCTCCATTCCTGGAGATAGTGCCCCCTTCCCCCAGTTCTGCCATGTGTATATGTACAGTAATATAACGCTGGATGTGCTCATGTATACAGGGGACATTAACCCCTCCATTCCCGGAAATAGTGCCCCCCTTCCCCCAGTTCTGCCTTGTGTATATGTACAGTAATATAACGCTGGATGTGCTCATGTATACAGGGGGCATTAACCCCTCCATTCCCGGAGATAGTGCCCCTTCCCCCAGTTCTGCCATGTGTATATATACAGTAATATAACGCTGGATGTGCTCATGTATACAGGGGGCATTAACCCCTCCATTCCCGGAGATAGTGTCCTCTTCCCCCAGTTCTGCCATGTGTATATGTACAGTAATATAACGCTGGATGTGCTCATGTATACAGGGGATATTAACCCCTCCATTCCCTGAGATAGTGCCCCCCTCCCCCCAGTTCTGCCATGTGTATATGTACAGTAATATAACGCTGGATGTGCTCAGTGTATACAGGGGGCATTAACCCCTCCTTTCCTGGAGATAGTGCCCTCCTTCCCCCAGTTCTGCCATGTGTATATGTACAGTAATATAACG
The DNA here is from genome assembly GCF_046119375.1 of Phyllobates terribilis. NCBI lineage: Eukaryota > Metazoa > Chordata > Amphibia > Anura > Dendrobatidae > Phyllobates > Phyllobates terribilis. Next base: position 43,022,502 of record NW_027362765.1, read on the forward strand.
ATGGATGTGCTCATGTATACAGGGGGCATTAACCCCTCCATTCCCGGAGATAGTGCCCCCTTCCCCCAGTTCTGCCATGTGTATATGTACAGTAATATAACGCTGGATGTGCTCAGTGTATACAGGGGGCATTAACCCCTCCATTCCTGGAGATAGTGCCCCCTCCCCCAGTTCTGCCATGTGTATATGTACAGTAATATAACGCTGGATGTGCTCATGTATACAGGGGACATTAACCCCTCCATTCCCTGAGATAGTGCCCCCCTCCCCCCAGTTCTGCCATGTGTATATGTACAGTAATATAACGCTGGATGTGCTCATGTATACAGGGGCCATTAACCCCTCCATTCCCGGAGATAGTGCCCTCCTCCCCCAGTTCTGCCATGTGTATATGTACAGTAATATAACGCTGGATGTGCTCACGTATACAGGGGGCATTAACTCCTCCATTCCCGGAGATAGTGCCCCCCTCCCCCCAGTTCTGCCATGTGTATATGTACAGTAATATAACACTGGATGTGCTCATGTATACAGGGGACATTAACCCCTCCATTCCCGGAAATAGTGCCCCCCTTCCCCCAGTTCTGCCTTGTGTATATGTACAGTAATATAACGCTGGATGTGCTCATGTATGCATGCAAGGTTTGATTCTGCTCTTAAAGAGAACGCATCAATTACACTATGTGTGAACATGGCCTTAGAGACGTATTTGGCAAAATGTCACTACCACACCTCATCACACAAAAAAAGCAAGACCTCACATAGTGAAGCTTAAAAATTATAAAGTTCTGGCTGCTGCAAGTATGAATGAATGAACAAAAAATAAATACATAGGTCCCAACCACTTGGATACAGCAGGACAGTCCCAGATTTGCCTCCTTCTTTCCCAGGCAATCCACTGAATGTCCCTCACTGCCACTATGACCCCTCTGGTAGAAAGAAATGGTAAATGGGTGTCACAATAGGGGTGTGGTTAAGGGTGTGGTCATTTTTTTTATAATGCCCTTTTTTTATGATGTGCGACATGTAGTTTGTCCCTTTTCTGTTATATGAAAGATGGGAGGTATGCTTACTGCCCATATGATAAAAATTATCTTAAAGCATTGTATCTAATCATTGCAGCAATTGAGGATCTGAATAATATGTCCAAAACAAAGCAGTTGCATAGTTAATAGATTGTACCAGTTCCATTAATATTCTGGCATGTGCAAACTGGTCATATCTAAGTCGATAGAAAATAGGTAACTTTGGCACTGAGAAAATAACATGCTCATAAAATATGCTGAATAATATATAATGAAATCCGACCAAAGGAATACAGAACAAAATCCGACATTTCGGCTAATTCGTGGCCTTAATCAAGGTTATCGATCAGTGTTATATACAAAAGAATAATTCAATATACATGATATATACGAAAATGCAAGCTATATAAATAACTAATACCAGGACAGAGGCATAATAAGCTAATGTAATATGTAACATTCAAAAACAAATATGATAATACTAACCACAATCACAGTAGTACAAAAGATATACTAAGTATATGTGTGAAAGGTGGATGAGAAGCACTTGGAAAATCTCCAGTCTCATACTGTCTAATAATATGGGTGTGCTCATCAGAGACAATTTGGAGAAAAGAAGTGTGCTAATAAGTCAGGATCCTGACTTATTAGCACACTTCTTTTCTCCTTATTGCTTGTTTTGTGCTTGGTGTGTAGTTGTCTGAGCCCGCATTTATTGGTAGTGCCCTCAGTTATTTTTCTTGCATCAGAGACAATTCGGTTCACTCTGCCCAGTTGTGACTTAGGTAAGGCCAATTTGATATGTGGAGGGTGGCAGCTTGTATAGTGTAAAAGGCTGTTTTTGTCAGTGGGTTTAATGAAAAGGTCAGTACTAATCTGACCATCCTTGTTGAGTATGACAGTGGTGTTTAGAAAATGTATATTTGTGTGATGGTAATGGATGGTAAATGTTAATTTTCCAGTAGAACTGTTTAATTCATGATAGCACAGAAAGATTGAATCAGGAGAGCCATACCATTTGAAAAAGGTGTCATCAATGTAACGTTTCCACTGGGTTACATGTTGACTGAACATGGAATGAGAGTAAACCAACTGTTCCTCAAACCTGGCCATAAATACATTGGCATAAGGGGTGGGGCTACATTAGAGCTCATTGCGGTACCAATATTCTGAATGTAAAATTGGTCCCCGAAAAGAAAGAAATTCTTGGTGAGAATCATCCTGAGGGTATTAATAAAAAAAAAAAATTGTAGTGTAGAAAAAGCGGTGGTGGAATGGAGAAATTCTTCCATACCGGTAATCTCTAGGAAAGTTCAATATTAGTGTAGAGATTATAAACATCCATCGTGACATAGAGGCATTTGGATGGTAATGGACCCAAGGGTAGTAGACGTGATATGAAGTGTGAGGTATCTTTGAGATAGGAACTTGTGGGTGGTACTAGGGGGGTCAGTGATGAAAGGGTAGTTATCCAGCAACTCGTGAAATTGACATAAAAAATAGCCTTTATTTTTAAAAAATTAAAAACATGAGACCATAGTTCAAATAAAAGCGTACAGAGGCTTACGCGTTTCCGATACATAGATCCTTATTCATAACATAATACAATACAATGTTGAAATGGAAAAACTTTTAAGGCATATGGAGAAAGTAGCCGCCCACCAACATCACCTGTTCAGAAGTTCAATTACACATGAGTCCAGAGTCTCAGAAAACTCAGTTTTAACCCTAAATTAACTGACTGTTTCTATTTAAAAGGGAAAAAAAAATTGGAAAGTTGCCAAACAATTACAAACTCCATAAATATAACTCGCTAAATAGAAAAATGATTATTTACAACCTAGTAATCCAAGAATACCGATTTTTCATGCGTTACCAAAAACGCACAAGGTCCAGTTTCCACCCCCTCTAAGACCTATAGTCTCAGGTATAGGTTCACTGCTGGAGAGATTGGGTTCATGGTTGGATGATAGGTTACAACCATTGGTAGTGATATCACCCAGTTATTTGAGAGACAGTAAGCACGTTCTAACCATCATGAATGATATGAAATGGAGTGAGGATCTAACTTGGATGACCTGTGATGTCAGAGCTTTATATTCCTGCATTGCGCACAGTTTGGCCATTCAAGCATTAACGGAACAACTAAATGTGAATTCTAATTACTCTGATGAAATAAAGGAATACATTCTTTGTTACTCTTTTCTTGCTTCAAAATAATTACTTCAAGTTTTCCCATCAGTTTTATTTACAGTGCCAGGGATGTTCCATGGGGGCCAAATTTTCACCATCACTGGCAAATTTGTACATGAACTGGTGGGAATCTAAATACATTTATGCTATTTCTAACCCTTATTCAGACTACCTGCGCTATTACATGCGCTTCATAGATGATATTTTAATTGTTTGGAGCGGACAGGAGAGTAACATTCTCGGGTTTGAAAATTATTTAAACACTAATGAATTGAATTTATCCTTTACCATTGAAGCAAGAAAGGAAGAAATTTCCTTTTTAGATTTGAAATTAAAGGGTGATATTAATAACCATAGGGTGGAATGCAACCTTTTTCATAAAAAAAATAGCTGGCAATTCTATATTGCACGCCTCGAGCCAGCACCCTAAACATGTTATTAGCAACATACCCACAGGAGAGTTCATAAGGGCACGGAGGTGTTGCACTGATGGCGTCAAATATGAACAGGAATGTCAAATCATTAAAGAGAGGCTAATAAATCGAGGGTACGATACTAAAACCATAGAATCATCAAAAGATAAAGCTAATGGTAAGACCAGGGATCAATATTTAGCACAGAGTTCCAAAAATGCAAATAGAATAAATAAATTCCCGAAAAAAGTGATATTCTCAACCACATACAGCAAAAATTATTATAATGTTATTGGTGTTGTACAGAAATATTTGCCATTGCTTTATACCGATAGTACTCTAAAGGAAATTTTGAAAAATGGATGCAAATTTGTTCCAAAGAGGTCACGCACAGTGGGGAACATTATTTCCCCTAGTGAATTTAGAAATAACGAGCATAGAAAGAGGGGGCGTTCTTGGCTGTCCACAAAAGGCTCATTTAAGTGTGGACAAAGGCAATGTGGCTTGTGTCTGTACATGATTAATAACAACAAATCGGTAATTAATAATGAGGGACAAATATACCATCTAGTGACATTTGTGAACTGCGGCAGTATTCATTGTGTTTATGTGATTCTCTGCACACAGTGTAATAAACAGTATGTTGGGTCCACAAGCCGCACTTTGAGAAAACGTTTGTCAGAACACATATACGATGTCCTAAATCCCACTACCCATAGTTTGTCAGGAGCCTCCAGGCATTTTTTGCATGATCATGGAGGTAATATCAGCTGCTTACGTGTAAGTGCATTGGAAACAGTCCCTATATCTCATCATGGTGGGGACAGGGTGAAATTAGTACGGAAAAAAGAAGCACAGTGGATTTTGAAATTACATACTAGATATCCAACAGGATTAAATATGAGAAATGAATTAATGTATTTGTATTAATATTCTGGTTATTTCCACCTGCACTATTTTACACTAGCTGATTTCCTGCTATATTCATTATTACTGTCTGTTTCTAGGTTGATATTATCTGACTTATATTTAGCGAGTTATATTTATGGAGTTTGTAATTGTTTGGCAACTTTCCAATTTCTTTTTCCCCCTTTTAAATAGAAACAGTCAGTTCATTCAGGGTTAAAACTGAGTTTTCGGAGACTCTGGACTCATGTGTAATTGAGCTTCTGAACAGGTGATGTCGGTGGGCGGCTACTTTCTCCATATGCCTTAAAAGTTTTTCCATTTCAACATTGTATTATGCTGAGAGTAAGGATCTATGTATCCGAAACGCGTAAGCCTCTGTACGCTTTTATTTGCACTATGGTCTCATGTTTTTAATTTTTTCAATATAAAGGCTATTTTTTAAGTCAATTTCACGAGTTGCTGGATAACTACCCTTTAATCACTGCCTAATGTCTCCCAGACGGGGATCTTTACAATCCGAGCACCGTGCCTCATGAGAAAGTGGACCGAGCAGGCTGACCCAGGTGAGCTGAAATATATATATTTTTTACATTACTTACTGGGGGGGGGGGTCAGTATTTTCTCTAAACTCCATGCTAATGGAGATAGAAGGGAATTGTTTGAAGCAACTATAGGGCGTCCCAGGGGTTGTGCTAAATGTTTATGAAGTTTAGGGAGTGTATAAAAAACGGGTGGATGTAGGTTGGTGAGAAAATCCCCTAGTTTCTTGTCTATGACACCTTTTACCTTATAGATATCGACATGGGCAGCAATTGCTTTAGAGACTTCACTAGTGGGATCCCAAGAGATCAGTGTATAAGTCTGTGTACGTGCTTCATTAATATAATATGTTTTGTCCATCATTACTAATACACCTCCTTTGTCAGCCGGTTTTACGACTAGTGTTTTGTTGTTTTTTAAATTGGAGGTAACCTTATATTTCTCAAGAATGAGATTGTGTTTTAATTGAAAATCACCTCTTTTAATGTGACTATTTCGTGGTATCTCTTTGTACTAGGGAAATAAACATCTCAATGGGATAATACATCTTAGGAGGGTTAAACCGTCTAGGAATTGTAAAGCACAGATTTCTCAGACAAAATTGTGTAGGTGGAATAGACAAAGATTGTTTGTCCATGTTAGATATATCATCCTTAAAATGGGCTTTAAACCTCAGAGTTCTATAAAATCAATGAAGATCTTGGTCCAGTTGAAATGAGTCAATTATTGGCAAAGGGCAAAAAAGACAGTCCTTTTTGGAGAAGGGTCATCTCAGGAGGAGAGAGGCTATATGAGAAAATGTTATACGCTATAGGATTAGTCGTACCTGGGAGCGGGTTTGCATCCTTGTAGATTCGGTGTTGATGTCTCCTCCCGGCCCTCCTCGTCTTCCTTTTTGCCACATCCCTCGTTGCTGTTCTAAAAAACGGGAAGACAGACAAAAAACTTGCTCACTGTCGGAACTTGTAGAAGTTGTTGGGCCTCGTCGGATTGTTCATCTGTTTCTGTTCTCTAATAAATTTGGATTTTTTTCTTCAATTGAAGTTGGTTGCGAAATTCAGTTATGGTCTTGTCCATCTTTGTCTTGATAGAGTTGAATTCTTCAGTGGAGGTGGTATTGCTGAGTTGGTGTTGAATAGTTTCAATGCGTGTCTGTAACTCCATTATCCCACTTTTCAAAAATTCAATCGTGAGTAGAATAATGTCCATAAAACATTTGTTCAATATACCTTCGAACTTATTGCAGAAATCCGGTTTATCTTGAAAAAACGTAGGGTGTAGTGGTATACGCAGTTCTCTAGGTATGCATTGTACTTTATGATATTCAAAAAGAGTAACTGAATGAAGTTCCATGGCAGTCAGTCTCCTCCATTCCCCTTCATAATCCCTTGTTTTAAATTCATCTACTGGGTATGTAGAAATTGACCGGGGGTACCTTGGAGATAATCGGTGTAGCTTCCTCCTGGTTATAGGAGATAGTGGAAAATGACATTGGTGCTTATTCCACAGGTGGATATACCAAAACAATATTGAGACTAGAAGGACTGCTCAACTGTCTAAAATTTGTGCCACGAAGAATGACGTATGTCAAAAATAGAAAATAAATTACTTCGGCACTGAGAAAATTACATACTCAGAAAATATGCTGAATAATATTTAATGAAACTCTGACCAAAGGAATACAGAACAAAATTCCATGTTTCGGCCAAGTCGTAGCCTTTATCAAGGTTATCTCTCTGTCATATACAATAGAATAATTCAATATACATGATATACAGTACAGTTGAGTGCATTTACTGAACATACATTTCAGTAGGCCAACATTTCCGATTTTAAAAACATTTTTCAAGCTGTTGTTATAAAGTATTCTAATTTACTGAGATAATGACTTTTGGGTTTTCATTGACTGTAAGCCATAATCATCAACATTAACAGAAATAAACACTAGAAATAGATCACTCTGTTTGTAATGACTCCATATAATATATGAGTTTCACTTTTTGCATTGAAGAACTGAAATAAATTAACTTTTTGATGATATTCTAATTTAGTGAGATGCATCTGTATATGAAAATGCAGGCATTATAAACAACTAATAACAGGACGGAGACACAATAAGCAAATGTAGTATGTAACATTCAAAAAAAAATATGATAATACTAATAAGAGTCATAGCTGCACAAAATATATACTAAGGTTAAGTGCCCACGATACAGAAATGCTGCAGATTTTTTCTGCATCTCCCTGGCAGGAAAAACGCATGCGGATTGTACATGCGGATTGTACATGCATTTTTCCTGCCAGGGACAAGCGGATGTGAAGCGTTCTTCACTTGCATTTCTGCATGCGGGTTGACAAGCGCTTTTCCAAGCGATTTTAGCATCACTTGGAAAAGTGCTTGACAACTTGGTCACACTATATAAATCCATGCAACCGGCATGGATTTATATAATGTGACCAAGTTAATAGTTAAAAAAAGAATAAAAATGGTAACAAATAAAAAAAACACATTATACTCACCTTCTGATGGCCCGCTGTCTCCTCTCCGGTGCGTCCGTTCTCTTGTACAGCTCGTGGTGGTGTAAAAGGACCTTCCATGACGTCATTTAGTCATGTGACAGGTCACGCGAACGCCAACGTCAGCGGTCGCGTGACCTGTCACATGACTAAATGACATCATGGAAGGTCCTTTTACACCATCGTGAGCCACCGGGGAGCCAGGACGCACCATAGAGGAGACCGGGCAACATCGGAAGGTAAGTATAATGTATATTTTTTATTTTTAATTCTTTTTTTTTAACAGGTACTATGGTACCTGGGTCTGGAGGAGAGTCTCCTCTTCTCCAGACCTGGGTACCATCCGCACATTGAATCGCTTAATATCCGCATGTGCACATGTAGTGATGTGGATATTAAGCGATTCAATGCAAGTCAATGGCGGCAATTACACTGCGTGTCCGCAAAATTAATGGACATGCTGCGGATTTTTCCGCAATGATAATCCGCAGCGGAAATTTCGCAGCATGTGCACAGCACATGCGGATTATCATTGGGGACCAATGGGCACGTATTACCAAGTGTTTTTTAAGCTTTTTCGCTGAAGAAATTTTGCGGCAAAAACGCTTGAAAAACGCATAGTGGGCACGCAGCCTAAGTATATGTTTGAAAGGTAGATGGGAAGCACTTGAAAAATCTCCAAGAAAATAAATTTTTCCTTGATATGTGGTAGTGGTATTTAGTAATTAGGTGGTATACCAGTATACCAAGGTACACAGTGGAAAGAAACTAAAAGAAAGTACAGGAATCATACAATGAAAGGATGACACCAGTAGCGTAACTAGAGTCTGATGCACCCCGATGCAAGATTTGGACCGGGGCAACTAGTCAATCATAGTAGTATAATGCACCCCAGTCATCCTATAAAGTATAATGCACCCGTAGTCATCCATAGTAGAATTATGCACCCTCATAGTCATCCTATAAAGTATAATGCTCCCCAAAGTCATCCTATAAAGTATAATGCACTCCCATAATCATCCATAGTAGTATAATGCACCCCTATAGTCATCCTATAATGCACCCCCATAATCATCCATAATAGTATAATGCACCCCAAAGTCATCGCATAAAGTATAATGCACCCCCATAGACATCCTATAAAGTATAATGCACACGATTGTCATCCATAGTAGTAGTATTCATTCCATTGTCATCCATAGTAGTATAATTCACTCCCATTGTCATCCATAGTAGTATAATGCACCCCATTGTCATCCATAGTAGTAGAATGCACCCCTATTGTCATCCATATTAGTATAATGCACCCCATTGTCATCCATAGTAGTATAATGCACCCCCATTGTCATCCATAGTAGTATAATGCACCCCATTGTTATCCATAGTAGTATAATGCACCCCATACTTAAAAATAAATACTCACCGTTCCTTCACTCCTGTGCCATGCGCTTCCTCTTTTGAAGCCAGCAGCTGACTCCAGCGTGCGCTGGGAGCGTGTGACGTCACTGCCATGCACCCGTCATGTGCACGTGACATCAGCTGCTGGCCTCTGATTGTCCGGCAGTGTATACTGTGTGTGGATCAGTGCGCCGCAATAGTTCAACTGTATGTGCATCCAAGGTTTTGCTGGTGTTGGCGGGCCCCGGGCCTCATCTGCCGGGCCCCTGACCCTCCAGACCCAGTTGCAGCGGCGTCCACTGCGACCATGGTCATTACGCCACTGGATGACACTGCCGCCTCCACCATTACTACAGATATATTCCTATCACTACTTCCCCCCTTGATTTTTATGTTCTTGATGTGACCTCCTTCACTCCAACTGTACCTTCATTCATGTTTCTGTACTTTTATTCCACCTTTTATTTCTTGTTTCAGCCATCCGTTCATTGTATGATTCCTGTACTTTCTGTTACTTTCTTTACTCTGTCTAATTTGGTATTTTGGTAATACACCACCTAGTGGCTAAATCACATTACCACATACCAAGCAAAATGTCTTTTCCTGGAGATTTTCCAAGTGCTTCCCATGTACCTTTCACACATATACTTAGTATATCTTTTGTGCTACTGTGTCTGTTATTAGTATTATCATATTAGTTTGTGAATGTTACATATTAAATTTGTTTTTTGTGCCTCTGTCCTGTTATTAGTTATTTATATTGCCTGCATTTTCATATACACTGCTCAAAAAAATAAAGGGAACACTTAAACAACAGAATATAACTCCAAGTAAATCAAACTTCTGTGAAATCAAACTGTCCACTTAGGAAGCAACACTGATTGACAATCAATTTCACATGCTGTTGTGCAAATGGAATAGACAATAGGTGGAAATTATTGGCAATTATCAAGACACGCTCAATAAAGGAGTGGTCCTGCAGGTGGGGACCACAGACCACATCTCAGTACCAATGCTTTCTGGCTGATGTTTTGGTCACTTTTGAATGTTGGTTGTGCTTTCACATTCGTGGTAGCATGAGATGGACTCTACAAACCACAGAAGTTGCTCAGGTAATGCAGCTCATCCAGGATGGCACATCCATGCGAGCTGTGGCAAGAAGGTTTGCTGTGTCTGTCAGCGTAGAGTCCAGAGGCTGGCGGCGCTACCAGGAGACAGGCCAGTACACCAGGAGACGTGAAGGGGGCCGTAGGAGGGCAACAACCCAGCAGCAGGACCGCTACCTCTCACAGCCCAACACCATGCAGGATGCTTGGCAGTTGCCACAGAACACCTGGATTGGCAAAGTTGGCACTGGCACCCTGAGCTCTTCACAGATGAAAGCAGGTTCACACTAAGCACATGTGTCAGACGTGACAGAGTCTGTGGAGAGTGGAGAGTGATCTGCTGCCTGCAACATCCTTCAGCATGACCGGTTTGACAGTGGGTCAGTAATGGTGTGAGGTGGCATTTCTTTGGAGCACCGCACAGCCCTCCATGTGCTCGCCAGAGGTAGCCTGACTGCCATTAGGTACCGAGATGAGATCCTCAGACCCCTTGTGAGACCATATGCTGGTGCGGTTGGCCCTGGGTTCCTCCTAATGCAGGACAATGCCAGACCTCATGTGGCTGGAGTGTGTCAGCAGTTCCTGCAAGATGAAGGCATTGAAGCTATGAAATGGCCCGCCCGTTCCCCAGACCTGAATCCGATTGAGCACATCTGGGACATCATGTCTCGCTCCATCCACCAATGTCACGTTGCACCACAGACTGTCCAGGAGTTGGCGGATGCTTTAGTCCAGGTATGGGAGGAGATCCCACAGGAGACCATCTGTAACCTCATCAGGAGCATGCCCAGGCGTTGTAGGGAGGTCATACAGGCACGTGGAGGCCACACACAATACTGAGCCTCATTTTGAATTGTTTTAAGGACATTACATCAAAGTTGGATCAGCCTGTAGTGTGTTTTTCCACTTTAATTTTGGGGGTGACTCCAAATCCAGGCCTCCATTGGTTAATAAATTTGATTTCCATTGATGATTTTTGTGTGATTTTGTTGTCAGTACATTCAACTTTGTACAGAACAAAGTATTCAATGAGAATATTTCATTCATTCAGATCTAGGATGTGTTATTTGAGTGTTCCCTTTATTTTTTTGAGCAGTGTATATCATGAATATATTGAATTATTCTTTTGTATATAACACTGACAGAAGTTATCTATTTTCTATTTTTGACATACGTCATTCTTCTTGGCACGAATTTTACACGGTTGAGCAGACCTTCTATTCTCAATATATCTAAGTCAATGTCTGAGCACAAGACTAATATATTGTGAGATGATTTGCATTATAAGTCCTATCTGTCTGTATCATACAACTAATAATTCAAGTTTTATATTCTGGTGGGAGTGAAGGAGAGGGAAAAGTAGATACAGATTAGTGTGTGGTCTAAAAATAATTGGGTTTAGTAGTTGTGAGTCAGTGAGGGGAATTATATGCGAGGGACGGTATGTATCCCACAGAATGCACATAGAAGCATATTGAACCTGTTGAAGTGCATTGCAATCACAGACATAGCTGTGGTTGCAGTGCAGAGTAAAAGTAAGTTTGGACTTGGTCAATTTGACCAAGGCAGATTTAGTAAACCCGGCATGGGCTTTTATTCTTGGAGTGGACTACAGTATGGCAGTGGGGCGGTTCACTCCCTCCAGCCCGGGTCTTACAAATGGCTCACAGATTCATTTTAAAAACCTGCAGCAAAGGTTTGGGTGTGAGTGTTGGGATTGCTAGCAGCAGAGCAGGAAGCTCTGCAAGCTTGTGTGAAGCTGAACACAGGCCTGTAAAGGCAACGTATCTGATGCACCCTAAGTGACACGGCGCAGACGTCTCCCATGGCAACATGGTTACACGGACTGTGTGGATATCCCGGCTGTGATCCATATGACAGCTTTTGCATTTGAGTTGGGAGTTTTTGGCAAATAAAGACGTTTAAGTTGGATTTTCCTTGGGTCACTGCCTCATTACCGCACAGTGTGAACACCGCTGCACTACATAGTATAGATAAGGAAAAAAAATCAGAAATTCTGTAAAATAATAAAAACAGTAATATTCACATTGACTATGTCCTTCTGCACTCCCTCCAACACTGGTGCAGTCTCCTCCAGTCTCTCTACTTTCTGCTTCGTCTGGACAAACGTGATCCCTGCAGCCATTCAGTGGTCGAAGAAGCGACCAACAGCTAGTGATTGCGAAAATGGAGAAGCTGTCTTAGTAAGCCATTCAAGTTATAATCATGTCCTTACAAGAAAAGAGAATAGAACATCTACATTACACATCTCATCACAAGTTTCCCCTTATTATCTCCAGTAATTGTATTATTATATGGGATTCTTTATGATGTTACATCGTCATCTTCTTCCCATTCAGGTCCCTACAATATCGGATCCTCTCAGTGGAGATCTTCTATATAAAAGAATTTTCCTGATTGACCCATCAAGGATGGATAGGAGCAGGGACAAGATGGCAGAGAGGATATTACACCTCACCCTAGAGATCCTCTTCCGGCTTACTGGAGAGGTGAGAGATTCTGATGTCGTCACATTACATCATTCTTATCTATGGGAATAGCAGATGGAGAGATGAGGACTCTGGAAATGTCTGTAGTGAGATTTATTCATGTGTCTGTCCATAACCAGGATTACACAGTAGTGAAGAAGACCTCTAGTGACCGCTGTCAGGCCCCTGTGTCTGAGGGATGGGGAAGACTCCTGAGCCCAATCATGGGACCTCCACCTCACCCCCTGATACATGAGGACATCAATGACCAGAAGATCCTAGAGCTCACCTACAAGATGATTGAACTGCTGACTGGAGAGGTGACACTGCTGGGAATGCTGGGACATTATACAGTAATGCTATGAAGGGATCCCCCGATGACCTATTATTGTATGTGTCAGATTCCTATAAGGTGTCAGGATGTCACCGTCTATTTCTCCATGGAAGAGTGGGAGTATTTAGAAGGACACAAGGATCTGTACAAGGACATCATGATGGAGGTTTCCCATCTCCTCACATCACCAGGTAATAGACAGTACTTAATACACACGGCCTATAATTATCTGTATGTAAAGAATGAATTCAGTCCCTGTATGTGTTTCCTCCAGTTGTATCCAGTAAGAGGACAACACCAGAGAGAAGTCCCCGTCCTCTTCTTCCACAGGACTGTAAACAAGAAGATCCCAATGTTCCTCAGGATCATCAGGTAGATGGAGAGAAGGTGTCATGAGATCTCCCCTATGATGTGTAGGCGGCTGTGAAGGTCTTGTGCTCAGTCTTGTTTTTTCCCCAGTATTATATGTTTTATAGTCGTGTGATGAGAACGGGAGAGATGGCAGGATTAGAGCTGATCATAGATGTGACTTCTCCATCTGTCTGTGACTTTTACAATATTTTTTTCAGGGTGAAGATCTGACCCATATTAATACTACAGAGACATATGTGAGGGGTGATGAGCGGTGTAAAGAGGAGATTCCTATATGTAACAGCACAGGTGAGTAGTAACCACTAAATGCAGCGAAGTCACAGATTATTCTCCATCACCAGCTTGTAAAATTGTGTCGCACTTTTTAGGGTTTGTTCATTCACAGCTTTTTGTAATGTGCATTTTTTACTAAGTGAAAGATTTAGAGCCTAAACAAAAAACACAATTTTAACATTTTTTTTATTAACGCATTTTAGCCACAATTGTTTACAGGCCAGAATTGAAGTAACATACTTTTCCGCATAGAAAAATATAGGGCCGATCTCTGTACAATCAGTTCTGTCCGTTTGATCATGTTATAGGTCCAGCCTAACTCCATCCACAGCTTGAATGGATTTCTAACTGCTGTGGACAGTGATTTTTCTACATTGGTCACATGTTTGTCCGGAAGAGGAAGCCTGGAGACTGGTTAGGTACCTGGCAAGCAGTGGAAGAGGATTATTAATAATAATTAATAATAATAATATCTCACGAGATATAAACCTTTGAGGGTAATGGACTTGGTAACAATATCTATAGTGCATGTGTTGTACACCAGCCCCAGCATGAACTCCGTGAGGTGGCTCCTCAGAAAAGATAAGTAACCCGCTTATAAGATTGACTTTTTACCTTAAAAACAGAATAATGTTTATTCCCAGTGGTTGCACAGTACCGAAAACAAAACTACAAACTTAAATCCTTAGCATTGTCCAGGCACTAACTAAACAAAACAGAGCCTGCCTACTCAGACACAGCTGAGCTAGTTTAAGTTTGGTCACACAAAACAGTTATCATCCCTAGCAACTAGTGATACTTACAGATTTGTGCAAGGGGGAAGCCGTGGGGAATCGGTGAATGACGTGCCGGATGACGCGCTGGGGTCACGTGACCCAGAAGTTAGAGGTACCGGAAGCAGTGGCCAGCATATTAGAAACTGTCTCCACTGCTTGGGTGCTTCCCAGCCCATCTGTTCCCTAGTGTATGATGAAGTAAAATTGCGAGCAGCAGCAAGTTGATCAGCAGCAATAGCATCATCTGCTGCCTGGGAAACCCCAAGAGCGTGTGGAGCGGCGTAACCCTCTTGGTAGTGGAGGGAACTGCTGTATTGTGGAGAAACGTAGTTCTATGAGCAGGTCCAGCCAACGAAGCTTCAGCAGGATGCACGAATCTGCAGCCTCTAGGGAGGATCCCCCGACTGAGAAATGTCCTTCGTCTCAACCGCTATCTTTTGATTGAGTCAAGGTAGTAAGTGAAAAGTTCACTTGGTAATAGGGTGTCTCTTCTTTATTGTTATTTACCAGGGAAAGAAGTGCATTTATAAGTCCAAGCACAGGGAATGTGCTTAGTGCCAAGCCCTATTGTCAGACTCCTATCAAAAAAGGCTCGTTCAGTCATGTATTGATCAGATAGTGGCAGAGGAGACCCCTAACTTTTCTTCAGGCTTAAAGTCCCTTATTAAAACTGAGATCAGCAAGGTCCTTTCTAGAAAAAGGAAACGGAGGGGCGGAATACGGAGGTCTCCCCTGTGTCGGATGTCTCTCCTGTATCTGATGATGAGGATAGCTCAGATGGTCTCTCCCCGTTGGCATCACCCTCGGATAGTGACTCTGGTCGCCATTGTTTTCCTCTGAATGAAGTTGATTGGTTCGTTAAGGCTGTCCGTTCTAACATGGGCATTGCGCATGCTAGGTCGGAGAGGTCGGTGCAGGATTTGATTTCTTGTAGTTTAGATCAAAGGAGGAAGAGATTTTTTCCATTAAATGAGAAAATCCAGGGGTTAGTAAAGAAGAAGTGGAAAAGACCAGAGAGGTAGGGCTCCCTCCCCCTTTTGTTTAAGAGAAAGTACCCCTTTGAATAATGTTCTTCATCTTCTTGGGACAAAGCCCCTAAACTGGACGTGGCTATAACTGTAACGGGTCTGGGAGGTGGAACCTCAGAGCAACTATACATAGGGGCAGTCCTTGTAAGGAAGCGGGTGGCTCCCAGGGAAGGCGGGCAGGTAGTCACGGCAAGTGACAGGGACAGTCTCTGGGTAGAAGGGCAGGAGGTCACGGCAAGTGACGGGGACAGTCTCTGGGTAGAAGGGCAGGAGGTCACGGCAAGTAACGGGGACAGTCTCTTGACAGGCGGATGGTCACGGCAAGTGACAGCAGGGTAAGAGTCTCTAGACTGGCAGGTGGTCACGGCAAGTGACGGCTGAGCCTCCAGGTAGGCTAGCAGGCGGGTTGCAGGTAGGCGCTCCCAGGTGAGCGGGCAAGAGTCTCTGGACAGGCAGGTGGTCACGGCAAGTGACGGCAGAGCCTCCAGGTAGGCTAGCAGACAGGTAGCAGGTGAGCGCTCCCAGGTGAGCGGGCAAGAGTCTCTGGACAGGCAGGTGGTCACGGCAAGTGACGGCAGAGCCTCCAGGTAGGCTAGCAGGCAGGTAGCAGGTGAGCACTCCCAGGTGAGCGGGTGGACAGATCCATAGACAGACTGACAGGTGTTGGAAGGCACACTGTCGGACCGCAGGAATGCAAGCAGATAGACAGGAATCAGGTAGGTATCAAGCAGAGATCTGGCAGGTAACTGGCAGGTATCTGGTAACGGGACCTGAGGGCTGAAGCAGAGTTGAAAGGCTTTGCAACAACATTGCTCGGGCACCTCCATTTTGGAGGAGGTTCCTTATATATGGTGAGGTCCTCCGGCCATTGGCCGGGGACTCCTTAGGACGACGCGCGCGGCCCCTTTAAGAGAGGGGGAGCGCGCGCGCCCTAAGCACAGAGGCCGGGAAGCTGCGCGCGCTGCCAGCAGAGCGGGAGGAAGCCGCCAGGCACGGAGCGGAGAGGTGAAGGGAACGGCGTCCCTGCCTAGCAGGAGGTAGGGACGCCGACGCTACAATAACTAAGGACTTGATAGGAAGGCAGACACCTTTCTCAAAGGTACTTGGGAAACATGGACGGGAGCCTTAAAGCCGGCAGTAGCGGCAACGTGCACATCCAGATCCCTGATGATCTGGTTGGAACAATTAGAATCCCAGTTAAAGGACAACGTGGCAAGGAAGGAGGTCTTGTCCACCATTCCACTAATGCAAGACGCAGCAGCCTTCTTGGCAAATGCCTTGGTGGACTCTGTGAGATTGGCGACGAGGTCGGCCGCCCTTTCTAATACTGCCTGTCGAGCTTTGTGGCTCAAGTGTTGGCCGGGATATGTTGAATCTGCAAAAATCCAGATTATTACCCCTGAAAGCTCAGCAATTTCTTGGAATCATACTGGATTTAGAGATACAGGAATCTCGCCTCCCGGTTTCCAAAATAAAAAAGATCCAATACCAGGTGAAAGAAGCTATAGGAGCCCCCTGTATGTCTCTTAGAAATGCATTGTGTTACGCTCGCACCCGGACTGACTGGCGTGAGCGTGATTAGTGATCCCACTGTACCATGAACCGAGGAGTGCCTGAAGGGGCGTAACTAAGTATCTACCCGATCCGACCAAGGTCGCACGGCGGCTAACAACTCCGTGAACCAAGGAGGAACCGAGCAGAGGGACCAGGTGCCACTCCAGGTCAGACCCCGGTCACAGCTGTTGACCCACACCGGGGAATGCAGGAATAGGCAGGTTAGGCTGGCATACAGACAGGTGGGTATTGGCAGGCACGGCTGGTATGCAGACAGGTGGATACTGGTAAGCACGGCTGGTATGCAGACAGGTGGGTGCTGGCAAGCACGGCTGGTATGCAGACAGGGGGGGTACTAGCAGGTTGGAGCGCAGGCTGGATAGAGTCCAGTACAGACTGGGAGGCAGGAACAGAGCCGCAGATGCGGTAGACAAGCAGAGTAAAGCGAAACCGCCGGAGCGGAGGACAAGGCAGAGCAGAGCGGAACCGCAGGTGTGGTGATCAAGGCTGAGCAGAGAGGAACCGCCGGAGCTGTAGGCTAGGCAGAGCAGAGAGGAACCGCCGGAGCAGTGGGCTAGGCAGAGCAGAGGGGAACCGCCGGAGTGGTGAGCACGCAGAGCAGAACTAAACCGCAGGTGCGGTGAACAAGGCAGAGCAGAGAGAAACCACCGGAGCGGTGGGCTAGGCCGAGCAGAGGGGAACCGCCAGAGCGGTGGGCAAGTCAGAGCAGAGAGAAGCAGCCGGAGCGGTGGGTAAGTCAGAGGAGAGAGAAACCGCCGGAGCGGTGGGAAAGTCAGAGCAGAGAGAAACCACCGGAGAGGTGGGCAAGTCAGAGTAGAGGGAAACCGCCGGAGCGGTGGGCAGATCAGAGCAGAGAGAAACCGCCGGAGCGGTGGGCAAGACAGAGCGGAGCGAAACCGCAGGTGCGGTGGACAAGGCAGAGAGGACAGGGCTCTGTTCACATGGAACAGACTGGAAAATACAGGAAGATACAGAGGAAGGGAAAAGGGACAAGCAGAACCAGATACACACAAGGTACTTACTATGAAGTAGCGAGTGAACACAAAACTCACAAACAGAAGTACAGAGACAACGAGTAGGAGTTAGGTGCAGGTTCAGGCAATGCAGGAAAAGGGAAGGTACGGACATAGAGACAAACAGGTAACAGGCTAGGATACAGTTCAGACAGGAACTGCTACTGCAAGGAGATACAAGAACAGGCCTGGGTATACAGCCCCCAGAGGCGGAAACAGACTAGAAGTCACAGGTAACAGGCCTGGGTATACAGGCCCCAGAGTAGCGGAAACAGACTAGAAGTCAGAGATAACAGGTCTGGGAATGCAGCCTCCAGAGTGGCAGAAACAGACTAGAAGTCAGAGATAACAGGACAGGACCTGGCAATACAGTTGCAAAGACAAACTGAGTGAAGGAGTTGCTCAGGCACCTCCTACTGGGTGGAGGGGGTTTAAATATCCAGTGACTCACAGCAATAGGCTGGAGACGCATTAGGGGTGCGCCCACAGCAGCTATAAGAATCAGGAAGTAACCGGGCCGCCGCCCTAAGCCGTCAAGGGACATGCACACAGCATGAACTGGAGCAGGAATAGCAGACTGGACAGACAGGTAAGATTGCGGTCTTGCATAGTGGGAGGTGGTGCACTATGCAAGCACGCCGCCAGGCATGTTACACATTGTCATGGTCATGGTACTTTAACGTCATGCTTCCCGGCTGTTTTATGGGCACAATTCCATTCCAGGGTTCTGCAATGAAATGTGTTGCACAATGAATCTTCCCTTAAAGGGCATTTGATAAAGAACGCAAGTGAGCGTTCAAAACGCGTCTTGCTCCCCTACCCTGTCTATGCAACCTTTGTAATTTTTGCAAGTTTTTAATGGACGAAAAATAAAGAAAGAATTATTTTACCAGACGCTGGAACAACTATCCCTTTTTTTTTTTTTTTAAATGTTGCATTACCTGATATGTCAGTGGACACTTTTTAAAATTAAAGAGTCTAAAAATTAATCAAAACGTTTTTCAAAAAATGTTCTTAAGAGTATAAAAACCCACTCAAAATCACACACCTTTTCTTAATAAAGAAATGTAAAAAGTAGGCATATTTGGTATCCCCACGTCTGTAAGAGGAAGATCTATTAAAATATACCATTGATTAACCTGTAAGGTAAACGATACAACCACTTTTTTTATTTTTTACAAAGTTCTGAAATTTTATAAGGTACCGGCTTATCAAGGAGCAGAAGAAGATGGCAATGGAGGTCTGTCCTTTTCAGTGATGAGTTCAGTTTTTGTTTTGGATGCAATGATAGACAGAGATTGGTCTGGAGACTATGGGGACTATGCAATGAAGAAGCCTTAACACTGGCCCTTCTCCCATGATTATGGTGTGGAATGGCCTCATGTATAATGGCTGGACCTCTCTATTTTTCATTCAAGGTACACTAGTAGCTCAGCGTTACATTTATTTTATTGTGGAATCCGTGGTCTGGCCATTTCTCAAAAGCGTGACAAGAGCCATATTTCAACACACACGAGTGCTTCAGACCACATATGCTTGTGCTGTTGTGAGCAGCCTGCATGGCTTAAACAGCATCTCCAGACTTCTCTCCAATCGCATGCATCTGAGGCAATTGCAAAGGGAGCTGCCAGCAATGGATCTTGAAGAGTTTTTGTCATGGATGTGTCAGGTGTGACAGACAGTCGCTCTGTAGCCAGCTGTAGAAGGTCACTGCACTTGGCATTGCAGACGCCTTCTTGATCCTCTCATCTCTAGTATAGCTATATCCTTCTTCCTTTAGAACCCAGCAGCGACCTCCACCTTTTGCTGCTCATTGACACACCCTTGCTTGGTAGTTAAATACGCTCAGTTTCTCCAGAGAGTCGCTGGTGATAGTTCTATGTACCTATCTGCCGACTTGGAGTACTGGCAGTCGGCTGGTCTCGTCTTTGGTGCCCTTGGAGGACAGTTGGCGTTATCTCTCTGGTGTCTGCTCAGTTTAAGTGTATCCCCTTTGTTTGTTTACCTCTTATTGTCTTTAGTTTGTAGTGGTGCCTGACTAGTATTCACCCCATTCCTTCCCTATCCAGGGCCTAGCTCTAGGGACATTCAGGGCTTAGGTTCCTGCTCGGCAATTAGTGCAGAAGAGTAGGCAGGGTAATATTAGATCTGCCTAGGGGTCTCCACTCCCCCCCTTTCCCTAGTTGTTGGGCTCCCTTCCCCCTCTTCCCATCATTGTACATTTATTCCTTCCCTCACCTTGTATGACATTTTCTTACTCAAATTAATTCAGAGTTGTAGAACATTCCTCAGACGACCATTAATAACCTTATTGATAGCAGAAAAGGCGATTAAGTGTGTGTACTTTTGCACAAGCTGTTCATACTTGATCCTGAAAATGATACTGAGATGTTTTTAAAAAAAATTAAATTTTTTCCATCATTTCCATATTTTTAACGTGTTTTTCGATGCTGTGATTTCCATAATTTCACAACTTTTCCTTCTGTGCAATTTTAATATGATGGAGTGTGGTAAGTATGACTTATTGTGGTAAGTTTCTGCCACTGCTCCCGAGGTCTAGCATTCCCTGCCAGGTTGATATCATGTCAACAGCACCGCAATCAGTCAATGGACTCAATAACTGAATGGCAGAGCGCTATCAATGTGATGTAAGCGCTGCAGCCAATACCAGACATCAGGAGAAGTGGCAGATACTCGCCTGTGGACCAGGGGAAGAGGAGTCCACCGCAGTTAGTTTTTTTTAGAGCAAAATGGACATGTTTTTTTGAAAGGGAACAACCCCTTCAATGTTATTGGTCATTTATTCTCCTATGATTATGCTTACCAACAAGGTGGTGCAAACTGTATGAACCCTAATGCTGGCCAAAACAGAAAGTCAGTGCAAGGAATCCCGAGTACATAGGAATTAGTCGCTGACTGGCATTTTATAGTTTATGAGGTAAAAAATGATCCAGGTCATACACAGAAGTTATGCAGCTGGACTTCAATTTTTATTGAAAAAAAAATATATGTTTCAAATTTTTATTTTTGACAGATAACTGGACTATGATTTCAGAGGAATATCTGATATTTTCAGATTTTAATGCAAATGATCATAGTATCACAACTGATACCTTTGAAGAGCATCCCATTATGCCAGACATACCTCCAGTCCTTCTGAAGCAAGACAAATATAACAAAAGGGATGGTGAACATCAAAGAGCGCACACAAGAAAGAAACCATTTTCATGTTCAGAATGTGGGAAATCTTGTATAACGAAATCTGATCTTACCAAACATCAGAGAACTCACACAGGGGAGAAGCCATTTTCATGTTCAGAATGTAGGAAATGTTTTGCAGACAAATCAACTCTTGTAAAACATCAGAAAATTCACACAGTGGAGAAGACCTTTTCATGTTCACAATGTGGAAAATGTTATTTTACAAAATCTGATCTTGTTAAACATCAGCGAAATCACACATGGGAGAAGCCATTTTCATGTTCAGAATGTGGGAAATGTTGTTCTTCAAAATCTGATCTTACTAAACATCATCTAATTCACACTGGGGAAAAGCCATTTTCGTGTTCAGAGTGTGGGAAATGTTTCAATCGGAAAACAAATCTTGCTTCACATCTGAGAATTCACACAGGGGAGAAGCCATTTTCATGTTCAGAATGTGGGAAATGTTTTACAGAGAAAGCACATCTTGTTAGACATCAAAGATTTCACACAGGGGAGAAGCCATTTTCATGTTTAGAATGTGGGAAATGCTGGTCTTCAAAATCTGATCTTGTTAAACATCAGACAATTCATACAGGGGAGAAGCCATTTTCATGTTCAGTATGTGGGAAATGTTTTAATCACAAATCAGTTTTAGTCTCGCATGAAAAGATTCACACAGGGGAGAAACCATTTTCGTGTTCTGAATGTGGGAAATGTTTTAATCGGAAAACAAATCTTGCTAGACATCTGAGAATTCACGCAGGGGAGCAGCCATTTTTCTGATCAGAATGTGGGAAAAGTTTTACAAACACATCAAATGTACAGAGAAGTCACACATTAGAGAAGTCACGCAGGGGAGAAGTCATTTTCATTTTCAAAATGTGAGGAAATTTAAAATAAAAATCACATGGGTAAATATCCATTTTCTTTTAAATTATTAACTTGGCAAATTGTACGAGTGACAGTCAATATAAAATCACGTCGTCCAACAAGAGAAATGGAAAACAAATGAAAGCACTCAATGATGACTAATAAATGTAAGCAATTACCAATAAACATCTATTATCAAAAAGCAAACAATGGAAATAAAGCACCTATAAACTGACTGGGCACTTTATTATAGACACCCATCTATTAGTACATTGGACCTCCTATGGCCTTTCTAAGTACAGCAATTTCTTCCCACAAAAATATGAAATTCAGGAATATTGTCCCATGCTGTTAGAACTCTCCTGTTAGGTTTTTTCTATTTTGCTGGTCACATGACCTTTTTGCCTATTTAATCCTGCTCCTCCCTTATGGCCATGCTGGACTTCATTGTAATTTCTACTCTTAAGCTAGCCAGGTGCTTTGTTACCTTTCTCAGTCAGTTTAGCTAGGTCTTTTTGACCTTTATGTTCTATGTTGTGTATTTGTCTTTTTACTGCTACAATTTCTGCTAGGAGGTGTCCATCTTTCTCCCAGTCCCTAGTTCTTGTAGGGATCCCTCCCTCACATCTATAGGTCTTCGTTCAGACTAGCTGAGGACTTTAGCGGGTCTGATCGCAGGATCAGGTTCCCCGTTACATCGTAGGGATGTAGCTTAGTTCTATTATAGGGACAGATCTCCTGTCTTTCCTTAGTGCTTGTAGCCTTTCATAACAGTAAGTCCAGCCCAAAAATATCTCTAAGGAAAGACCTCCTGTTTTCATCATGGTGTCGGTTCAGGATTTGGCTCAACGCCTGCAGTGACTCTCTCTGGAGGTGGCCGAGCTCCAACAACACGTGAGTAGCTGTTCTGGAGCGCATTTTGTGGAGCCAAAGGTACGATTGCCTGATTTATTTTTTGGTGAACAACAAGATTTTTTTTTCCTTTAAAAATGCTTGTTTATTGTATTTTCGTTTGAGACCCAGATCCTCTGGGGATGAATCACAGCACATAGGGTTCATAATGTCACTTTTGCGCAAAGAACCTCAGGGATGGGCCTTTTCTCTCCAACCTAGTGATCCGTGCTTTAGATCAGTGGATATTTTTTTTTCTGCTTTGGGGTTGTTGTATGATGATCCTGATCGTGTCTCATCAGCTGAGACGGAATTGAGACTTTTGAGACAGGGATCAGGTAATGTGGAAAATTATTGTACTCACTTCCGTCGGTGGTCTGCTCAGGTGGGGTGGAACGATTCAGCTCTGAAAAGTTTGTTTCTTGCTGGGCTAGGTGAAAGGGTTAAGGATCTGCTTATTGCTTATCCTACACCTGGGAACTTGCAGGAGGCAATGCAATTAGCTATACGGGTGAACAGGAGACCGTGCAAGGGTTAATGAGGGTAAATCCTTTGCCATGTCAGCTCCTAGTCTTGAGAGGGTCTGTACTGACATTGGAGAGCCGATGGAGATTGGGGCGATGTCACCCCGCTCTCAGGAAAAAGACCGCAGGTTTTCTGAAGGTTTGTGCTTTTATTGCGGAAAATCTGACCACTTTATTAAGAACTGTGAGCTTCGTTTGAACAAAGAAAAAAAAAAGGTCAGTTACGCCCGTATTGCCTGTTTAAATTCTAAGGGGGTATTTCTTTCTGTAAGCACCTCAGTCCAGGAGGAATTGATTGAATTTCGGGTATTTGTGGATTGTGGTTCTACACTCAATGTGATTGACAAGGGATTTTTGGAAAAACTTAAATTAAAACCCAAACCTTTGTCATCCCCTATTGCCGTGGTTTCTGTCGATGGCTCTCCCTTGAAATGTGTTACTCACAAGGTTTATGAATTTCCCCTCACTATTAATGGTATTCACCAAGAAAATTTGGATTTGGTAGTATTAAATAATTTGCCTTCTCCAGTAATTTTGGGCTTATCCTGGTTAAAATTGCACAATCCTGTACTGGATTGGTCTACTAATGAAATTAAGTCCTGGAGCCCTAAGTGTTATGACAAGTGTTGTAACGGGCGCATTGCTGCTGTGGATAAAGGGAAATTACCTGTACCTATTCAGGATTTTTGGAAAGTTTTTTCTGAGGAGGAGTCACAAATTTTGCCTCCCCATAGAGACTATGATTGTACCATTGAATTTGTCCCTGGAGCGACTCTTCCTAAAAGTCGTTTATTTAATCTTACTATTCCTGAGAGAAAGGCTTTGGAGGAATACATACAGACGAGCTTGGCCGCCGGTCATATCAGACCCTCTAAGTCACCTGTGGCTGTTGGATTTTTTTTTTGTTAAAAAAAAGGACGGCGGTTTATGTCCTTGTCTGGACTTTCACGAGATTAATAAAATTACTGTACGTAATCCCTACCCACTGCCATTGATTCCTGATTTGTTTAACCAGTTAGTGGGGGCCAAGTGGTTCTCTAAAATTGATCTCCGGGGGGCATACAATTTGTTGCGCATGAAGGAGGGTGATGAATGGAAGACTGCTTTTAACACTCCTGTGGGTCATTTTGAGAATCTGGTTATGCCTTTTGGTCTTACCAATGCACCAGAATTTTTTCAGAATCTTATTAATGACATCCTTAGACCTTTGATCGGCAAAAATGTGGTTGTGTATTTGGATGACATTTTGATTTATTGGCCTGATCTGGAGTCTCATTGGCGGAGCGTACGTGAGGTATTACAGTTATTAATTGACAATTCGCTTTTTGCTAAGCTAGAGAAATGTGAGTTCGCTGTACAGAGAATTAGTTTTTGGGCTACATTATCTCCAGTGAGGGCTTTGAGATGGACCCGGTGAAAGTTCAAGCTGTGCAGGAATGGGCTAGGCCTATTGATTTGAAATCGATACAGAGGTTTTTGCGTTTCGCCAATTATTACAGAAAATTCATTAAAAATGTTTCTATTATTGTTAAACCACTGACCAATATCACCTGGAAAGGTGCTAATACGGTTCAGTGGACTACTTAGGCCATTGAGGTGTTTGTGTTTCTAAAGGAGAGGTTCAGCTCTGCCCCCATCCTTATGCAGCCTGATGTGACTAAGCCGTTTTTGGTTGAGGTTGATGCTTCTTCTGTGGGGGTCGGTGCGGTGTTGTCTCAGGAAAACAAGGATGGAGTACATCCCTGTGCCTTTTTTTCAAAAATGTTTTCTGAGACTGAACTTAATTACGATATTGGTAATCGGGAATTGCTGGCTATTAAACTCGCATTTGAACACTGGCGTCATCTCTTGGAAGGTGCTGAATTTCCCATTCAGGTTTTCACTGATCATAAAAATCTGATCTATCTTGATGCTGCCAAGCGCTTGAATGCCCGTCAGGCTAGGTGGGCATTTTTTTTTTCGCGGTTTAATTTTTCCGTTACTTACATCCCGGGTACCAAGAATGTTAAAGCTGATGCGTTGTCTCGCAGCTTTTCTCCCATGGTCGGTGCTGAGGAGGAGGAGAGCATTTTACAAGAAGGTGTTGTGATTGCTGCATTGCACTCCGTTTTGGAAGATGAGATTCTTAAAGCACAGGAGGATGCCCCATCTAACGCTCCCCATGGGAGGTTGTTTGTGCCTAGGACCTTTAGGAGAGATTTGTTTGTTGAGTGTCATGAGTCTCGGTTGGCAGGTCATCCAGGAATTTCTGAGACCAAGAGACTTGTGGGTCGCAGTTTTTGGTGGCCTGGATGGCAGAAGGAAGTCATTAAGTGGGTGCGTCAATGTACTGTGTGTGCTAGATCGAAGTCTTCTCATACTCCTGCTGCGGGGTTGATTTGCCCTCTGGAGGTTCCTAGTGCACCTTGGACACATCTGGCTATGGACTTTATTACGGACCTTCCCCCCTCTGAGGGTTTCACGGTCATCTGGGTGGTCGTGGACCGTTTTAGCAAGATGTGTCACTTGGTTCCCTTCATCAAACTGCCCTGCGCTAAGACACTCGCTAAGGCCTTTGTCAAGGAAATTGTCAGACTCCATGGTGTTCCTACTGACATTGTTTCTGATAGGGGACCTCAGTTCGTGGCTCGTTTTTGGCGTGCCTTTTGTGACAGGTTGGGAGTTCATTTGTCGTTTTCATCTGGATATCATCCTGAGTCTAATGGCCAGACAGAAAGGAAGAATCAGGATGTTGAGCAGTTCTTGCGTTGTTTTGTGGCAGACAATCAAGAGGGGTGGTCTGAGTTTCTGCCGCTTGCTGAATTTGCTCTTAACAACCATACATCCTCTTCTGCTGGGCGTTCGCCTTTTTTTTGTTGTTCTGGGAGACATCCGTTTTTTGGGTCATTCTCCAAATTGGTATCGGCTGTGCCTGAGGAGGAGAGTTTTTCCGGTGATTTGGAGAGAGTTTGGACGGATGTGCGTGGTAATCTTCAGAAGGCTAACAAAAAATCTAAGAGGTACTTTAACAGGAAACGTCAAGAGGTTTTGCTTACGGTTGGTGACATGGTTTGGTTGTCCTCTAAGAATCTGGGGTTGAGGATTCCTTCTAAAAAATTGGGTCCCAAGTTTGTAGGGCCCTTTAAGGTGCTTCAGGTAGTTAACCAATCTGCTGTTAGGTTGGAGGTTCCTACCTCCTGGAAGATTAATCCGGTGTTTCATGTTTCTCTATTGAAAAAAGCTGATGTATCAGATAGAGACGCCACTGCCACTGTTCCTCCGGTGGTGGAGGACGGGGAATATGAAATTTCCCGCATCCTTAATTCTAGACGGTATAGGGGGAGTTTGCAGTATCTCGTCGCTTGGAAGGGTTTCGGTCCCGAGGATAACTCATGGGTGAGGGCGGATGATGTTTCTGCTTCCAGACTTGTCAGAGCGTTTCACAAGAGGTGTCCTGATAAGCCTGGTCCTAGGGGATCCGGAGGATCCTCTTAGAAGAGGGGGTACTGTTAGAACTCTCCTGTTAGGTTTTTTCTATTTTGCTGGTCACATGACCTTTTTGCCTATTTAATCCTGCTCCGCCCTTCTGGCCATGCTGGAGTTCATTGTAATTTCTACTTTTAAGCTAGCCAGGTGCTTTGTTACCTTTCTCAGTCAGTTTAGCTAGGTCTTTTTGACCTTTTATGTTCTATGTTGTGTGTTTGTCTTTTTACTGCTACAATTTCTGCTAGGAGGTGTCCATCTTTTCCCAGTCCCTAGTTCTTGTAGGGATCCCTCCCTCACATCTATAGGTCTTCGTTCAGACTAGCTGAGGACTTTAGCGGGTCTGATCGCAGGATCAGGTTCCCCGTTACATCGTAGGGATGTAGCTTAGTTCTATTATAGGGACAGATCTCCTGTCTTTCCTTAGTGCTTGTAGCCTTTCATAACACATGCAGGCTGGATATATTCACAGATATACTGTAAGAATAGGATCTCTGTCTCCTTTAGGCTTTCTTTTCTCTTTCTTTTCTCATTCGGTAATTTTTCTCATATGCAATAAAAGGTCAGAGTTCCATCAGAGTTTTCAGCACTTTTTCTCGGATGAAAAAAAACTGATGGAGGTTTCTTCTATCAAACAGTAGGTGAAAAACAGACAAGCGCACGCATGGCATCTAAATGCTGTCCAATTTTTTTTTTCACAGATCCATAGACTTGCATTGGTGAGTTTGATCTGAAATTCCAATCCTTGTCTGACAAGTCTCTGTGCTTTTATGCAGACCACTCCAAGTAAAAAATTGTGCATGTGAACTACCGCACAGACTACTATAGGTATAAATGCTGTCCGTGAAAATCACGTACAACACTGATATGGGAAATACCGACCTCTGAATGAACCCTTACACACCAATGGCTCTTTAACTGGTCATTTGCTGGTATAGCCTACTTGTGCTAAGAAACAATGGATTGTGTGCTTGGACACTAGAACCTTCTGAGTTTTTTGGGTGCCAGTTAATATTAATTAAAAAGAGCTACTGGATCTTTAAAAGGGGATTTATTACAAATATAACTAGCAACTAACATATAGCTAACAAGGGTACAATGAAAAGGAAAAGGTAATAGGAAAGGGTGGGAAGTGGGAAGATGCCTAACTAGCTTGGTGTGCTACCTTTATATCAGTCACACATGGCCCATACATTGCCGATCTCTGTAACGCAGCCACAGAATAGTACCATCCAATCAGGTCACAGTCTTTTGAATTCTCCAGAAATATGCACATGGCTGCTGATGCCTACACTCTCCTGAAGGAGGCGCTCTTAGGTCCTGAATGGATAAGAGGTCAAGGATCAAACATGATTGCAATGGTCTGCATCTTCCTGCAGATGGGGTCCTTGTATATATCCAAAAGGTCTTTGTAGCAGGCTGCCTGACGACAGGTTCAACTCCATTTGGGTTGGAGACAACAAGTCAATCTGAAGTACAATGGTTTTTATTCCAACCACCACAGGGGTTGTGTAGAGATGTACCTTACAAGAGGCCAGAGACAGGATGTCCAGTTTAAGAGCAATGGTTCATCTTCCAAATAGCACAGGGGTTACCTTACAAGAGGCCAAGCAAGAAGTCCATCTTAATTGTAGTTGCTGTTTCTACTCCAACAACAGAACAAAGGGCCATATGCCACAGGACACACAATTGTCTTAATGCCTCACAGGTTTTGTGAGTTCAGTGTTTTTATGATACATACGTTGTCCATGTTGGCTTCCAACAGACACATTAGTTGGAGCATCAGCGGCATTGTTTTTGGCTGTAGTTTTCTTGAATGTGCATCGCCTGTTCGTGAGTGTAATTCTTCACATTCTCCTCTCACCCCTTTCACCAATAAGCTGTTAACATTCACTGGATCCTCTTTAATTTGATGTTTTTACTCTGTCACACGATTTCAGTATACTCTCAAGTTTGTTGCATGAGAAAGCCCCAAAACATTGACAGTTTTTGAAATAGTGGACTTCGCTAATCTAGCATGAAGGACAGTGCATAATGCCAAGTTGCTCAGTTTGCTTGTACTTTCCATTTTAATGTCTAATTTTCATGTAGAGAAACTCCAGTTGTGACAGAACAGATGTCCTAAATAAATTGGATTTTCAGTTTATGTGCATTCGTGTCATTGTTATGAGCAACCGTGAGAGACCCAGCAAGACTGGCACGAAACCAGCAAAGGCACAGCCACAGACGCACTTTTAGCACAAGCTGCTACAGCTAGGTGAGCCCTAATGGTCCGGGGATACTCTTCACCCAGCTCCCAGTAAAAATAAAGGGGAACTTTGGCAGAGCCCTATCTAAGCCCACTGCTGCCGGGCAGCTGCCGTTAGGTGACGCGGCTGGAGCCTAGTCGAGAACAGGTAGGTGCCTCTGTGAGAAACCCTGGGAGTGTAGCACCAAGAGAAAAGGAAGCAAACTCTAAGACCAACCCTGAAAGAGAACACCCAAAACTACAAGCATCACTCACTATCATGACCTGAAATAAACAGCAAAGACCTAAGCTGGGAACAGGGTTAAATAGCCTGCCTGATGCTGAAGGAAATGATTACGTGTTGAATACCTCTCAATCACCCCCAGACAACCACACCCTGCTAATTTGCATAGCCGAATGGACACAATCCCACCACTGCCTAGTACCAGACACTGCAACGTCCTGCATTGCCTGGCAACCGGGGAACACAGCTTCCCATGTTCCCTGGGCAGTGAAATCCGTGGGAGATACAGCATCCCATGTCCCCACACATCCTACTACTTCAGAACACGACATTCCATAAGATGGGGACTGTCTCCCTTGGCACATGGTAGCTCCGTCTCCAGGGTAAACAGACCTCTTCCTGATATCCAGGGAAGTCTGATGGTGTACCCTCTCTGGGCCAGCAGGACAATGGCGGCGCTTGCAACCGGAGTAGCATAGCACTGGACCTGATCTATTCTCAGATAGGAACACACAACTACAATTCCTAACAGTACCCTCTACCTAGGAGAGACCTCTGGGCTCTCACCACCCACCTTGTCCGGAAACTTCTTATGGAACTCAGCGATGAGACAATTGGCATGTACATTAGCTCTTGAAACCCAGGACCTCTCCTCAGGACCGTACCCCTTCCAATGAATCAAATACTGAATGGAGTTCACAACTTTATGAGAGTCTACAATACTTTCTATCTCAAATTCCTCAGTATTATCTACTAGAATAGGAGGAGGAGAATCCTGGGTGAAAAGCGGAGTAACCATCTTTAATAATGTCTTGTGAAAAACATTGGGAACCCACATAGAAGAAAGCAGACCTACCCAAAAAAAAACATTGACGACTTCGATAATGCGAAATGGTCCTATAAAACTGGGTGCGAGATTAGGAGATGGTACCTTAATCTTGAGATTCTTAGTAGACACCCAAACTCTGTCCCCCACTCTGAGTTTGCAACCTTGCTGACGACGCCTCTCAGCCTGCTTCTTCATGGTCTCCCCTGCTTTCTTGCGATGATATGGGCCTCCCCCAAACCTTCAGGAGGTGGTGGATAGTTGCAGAGACCTCCGGAAGTACATCGTTCCCTCCCTCAAAACATGGAGACCTAGGATGAAATCCTAGATTACAGAAAAAGGGATACATTCCCAAGCCCTCATGGTGTCTATTGTTTAGGGCAAACTCCGCCAAGGCTAAGTATGATCCCCAAGCACGCTCTGTATGGGAGCAAAAACATCTTAGATAGAACTCAAGACACTGGTTGGTTCGCTCTGTTTGCCCATTAGTTTGTGGATGGTATGCAGATGAAAATGAGAGTTCCAACCAGAGTCATTTACAAAAAGTCCTTCAGAATCTGGAGATAAACAGGTACCCTCGGTCGGAGACAATATTCATGTCAACCCCATTTAATTTTACCAACTGATCAAGAATCAAATCTACCAAGTCCTGCGCACTTGACAACTGAACCAAAGGAACAAATGACATTGTTTAGAAAATCGTTCCACAATAACCCACACCGTAGTCATACCCTTGGAGTCAGGGAGATCCGTAATGAAGTCCATGGATATGTGGGACTGAGGATGTACAGGAATAGGCAAAGGGAGAAGTTTTCCTGCCGGGGAGATGCAAGGCGCCTTGTTCCTGGCACAGATTTCACATGCTTTAAAATAGCTTCAATATCCTTACCCAAAGATGACCACCAATACTCTCTTCTCAAAAAATGGCAAGTCCCCTTAATGCCCGGCTGGCCAGCCGTGACAGAGTCATGACACTCTCTGGGTAAGCCCAACCGTAACTGCACTAGAATTAATAATTTATCATGAGGTGTGCAGGATGGAACCAATTGCCAATGTCATAATTATGATCTGGAGGAGAACATTTTCAAGAAAAAAAAGCGCAAGGCCTCAAATGCGTTAGCGTGATGGAACCCTAGGAGAGCACCGCTCCCATCCCTTTCTCAGAGGCATCATCTTCCACCACAAAAGACTTTTTGACATCAGGCTGGACCAAAACTGGAGCGGAGGAAAAGGCCTTCAGTTCCCAATTAGACACGTTTGCTCTCTTATGGGTAAGATCGGTGAAAGGTTTCACTACCTTAGAAAAACCCTTATAAAACCTCTGGTAGTAATTGGCCAATCCTTGAGGTTAACAGGTTGTGCCCACTCTATTACCGTCCTCACGTTAAGATCCAAAAACTGTAAGGCGGTTTCAGAAAAGGTCGCTGTAAATGATAAACCCCATGGATTGGCGTTGAGTTCCTCAACGAATTTCAATGCACTCTTGCTAGTTCTCCTCCACAGGAAAAATAAGTCGTCTATGAAGCGGCGATAAAACACCACATGGTTGGCCGCCAGGGGGGACTGCGCGATGAAGACGGACTCAAAAACCCCCATAAATAAATTTGCATAACGGGGGGGGTGAACCTCGTCTCCATCGCGCAGCCCTTTATCTGACGGTAAACCACTCCTTCAAATGTGAATACATTATTATTTAATATAAACATAATAGATGTTTTAAGGAAATTCCTTTGCTCAACTGGAATATTAGTGTCCATCGACAAGAATTGATCGATTTCTTGCAACCCCAAGTCATGGGATATATTGCTATAAAGAGCACTAACGTCAAGGGTCAAGATGAAGCAATCATTCATAGGGGGGAGGTTTCTCAAAAGTTTAATTAGTTGTGAGGAGTCTCTCAGGTAGGAATTAAGCTTAAGAACATATTTTTGAAGAAAAAGGTCGACATAATGGGAAAGGTTACTGGTGATGGAACCAATTCCCAAAATGATTGGGCGGCCCGGGGGATTGACGGGGTTTTTGTGTATCTTGGGGAGGAAATAGAAAAAAGGTACCATGAATGTAGTTATATCCAAAAAAAAATTCTCTTTTTTGTTTAGAAGACCCTTTGCATGTGTGGTCCTAATATACTCCTTATATTTTAAAAATATAGAAACCGACGGGTCCTGAGATAGCATTTCGTAGTAGTCATGATCATCCAGAATTCTCTTTCCCTCCCCAATATACCAGCCTCTATTCATGAGTACTACGCCACCCCCTTTGTCTGCATTCTTGATAATCAGATTTTGGTTGTCTCTAAGTGAAATGACGGCTCGTGTCTCACCGGGACTCAGATTATCCCTAGTTTTTTGATGTTTAAAGGACCGAATCTCCTTTAAAATAAGTTGTTGAAATGTTTCAATATGGGAACCTTTATGATGCAGTGAGTAGAATTTACTCGAATGTCCATGCACATCTACATGCATCGGTTCAGTCTCTAGATTGGTGACCAGGGAGGGGCTTTGTGGAGGTGGAATTATAGTTTTTCCTCTCCTTTCTTCTAATAATAAATGTCGTTGTATAGTTAGTTTTTTTTTAAAAATCATTGAGATCAAGATATAAAGAAAACACATTAGTAGGAGAATTAGGGCAGAAGGACAGACCTCGTTCAAGTAATCGGATCTCATCATCAGTTAAAATATGGTCCGACAAATTAAAAATTCCTAAATTCCTATTCGTACTATTGTGTTCTAATCTGCCTTTGTCCTTTTTTTGGGATACAGTTAGGTCCATATATATTTGGACAGAGACAACATTTTTCTAATTTTGGTTCTAGACATTACCACAATGAATTTTAAACAAAACAATTCAGATGCAGTTGAAGTTCAGACTTTCAGCTTTCATTTGAGTGTATCCACATTAAAATTGGATGAAGGGTTTAGGAGTTTCAGCTCCTTAACATGTGCCACCCTGTTTTTAAAGGGACCAAAAGTATTTGGACAGATTAAATAATTGTAAATAAAATGTTCATTTCTAGTACTTGCTTGAAAACCCTTTGTTGGCAATGACTGCCTGAAGTCTTGAACTCATGGACATCACCAGACGCTGTGTTTCCTCCTTTTTGATGCTCTGCCAGGCCTTCACTGCGGTGGTTTTCAGTTGCTGTTTGTTTGTGGGCCTTTCTGTCTGAAGTTTAGTCTTTAACAAGTGAAATGCATGCTCAATTGGGTTGAGATCAGGTGACTGACTTGGCCATTCAAGAATATTCCACTTCTTTGCTTTAATAAACTCCTGGGTTGCTTTGGCTTTATGTTTTGGGTCATTGTCCATCTGTAGTATGAAACGACGACCAATCAGTTTGGCTGCATTTGGCTGGATCTGAGCACACAGTATGGCTCTGAAGACATCAGAATTCATTTGGCTGCTTCTGTCCTGTGTCACATCATCAATAAACACTAGTGACCCTGTGGCGCCCCTGAGGGTTCAGTCGCTACAGGGGTACTGCACCTCAGATTGAGGTGTGGTACCTCCTCTCCGAGGTAAGGAAGGAGCACCTGTCAGGACCCCACCACATCACTCAACACTACACCACTCCTGTCCTGTAGGGGGCCTAAATGCACCAGGGTGCTGCCCCGGCCCGGGATATAGGAGATGGGGGGGGACCAAAGATAGGGGGAACCACGTAGTGGGTGAGGGTGGAGAACACACTTGTGGGTTACACTTATTCATTGATATTTAAACAACGGCCGTCTTAGGTTCAAGGTCTTTGATTGTGGTCTTCATCACTGAACGTGGCTTTCCGGTGGAACCTGCAGCTGATTGAAGATACACGGTCCTCGTTCTCTGGCCTTGAGGTCAAGGTCCCTACCTAAGAAGGCCTGGAGGGGAGCAGAGGAGACAAGCTTCACAGGCAAAAGGATCCCAGGGGGGATACAGACGGAGCGGCATACGCCACCTGTACTCGTTATTCTGGCCAAGTCAGAGGGACTCCCGCTGCAAGAGGGGACCGGCCCCCGATATCTGACTTCGCTACTTCACGTCTTAGTCGGAGAAGCTCCGGAGGCTTAGTGGATCCCACTGGGTAACGGACGGAGCGGCATACGCCACCCGTGCCCTTGTTCTGTGTATAGCCAGAGCGAGACCCAGCCTATCACACGCATACCACATACAGACGGGAGAGGACCTAGTGGGAAAGTCTAGGAACACTCTGGTGCGGGGGGTCCTGATTCTTGCACCCGAACTACATGGAGTGTGTTGAACCCCTCTTTCCTGGTGGCCGCAGTGCGCCGTGAGGAGCGAGAAGAAGCCTTGCAGCTGACGCCTAACAACGTGAGTGAAGCTTGGAAGACTTCATCCGTGCCTCCGGTCCTAAATTTCAGCGCGGCACCACACCACCCACTACGACTCCCCCTTTGCACTTTTCTCTTTTTTAGCACTTTATCACTTTTCGTGTCATGATTTATATTGCTTACACATAGTTTTCCCTAATATTGGGTCTCCCTTATACAATTTTATATATATACAAATTTTTTGTGTTGTGTATCTTAATTGATGTATGTATGTATATTACTATTTATTTTAGTTCACTTATGTCCCCCTTCTCTTCTTTTTTCAACTATTAAATATTTTATGGTCACTACATTTTTACATGCCACACTATTCCGCGTACAATCACTTTTTATTATATTCTTATTCATATTTATCATGTTTAGTGGGTTATTTAGGGATACATGGGGTATGTGTATGTGTTGGCATAATTATATGTATGTGTGTGTATGTGTACATGTGCATGTGTATATAATTATATATATTTATATACATGTTGTTTATTTATTTATACACTTATTATTAGCGTTTTTTGCACATGGTTTTATCCACTATGTGTCTGCATTGACTTGTGATGATTTGGATATTTATGTATATGTATTTTCTTATGTTTTTTCTTATGTTTTGTGTCATACTTTTCACTATTTAATTTATTTTAATACTCATTATACTATCTATGTTCTTAGATTTGGTGTATTGTCTGTAGCTTGTATGCTGTTATATTGATTATTTAGTCTTCAGCTCCCCGTCTACATTCACATGTGCACATGTATATCCTTGTATGTTCCCTCTCACCACCATGCTGATGAGCAGATGTGCGTGGGTCTCTCTTGCGCGCTCCGGCGTTTGCCCGGGCTGGCTTCTCTATGTGGCGTAGGACCTGCGGTCACGTCACCCCACGTGACCGCTTTTCCAGGGAGATGGAGCACGTGACTCCTCACGTGTCCTGGTCTCCTTAGCTACATGACGCCGTGCTCGGACGGATGCCGGTGGGCGGCGCGTGAGTGACCCACGCGATCCCCCTGTCTCACCACCATTGGCTGACAGCCTCTTTTTAACACACACACCCCAAGTCTGACGTCACCCCCTGAGGAAGGACGCACCGAAACGCGCGTCGGGGTGAGCTATACACGTGCTGCTGAAACACTCAGCCAGGAGCCAGTACTATATGAGCTTATCACCAGTCGCAGGTATGAGGGCATTGCAGCCATATACAGTGCCTACAAGTAGTATTCAACCCCCTGCAGATTTAGCTGGTTTGATAAGATGCAAATAAGTTAGAGCCTTCAAACTGCAAACGAGAGTAGGTTTTATGAACAGAAGCATAAATCTTACAAACCAAAAAGTTATGTTGCTCAGTTGAATTTTATTAAATTTTAAACATAAAAGTGTGGGTCAATTATTATACAACCCCTATGTTTAATATTTTGTGGAATAACCCTTGTTTGCAATTACAGCTAATAATCGTCTTTTATAAGACCTGATCAGGCCGGCACAGGTCTGTGGAGTTATCTTGGCCCACTCCTCCATGCAGATCTTCTCCAAGTTATCTAGGTTCTTTGGGTGTGTCATGTGTACTTTATTCTTGAGCTCCTTCCACAAGTTTTCAATTGGGTTAAGGTCAGGAGACTGACTAGGCCACTCCAACACCTTGACTTTTTCCCTCTTGAACCAGGCCTTGGTTTTCTTGGCTGTGTGCTTTGGGTCGTTGTCTTGTTGGAAGATGAAATTACGACCCATCTTAAGATCCTTGATGGAGGAGCGGAGGTTCTTGGCCAAAATCTCCAGGTAGGCCGTGCTATCCATCTTCCCATGGATGCGGACCAGATGGCCAGGCCCCTTGGCTGAGAAACAGCCCCACAGCATGATGCTGCCACCACCATGCTTGACAGTAGGGATGGTATTCTTGGGGTCGTATGCAGTGCCATCCAGTCTCCAAACATCACGTGTGTGGTTGGCACCAAAGATCTCGATCTTGGTCTCATCAGACCATAGAACCATGAACCAGTCTGTCTCAGAGTCCTCCAAGTGATCATGAGCAAATTGTAGACGAGCC
Source organism: Phyllobates terribilis (assembly GCF_046119375.1). Lineage (NCBI taxonomy): Eukaryota > Metazoa > Chordata > Amphibia > Anura > Dendrobatidae > Phyllobates > Phyllobates terribilis. The sequence goes on from NW_027362765.1 coordinate 43,059,072, forward strand.
TTGACTTGACGCTTTCATAGTAAAGGTACCTTACTGTCTCGTCTGGAACGGAGACCATTGCGGTGGAGTACGTTACTTATGGTATTGACTGAAACCAATGTCCCCACTGCCATGAGATCTTCCCGGAGCTCCTTCCTTGTTGTCCTTGGGTTAGCCTTGACTCTTCGGACAAGCCTGGCCTCGGCACGGGAGGACACTTTCAAAGGCTGTCCAGGCCGTGGAAGGCTAACAGTAGTTCCATAAGCCTTCCACTTACGGATGATGCTCCCAACAGTGGAGACAGGTAGGCCCAACTCCTTGGAAAGGGTTTTGTACCCCTTGCCAGCCTTGTGACCCTCCACGATCTTGTCTCTGATGGCCTTGGAATGCTCCTTTGTCTTTCCCATGTTGACCATGTCTGAGTGCTGTTCACAAGTTTGGGGAGGGTCTTAAATAGTCAGAAAAGGCTGGCAAAAGAGATCTTTAATCCACACATGTGAAGCTCATTATTCTTGGTGCCTGAACTACTTCTTAATACTTTAGGGGGACCAAACAGAATTCTTGTGGTTTGAGGGGTTGAATAATAAATGACACTCTGAATTAACTTTTAACGTTTTAAAAAAAAACAAAAAAAAAAAACAAAAACAATATTTGCTGCAGTGCATTTCCCACTTCCAGGCTGATCTACAGTACAAATGTCACAATGCCAAGTTAATTCCGCATGTGTCAACCAGCTAAATCTGCAGGGGGTTGAATACTACTTGTAGGCACTGTACATGTATCTAGTGTTTTATACCTATACTTATTATTACTAGTGGCCAATATGTATTGCCCATACTCTGCTGTGCTCACTTTTGTATTACTTAGTCAGTGCTCCAGCTTAGCATAGGTGCAAATTAACTTACACAGATATCCTGCCATTGTTGCAGGTTTGACTCATGTGGACAGGTAGTGCACTTTTGCTGCATGTCTATGTTTTGGTCTGTGTTCCTGTGCATAATTTTATGTTTCATGAGGCAGTCTGTATCCTTGTGTATGCTCTCTTTTTTCTTTGTCACCACATACCCTATTTTTTGAATAAAGGTTTTTTAATTGATTATATATGGCCTCCTTGTCGGATGTTTCATTATAGGTTGTGTTCCAGTTTTTTCCGATTGGTCTATCCAATTTAGTCTACAGGGATATACTATTTGATGATGTGGATGTTTTTGATTAACATTAGACAGAAATATAAATGTATATCATCTGTTCGTCCTCTGCAATTTTTTAATTACTCTCCAACTGTGTTCCGCACAGGCAAGCTTACTGCAAAGGACATGGACTTTAAGGCCAGGGAACAGTCCTGGCTTAATCAGATCAACCAAGTATTCGGTAGCGGTGGCACTGTGGAGTCAGTTTCTAATGATGGTCAAATGGACATTATTTCAAATAAAATAAAAGATTTATTATTCAAAAGAACCAAAATATGGTGGAACAAAGCATTTCTCGACAATTATCTTTTGAAAGAATTGATTCCCAGGGGATTACTAGTCCGGATGATTCCCTCTTTTCCCATCTCTGATGATGAATTTATCAAGGGGTGGGAAAATATTTGTAACGAAGCATCGAGGAAGTTTGTGGGCTTATTAATACTACTCAACATAAAAAATTTGGAAGAGATTGATAAGACTCTCAATGAGACCTATACATTAGCTAAATCCAAATTGCCTAAAGAACAATTCGAATCTATTAATATATCCATGGAACAATCTATGGATATATGGGTCAAAGAGATCCAGGTGAATCAGGCGAATAAACTGGGACGTGACCAGAGGGATTTGGCTTTGAATCGAGTATATAAGTGGAGAAAATCAACTAACCAAAGTTTAAGTAGAGATCGTGTCCCATCGATCTCTTCTAGCATCTCTATCAGCGATATATCTGAGACCTCTGCGTCTACTTCAACCATGACTGTCGGCACTCCCAAACGTAAACACAATCTCAGATACTTAACAAATAAACGATATTATGACCATCACCGGATTTTAAAAAGTCCCAGTTTAAGGTAATTAATTTGAGTAAATATACTTTATCAGAAATTGAATTGAATGTGTTGCAGAGAGGTCTTACATTTTGTCCAACAGCCACTTTTGACAAATTTACTATGGTAAAAGACTTGCACATTTTTGCAAGATCACTGATATTGAAACGTTTTTTTCATAATGAGGATTTGACTACTATGTTCCGCACAGAAAAAGAACAGGAAGCATTAGTGATTCTGGAGGAGCTTGCTCATGAGCACAACATGCGAGAGGGAGGTAAGATACCAGCAACAATTCAACCTAAATCTAAAAAGTTCCCCCCTGTCCTAATGTCGAACTTTTTGTGAAATTGGTTAGCAAGGACTTAGACAAAATACCTCTACGCCCCAGAGTCAACAACTTGAGTAGGGATGAGAGAAGAGCAATCAAAACACTTCAGGGCCGGAATGATGTAGTCTATAAACCCGCCGATAAAGGCGGAAATATAGTGATCTGGCCAAAGGACATGTATGAGGTAGAAGTTCTAAGACAGCTACGTAATGTTAGCTGCTATAAAAAAAATGACATTTAATCCATTGTCTAAATTCAATATGGAATTGAATAAACTCAAGTGTGGCTAGAGAGGATGGGACCATCTCTAAAGAATTAGCGGAGGCACTTGTCGTTAAGGAACCTACTGTTCCAACGCTATACTTACTGCCGAAAATCCACAAAAATGCCAGTATTCCTCCAGGTAGACCTATTATATCAGGAAGTGGCAACTACTTGGAGAATGTGAATAAATACATTGATTCTATCCTACAACCTATGGTAGAAACACTGCTATCTTATACTAAGGACACAATTGAATTCCTTAGGAAGATTGATGGCCTGCATGTGGATACTAATACACTTTTGACAACTTGTGATGTTGAATCATTATATACAAATATTAGACATGTGGATGGTTTGAGAGCAGTTAAATTCTTTTTGGATTCTTCTGATACATCACTTAATATGATTGATTTTATTTTACAGCTTTTGGAATTTACTTTATCTCATAATTTTTTCACTTTTAAGGGGTCCTTTTTCCTGCAGCTCCAGGGGACAGCCATTGGGGCGGCGTTTGCACCTTCTTACGCCAATCTGTTCCTGGGGCTGTGGGAGAGGGACCTCTTCCTGTCTGACAGATACACATCGATGGACCGCATCCCCTTTTGGACGCAGTACATCGATGATGTATTTTATGTCTGGCAGGATTCGGAAACAGATCTAATCCAATTTATGACTGAGTTGAATCACAACGAATATAATATTCATCTCACCCATCGCTGTGATATTAATATGATTGATTTTCTAGATGTGAAGGTATATAGGGACAATCAGAATTGCCTACAGACTGATTTGTTTAGAAAACCTACATCTGTAAATTCTTTTCTCCATGCCTCGTCATCCCACCCCCCAAGGATGATTCAATCGATTCCCATTGGTCAATTCCTACGTTTGAAACGGATCTGTTCTAGCGAGGATGATTTTGAACAGCAATCCAAGGACCTTAAAGAAAGATTTTTGAACAGGGGCTACAGTAAGAGGTCCATAAAAAAGGCCTATAATCGAGCTAGGCATACTTCAAGGCATGAGTTACTATATTCTAATAATGAGAAACAGAAGGTTAAAAAGAACGAGGTTAGACTTATAACCCAATATCATGCCAATTCCGATATTACACGTAAATATATAGAGAAATCATGGCCAATATTGTTGGCCGATCCAATCTTGGCAAAATACCTGGGAAAAAAAACAAGTATTACTTTCAGACGGGTCAATAATTTACGTGACGCATTTGTGAAAAGCCACTATGTGAATGACAAGCTAACATTTTTGAATGCCGCAAGACCATCTTGAGGATGCACACCTTGTGGCAAATGTGTCGCGTGCCCTAATATTGTCCGTACAAAAACCTTCTACAATAGTACAAATACTAAAACGTTTAACATAACTCATAACATCACATGTACCACCACAGCTGTCATTTATTTTGCGACATGCCCCTGTAATAAAATCTACGTGGGATTAACAACACGCCAGTTAAAAGTGAGAATTAGAGAGCATAGTAATGGGATAAATGCAGCTAAGGAGATTGAGGACCCTCTCACATTGAAAACAATCCCGAGGCATTTTAAAATTTTTCACGACTGTGATGCCTCTGGATTCAAGGTGAGAGGGATTGACAGGATCATTTCAAATATACGTGGTGGGAATGTGAGCAATCGTCTTGCCAGATTAGAATCTAAATGGATCTGGACCCTTGACACGGTTCACCCCTTGGGTCTCAATGAGAGTTTATGCTTTACCTCATTTTTATGAAGTTGTTCCATCATATTTTTGTCTAATATGTCCGGATGACATTCTCCATATGTGTTTTTATTGGTTTTAATTATCTTTTATACTTTTTACTCACAGCTGTCATGTATTTTATGCGTTCTTATGTGCATCTTGGTGAAGAGGACTCTACTTCTATATTCTTATATGCGTATGTGTGTCTTGGTTGATGGGCTGGTTGAACGTGAAATCCCATCATGGGCCTCTTATTTTCTGAAGAAGTTGTTGAAAGGTTCCATAGAGAAGCTACAGATGTGAATTCTAACGTCTATGCACCACTATGATGTATGATGTATTATTATTTTTTGTGTATTTGTCTTACAATTGGATTTTTTATGTTACACGTATAGTGTTAGGTGTATCATATTATATTATCTTATTCTTGGTGTTTTTATTGATTATTCATTACTGATATTATATTTATACATGCACATTTACTTTGATATATGTTTGCAAGTCGTGTTAATTATGGTGATTAATTGGGTGCCATATTTTTTATACTATGGCTATTATAAAATCATTGAGGGCTATTTTATACGCTATTACACAACTGGGATTTGTTTATTCAACTGATACACATATTTTTCGATATAATGTATGAATGGTGTTCCATTCATGCATTCCTTTGCACTTTTGCACGCTTTGCACTTTTCTCTTTTTTAGCACTTTATCACTTTTCGTGTCATGATTTATATTGCTTGCACATAGTTTTCCCTAATATTGGGTCTCCCTTATACACTTTTATATATATACAAATTTTTTGTGTTGTGTATCTTAATTGATGTATGTATGTATATTACTATTTATTTTAGTTCACTTATGTCCCCCTTCTCTTCTTTTTTCATCTATTAAATATTTTATGGTCACTACATTTTTACATGCCACACTATTCCACGTACAATCACTTTTTATTATATTCTTATTCATATTTATCATGTTTAGTGGGTTATTTAGGGATACATGGGGTATGTGTATGTGTTGGCATAATTATATGTATGTGTGTGTATGTGTACATGTGCATGTGTATATAATTATATATATTTATATACATGTTGTTTATTTATTTATACACTTATTATTAGCGTTTTTTGCACATGGTTTTATCAACTATGTGTCTGCATTGACTTGTGATGATTTGGATATTTATGTATATGTATTTTCTTATGTTTTTTCTTATGTTTTGTGTCATACTTTTCACTATTTAATTATTTATTTTAATACTCATTATACTATCTATGTTCTTAGATTTGGTGTATTGTCTGTAGCTTGTATGCTGTTATATTGATTATTTAGTCTCCAGCTCCCCGTCTACATTCACATGTGCACATGTATATCCTTGTATGTTCCCTCTCACCACCATGCTGATGAGCAGATGTGCGTGGGTCTCTCTTGCGCGCTCTGGCGTTTGCCCGGGCCGGCGTCTCTATGTGGCGTAGGACCTGCGGTCACGTCACCCCACGTGACCGCTTTTCGAGGGAGACGGAGCACGTGACTCCTCACGTGTCCTGGTCTCCTTAGCTACATGACGCCGTGCTCGGACGGATGCCGGTGGGCGGCGCGTGAGTGACCCACGCGATCCCCCTGTCTCACCACCATTGGCTGACAGCCTCTTTTTAACACACACACCCCAAGTCTGACGTCACCCCCTGAGGAAGGACGCACCGAAACGCGCGTCGGGGTGAGCTATACACATGCTGCTGAAACACTCAGCCAGGAGCCAGTACTATATGAGCTTATCACCAGTCGCAGGTATGAGGGCATTGCAGACATGTACATGTATCTAGTGTTTTATACCTATACTTATTATTACTAGTGGCCAATATGTATTGCCCATACTCTGCTGTGCTCACTTTTGTATTACTTAGTCAGTGCTCCAGCTTAGCATAGGTGCAAATTAACTTACACAGATATCCTGCCATTGTTGCAGATTGACTCATGTGGACAGGTAGTGCACTTTTGCTGCATGTCTATGTTTTGGTCTGTGTTCCTGTGCATAATTTTATGTTTCATGAGGCAGTCTGTATCCTTGTGTATGCTCTCTTTTTTCTTTGTCACCACATACCCTATTTTTTGAATAAAGGGTTTTTAATTGATTATATATGGCCTCCTTGTTGGATGTTTCATTATAGGTTGTGTGCCTGGAGGGGAGCAGAGGAGACAAGCTTCACAGGCAAAAGGATCCCAGGGGGGATACAGACAGAGCGGCATACGCCACCTGTACTCTTTATTCTGGCCAAGTCAGAGGGACTCCCGCTGCAAGAGGGGACCGGCCCCCGATATCTGACTTCGCTACTTCACGTCTTAGTCGGAGAAGCTCCGGAGGCTTAGTGGATCCCAACGGGCAACGGACGGAGCGGCATACGCCACCCGTGCCCTTGTTCTGTGTATAGCCAGAGGGAGACCCAGCCTATCACACGCACACCACATACAGACGGGAGAGGACCTAGTGGGAAAGTCTAGGAACACTCTGGTGCGGGGGGTCCTGATTCTTGCACCCGAACTACCCGGAGTGTGTTGAACCCCTCTTTCCTGGTGGCCGCAGCGCGCCGTGAGGAGCGAGAAGAAGCCTTGAGCTGACGCCTAACAACGTGAGTGAAGCTTGGAAGACTTCATCCGTGCCTCCGGTCCTTTATTTCAGCGCGGCACCACACCACCCACTACGACTCCCCTGATCCATCCTTCTCTGCCCTGAGGCCCTGCTCCGCCTGTGGGGAGTAGTATCATCTGCTGCTGCCACGACATCCCGCCTCAGAGGACTGCCGCATCGCTGGTGGCGAATCACCAGGCACCACAGGTGGCGTAGTCATTGAATCCACTCGATTACCACCATCCCTCCTAGCCCCTTATTTTTGATGTGACGACCCTGGGCACGGGCCGGGCCTAGGTCACGACTGCAACCCCCAACATCTGACCTGGTTCCGAGTACCCCCATCTCTCAGGGTGGGCTAGGAAGTGTGAGGCGTCACAACCCAGTGCCACTGACAGCCATGCATGCCCAAGCCATCACACTGCCTCCGCCGTGTTTTACAGGTGATGCGGTATGCTTTGGATCATGAGCTGTACCACGCCTTCGCCATACTTTTCTCTTTCCATCATTCTGGTAGAGGTTGATCTTGGTTTCATCTGTCCAAAGAATGTTCTTCCAGAACTGTGCTGGCTTTTTTAGATTTTTTTAGCAAAGTCCAGTCTAGCCTTTTTATTCTTGATGCTTATGAGTGGCTTGCACCGTGCAGTGAACCCTCTGTAGTTACTTTCATGCAGTCTTCTCTTTATGGTAGATTTGGATATTGATACGCCTACCTCCTGGAGAGTGTTGTTCACTTGGTTGGCTGTTGTGAAGGGGTTTCTCTTCACCATGGAGATTATTCTGCCATCATCCACCACTGTTGTCTTCCGTGGGCGCCCAGGACTTTTTATATTGATGAGTTCACCAGTGCTTTCTTTCTTTCTCAGGATGTACCAAACTGTAGATTTTGCCACTCCTAATATTGTAGCAATTTCTCGGATGTTTTTTTTCTGTTTTGCAGCTTAAGGATGGCTTGTTTCACCTGCATGGAGAGCTCCTTTGACCGCATGTTTACTTCACAGCAAAACCTTCCAAATGCAAGCACCACGCCTCAAATCAACTCCAGGCCTTTTATCTGCTTAATTGAGAATGACCTAACGATGGGATTGCCCACACCTGTCCATGAAATAGTCTTGGAGTCAATTGTCCAATTACTTTAGGTCCCTTTAAAAACAGGGTGGCACATGTTAAGGAGCTGAAACTCCGAAACCCTTCATCCAATTTTAATGTGGATACCCTCAAATGAAAGCTGAAAGTCTGAACTTCAACTGCATCTGAATTGTTTTGTTTAAAATTCATTGTGGTAATGTCTAGAACCAAAATTAGAAAAATGTTGTCTCTGTCCAAATATATATGGACCTAACTATATATCCAGTAGAGGTACTGGGTTTGCAGTGGGTTCGTCCTCTCCCTCTACAACCCCGTTTTCTCTTTTTCTATTTGGGTGACGTCCGGGGGCAACCCGAAAAAACTGTGTGATTTTTTTTAATCCCTCATGTTGGGATTCTGAATATAAGTAGCATTTTTCTCATTCAGAGAAACCGAAAAATGGGCTCTAGTTGATGATTCTTGTACAGATGGAGTTAAGTCAATTGTCGAAGACACATTTCGAAAAGCAAGTAAAGGAACTACAGGATGAGTGATGTTGGTGGTATTAGATTCCTTAATCAGAGAAGTGCAGATCCCATCCACAACCGGTGATTCAAACGAAGGGTCACTGTTGATTGGATGGAGATCAGTTTGAGAAAGTGGATAGTTGTGCACTGTCAACAAGGATTAATTCTTGGGGTCAACATGGACCTCCATTTGTGTAGATATGGCTGTGGGTGAGGAGTTAATTTCAAGGTCTGATGGAAACTGGACAGGATCTTTATCTATGGAATGGACTATTGGGGCTATATCCAAAGATGTAGGCTTTAAGTACAAAAAGGACTGCATCGTCTGAATAGTGTCTAAATTTTTTGTATCAATTGAAACACTCTTCTTATTTTCTGACCTATTTTTATCTACCATAGATTTCATAACTACCATTTTTGTAGAAACAGTTGGTAAAGTTTTCTTGTGCTGTTCATAAAAATTCTTTTGTTTAATAGATTAAAAGATTTTTAAAGACAAACTTCTCTTTTTATCAGGGGAATCGGGTGTGGTAGACGGAGGATTTGGAATTAGAATAGGATCAGATTTCGATCCCTCAGAGATAATAGCTGGTTCCTGTCGGGATGGAACAGAGGAACCAGCAATTGCATCTATTGCACATATATCCTTCCTATCCCGTAGTAATTTTGCTGCTTTTTTCCTTATAATCTCCTCTTCAAATTTAATTAGTCTGATTTTGAGATTTGCATCCTTCTCATTAAACTCTACAAAGGGAACAAATGAATCAAGCTTCCTTCTGAGAGTTTTAAGTTCCTCTAGGGCCTGTTGCGCTAGAAGAGTTCTCTTGGTGATGACAAGACTCATCATACCAAAGGAACAATTCAGCGAATGGTCATCCCATTCTTTGGTAAATGCTAGGTCTCGTGGAAAAGAGGATTTTTGTGATAATCTCAGACCTCTGGGCACAATATTTTCAGCTATCTAACGTCTTAGAAAAAGGGTGTCCACTTGATTTGTAATCTCAATCTTGCTCTTGTTTTTCATAATCTGAGAAAAGTTTTAACATTTGTTGCTTATCTGTCTCATTTAGGGGTTGAAAATTAACATTCAATGATGAATTATTACTTGAGAAACCCAAAATTTCAGAAATAAGGAGTTCTGTATGACATTCCCGATTAGTATTAAAAAATTCCATATTAATCTGCGATTTTAAACCATATAGTTTGATAAAATTGTGGTATTTATAGTTAAAGGGTCTTGTAGGGCCCAATGTTCTATACAATGATATAATAAAAGTAATTAGGGTACTTTTAAATTATGTGACACAATGAGATGTATAGTGCTAGTGCACAAAAAATGCAAAGCAAAGAAAAAAAAACAACAACAAAAAAACAGTTATTTAAGGTTCGATAGTGGACATCTCCTGAAATGGATCACCAATGTCCCTTATGGGCAATATTGGAGGGTCCGAAAAAACTGCATCAGAGATTCTGAATTTTTAGTAGAATCCAAAATATTGAAAAAACGATTTCTACAGAAAGGCTACCCCAAGAAGTTATTGATGGATGCTTTCTCCAGAACTAAAACCCTTACACAGGATATGTGTCTTGATAGGATTGAGTCATTCACCGATAAAAGTAAGAGTAGAAATAAATTAGCCTCAGATTTGAGTAGATGGAGCATGGTCACCACATTTAGTCAATCTAGGGTTACCATCCATAATATTTTGGATAAATTCTGGTTTATCTTGAAGGGTGACCCCATTTTAGGACCCTTTATACCTAACAAGCCGAGCATTATTTATAGGAAGAACAGAAATTTGCAAAACTTAACCCATTACTTGCCAAATTAGCAATTTTCTTTTTTTTTGTTTTTGGACCTAATTGGACCTAATTAGAAAATCTTAGTTGCTAGAAGCAAAAAATTAGGCGTCCCAAAAAAAGGACATTGGTAGATAATGGGTTAATAGCACCAAGTAATACATCCCTGAAATCTAGAATGCAACCCTCACAAGAGGGCGTCTGTTCAGAGTGTCTTCCATGTAATATGCCTAAATGTTTATGTTGTAGAGTCATTCAAAATGGTAATCAAAAGAATTTTTCATCATATACCACAGGAAAAAAATTCTCTATCAAACACAATGTGAATTGTCAGTCGACACATGTGATCTATTTACTTGAGTGCACTTGCAACCTCCAGTACGTGGGTCGAACAATACAAACTATGCACGCACATCTAAATAAACATAGACATACAGTGGTGGCCAAAAGTATTGGCACCCCTGCAATTCTGTCAGATAATACTCAGTTTCTTCCTGAAAATGATTGCAATCACAAATTCTTTGGTATTATTATCTTCATTTAATTTGTCTTCAATGAAAAAACACAAAAAGAATTGTCCTAAAGCCAAATTGGATATAATTCCACACCAAACCTAAAAAAGGGAGTGGACAAAAGTATTGGCACTGTTTGAAAAATCATGTGATGCTTCTCTAATTCGTGTAATTAACAGCACCTGTAACGTACCTGTGGCACCTAACAGGTGTTGGCAATAACTAAATCACACTTGCAGTCAGTCAACATGGATTAAAGTTGACTCAACCTCTGTCCTGTGTCCTTTTGTGTACCACATTGAGCATGGAGAAAAGAAAGAAGACCAAAGAACTGTCTGAGGACTTGAGAAACCAAATTGTGAGGAAGCATGAGCAATCTCAAGGCTACAAGTCCATCTCCAAAGACCTGAATGTTCCTGTGTCTTCCGTGCGCAGTGTCATCAAGAAGTTTAAAGCCCATGGCACTGTGGCTAGCCTCCCTAGATGTGGACGGAAAAGAAAAATTGACGAGAGATTTCAACGCAAGATTGTGCGGATGGTGGATAAAGAACCTCGACTAACATCCAAACAAGTTCAAGCTGCCCTGCAGTCCGAGGGTACAACAGTGTCAACCCGTACTATCTGTCGGCGTCTGAATGAAAAGGGACTGTATGGTAGGATACCCAGGAAGACCCCACTTCTTACCCCGAGACATAAAAAAGCCAGGCTGGAGTTTGCCAAAACTTACCTGAGAAAGCCTAAAACGTTTTGGAAGAATGTTTTCTGGTCAGATGAGACAAAAGTAGAGCTTTTAGGGAAAAAGCATCAGCATAGAGTGTACAGGGAAAAAAAAGAGGCATTCAAAGAAAAGAACACGGTCCCTACAGTCAAACATGGCGGAGGTTCCCTGATGTTTTGGGGTTGCTTTGCTGCCTCTGGCACTGGACTGCTTGACCGTGTGCATGGCATTATGAAGTCTGAATACTACCAACAAATTTTTCAGCATTATGTAGGGCCCAGTGTGAGAAAGCTGGGTCTCCCTCAGAGGTCATGGGTCTTCCAGCAGGACAATGACCCAAAACACACTTCCAAAAGCACTATAAAATGGTTTGAGAGAAAGCACTAGAGACTTCTAAGGTGGCCAGCAATGAGTCCAGACCTGAATCCCATAGAACACCTGTGGAGAGATCTCAAAATGGCAGTTTGGAGAAGGCACCCTTCAAATATCAGGGACCTGGAGCAGTTTGCCAAAGAAGAATGGTCTTCAATTCCAGCAGAGCATTGTAAGAAACTCATTGATGGTTACCGGAAGCGGTTTTTCGCAGTTATTTTGGCTAAAGGTTGTGCAACCAAGTATTAGGCTGAGGGTGCCAATACTTTTGTCTGGCCCATTTTTGGAGTTTTGTGTGAAATGATCCATGATTTGATTTTTGCTTCATTCTCTTTTGTGTTTTTTCCTTGCAAGCAAATTAAATGAAGATAATAATACCAAAGAATTTGTGATTGCAATCATTTTCAGGAAGAAACTGAGTATTATCTGACAGAATTGCAGGGGTGCCAATACTTTTGGCCACCACTGTAACATTTGGATAGGTTATCAATTACACAGCGTATCCAAACATTTTAGCATTGTTCATCAAAAAGATCCAGGAGATATGAGGCTTACTATTATAGACCACATACCTGATACTGTCCCCGACCGATTAGTGAGTTTGATTAATAAAGAAAGTTTTTGGATCTTCAAGTTGGGCACGTTGGCCCCTGAGGGTCTGAATTTGGCCCTTGAAAATGTAACCAGCTCTTAAGGTCATTTCCTTCTCCTTTCTAATGGAAATATTATTGCTATGTTTTAAATGTGTGTTGTTTTTTCTTCTCTCTTTTTTATGATGCAGTTTTGAAGAACTGTTTTTTAACATGTATTACTTCATTCTATATCTCACTTAATATGTTTCGATTTTTTGTATTTATGTGTAGGTGATTTCTATGAAATTGATGTAGGCACTACAGATGTATTTTTGTATAACTGTTTATCAACATGCATTGCCATATTCTATACCTTATCCAATGTGTTTTTGATACTTTGTATTCATGTGAAGGTGGCTTATGTGAAACCAATGTGGACACTTCGCACCAGCACATGAAGGGTATCCTTTGTTTGGACCCAGGTTAACTAATTAGTATCAACCAATCACTGTAAATCTTTGTCTATATATATTTTATGTTTATGCTCATACCCTTGTACCACCTGAGGAAGATAGTTCACTATCGAAACGCGTTGTGGAAAGGGCTCATTAAATTTATTTTTTAGCCCTAAAAATTTTTTCACCTCCAGTGTTCATTCTTTTAGCTCCCTATAGATCGCTTTTTATTTTATCTAATTTGGACTACGTGTGCGTATAGGCAGAGACCTATCAGTCACTGTCAGCATGCGGGGTGAAGCCGCCGGGGACGAGCCTGTAGGACTGGTGCACAGTGTGGGGAGAAGTCGCCGGGGTTCTGCCTGTAGGACTGGTGCACAGTGTGGGGAGAAGTCGCCGGGGATCTGCCTGTAGGACTGGTGCACAGTGCGGGGAGAAGTCGCCGGGGATCTGCCTGTAGGACTGATGCACAGTGCGGGGAGAAGTCGCCGGGGACCTGCCTGTAGGACTGGTGCGCAGTGCAGGGAGAAGTCGCCGGGGACCTGCCTGTAGGACTGGTGCACAGTGCGGGGAGAAGCCGCCGGGGACCTGCCTGTAGGACTGGTGCACAGTGCGGCTCAGTCCCCAGCAGCTATTAAAGGATGTGTTTCTCTGAAACGCCGCAGCTTTACAGAGTCACAAACATACCTGGCTGGGATACTACAACCGGTGTCTGATACATAGGCTGGGCCCCTGTATCACCTATCAGACTCCCTTTAATAACTTTATAATAATAATAAGCTGCTTACTATGAAATTATTAAATATAATGCAGCTCATGCCATGGTTACTGTATGGAGGTTTATAATAAGACCCAGACCGTAAGAATAATAAGCCCCCCACCTCCCCATCTCCAGCTTCCCCTATCAGCACCTATTACAGACAATAAGTGCATATAATCTCAGAACACTATAATAATATACACTGCTCAAAAAAATAAAGGGAACACTTAAACAACAGAATATAACTCCAAGTGAATCAAACTTCTGTGAAATCAAACTGTCCACTTAGGAAGCAACACTGATTGACAATCATTTTCACATGCTGTTGTGCCAATGGAATAGAGAATACATGGAAATTATTGGCAATTATCAAGACACCCTCAATAAAGGAGTGGTTCTGCAGGTGGGGACCACAGACCACATCTCAGTACCAATGCTTTCTGGCTGATGTTTTGGTCACTTTTGAATGTTGGTTGTGCTTTCACACTCGTGGTAGCATGAGATGGACTCTACAACCCACAGAGGTTGCTCAGGTAGTGCAGCTCATCCAGGATGGCACAACAATGCGAGCTGTGGCAAGAAGGTTTGCTGTGTCTGTCAGTGTAGTGTCCAGAGGCTGGCGTCGCTACCAGGGGACAGGCCAGTACACCAGGAGACGTGGAGGGAGCTGTAGGCGGGCAACAACCCAGCAGCAGGACCGCTACCTCTGCCTTTGTGCAAGGAGGAACAGGAGGAGCACTACCAGAGCCCTGCAAAATGGCCTCCAGCAGGCCACAAATGTGCATGTGTCTGCACAAACAGTTAGAAACCGACTCCATGAGGGTGGTATGAGGGCCCGACGTCCACAGATGGGGGTTGTGCTCACAGCCCAACACCGTGCAGGACGCTTGGCATTTGCCACAATACACCAGGATTGGCAAAGTTGCCACTGGCACCCTGTGCTCTTCACAGATGAAAGCAGGTTCACACTGAGCACATGTGACAGACGAGGAGAGCGATCTGCTGCCTGCAACATCCTTCAGCATGACCGGTTTGGCAGTGGGTCAGTAATGGTGTGGGGTGGCATTTCTTTGGAGCACCGCACAGCCCTTCATGTGCTCGCCAGAGGTAGCCTGACTGCCATTAGGTACCAAGATGAGATCCTCAGACCCCTTGTGAGACCATATGCTGGTGCGGTTGGTCCTGGGTTCCTCCTAATGCAGGATAATGCCAGGCCTCATGTGGCTGGAGTGTCAGCAGTTCCTGCAAGATGAAGGCATTGAAGCTATGGACCGGCCCGCACGTTCCCCAGACCTGAATCCGATTGAGCACATCTGGGACATCATGTCTCGCTCCATCCACCAACGTCACGTTGCACCACAGACTGTCCAGGAGTTGGCGGATGCTTTAGTCCAGGACTGGGAGGAGATCCCACAGGAGACCATCCGCAACCTCATCAGGAGCGTGCCCAGGCGTTGTAGGGAGGTCATACAGGCACGTGGAGGCCACACACAATACTCAGCCTCATTTTGACTTGTTTTAAGGACATTACATCAAAGTTGGATCAGCCTGTAGTGTGTTTTTCCACTTTAATTTTGGGGGTGATTCCAAATCCAGGCCTCCATTAATTAATAAATTTGATTTCCATTGATGATTTTTGTGTGATTTTGTTGTCAGCACATTCAACTTTGTACAGACCAAAGTATTCAATGAGAATATTTCATTCATTCAGATCTAGGATGTGTTATTTGAGTGTTCCCTTAATTTTTTTGAGCAGTGTATAATAATAAGGCCCCCAGCCCTGTCCTCCCTCCACCTCCCCTTCAGTCCCCACCCCCATCGGCTCACATTCACTCCACAGTGACCATTACATACCTGAATTTAAATAGTCTAATAAATTCTGCCCTCCCTCAGGTGAAGTTTGCAGGCAGATGGTTAATAGATGGCACTGGCCACTTCTGATCCAAGTGCTGCAGGCGAGCAAGGAGCATAAGGTGAGGTCAGTCAGGGCCAGACAGTGTTTGAGGTAAATGTACGGTGGGCACTACAACCCAGGGGAGGTCCAGCATGTGTGAACGAGAGTGCACAGGGAGCGGAGCTATCTGCAGCACTCACAGCCGAACTGGTCAGAAACTTCTCCTCAGGTCAGCTCCAGCCGCACACTGCACTGACCGAGGCTCTGCCCCTGTGCTATGCAGCGTGCAGTGTCTCCATCAGATAGGGGAGCAGGCATTGTGCTGCGCGCTCCCTGAGTGCTGCTGCCTCCTGCCTCATGACAGAAGCAGCCGTGGCTCGGGGTGGGCCCCTTCATGTTACTGGGCCCGGGGCGAGGAAACCCCTCCGCCCCCCCTGTAGCTACGCTACTGGATGAGGGCAATCTGGCCATGGGCTTCGAAAGACAGGCCAGATTGCCCTCATTATTAGCCCACCTGCAAGGTCCCTCTTGAACCTCCGGACCCGGGTGCAGCTGCATCGGGGCTTTGTCTGCCCCTGCGGAAAGGTCAGCTATGTTAACTATTGCGGTGCAGACTTTCTGCACCTCAATATATTGCAAGTCAATGTGCATCCTCAGAAAACAGCGGGCCCCCTGTGCGTCCTGCCCCGGGGCCCGCTGAGGACCCACCAGAGAATTCTACGGTGTCCTGGTGCTTTAGTCCGACCCTGCCTAAGACCAACTCTGAAAGAGCACCCAAAACTGCGCGAGTGGGCCTCCCCGCTTGCTCAGGGCCCCGACACTTGCAATACATACCTCTCCCTGCTCCTCCACAGCTCCGGTGTCTTTGCGTCTTCTGACTCTGTGACGTCTCAGGTCAAAGGGTGCGATGACGTCAATACAGCACGCCCTCTGTGCTGGGATGTCACAGTAATCGGGGAGAGCCACCAGGCTCAAGAAATGATGATCCAGCAAAAATATTTTATCAAAATATCTGGATTTTATTATGCAAATACAATTACGAAATTTAGTGGATAAACATACATAGGAACCACAAAGTGTATTAAAATGAAGCGCATAGTGGAAGCAGTCTCTCCATAGTCCTGTGAAGAATCATTAGGACTCCTGAGGGTGACTGATTAAAGTATGGTAAAGTGTGACCCCACCAGGTGTCATAACCATGACAGGTGCTGTCAAGGGCAAACGAGCCTTTGTCAAGGGGTGTACCAATTGACAAAGGCTCGTTTGCCGAAATGCGGGTCGGGGCTGGCACGCAGGTGGCAGTGACTGAAGGGTGGCTTCTCTATTGACAGGTATATTATAGAGAGACTGCGACAGGACAGGACTATGGAGAGACTGCTTCCACTATGCGCGTCATTTTAATACACTTTGTGGTTCCTATGTATGTTTATCCACTAAATTTCGTAATTGTATTTGCATAATAAAATCCAGATATTTTGATAAAATATTTTTGTTGGATCATCATTTCCTGTTGTAGTCTGGGCGTCTGTTTTTTCATGTTTTTTTTTAATTTATTTATTTTTATATATATATTTTTTTCTTTTCTAATCCATTTATTCTCTTTCAGTTTGTAGGCTGCTAGCAGGATGTGAGCTATGGGGCTAGCCACGCCCCCTTTTTAAATGTTCACTATTTATTTGCCTTCTTGTCACTATGCAAGTAAGGCCATGATTAAGACTCGTTGTCGAAATGCATATGTCTTTATCTTTGCACAGCTGCACTTTGCCTGTAACACCACGTGGAGAAATATTTTATATGGCTAATAAAAGCTAAGTTTTATTTTTATCTACATGCCTTCACTGGATCATTTGAATTGTTTTGGATCCTCTCCTAGTTGCTGTGGCTGGATCCGTGCGTGGCATAGATTGCTTCACGCCCCGAACAGGTGAGCTGACTACTTTTCTTTTATTTACAATTATTTTGTATGGAGAATTATATGAGGCCCATTATTCTGTATGGAGCGCTATATGGGGCTCATTATTCTGTACAAAGAATTATACGGGTTCCATTATTCTGTATGGAGCATTATATGGGGCCCATTCTGTATGGAGGACTATCTGGGCTCATAACACTGTATGGATCACTATGTGGTGCCCATAAAACTGTATGGATCACTATTTGGTGCCCATAATACTGTATGGAGGACTATGTGGTGCTCATAATACTGTATGGAGGACTATGTGGTGCTCATAATACTGTATGGAGGACTATGTGGTGCTCATAATACTGTATGGAGGACAATGTGGTGCTCATAATACTGTATGGAGGACTATGTGGTGCCCATAATACTGTATGGAGGACTATGTGGTGCTCATAATACTGTATAGAGGACTATGTGGTGCTCATAATACTGTATGAGGGACTATGTGGTGCTCATAATACTGTATGAAGGATTATGTAGTGCCCAAAATACTGTATGGAGGACTATGTGGTGCCCATAATACTGTATGGAGGACTATGTGGTGCTCATAATACTGTATGGAGGACTATGTGGTGCTCATAATACCGTATGGAGGACTATGTGGTGCCCATAATACTGTATGGAGGACTATGTGGTGCTCATAATACTGTATGGAGGACTATGTGATGCTCATAATACTGTATGGAGGACTATGTAGTGCCCAAAATACTGTATGGAGGACTATGTGGTGCCTATAATACCGTATGGAAGACTATGTGGTGCCAATAATACTTTATGGAGGACTATGTGGTGCCCATAATACTTTATGGAGGACTATGTGGTGCTCATAATACTGTAAGGAGGACTATGTAGTGCCCAAAATACTGTATGGAGGACTATGTGGTGCCCATAATACTGTATGGAGGACTATGTGGTGCTCATAATACTGTATAGAGGACTATGTGGTGCCCATAATACTGTATGGAGGACAATGTGGCGCCCATAATACTGAATGGAGGACTAAGTGGTGCTCATAATACTGTATGGAAGACTATATGGTGCCCATAATACTGTATGAAGGACTATGTGGTGCTCATAATACTGTATGTAGGACTATACTGTCGGGTCTGCACTGTGCGCTGCGAGGATTCATCGGTTTCTGAGCTCTTGGAGAATTTACAATAAATATCACTCATGTAATGGATAGCACAGTAGCTCAGTGGTTAGCCTTGCAGCACTGGGGTCCTGGGTTCAAATCCCATCACGGACAACAGCTGCAAGGAGTTTCTATGTTCTCTCTGTGTTTGCGTGAGTTTCCTCCAGGTTCTCCAGTTTCCTCACACACTCCAAGTGTAGCGCCGGCGTCCCTGCCCTCTGCTAGGCAGGGATGCTGTTCCCCTCACCCCTCTGCTCCGAGCCCGGCGTCCTCCTCCCGCTCTGCTGGCAGCGCGCGCTCCTTCCCGGCCACTGTGCTTAGGGCGCGCGCGCGCTCCCTCCCTCTTAAAGGGGCCGCGCGCGCCGTCCTAAGGAGTCCCCGGCCAATGGCCGGAGGACTTCACCATATATAAGGCACCTCCTCCAAAATGGAGGTGCCCGAGCAATGTTGTTGCACTGTTCACTACTCTGCTTCAGCCCTCAGGTCCCGTTGCCAGTTACCTGCCAGATTCCTGCCAGTTTGCTGTCTGATCCCTGCCTGCTAGCCTGAGGTCCGACGGTCTGCCTACCGATTCCTGTCAGTCTGTCTAAGGACCAGCTTGCCTGCTCACCTGGGAGCGCACCTCTGCTACCTGCCTGCTAGCCTGAGGTCCGACGGTCTGCCCTCCAACTCCTGTCAGTCTGTCTATGGACCAGCTTGCCCGCTCTCCTGGGAGCGCACATCTGCTACCTGCCTGCTAGCCTACCTGGAGGCTCCGCCGTCACGTGCTGTGACAACCTGCCATTCCAGAGACTCCTGCCCGCTCACCTGGGAGCGCACACCTGTTACCTGCCTGCTAGCCTACCTGGAGGCTCCGCCGTCACGTGCTGTGACAACCTGCCATTCCAGAGACTCTCGCTTGCTCACCTGGGAGCTCACATCTACCATCTGCCTGCTAGCCTTCCTGGAGGCTCTGCCATCACAGGTCGTACCTACCCTTTACCCAGAGACTGCCCCGGTCACTTGCCGTGACCTCCTGCCCGTTCATCCAGAGACTGCCCCGGTCACTTGCCGTGACCTCCAGCCCGTTCACTCAGAGACTGTCCCGGTCACCTGCTGTGACTGCCTGCCCGTCTTCCCTGGTCGCCACCCGCTCCCTTACAAGGACCGCCCCCTTGTATAGTAGCTCAGAGGTTCCGCCTCCCAGACCCGTTACACCAAGGACATACTGATAAGGAATCTTGATCAGAGGTCTCAAACACGCGGCCCGCAGGCCGCATGTGGCCCCTGAGGCTGCTTTATGCGGCCCGCAGGCACAAACCCCTTGACGATCCTGACCTGGTCCAGGAGGAGCCGCCGATAACAGCACTGCATTGCCGCGCAGAGACTGGCTCTCTGCACAGCATTTCCAATGCCAGCAACTGGCCAATCAGAAGCCAGCAGCTAATATCTACATCCTAGCGCAGCAGCGTATGACGTCACTGCGCAGGTGTCAGCTGCGCAGGTGTCAGCTGCTGGCCTCTGATTGGCCGGTAGCTGGCATTGGAAATGCTGTGCAGAGAGCCGGTCTCTGCGCGGCAATGCAGCGCTCCTGTCGGCGGCTCCTCCTGGACCAGGTCGGGATCGTCAAGGGGTCTGTGCCTGCGGGCCACATGTGCACAAAGGAAACCGAGGAAACGGAGGACAGGTGAGAGGAATCTTTTTTTTTTCTTTTTTATGTGTGTGAAGAACAGCACAGGGGACAATTCTACAAGATGGGGACCACCAGGATGGGACATTACTACCGAATGGGGGACATTACTCCAAGACGAGGACCAGGATGGGGCACATTAATACAAGATGGGGACCACCAGGATGGGGCATATTACTACAAGATGGGGACCACCAGGATGGGGCACATTACAACAAGATGGGGACCTCCAGGATGGGGCACATTACTACAAGATGGGGAGCACCAGGATGGGGCATATTACTACAAGATGAGGACCACCAGGATGGGGCACATTATTACAAGATGGGGACCACCAGGATGGGGCACATTACTACAAGATGGGGACCACCAGGATGGGGCACATTACTACAATATAGGGACCACCAACATGGAGCATATTACTACAAGATAGGGACCACCAGGATGGGGCATATTACTACAAGATGGGGACCACCAGGATGGGGCACATTACTACAAGATGGGGACCAGGATGGGGCACATTACTACCCCACTAGGATGGGGCACATTACTACAAGGTGGGAATAAGGATGGGGCACAATACTGCAAGATGGGGACCACCAGGATGGGGCACATTACTGCAAGATGGGGACCACCGGGATGGGGCACATTACTGCAAGATGGGGACCACCAGGATGGGTGATGGGGCACATTACTCCAAGATGAGGACCAGGATGGGGCACATTACTACAAGATGGGGACCACCAGGATGGGGCACATTACTATAAGATGGGGACCACTAGGATGGGGCACATTACTACAAGGTGGGGACCAGGATGTGGCACATTACTACAAGGTGGTGACCACCAGAATGGGTCACATTACTGCAAGATGGGGACCACCAGGATGGGGCACATTACTTCAAGATGGGGACCACCAGGATGGGGCACATTACTGCAAGATGGGGACTGCCAGGATGGGGCACATTACTGCAAGATGGGGACCACCAGGATGGGGTACATTACTCCAAGATGAGGACCAGGATGGGGCACATTACTACAAGATGGGGACCACTAGGATGGGGCACATTACTACATGTTGGAGACCAGGATGGGGCACAATACTACAAGGTGGGGACCAGGATGGGGCACATTACTACAAGGTGGCGACCACCAGGATGGGTCACATTACTGCAAGATGGGAACCACCAGGATGGGGCACATTACTTCAAGATGGGGACCACCAGGATGGGGCACATTACTGCAAGATGGGGAACGCCAGGGTGGGGCACATTACTACAAGATGGGGACCACCAGGATGGGGCACATTACTACAAGATGGGGACCACTAGGATGGGGCACATTACTACAAGGTGAGGACCAGGATGGGGCACATTACTACAAGGTGGCGACCACCAGGATGGGGCACATTATTCCAAGATGAGGACCAGGATGGGGCACATTACTGCAAGATGGGGACTACCAGGATGGGGCACATTACTACAAGATGAGGACCAGGATGGGGCACATTACTACAAGATGGAGACCACCAGGATGGGGCACATTACTGCAAGATGGGGACCACCAGGATGGGGCACATTACTAGATGTTTGCCAGAATTACTATATGGTGCTAATTCTAAAACAATATTACTGTATGTGGCCAATTGGAGGAAACTAAATTGTAAAAATTAAAAACAAAAAATTAAAATAAAGCATGAAAAATATTTTGCCACTAAAAATGCTGTTTTATATATGAACTAAACACGAAAAGTGCATGTTTATTATCACCACATCCGTAACGACCCAAGCTATAAAAAATAAACACAGCAAAAATGTTCATGCGGTGTGTACAAAAAAAATGCTATCACTAAAAATGTCACTTTGACCTGCAAAGAATGCGGCCCCCTAAGTGCGGCCCATATACCCAGCCGAGTTTGAGACCCCTGATCTGGATTGTGAGCCCCAATGAGGACAGTGCCCATAATGTCTGTAAAACGCTGTGGAATTAATGGCACTGTATAACTGAGTAAAATAAATAAATAGACGTAATGTAAGAAGTAAGTGAAATCTTTGCCATTGTACCACACTTATATTTATCTGAGCATTATGAATCATAGTATGTGTGGCCTGAAGCTGGCATTGCTGGCATCACCTATGTGCGCTGCCCAGACTCAGAACCATGACAACCAGCACAGCAGAGTCCTGCATCCACTGAGGCCCCTGATCATGTGACCCCTGACTCCTCCCCTCCTGTGACCTCATCACAGGTCCTGTGCGCACAGAGCAGCCATATATGTGGTGGCAGCTCTGCAGGTGGAGGTATGTGGAGATCCCCCATTACTGGGCGCAGGCCCTATAACGTTTGTATTTGTCATTCTGGGGTTCATATAAGGGAACCTGTCACGTTGAGGGTAGAAATCGTCAGCGATTCTCTGATCGTCATTGTCAGCAGTTAGAGCCGCGCTCGGTTCTCCTCCGTCCCGTAGGCGATGAATAGAGAGAAGCACCAAGTCTCCTGTGGAAGCCTCTCTGCGGTTCTATACACCGGACTTGTCTCTGTCGCGGTTTCTTCAGGCGACATTTATAATTGCAGCTGTTATAATGAATGATTCCTGTAAATCCCCCTCACGGCCGCTCCCCGGGACCCTCCCAGTGTCATTGCACTTTGTATTTTCAGAGTCCCTATGACCAGAACGTCTTCTGTATTGATAATCTGCACCATTATCCGTGTAAATGGCAGATTCTGGGGAAAGGACACAAAACACATCGAGTTCAGGCCGCGCTCCATCTTTATGACGTATTTCCACTCCATCACTCAGGCGCCCATTGTTTCCTTCAGTCTCTGTTTACATCTCTGCAATGACGATGTTGGATGTCAGTTTGTCTGTGATGTAACTGTTCTGTTACATGATGGTTTATGGAGATCATGTGCCCTACATGCTGCCACCATGAAGATGTGACGTGGAAAAGATTTCGTCATAACATATTGAATAGAGTCTTTATGATGTTACATCGTCATCTTCCCATTCAGATCCCTACGATATTGGATTTTTGCAGTGGAGATCTTTATATAAGAGAATTTTCCTGATGGACCGATCAAGGATGGAAAGAGACAGGGAGGAGATGGCAGAGAGGATATTACACCTCACCCTAGAGATCCTCTTCCGGCTTACTGGAGAGGTGAGAGATTCTGATGACGTCACATTACATCATTCTTATCTATGGGATTAACAGATGGACAGAACTGGAGAGGTGAGGACTCTGGAAATGTCTGTAGGGAAATTTATTAATGTGTCTCTCCATAACCAGGATTACACAGTAGTGAAGAAGACCTCTAGTGAGCGCTGTCAGGCCCCTGTGTCTGAGGGATGGGGAAGACCCCTGAGCCCAATCACGGGGCCTCCACCTCACTTTCTGATACATGAGGACGCCAATGACCAGAAGATCCTAGAACTCACCTACAAGATGATTGAGCTGCTGACTGGAGAGGTGATAATGCTGGGACATTATACACAGAGCTGTGGAGTCGGAGTCCATTTTGGTGAAGTCGGAGTTGGAATCGGTGCCTGTATAAAATGGACCGACTCGGACTCCTAAAATGTATAATAAATTGGGTACAGTAGTTCAAGTCAGTTTGTCTGTCCTATTCCTGATCTAAGGGTCTAGACTTTCAGCTGAGATGAATCTGTGCTACAGTAAATTTATCATTTAAACATGAGCCATGTATGAGGGAGTCGGAGGTTTGGCTTACCAACACCACAGCCCTGATTACACAGTAACGCTATGAAGGGTATCATTACATCAGTAACGTTAATGACGGTATCATTGTATGTGTCAGGTTCCAATAAGATGTCAGGATGTCACCGTCTATTTCTCCATGGAGGAGTGGGAGTATTTAGAAGGACACAAAGATCTGTACAAGGACATCATGATGGAGGTTCCCCAGCCCCTCACATCACCAGGTAATAGACAGGACTAAATACACACGGCCTATAATTATCTGTATGTAAAGAAAAAATTCAGTTCCTTTATGTGTTTCCACCAGTTGTATCCAGTAAGAGGACAACACCAGAGAGAACACCAGAGAGATGTCCCCGTCCTCTTCTTCCACAGAACTGTAAACAAGAAAATCCCAATGCTCCTCAGGATCATCAGGTAGATGGAGAGAAGGTGTCATGAGATCTCCTCTATGATGTGTAGACGGTTGTGAAGGTCTTCTGTTCAGTCTTGCTTTATCCACCAGTATTATATGTTTTATACTTATATAATGAGAATGGTGGAGATGGCAGGATTAGATCTGATCATAGATGTGACTTCTCCATCTGTCTGTGACTTTTACAATATTTGTTTCAGGGTAAAGATCTGACCCATATTAATACTACAGAGACATATGTGAGGGGTGATGATTGGTGTAAAGAGGAGATTCCCACAGATAACAGTACAGGTGAGTAGTAACCATTAAATGCGGAAAAATCACAGATATCCTTCCTGTAGAATTATATGTTGCATTTTCAGGGCTTGTTTACTTAGAACTTTATGTGCATTTTTACTGACTGAAGGATTTAGTGCTTAACCCCTTTAAAGCCCATGACGTACTAATACGCGTCTGTGTCCTGGGACTTAACAGCCTGACCCGTATTAGTACGTCATCGCGATCGCGCGCGCACACAGGCTGTGCGGGCGCGATTGCCGCCAGGTGTCAGCTGATTGTCACAGCTGACACCCGGTACTATGTGCAGGGAGCGGTCCCGCACCGCTCCCGGCACATTAACCCCCGCAATGCTGCGATCGAAGTCGATCGCAGCATTGCGGTGGCTAAGGGGAGGTGATCACAATACTCACCTCCTCTTCCGGCCTCCAGCGCTGTCTGCCGCGGATTCCCTGGTGTTGCCATGACGACATGATGTCGTCATGACAACATCCGGGTCACCAGACAGCAGGAAGATTTTTTTGGTCATGCGCAGGGCATGACCAAACAATCTTCTCACTGTGCAGCGCAGACTGCCTGCATGGCACAGGGATGGTGCTCCATCCCTATGCTATGCAGGCGATCAGAATAAAAAAAGTGAAAGTCCCAGAGTGGGATAAAGTAAAAAAGTGAAAAAAAAAGTAAAAAAAATTGTAAAAATATTAAAAATAAAAAAAAAATCCACCAAAAATAAAAATACAATGTACCCATCAATAAATATTATGAAAAAAAAAACACCAAACAATAAAAGTACACATATTTGGTATCGCCGCGTCCGTAACGACCTGACCTATAAAACTGTCCCACTAGTTAACCCCTTCAGTGAACACGGTAAAAAAATAAAATAAAAAACGAAGCAAAAAACAATGCTTTATCATCATACCGCCAAACAAAAAATGGAATAACACGCGATCAAAAAGACGAATATAAATAAAAATGGTACCGCTGAAAACGTCATCTCGTCCCGCAAAAAAACAAGCCGCCACACAGCTCCATCATCCGAAAAATCAAAAAGTTATAGCTCTCAGAATAAAGTGATGCAAAAAAATATTTTTTTCTATAAAATAGCTTTTATTGTGTAAAAGCGCCAAAACATAGAAATACTATATAAATGTGGTACCGCTGTAAATGTACTGACCCGAAGAATAAAGCTACCTTATCAATTTTACCACACACGGAGCAGAATAAAAAAATAAAAAAAAAAACAATTCCTGAATTGTTGGTTTTTGTTTATTCTGCCTCCCAAAAGCCGGAATAGAAAGCAATCAAAAGATGTCACATGCCTAAAAATGGCACCAATAAAAACGTCAACTCATCCCACAAAAAACAAGCCATCACATGACTCTGTAGGCCAAAATATGGAAATATTATAGCTCTCAAAATATGGCGATGCAAAAACTAGATTTTACAAAATATGTGTCTTTTAGTGTGTGACAGCTGTCAGTCATAAAAACCCGATATGATTCTGGTATCTCTGTAGTCGCATCGACCCGAAGAATAAAGTCATCTCATCACTTATACCGCACGAGGAACGGCGTAAAAAATAAACGCTACGGCTGGGGTTGGGGTTAGGGTTGTACTAATGTTAGGGTTGGGGTCAGGGTAGGGTTAGGGTTGGGGTTAGGGTTGTTTTTTTTTTTTTTCAAAAGTAAAAAAAAAAAAAAAGATGGCGATATGGCATGGCAACTAGTGTTGAACGCAAGTGCTCGCTACTTGAGTTTGCATCGGGTGCTCGGGTGTGCATTGAGTATCGCGGGTGCTCGAGTCTCCGCCCCATATGCTTCGCGGCCAAAAAAACCTCGCGGGGATTGCCTGCCATGCACGAGCGATCCCCGCATGTTTTTTTTGGGGTGTCTAATAACCGTGAAACATGCGGGCGGGGACTCGAGCATTTCACTTGAGCACCCGTGATACATGGTGCATACCTGAGTACCCGATGCAAACTCAAGTAGCGAGCACTTGCGCTCAAGACTAATGACAACTTATTCAATATGATGACCTAATGTCATCAAATTCTGTGTCTTACCTCTGGGTTCAAAATGTTCACTATACCCCTTGATAAAATCCTTGAGGGGTGTAGTTTCCAAAATGGGGTCACTTGTGGGGGGTTTCAACTATTTAGGCACATCAGGGGCTCTTCAAACGCGACATGGCGTCCGCTCTCGATTCCAGCCGATTTTGCGTTCAAAAAGTCACACAGTGCTCCTTCCCTTCTTAACTCTGCCGTGTGCCCAAACACTGTATTTTCCCCACATATGAGGTATTGGCGTACTCAGGAGAAATTGCACAAACGTTTTTGGGGTCCATTTTCTCCTCTTACCCTTGTGAAAATAAAAAAATTGGGGCTAAAACATCATTTTTGTGGAAAAAGTTAGATTTTTTTATTTTCACGGCTCCATGTTATAAACTTCTGTAAAGGACTTGGGGGTTCAAGGTGCTCACCACATATCTAGATAAGTTCCCTGAGGAGTCTAGTTTCCAAAATGGTGTCACTTGTGGGGGGGGGTTCCACTGTTTAGGCACATCAGGGGCACATCCGCTAATTATTCAAGCAAATTTTACAATCAAAAAGTCAAATGGCGCTCCTTCCCTTCCGAACCCTGCCATGCGCCCAAACAGGACAAATTGCACAACAAACTGCATGGTGCAATTTCTTCTGTTACCCTTATGAAAATGCAAAAGTGGGGGCTGAAAAACATTTTTGTGGGAAAAATGTGAAAATTTTATTTTTACGGCTCAATGTTATAAACTTCTGTGAAGCACCTGGGGGTTCAAGGTGCTCACCACACATCTAGATAAGTTCCCTGAGGGATCTAGTTTCCAAAATGGTGTCACTTGTGGGGGGTTTCCACTGTTTAGGCACATCAGGGGCTCCCCAAATGCAACATGGCGTCCGCTAATTATTCAAGCAAATTTTACAATCAAAAAGTCAAATGGCGCTCCTTCCCTTCCGAACCCTGCCGTGCGCCCAAACAGTGGTTTTCCCCCACATATGGGGTATCTGCTTACTCAGGAGAAATTGCACAACAAATTTTGGGGTCCATTTTTTCCTGTTACTCCTGCGAAAATAAAAACAATTGGGTCTAAAATAACATTTTTGTGAAAAAAGTTAAATGTTAATTTTTTTCTTCCACATTCCAAAAATTCCTGTGAAGCACCTGAAGGGTTAATAAAGTTCTTGAATGTGGTTTTGAGCACCTTGAGGGGTTCAGTTTTTAGAATGGTGTCACTTTTGGGTATTTTCTGTCATAAAGACCCCTGAAAGTGACTTTAAATATGATATGGTCCCTAAAAAAATGGTTTTGTAAATTTTGTTGGAAAAATGAGAAATCGCTGGTCAACTTTTAACCCTTATAGCTCCCCAATAAAAAAAAAATTGGTTCCAAAATTGTGCTAATGTAAAGTAGACATGTGGGAAATGTTATTTATTAACTATTTTGTGTGACATATCTCTCAGATTTAAGGGCATAAAAATTCAAATTTTGAAAATTGCAAAATTTTCTAAATTTTCGCCAAATTTCCTTTTTTTTCACAAATAAACGCAAGTGATATCGAAGAAATTTTACCACAATCATGAAGTACAATATGTCACGAAAAAACAATCTCAGAATCAGGGGGATCTGTTGAAGCATTCCAGAGTAATTACCTCATAAAGTGACAGTGGTCAGAATTGTAAAAATTGGCCTGGTCATTAACGTGCAAACCACCTTGGGTTGTAAAGGGGTTAAACAAAAGAACACGCTCTTTAACATCTTTTTCTATTAACTCATTTTAGCTACAACATTTCACAGGCCAAAATTTTAAATAGTACAGTTTTTCCAGAAAGAAAAATATAGAGCCGATCTCTGAACAATCTGCTCTGACTGTTCGGTTATGGAGTCTAACTCCATCCACAGCAGGAATGGATTAGTCTCCACTGCAGATAGTGATTGGCTAAATCGGTCATAAGTTTGTCCGAAATAGGAAGCATGAGGGCACCTGGCCATCAGTGGAAGAGGATTATTAATAATAATTATATCTCATGAGAAATAAACCTTTGAGGGCCTTGGACTTGGCATCAATGTATATAGGACATGAACTGTGCATTAGCCCACCATAGACTTGGTGCGGTGGCAGCTCAGAAGAGGTAAGTAACCTCCTCATACGATGGGAATCTGTGACCTCAAGATGCTCTAACGAAAAACACATACACTTATGGCCACATCCTGTCATGGGTGTGTCAGATGTAACAGACAGTCGCCCTGCAGTTGGTTCCTGGAGATCTCTTCGTTTGGCATTACAGACACCTTCTTAGATCTGTCTCACTCTAGGACCCAGCGGCTACCTTCCTCTTGCTAGTAAACACCCTGACCTGAGTGTATAAATACCTTCACTTTGCAATAGGGAGGCGTCGGTGATATTCACATGACCCCTTGTGATGGCTTGGAGCAAGTGCAGTTCTTACTTCCTCTCTGGTGCTAGGTGGATGTGTGTACAATCTCACTGAAGTCGACTCAAGCTAAGCTACTTCCCCCGTGTTTGGCTCCCCTTGCTGTCTTTAGTGTTAGTGGGGACTGACTAGCGCTCACCCCCCCCCGTTCCCTAGACAGACCCTAGCTCTAGGGAGAGACAGAGTTTTAGGTTCCTGCTCGGCGATTGGTGAGCAACCAATATAGGGACGGTAGGGAAGGACAGGGTGATATGAGATCAGCCTAGAAGGTCTCCACCCCCTCTGTCCTTAGTTTCTGGGCTCCCTTCCCCTAATCCCTTCGTGTTGCACTTTGTCTTTCTTACACTGTGCGTGACACATCCCCTCTGATGCGTTTCATGCTTGTTAACAGCCCTTATTCATAGCCTAGAGAACAATACCAGTTATCAGAGTATTAAACACTGGTGATTACATGGTACAGGAATAATCACTTAATACATCATTAGAAAATAGACCTTAACAATACAAAGAGGACATACAAAATTAAAAAAGTAGAATATACAGTATTTAAGATGTTGACAGATTTACATGAGATCCGTCTTTTGAAGCCTCAAGATCTCGTACGTATTTGGTCTCCTTTCTTAGGATTCTTTCCCATTCTTCTCCTCGTGAGAGCTTGTTAATCCTTTCATTACTATCAAGAGAAAAAAGAAATACAGAAAAAGGTGCACACCTAAGAATACAAAAGCAATTAGTCTTGATCAAACACCATATAGTTCCAAGATTAAAAACCAATTAAAACCATAGTCTCCCCATAGACATATATG
The DNA here is from genome assembly GCF_046119375.1 of Phyllobates terribilis. Classification (NCBI taxonomy): domain Eukaryota; kingdom Metazoa; phylum Chordata; class Amphibia; order Anura; family Dendrobatidae; genus Phyllobates; species Phyllobates terribilis. Next base: position 43,089,145 of record NW_027362765.1, read on the forward strand.
GATCAATATACATAAATATGATATGTGACAATAATAAATACCATATGTTTTGGACCATAAGACGCACGCTTTCCCCACATTTGAGAGGAAAATGGGGGGGTGTCTTATGGTCCGAATACAGGCTTACCGAGGAGTTGAGGTGGTGGTAGAGCGGGATCGCAAGGAAGCAGGGTCCCTCTGTCTGCAAGCCAATGGCTGCGGAAGCTGTGCGATGTTGTGGGCCCAGAATCGGCAGTCAGGCAGACCTTTCCATGGCTGCCGCATGCACAGACTGGGATCTCGACCTAGCCGAGATCTCAACTGCTTATTCGCTGCCTCCGGCGGCCATCTACCAGAAGCCATGGGCATCAGGGAAATGGCCGCCGAGATCCCATACTGTGCATGCGCCAGCTCGGGTGGCCATTTTCTGTAGATCACGGCTTCTGGAAGATGGAAGTCACTGCACTCTGCTTCACTGCCGACACCGGGCCCACAGCATCTCACCGCTCCTGCCGCTGCTGGGTTCCTGAGGGACCATGCTTGTGCCACTGTAACACTGCCGCAACTTCCTGCTGTTGGGGCACTGCATTCTCCCACCCAGGGCCCTCTGCATTGCTACACTTCTGCCGGCAGCCTCCTGTGACCCTGCCTCCTGTGACCCACGCTCCACCGCCCCCCAGGTAAGAGACCTATTCGGACTATAAGACGAACCCCCATCTTATAAAAAAAAATGTTTTTTCCCATTTTCCACCCCAAAATTTGGGGTGCGTCTTACGGTCCGGTGTATCTTATAGTCCTAAAAATAAATACGGTATATACAATAATAAGAACTATTAGATCCTTCAAGATTGAAAAAATAAAATCAAATGCATATCAATATAGCAGTATAGTCACTAATGGATCCCTAGGTGAAATAAATAAGTACAGTGAGGTATACAGTCATGGCCAAAAGCGTTGGCATCCTTTAAATTGTTCCAGAAAATGAAGTATTTCTCCCAGAAAATTATTGCAATTACACGTTTTTTTATACACGTTTATTTTTTTTGTGTGTATTGGAGCAAAACAAAAACTGAGAAAAAAGGCAAATTGAACATAATTTCACACAAAACACCAAAAATATAGGGACTATCCTAGCACGCTATTCGGCGTGCTCGAAAAATAGATTTGAGTCGCCGAATAGCAAACAGGCAATCCCTGCATGCGTTGCAACTGTCTAATAGCTGCGAGACATGCAGCCCTGGTAACTCAAACCTATTTTCCGAGCATGCCGAAGAACTTCGGTTAGCACCTGACCGTGCTCGTGTAACCCCTTATCCAAGCAAGTTCGCGCATCACTAGTTGGCACCTTTCCAAAATTGTGGGTAAACCACTTTGCTTCAAGCATGTGATGCTTGTTCAAACTCACCTGTGACAAGTAACACAGGTGTGGGCATTGTGAAAATCACTCCTGAAACCAGATAAAAAGGGGAGAAGTTGATTCAATCTTTGTACTGTGTACCTGTGTGTACCACACTTAGCATGGAGATCAAAAAGAGAAGAAGAGAACTGTCTGAGGACTTGAGAATCACTATTGTTGAACAATATCAACAATCTAATGGTTCCAAGTTTATTTCCAGAGATTTTGATGTTCCTTTGTCTATGGTGCGCAATATAATCAAGAAGTTTACAACCATGGCACTGTAGCTAATCTCCCTGGACATGGACAGCAGAGAAAAATTGATGAAATGTTGTAACACAGGATAGTGCGGATGGTGTATAAGCAGCCCCCATGAAGTTCCAAAGAAATTCAAGCTGTCCTGCAGGCTCAGGGTGTATCGTTGTCAGCGCCAACTATCCGTCAACATTTAAATGAAATTAAATGATATGGCAGGAAACCCAGGAGGACCTCACTGCTGACACAGACACTTAAAAAGGTTATATGGTAGTTGTGATTAAGCCAAAATCCTTCTGGGAAAGCGTCTGTTGAACAGATGAGACCAAGATAGAGCTTTTTGGTAAAGCACATCATTCTACTGTTTACTGAAAACAGAATGAGGCCTACAAAGAAAAGAACACAGTATCTGCAGTCAAATATGGTGTAGGTTCAAAGATGCTTTGGGGTTGTTTTGCTGCCTCTGGCACCTGGTGCCTTGACTGGGTGCAAGACCTCATGAAATCTGAAGATTACCAAAGGTTTTTGGTCGCAATGTAGTGCCTGGTGTCAGAAAGCTGAGTTTGCGTCCTACGTTATGGGTCTTCCAGCAGGAGAATGACCTCAAGCATACTTCAAGAGGCACCCAGAAATTAAGTGGCCAGCAACGAATCCAGATCTAAATCCCATTCAACACCTACGGAGAGTTATTATCCCCTTCACGACCTTGGATGTATGGATACCATCAGTCAATTTTGCGCTCACAGAGGCTGCGCGTGCATGATCGTCTCTGGGTGTCAGCTGATTTTGACAGTTGACACCAGACAGTCAGTTGAAATCAATCGCAGCATTTATAGAGCAAGCAGAGGGAGGAAGCCACCTCTACCCTTGGATCGGCGCCCCCAAGACATCATCGAGGGGAGGCGATCGTTGCTAAGGTGACTTGATGTCGTCATGATGACATCCGGGTCACCAGAGCTAACAAACTTCCTAGATCATGCATAGTGCATGATATAACAAGCTTGTCTGTTAGTGCAGCGCTGACAGTTAGTATAGCATAGGAATGCCCATGCATTCCTATGCTACACAAGCGATCAGCCTGCAAAAAGTGAAAGTCCCATAGTGGGACAAATCGGAAAAAAAAAGTTGTAAAAATATTCAAATTAAAAAAAAAGAAAAATATATTGTACCCAAAAGTAAATATTTTTATGAAAAAACAAACAAAAAAAGTACACATATTTGGTATCGCCACGTCTGGAGCAACCCGACCTATAAAACTGTCCCACTAATTAACCTTTAGTTAACACTGTAAAAAAAAATTAAAACAAGGCAAAAAAGGATGCTTTATCATCATAACGCCAAACAAAAAGTGGATAATATGTGATCAAAAAGACGAATGTAAATAAAAATGTTACCGGTGAAAACGCCATCTTGTCCCACAAAAAACAATCTGCCACACAGCTCCATCAATGGAAAAATAAGTTATAGCTATCAAAATAAAGCGATGCAAAAATAATTATTTTTTGTATAAAAGCGCTAAAACAAAAAAATTATATAAATGTGGTATTGCTGTAATCATACTGACCCAAAGAATAAAGCTGCCTTAACAATTTTACCACACGCGGAACAACATAAAAAAAAACAATTCCTGAATTGTTGGTTTTTGTTTATTCTGCCTCCCAAGAATCGGAATAGAAAGCGATAAAAAAAATGTCATGTGCCCGAAAATGTTACCAATAAAAACGTCAACTTGTGTGCGCCCAAACAGTAGTTTTTCTCCACATATTGGGAATCGCCTACTCAGGAGAAATTGCACAACAAATTGTATGGTGCAATTTTTCCTGTTACTCTTATGAATATGCAAAATTTGGGGATAAAAGAAACATTTTTGGGTGAGAAATGATATATATATATATTTTTTTTAATTTTCACGGCTCAACGTTATAAACTTCTGTGAAGCACAAGGAGGTTCAAGGTGCTCACCACACACATCTATATAAGTTCCGTGAGGGGTCTAGTTTTCAGAATGGAGTCACTTGTGGGGGGTTTCCAGTGGTTAGTCACATCAGGTGCTCTCCAAACGTGACATGGCATCCGCTAATTATTCCAGCAAATTTTAGATTCAAAAAGTCAAATGGCGCTCCTTCCCTTCTGAGCCCTGCCATGCGCCAAAACAGTGATTTTCTCCAATATATGGGGTATCGGCGTGCTCAGGAAAAATTGCACAACAATTTTTTTCTCCTGTTACCCTTGTGAAAGTAAAAAAATGGGTCTAAAGTAACATTTTTTTTGTGAAAAAAAGTAAAATGTTTATTTTTTCCTTACACATTCCATTAACTCCCGTGAAGCACCTGCAGGGTTAATAAACGTATTGAATGTGGTTTTGAGCACCTTGCCGGGTGCAGTTTTTAGAATGGTGTCACTTTTGGGTTTTTTCCTGTCGTCATATAGACCCCTCAAAGGCACTTCAAATGTGATGTGGTCCCTAAAAAAAATGGTGGTTTTGTAGATTTTGTTGGAAAAACTAGAAATCGCTGGTCAAATTTTAACCCCTATAACTTCCTAGCCAAAAAATTATGTTTCAAAAATTGTGCTCATGTAAGTAGACATGTGGGAAATGTTATTAATTAACTATTTTGTGTGACATAACTTTCTGATTTAAGGGCATAAAAATTTATTCCAAAGGGCGTGCAACCAAATATTCAGTTGAGGGTTCCAACAATTTTCTCCAGCCCATTTTTGGGGTTTTAAGTGGAATTATGTCCAATTTGCCATTTTTTTTCTGTGTTGTTCAAATACACACAAAGGAAATATACATGTGTATAACAAAATGTGTAATTGCAATAATATTATGGGAGGAATAATTAATTTTCTGGAAAAATATAAATAATGAATGTAAAGAGCACCAGAAAGCGCTAATAGTGGTGTCTACCAAAATAACCAAATGTAACAAAAAATATATGACCGTTGGAGTATTTGGAATAAAGGATTGCACAAATGAAGTTTGTTATAGGGACCGCATTAAGAGGCCATCAATGGAGGGTACATATTATACGTCCCGTAGTGCCAGCTAGAGGGATCAATTAGGAGAGACTCCAGCTTACTCAGAGGAAAAAAGTCGACAAAAATGAGTTTAACCCCCTTCACGACCTTTGATGTATATGTATGTCAAAGGTCATATCCCTTTATAAACAGCATTTTCAAAGCAATCAGACCTCTAATAGGATATACAGGTAAGTATAGATTCACATTTCTATCACCTGTATGCCCATATCAGAGGTCAGATAAGTCCCAGGGGGTGACAGATTCCCTTTAAGAGTATAAAAACCCACTCCAAATCACACACCAATTCTTAAAAATAAAGGAATTTAAAAAGTAAGCATATTTGGTATCCCCAGCATAGTCTTAATTAACCTATCAGCTTAACGATACAACCACTTATTTTATTTTTTACAAAGTTCTGAATTTTTATAAACCACTAATCCACCGGATTATCAAGGTCCAGAACAAGATGGCATTGGTGGCTGGAATGAAGGTCTGTCCTCTTCAGCGATGAGTCCAGTTTTTGTCTTGAATGAAACGATAGACAGAGATTGGTCTGGAGACTACAGGGGCCATGCAATGAAGAAGCCTTAATGGGGGAACATCACACTGGTCCTACTCCCATGATTACTGTGTGGGGGGCATAATGTACGGTATCCGGACCCCTCCAATATTCATCTCAGGTACACTAATAGCTCGGCATTGCAGTGGTATGGCCAGTCCTCCAAAGTATCACAGGAGCTGTTTTTCAACAGACACAGCAACCCCAGGCTGCATATTTCGTGTGGCACTGTGAGCTTCCTGTGTGGCCTAGAAGTGCTACAATGTCCTCTGGAATTCTCTCCCATTGAGCACATCTGAGACATCATTGGTTGGCAATTGCAAAGGGAGCTGCCAGCAGCAGATCTTGAGGATTTTCTTGCCCATGTGAATTCTGTGCGGCAGAACATTTCTCAGACGACCATTGACCCCTTTATGAGCATTTTCCGTTTTTGCGTTTTCATTTTTTGCTCCCCTTCTTGCCAGGGCCATAACTTTTTTATTTATTCTGTCAATATGGCCGTGTGAGGGCTTATTTTTTTGCTGGACAAGTTGTACTTTTGAACAACATCACTGGTTTTACCATATCAGGTAATGGAAAACAAGAAAAAAAAATCCAAATGTGAAATTGCGAAAAAAAGTGCAATTGCACAGTTGTTTTTTGGGGATTTTACCACGTTCACTGAATGCTAAAACTGACCTGTGATTATGATTCTCCAGGTAATTCTGAGTTTCTAGACACCAAACATGTGTAGGTTCTTTTTTATTTAAGTGGTGAAAAAAATTCAAAGTTTGCTAAAAAAAAAAATATGGCGCCATTTTCCAAGACCCGTAGCGTCTCCATTTTTCGTGATCTGGGGCTGGGTGAGGGCTTATTTGCGCGCCGAGCTGACGTTTTTATTGATATCATTTTGGGGTAGATACGATGTTTTGATCGCCCGTAATTGCATTTTATTGCAATGTTGCGCGGACCAAAAAGTTATAATTCTGGCTTTTAGAATTTTTTTTTTCTTTTAACGAACGGATTAATTCTTTTTTTATATTGATTGGCGATCCTGAACTCAGCGATAACAAATATGTGTATGTTGGGGGTATTCTTACTGTTTTATTTTGAATGGTGCGAAAGGGGAGTTATTTAAACTTTTTATATTTTTTTTACTTTTTGCATGCTTTAATACTACACCCCGGCGATGATCAGATTACCTGTGTGTAGCAGATTTGCTCACTTGCTGCCAACCGTTGGCAGTGACAACTACAGGGGTCTCCTGCAGACCCAGGGTTGTCATGCCGACCCATCGGCAACCCACACTCATGTGACGGGGTCACCGATAGGCGGGGCTTATGACACGCTTCCCGGAAGCGCGAGTTAAATGCTGCTGTCAGAGATTGACAGCGGCATTTAACTAGTTAACAGCAGCTGTTGTGGGCACATGTCAGCTGAATAGATCAGCTGACGTGCCCGGAAAAGTGCGGGCTCAGCGTCGGAGCCCGCTCCAAACGTGGGGCGTACTATTATGGAGTTAATAACCTCATTGATGTCAACCAAAGCGAGTAAGTGAATTCTGACACAAACCATTCATACTCTATATTGAAAAGATGTAGAAGTTTTGTTTCCATTTTTCATAATTTCCAAATTACTAACATGTTTTTCACTCCTGGGATTTACATAATTACACAACTTTTCTTTCTGAGTGTTACAATTTCAATATTGAGGAGTGTGGAAAGTCTGGCATATTGTGGTACGGCTCCCCCACTGCTCCCGAGGTCTAGCATTACCTGCAAGGCAGACAGTGAGGTGATGTCAATGTGATGTCAGCACCGGAGCCAATGCCAAACATCAGGAGCAGTGATTGAGACTCGCTGGTGGACTCCAGGACGGTGAGTCCACTGCAGTTAGTTTTTTTTTTAAAGCGAAATGCAGCGATGGACATATTTTATTTCAAAGGCAGCAACCCCTGCAGTGACATTGGTCAGTTATTCTGTTATGATTATGCTTACAGTGGTGCAAACTATGGAAAGCCTGATGCTGGGCAAACACAGTGGATCCAAAAAATGCTTGGTAGTCAGGCATGCGGGGAGTCCCTAGGAAACAGGAATTAGTCGCTGACTGGCATTTTACAGTTTATGAAATGAAAAAATAATCCAGGTCATGCAGAGAAGTGAGGCAACTGGACGTCTAAACGTGGGATGAGGCAGGAAGCATTTCAGGAGCAAGCCAAGATCAATTTTTAGTAATGATTCAATATCTATTGAAAAAAATATCTATATGTATTTTTTTTTTTTGGCAGATAACTGGACCATGATCTCAGGAAAGTACCTGGTATTTTCAGATTTCAATGCAAATGATCCTAGTATCACACCGGATACCTTTGAAGATCATCCCATTATACCAGACATATCTCCAGTCCTTCTTAAAAAAAAAATATATAACGAAAGGGATGGAGAACATCAAAGAGCACATACAAGAAAGAAGCTATATTCATGTTCTGAATGTGGGAAATGTTTTACAAAGAAAAAACATTTTGTTATACACCAGAGAATTCACACAGGGGAAAAGCCATTTTCATGCTCAGAATGTGTAAAAAGTTTTTCAGACAAATCAACTCTTGCTCAGCATCAGAAAATTCACACAGGGGAGAAGCCATTTTCATGTTCAGAATGTGGGAAATGTTGTATAACGAAATCTGATCTTACTAAACATCAGAGAATTCACACAGGGGAAAAGCCATTTTCATGCTCAGAATGTGTAAAAAGTTTTTCACACAAATCAGCTCTTGCTCAGCATAAGAAAATTCACACAGGGGAGAAGCCATTTTTATGTTCAGAATGTGGGAAATGTTGTATAACGAAATCTGATCTTACTACACATCAGAGAATTCACACAGGGGAGAAGCCATTTTCATGTTCAGAATGTGGGAAATGTTTTAATCAGAAAACAAATCTTGCTACACATCAGAAAATTCACACAGGGGAAAGGCCATTTATATGTTCAGTATGTGGGAAATGTTGTATAACGAAATTTGATCTTGCTAAACATCAGAGAATTCACACAGGGGAAAAGCCATTTTCATGCTCAGAATGTGTAAAAAGTTTTTCACACAAATCAACTCTTGCTCAGCATAAGAAAATTCACACAGGGGAGAAGCCATTTTCATGTTCAGAATGTGGGAAATCTTGTATAACAAAAGCTGAGCTTACTACACATCAGAGAATTCACACAGGGGAGAAGCCATTTTCATGCTCAGAATGTGTAAAAAGTTTTTCACACAAATCAGCTCTTGCTCAGCATAAGAAAATTCACACAGGGGAGAAGCCATTTTCATGTTCAGAATGTGGGAAATGTTGTATAACGAAATCTGATCTTACTACACATCAGAGAATTCACACAGGGGAGAAGCCATTTTCATGTTCAGAATGTGGGAAATGTTTTAATCAGAAAACAAATCTTGCTACACATCAGAAAATTCACACAGGGGAAAGGCCATTTATATGTTCAGTATGTGGGAAATGTTGTATAACAAAATCTGATCTTACTAAACATCAGAGAATTCACACAGGGGAGAAGCCATTTTCATGCTCAGATTGTGGGAAATGTTTTAATCGGAAAACAAATCTTGCTACACATCAGAAAATTCACACGGGGAGAAGCCATTTTCATGCTCAGAATGTGTAAAAAGTTTTTCAGACCAATCATCTTTTGATCAGCATCAGATAATTCGCACAGGGGAGAAGCCATTTTCATGTTCATAATGTGGGAAATGTTTTAATTGGAAAACAAGTCTTGCTACACATCTGAAAAATCACACAGGGGAGAAGCCATTTTCATGTTCAGTATGTGGAAATTGTTTTGGACAAAAAACAAATCGTACTACACATCTGAGAAGTCACACAGGAGAGAAGCCATTTTTCTGATCAGAATGTGGGAAATGTTTTACAAACACATCAAATCTAGTTACACATCGGAGAAGTCACACAAGGGAGAAGTAATTTTGATTTTCAGAATGTGGGGAAATTTTCTTACATATTAATTTATTTTTTATTCAGAGACATCACACGGGTGGACAGATACTTTCTTTTAAATCATTTACTTTTCAAATTATACGAGTTTCAGTCAATGTAAATTCACATATCGTCATGCAAGAGAAAATGGAAAATAATTTAAAGAGCACCTGTCAGCAGGATTGTTCTCAGTAAACTACATACACTTTCAGGTGGGCGCCATTACACTGATTAATATGAGACCTTTGTTGATGAAATCGTCCTGTGGTTCTTGTGTAATCTTTACTTTCAGTTTGGAGATAATGATATGCTCGTGCTCCGGGGCGGCCCATGGTGCGCTGCTTACATATTCACCTGTATGGTCTTATGACAGCTCACTGTGCCCTCACTGATCTGCCTCCTATTTTACTGAGCCCCGCACTACTAGATGTATTATGTAAAATAGGAGGCAGGTCAGTGAAGGCACAGTGAGCTGTCATAAGAGAACTCAGGTGGATAAGTAAGCAGAGCACCAGATAGAGCCCCCCTTCCCCACAGACCGACCCGAAGCACGAACATATCATTATCTCCAAACTGAAAGTAAAGATTACACAAGAAACACAGGGCGGATTTCATCTACAAAGGTATCATTTTAATCAGTGTAATGTCACCCACCTGACAGTGCATGTAGTTTACTGAGCACAATCCTATTGACAGGTGCGCTTTAAAGCACTAAATGAGTAATAAATGTAAGCAATTACCAATAAACATCTGTTATCAAAAAGCAAAACAATGGAAATAAAGCACCTATAAATTGATTGGCGAGTTTATTAGAGACTCCCATCTGTTAGTACCTTGGACCTCCTATGGCTTTTCTAAGTGCAGCTATTTCTTGTCACAAAAAATTGAAATGCATCAATATTGGCCCAGGCAGACTGGATATCTTCTCGCATATGTGGCAAGAAATTGAATCTCTGTTTACTTCTTTCATTTCTAATTCAGACGTCAGTGATTTTCTTGTATGCAAAAAACGGTTCGAGTTTCATCAGTTCTTTTGATCGCTGTCGTCAGAGTTTTGGTAAGAATTTTCATCAGTTTTTCTGGCGGTTTCACGTTTATATATACAGTATACCTGAATTTTAAAGTGCACATGTTACATTATTCATGTTACCCAAACCAAGGGGACCATGAGTCAGGTTTGAACAAATGGCTGGGAGAGAAGAGAGGAGTTCCCTGCGGCTTCTTCCTGACCCGCTCTTAGTGATTGACAGGTCTCTCCCATGTGTGGATGTAGGAGACTTGTCAATTACCTGGACCTGGGCAGGGAGAAGCCTCAGCAGACTCATTTTGTCTCTCCCAGCCATCTCTTCAAACTAAAAAAATAACTGCCTGCAATCACGCTAAATAGCAAAAAGAACTTCGGCACTCCATACATGAATACATAAGAAATATAGTATCTAGACTAATGTCACTTTGAAAAATGAAGGTTCTTTGCACATAATTTGGCCAATTTATGTGTGCCCATCAACCGCGACAAGGTCACCTTCGTATGATGGGTAACTATACTACGCTACCACTGGATATGCCACTCTTGGGCTGTAAGCCTGTATGGACAATATGTCTCTGCTGGGCTTTTAACCTACAATGTATGGGCTGGTAGAGCTAGTTAAAACCACCTATAACTGAATGGGAGGGACACATGGTCAGAAAAAAGGCTGTCAAACTTCTAATAGTGTGAACACGTACCTGCTGCAATGCTCCAGGAGCGGGATCCCAAAAATGATTAATAGAAAAAAGAGAGGGGTCGCTCACTGGTCTATTCGGGTGCTCTGAAGAAAAAAATAATCTAAATAGCAAAAAGAACTTCGGCACTCCATACATGAATATATAAGAAATATAGTATCTAGACTAATGTCACTTTGAAAAATGAAGGTTCTTTGCGCATAATTTGGCCAATTTATGTGTGCCCATCAACCGAGACAAGGTCACCTTCGTATGATGGGTAACTATACTACGCTACCACTGGATATGCCACTCTTGGGCTGTAAGCCTGTATGGACAATATGTCTCTGTTGGGCTTTTAACCTACAATGTATTGGCTGGTAGAGCTAGTTAAAACCACCTGTGACTGAATGGGAGGGAGCAATCACGCTGTCAGGCACTGATTCATGCTGTCCTTGGTTTGGGCAGCAAGAATCATGTGACAGATTCCCTTTAAATGTGCTGTCTATAAGATTAGAATTATCGTAATAATACTGACCTGAACAATCATGTTACACACTGAACACTGTAAAAATGAAACTCAAACAATATCAGAATTGTATTATTTCCACCATTTCACCCCACTTGGAATTTTCTTCATGTTATTCAGGATATTATGAATGGATCACTTCAAAACTACGATTCATTCATCAATAAAAAAAGCCCTCATACAGTTATGTTGATGGAAAAATAAAATATATGATTCTTGAAATAAAACATTAAAGCACATCAGGAAAGAGGTTTTTATCAGTCGACCATGACAGCACCACGAGAGAGGGGATCCGCCCACCAAGGACAGGAAACCTACAGGCTTAAAAGGGGCGGCCCTCTCTTCTCGCCTCAGTTTTTGGTTTCTTGTCCTTGATGGAGGGAACCTCTGACAGGCTTACCTGTGAAGATGTCCAGAAGAAGCGTGCTGTCGAGCTGCGCCCCTGTCTGGGATCAGCAGCTCCAGTACCGTCCTGTGCCCTGGGCTGTGGGAGCTGCGCCCCTGTCTGGGGTGGCAGCTCCAGCCCGATGGATTGTGATGACGGAGGCTGCGCCCCTATCTGGGGACGGCAGCCCCAACTTGAGGTGGGCACAGCATTGGGGGGCTGCGCCCCTGTCTGGGGTTGGCAGCCCCAGACCTGCGTGCAGGACGCTTGGGGAGCGGCACCCCGGCCGGGGTAGGGCCGCCCCTAGCAGCAGGTGAACGCTAGCTGGAGCAGGCAGCTGGAGGGAGAAAGCGCCGATTACAGGAGCGGCGCCTCTATGACCAACGCTGCAGGATGCGGCGGTGCCGCATGCTTCCGGTCTTTTACTAGGCTGGGGGCGGGGCCTGATGCCGGGCGGTCATGTGACCAGACCGAAAGTCTGGTCCACATGCATGCAGATGCCACGTGAGCACTTCATTCTCCACTCTAACCAGCAGATGGCGATATAAAAAAAAAAAGGGGGGAAATTAAAGGAAAGTAGACGCTCCTATTTAAGCGTCCAGCTATCCCTGCGCTAGGCTTCCCAGCTACTTCAGAACTCTATTGTTAATGGATTCTGAAGACGAGCAGCAGCAAATCCAGCGGCTGCCGCTTTCTCCTTCTCAGTGGTCGCCTGGGGAGACACGACCCCCTTGAGTCACCAGCAATTCTCGGACTGCAGGTAGACGAACCCGGTCTGGCCATCGTAACTCTAAAAAGACGGACGAATCTGCAGCCCCTAGCCACGATTCCCCGGCTGAGAAAGGTCCTCCAGCTAAATCGGTACCGGCTATTTGAGCTCTGGGTAAGTGATCTTCGAGAAAGTTCACTCAGGTAATAAGGTGTCCCTTCTTCTTATCCATTTAGGGGAAGAAGTGTACCTCCAAAACCAAACACAAGCAATGTGCGTTATGCGAGACCCTATTGGCGGACTCATATATTCCAAAAGACTGTGCCAGTGCTGCATAAACCAAACTTTGGCGGATGAGACCCCTAGTTTCGCCTCAGGCTTAAAAACCCTAGTTAAATCAGAGGTGAGCAAACTCCTCTCTAAAAAGTCTAAGAGGAAGGAAGCTAACCATGAAGTCTCCCCAACTCCTGATTATTCCCTATCATCAGCCGAGGAGGTGGACTCTGACTATTCATCTTCCTCGGATAGTGGTTCAGGCCAGCACTGCTTTCCATTAAATGAAGTTGATGGGTTGGTTAAAGCGGTCCGCTCAACCATGGGCATTACGCACCTCAGACCAGAGAAGTCAGTCCAAGACGTCATGTTCAGAGGACTGGGGCAGAGGAAGAGAAAATGTTTCCCGTTTAATGATAAAGTTCAGGGTCTAATCCATAGAGAATGGCAAAAGCCGGAAAGAAAGAGTTCTCTCCCCCCTTTCTTTAAAAGAAAGTACCCCTTTGAGAACTCTGCCTCCTCCTCCTTTGATGATATTGGGGCCCTTAAAGATCCTCAGGACAAAAAAGCGGATGTGTTTCTCAAAGGCACCTGGGAGACAACCGCTGGGGCTTTAAAACCAGCAATTGCTGCGACTTGCACAGCTAGGTCTTTGATGGTATGGCTAGATCAGCTGGAATCGCATTTAGAAAACAACACATCCAGGAAAGAGATCTTGTCTAGTATCCCACTCATGCAGGGGGCAGCAGCCTTCCTAGCGGATGCTTCTGCGGACTCGGTTAAGTTAGCTGCTAGATCGGCCGCCATGTCTAATGCCGCCCGCAGGGCTCTGTGGCTCAATTGTTGGCCGGGTGACATCCAGGCTAGAACTAGACTCTGTGCTATACCTTGCGAAGGGAAACATCTCTTCGGTCCAGTTCTGGATGAAATCCTAGACAAAGCAAGCGACAGGAAGAAAGGTTTCCCTAGCCTGTCCATGCCTGCCTATAAGCGGTCTTTTCGCAGGAGAAGATTTGTGCGTAGAAGGCCACAGAGAGACCAGGATAAATGGGAAGACCGTAAACCAAAAGGTAGAGGTCTTCTGTTCAGTACATCTTCTTCCACTCGGGAGCCCCGGAAATCGAGTCAATGACTCGTAGCCCAGGTAGGGGGGAGGCTGTATTATAAATTTAAAAGCCCTGAATAAATTCCTGATAATCCCCACCTTCAAAATGGAATCGATAAGGTCAACAATAAAATTGCTGTTTCCAGATTGTTGCATGGTAGTTTTGGATTTGAAAGACGCCTATTACCATGTACCTATCCATTCAGATTACCAGAAATATCTTCGAGTGGCCGTGGTTATAGATGGGGTCATCAAGCACTTTCAATATAGGGCCCTGCCGTTCGGTTTAGCCATAGCCCCCCCCCGGTATTTACCAAAATCGTGGCAGAGGTAATGGCTAATGTTAGAGAGCATGACATATTAATTATCCCTTATCTGGATGATTTCCTGATAGTTGGTAACTCGGCCCTTCAATGTAGTAAAGCATCTAAAAATAGTGATCTCTATCTTAGAAAATCTGGGCTGGGTCCTCAATTTAAATAAATCTAGGTTAACGGCCACAAAAGTTCAGCAATTCTTAGGAGTTATGTTGGATTCAGATTCTCAGACATGTTACCTCCCTGAAGCCAAAAAACTAAGGTTCAGGGATCAAGTAAGAAGGGCAGTGTCAAACCCAGTCATGTCCCTGAGAGCTGCGATGTCCCTGTTAGGTACCCTGACATCTTGCCTTCCCGGGGTTCTGTGGGCTCAATATCACTCCAGGGTTTTACAATGAGATGTACTGCATAATGAAGTTATGTTGAAGGGGCGCTTGGAGGGGAGGTTTTCCTTGTCTCCCCGGTCAGTTGAATCCTTACAGTGGTGGGATAATGAAGTGAACTTATCCAGAAGGGTCCCCTGGGTTTTTAGAACAACCCGAACAATTTCTACCGATGCCAGTTCCAGTGGGTGGGGGGCCCATCTTGGAGATATGGTAACCCAGGGGTCATGGTCTAATTTGGAAAAGAGTCTCTCCTCCAACGCTAAAGAGTTGCTCGCTATAGACAGGGCAGTCAATTATTTTCTAGTTTTTCTTCAAAATCATGAAGTAAAGGTTTTCTCTGATAATAAAATCGCAGTAGCTTACGTGAACCATCAAGGGGGTACACGATCAAGATCTCTGATGAGAGTGGCGGATCATCTCTTTCAGGTCTCGGAATGCCATCTTCGTTCCCTAACAGCCCTTCATATAAAGAGAAAAGAAAATGCAAGGGGAGACTACTTAAGCCGCTATACCCTGAGACAGAGGGAATGGGAACTAAATAAGAACATTTTCTCCCAAATTGTCCAAAGATGGGGACCTCCAGTAGTGGACTTGTTTGCTGCAAAGTTAAATCGGAAAACTCAGCTCTTCTGTTCCCTGGATCCCAAAGAAAAACCTCTGGCAGTAGACGCTCTCCAGATACCTTGGGGGTTCAGCCTAGCCTATGCCTTTCCCCCGTTAACCCTTCTTCCTATGGTTATCATGAAGATCAGGGAGGACAAGGCGAGAGTTCTGCTGGTCGCACCCTTTTGGCCCAGGAGGCCCTGGTTCTCATGCCTCAGGAGCATGTCTGTGTCAGATCCTTGGGTTCTACCAGAAGTTCCGGATCTCCTCTTCCAGGGTCCAATAGTCCATCCTCAAGTGTCTGGCCTCCACTTGACGGTATGGAACTTGAAGGGGGGCTATTAAGAAAAAAGGGATTCTCCCAAGGCTTAGTGACAACCTTAATGCGTAGCCGTAAGCCTTTTACAACCAGAATTTATGTGAGAACCTGGAAGAAGTTTTTATCTTTTTCCGGTTCCAGAGTCGATGAAGAGGCTCCAATAAGTGAAATTCTAGAATTACTGCAAAAAGGTCTTGAGTTAGGGCTAGCCACTAGCACCCTGAAGGTTTAGGTGTCCGCCTTAGGCGCCCTATATAGCTGTGATCTATTGAGTAATTGGATTTCTCATTTCATTAAAGGCACCTTTAGGTCCAGGCCCATTGTCAAAAGCAAATTGGTACCCTGGGATCTAAATTTGGTTCTTAAAGCCTTAACTGGTCCACCCTTTGAGCCAATAGAGTTAGCCACTCTTAAGTCCCTCTCCCTTAAAACAGTGATTCTGATAGCTTTAACATCTGCTAGGAGAGTTAGTGATATTCATGCCCTGTCTTCAGCCTTGCCCTTCACTCTACTGGATGATAAAATAATTCTTAAACCTGATCCCACCTATTTCCCTAAAGTAGCTACCCTTTTTCACAGACTCCAAGAAGTAGTCCTACCCTCCTTCTGCCCTAATCCGGGTAACCGGAAAGAAGAAGAATTTCATACACTAGACGTAAGGAGATGTGTAATTAGGTACCTCTTGGTCACCAAAGAGTTTAGAGAAGACAGTTCGTTATTTATATCTTACCAAGGTGTTAGGAAAGGCTCTAAGGTCACAAAGTCCACCATAGCTAGATGGATCAGGGAGGCTATTTCCCTAGCTTATACATCCAGTGGTGAGGAAATACCACAAGAATTGAAGGCTCACTCCACCCAGGCAGTGACGACCTCCTCGGCGGAGAAGACGGGTGTCTCGATAGAAGACATATGTAAGGCTGCTACCTGGTCTTCTCCGTCTACCTTCTATAGGCACTATAGACTGGATTTGGGTGTTTCGTCTGATCTCACTTTCGGGAGAAGGATGCTCCAAGCTGTAGTCCCTCCCTAAACTTCTTCATCTCTGTAATTCTCTCGTGGTGCTGTCATGGTCGACCGATAAAGTCATAAGTTACTTACTAGTAACGGGATTTTTCGGAGACCATGACAGCACCTTTATATTCCCTCCCTTCACATTGGTGGGAGCACTCCTTGTTTATTAATTTTCACTCTTAAGTTGGTGATTTAGAGAAATGTTGGTTTATCATATTTTGCTATGTCTACTAACCTGGTGGTCCTCTCAATGCTCTGTAATCCAAACTGAGGCGAGAAGAGAGGGCCGCCCCTTTTAAGCCTGTAGGTTTCCTGTCCTTGGTGGGCGGAACCCTTCTCTCGTGGTGCTGTCATGGTCTCCAAAAAATCCTGTTACCGGTAAGTAACTTATGACTTTTTTTGTTATAAAACTCAATATAACTTTTTTTTGATGCTTTTATACACTTAAAAATTCCAAAACATTGTTCTTCTCTAGCTTTGATAACATAGTGTAAAAAGTCCTGAAAGGGACAGGAGGCTAATCTCACACGTGGTATAGACATATAGATGACGGCAGTTAAATGACCGCCAACACAGGTGTATCTAGGTTTTCTGGCACCCTGGGCAAGAATTCGGTTCGCCCCTCACCATGCTTAGTTTGTTTCAGTGGTTGTCACATCTCTACCAGAACCTGCTCCTGAGACTTCTTCTTCTATCTCTCATGCATGACAGAGTGCGATGAAGCAATAGACAACCTTAGCACAATAACCTCACTAAAAAGCTTCGGCAACTGTCCAGGGTTGCGGAGCGACATTGAAAGAAAACACATTTGTAACACGACTGCACCGCATTCAAACAAGTAACACATTCAAATCACCCCTCACCTCTGCTAAACAGGCCTACTTCATAACCATTGTATCTTCCTTATCCTACAACCCCAAATAGTTATTCAACACTTTTAACTCCTTCCTCTGCCCTCTCCGACCTCTCCCATCTGTGCTGAGGACTTTGACACACACTTCAAAAATAAGATCCACCAAACAAGGCAAGTCTTTATTGTTTGACCACAGGAACCCCTATGTATACTAGACCAATGCCCTTCCCCATTAACTCCCTCTCCAACATCACTAAAGGAGAACTCACTCATCTCCTCTCCAAATCACACCTCACCACTTGTGAACTTGACCCCATCCCACCTCTTCCCTAACCTCACCACCACAGTTATCCCATCCCTAACCCATTTCTTCAATCAATGACTAACTTTTGGTATCTTCCCTTCCGCTTTCAAACATGCCACAATCACGCCTATCCTCAAAAAGCCTTCCCTCGAACCAACCGCTATGTCCAGCTATTGCCCCATATCATTACTCCCATTCATTTCCAAACTCCTTGAGCAGCATGTCCATGCTGAATTTTCCTCCCACCCCTCATCTAACTCGCTCTTCGACAACCACCAATCTGGCTTCCGCCCCCACTATTCCACTGAAACTGCCCTGACCAAAATTACTAACAACTTACAACCAAAGCCAACAGACAATTCTCTATACTCCTCCTTCTAGACCTGTCCTCTGCCTTTGGCACAGTTGACCACTGCCTCCTACTACAGATCCTCTCTTTCTTTGGCATCAAAGACCTTGCTCTATCATGGATCTCCTCATACCTTTCCAACTGCACATTTAGCGTCTCCCACTCCCACACTACCTCCTTATCCCACCCTCTCTCTGTTGGTTTTCCTCAAGGCTCTATCCTATTACCCCTACGGTCCTCCATCTATACTCTTGGCCTGGGACAACTCTATAAAATACCATGGCTTCCAGTTCCACCTATACACTGATGACACTTAGGTCTGCCTCTCTGGCCCCAGACGTCACCTCTTTGCTGTCCAGAAGCCCAGAGTGTCTATCAGCCATATCTTTCTTCTTCTCTCGCTTCTTCACGCTCAGTGTTGAAAAATCTGAACTCATTATCTTTCCTCCATCTCACGTATCTTCCCTACCTTATCTATCTATCACAATAATTGACATCATACTTTCCCCTGTACCGGAAATCTGCTGCCTCGGAGTAACCCTCGACTCTGCCATGACTTTCAAACCGCACATCCAAGCTCTCGCCACCTCCTGTTACCTCCAACTCAAAAATATTTCCAGAATCCGTCCTTTCCTCATTCTACTAAAATGCTTGTGCATGCTCTTATCATCTTGACTACTGCAACCTCCTCCTCTGTGGCCTACCTGCTAACACTTTCGCACCTTTCCAGTCTGTCCTTAACTCTGCTGTCCTACTAATCCATCTCTCCAGATTTTTCTTACTACTTTAGTATTACGGATTGGCATCCTATCCAGGCACCTATTCTGACCGGGAATGTCGTATTTCCTCTCTGTCAATGGTCTGATCATTGTCAGCTAGCTAAATAGCTGGGTAATTACCCTGAATGGTTGGTGACACCTGGAGGAAACCCACAGTTCCTGACAGTCCCTTTAATAGGGATCTGTGTAAGAGGTTGGGGATACGAACAGATGGAGGAAGCTTCAATCTAAGGTTAAGTGCCCACGTAGCGTTTTTGCGGCGTTTTTATGGGTGCGAAAACTCCGCGAAAATGCTTGTAAAACAGTCTGCCATGCAAAGCAATGTGAATTCGGATGTGCTGTGCACATGATGTGCTAATTTGCCCGCCGAATTCGCATTGCGTTGCAAAACGCAGCATGACCATTTCTACCACGATTACGCTGCAAATTCGCGGCCATTGAGGAACATTGAAATGCAGCAAACCCGCAGGTATATGTGGATTTGCTGCGTTTCAATTAAATTCAATGGCCGCGAATTTGCAGCGTAATCGCGGTGCGTGTGGTACCCGGGATGAAGAGGAGACTACAACGCCTCTTCATCCCGGCTACCACACGGTGAAAAAAAGAAATAAAAAAGTTAAAAATAAACAAAACCTGTATATTCACCTCTCCGGCGGCCCCCGGTCTGCTCTCCGGTCTCCTCCAGTCTGCTCCCGGCCACGTTCTCTCTCCTTGGCGTCCCGCGGTGTACTGTCAGGACCTGCGCTGACGTCATTTAGTCACCTGATGGTCACGCGACTGCTGACGTCGGCGGTCAGGTGATGGTCACGTGACCATCAGCTGACTAAATGACGTCACCGCAGGTCCTGACAGTACACTGCGGGACGCTGAAGAGAGAAGACGCGGCCGGGAGCAGACTGGAGGAGACCAGAGAGCAGACCGGGGGCCGCCGGAGAGGTGAATATACAGGTTTTTTTTTATTTTTAACGTTTTAATTCTCTTTTTTTTACTATAGATGCTGCATTTAAAGCATCAGTTGTTCACACATTATAAATCCATGCCTGTTGCATGGATTTATATTGTGTGACCAACTTGTCAAGCACTTTCCAAGTGATGCTCAAAATCGCTTGGAAAACTGCTTGAAAAAACGCATGCGAAAACGCATGTAAAAACACTTCTCTCTGACAGAAAAAACGCATGTAAATCTGCATGCGTTTTTTTCTGCCAGAGAGAGGCAAAAACGCTCTGCATCAAATCTGCTACGTGGGCACATAGAGGAGAGGGCGAGAGCGAGGGCTCAAAAATCGATGATCCATCACAGATGTATATAAAAAAAGTATAAATTTTATTAGAATATTGCAATTAGGGTGAATACACATACATTGAATCACACTGTGTGTTAAAATGGCGCGCACAGTGGAGACAAACATTTCCCCTCCCCCCCTCCTTTCCCTCCCCTTCCCCTCCCTTCATCGACATGCATATCATTGATCCACTCTGTTGTTATTTTTATTTGATTTTAACCATGTACTTTTAACATTAGGTACGCCGCCCATTTGTCCCCTTTGGCTTATCTATATGCGCTTATATGATGCCCCTGGCCATACAAGAATGAACCCAGTCACTGCCTCCTTCTGATGTATGCAAACAAGACTGCTCTACACCTACAACAAGTTACATGGCTTATTGTATATATGTGACTATGTATTTATGTACTATTACCACTATGTATATGAGGTGTATATGAGATGTTGTAATATCATGCTATATTAATTAATATATGAACTTTCCTACCCGTGTTTGTATATACCCAGCATGCTTACATGAAGTCATTATTATATAGGTGATTCCCTATATAATTACATAATCATATGATATGTTATTGCATATTTTTACAGGTCTTTATCGGGGTACCCTATTGTTTGTTATTCTCTACGAGTGTGTATATAATTATTGTTGCTTCCATGTATAGATCCATCTGCATGATGTTGGTACTACAATGTCATCATTGATATACTCACACAGGATAGTTCTTCTCTTCTTCTTTTCTCGTCCCCCCCCCCTTTACATCACAATGCTTTGCTTACCTGTACGCACGTGTCCCATGGTCCCCGTACGCGCTCCTGCTTGTAACATCTCCAACTGGCATCCAGTGATGTCGCCGCTGCTGTGCGTCCTGGTTACCGTGGGAACAGGTGCGTCACTTCCAGTTTGCACATTGTGACGCGCCCCCTGGGCCTGTGCTGTGGTGCAGCGTTGCGCACGCGGGGAATACCCGGAGCCGGATCTGTTGGGGGTAGTAGTCCTCGTGGCGGTGACCCGGTCCGTGCCCAGGGTGTCAAACTAAATGGCAGTCTTTAGCAGTAGATGTTAGAGTGTTCGACTACGCCACCCGTTGAATGCGGTTATGAAACCGCCGCTGCAGGGCAGACCGCTGAGGCCGGTGGTACGGTTGTGCAGGGTGGATGGTATAACCCCCAACGGGAGGGGTATGGCCTCAGGGCAGCCGACGTGAATGATGGGGTTAGCAGAGTTGCACACAGGCACCAGGAACCACTCAGAGACGGTGCGGTGTAGTTCAGGGTCTTTACTGGTGGCAAAGGTAGACCCTCCCGGAGTACTGGCTAGCGATCGGGGCCTGGTCAGTCTGTGAGCAGATAGGATCTCCCCTGGCCAGGCGGAGTTGTAGGCCTCCCCAACTAATTGTACTCTTCTGGCTACCTTGCTAGAGGCGGGTAAAAGTAGCCCACGTCCCTGAGTGTACCGTGTGGTGCTCACCCGTATGGCCGGTGACTCGGGGCCTTCTGGTAGCTTCCGCTCCACGACGGCGGTGCTGGTCCCTTGCGTGTGACCGTGCCTTCGGGTTTCTTGGCCAAAGGACCTGAAATCCCCTGCCGGTCGGTTTCTGCTGCTGGGTAAGGATTAGTCCCCACAGCCTCGGACTCCGGGTCCGGTGAGAACTCTTCAATCAGGGCGAGCTCTACAGCTTCCAGCCCCTGACTCCTTTTAGCACTGCTCCCACTGAGCTCCTGATCTTTCTTTCCTTGCTTTTGCTACACTCCAGACCAGACTGTGTCTCTGTCTGGGACTCCTCTTCTTCTCCCTAACCCTGCCTCAGCTCTCAGACGTAATATTGCTATTACTGTGGAAACCAGACCCCTGGGGTGCCACAATTGCATCTCTGGGTACATGGGTGGTACCCCCTCTATGCATATCTGGCTACCATGGGGACGTATTACATCACTTCCGGTTGGCGCAAGGTATCCCTGGGAAGTTTCAGGCGCCATTACACACTCTCAATGCCGTAAACATATACATGTGAAGGGCGTGGGGGTGTGGTATTGGTTACACCATCTGATTGGTTGGCGGTACCTTTTAAACACAGCACACATTCACTTTCTATATACCCCTTGACAAAGGCTCGTTGCCGAAACGCGCGTCGGGGTTGGTGCGCACGTGGCAGCTATCCAAGGTAACTTTGATCCATATGGCGGTATCTACCTGCTGTCAGGTTGATTATTGTATTGTCACATGCCTTGTAAGGCTTCAGTGAGCAGGATATACAAATGTAGGTACCTGCCATGTTAATAATTTTTAATATGATTATATATGTTATGGTAACTGTATTCCTTAGGAAATCTTTGTCTCCACTGTGCGCGCCATTTTAACACACAGATTCAATGTATGTGTATTCACCCTAATTGCAATATTCTAATAAAATTTATACTTTTTTTCTATACATCTGTGATGGATCATCGATTTTTGAGCCCTCGCTCTCTCCCTCTCCTCCATGTTCTTGTATGATGATCCCTCCATATTCTAGGTCCCAGGTGGGTGATTTTCATGATGGTATATAATACATATAATGATTGTACTATACGTATATTGCCCAAATCTGTCAGATTCCTTCTTCTACGTGGGCACATAGCCTAAATGCTATTGAATTGACCACTTCCAAAATCTCATAGGGACCAATCTTCTTCAACCCCAACTTTGCCAACGGTACATTAAGTTTAATATTTTTGAATGACAACCAAACCTGATCCCTTACTTTAAAGACAGGACGCACTGAACATTTTCTATAAGCCTTCCGTTTTTGGAGAATCGGAGCAGCCCTAATATTCTTCTGAATCTCCCTCCAGACATCCCCGATTTTCTGTATGGCGACCTCCACCCCAGGACATTCAGAACTTATCCTAGAAAATTTACCAAAATGGAGATGAAAACTATAATTACAAAAAAATGGCGAGGTTCCAGTAGACTGACTTGACTGACAAGGGCAAACTCAGCAAGAGGTAAGAATAAAGACCAGTCCTCCTGCTGAGCAGCAACATATCACCTTAAAATTTGTTCAAAAGATTGATTTGTCCTTTCTGTCTGACCATTGGTTTCAGGGTGGTAGGCAGAGGAAAACGACATTCAATCCTCAGTTTACTACAAAAGACTCTCCAGAATTTGGAGACAAATTGCACTCCCCTATCAGACACTATGTTAAGAGGAATTCCATGGAATCTCACACGACAAATAAACAACTTGGAGAGTGTCTCAGCATTAGGTAACCCTGACAAAGGAATAAAATGAGCCTAATTGCTGAATCAGTCAACCACCAACCAAATAACAGTTTTCCCAGACTGAGGCAAAGATGTGATTAAATCCATGGACGGATGAGCTGGCTAGCCAATTATGACATATTTTAGCGTGTGCACAAACTTCACAAGTGGAAACAAAATCTTTAAACCGAAAGAGTCTAGCAAAAGCTTTCCATATGGTTGTGACCCCAGGATGATCGCAACTGATTAAGACAGAATCATGAAGCTCCTGCAGCAGACACAATCCTAGGTATAGAAATAAATGTTGGGAAAATGGAATATCATCTTCGCTTTTCTTGTTCATCCATCACAGACCGCCATATCGTCTTCCAGCCAGGACTTGTTTCTTCTTGCCTACCTTGCTGCTCTTCAGTGGCGCCGGGCTCTCCCATCACCCGAAGCCCGGTCGCTGGCGCATGACAGTGATGTTATATACTAGCAACGTGTGCTAGTATTCCTGCACGGCAATAGTTTTAAAGTGAACATGTGTCCGAGGACGCACGTTCCGTAACTGAAACGGCAGAATCCTGCTGCTGGGGCCCGATGAGCAGAAGAATGGGGGCCCCTCTGCTCACCAGGCACCATACACCAGTGAGGGCAGTAATGCCCTGATGGTGGCCCTCAAAATATGTCATGACAAAACTGTCTTAGAATCAGTGGGATCGTTGAAGCGTTCCAGAGTTATTACCACATAAAATGACACTGGTCAGAATTTTTAAATTTGGCCTGTTCATGATGGTGAAAACAGGCTCAGGGGTGAAGAGGTTAAAAGAGGCTGTCAAGGTAAAAGGAAGATGTGTATACAGTCACGTCAGAAACAGAGCAGATGGTAGTGCCAAACTATGTGCTTATATACATATACAGTATAGTTTATAAATAAGCAATGAAGGAGACAAACATATACTTAACCCCTTTACTCCAGAAGGCTGTTTGCACGTTAACGACCAGGCCAATTTTTACAATTCTGACCAGTGGTTTATTACCTCACTTTATGAGGTAATAAATCTGGAATGCTTCAATGGATCCCAGTGATTCTGAGGTTGTTTTTTTGTGACATATTGTACTTCATGATAATGGTAAAATTTGATATGACTGGCGTTTATTTGTGAAAAAAACTGAAATTTGGCGGAAATTTCGCAATTTTCCTTGGAACGCAAGCGCAAGTACGCAGCCAACGCCCCACAGGCCACACTACTAAATTCTCACATTTCACGACTGCTTGCGCTCGAAATGTTGCCTTTTAGGCTCGTGGAGACACAAGCATTCCGCAACCTGATGGCGGCGGCCGTCCCTCGGTACTCGGTCCCCAGCCGCCACTATTTCTCCCGGTGTGCCGTCCCTGCATTACACAAGCACGTGTCCCAAAACATTAGCCGTGCCTTCAACAACGCAGTTACCGGGAAAGTCCACCTAACCACGGACACGTGGACAAGTGCTTGTGGGCAGGGACGGTACATCTCGCTGACGGCACACTGGGTTAACATAGTGGAAGCCGGGACCCAGTCGGACCTTGGACGGAACACGTCCTCCCGACCACAAGTATTGCGTGCCCTAGGTCAATCAGGATTGCCCCCATGGTCTACAGCTCCTGCACCTCCTCCTCCTCAGCCTCCTCCTCCTCTTCAGCCTCCATCTCCGAAATGACCACATCAGTCCCAAGCTGGAAGCACTGCAGCACTTCCTCAGCCAAGCGGCAACAGGCTGTGCTGAAGCGAATATGCTTAGGTGACAAACCACACAATGCTGAAGAGCTGTGGACAGCTCTGAAAAAGCAGGAAGATCTGTGGCTCACACCGCCAGCAATGGTCGTGTGTGACAATGGCCGGAACCTGGTAGCGGCTCTGAGGCGAGGCGAGTTCACACACGTACCATGCCTGGCCTATGTGCTTAACCTCGTGGTTCAGCGATTTCTCAAATCCTACCCAGAGCTGCCGGATCTGCTTGCTAAAGTACGCCGCCTGTGTGCCCATTTTAGAAAGTCACCTACAGCTTCCGCCGCCCTTGCCATGTTTCAGCAACGTTTGCAGCTTCCGGCTCACAGACTGGTGTGTGATGTCCCCACACGTTGGAACTCTACACTGCAGATTTTGGGAAGGATTTGTGAGCAGAAGAGGGCAGTTGTTGACTACCAGCATCAACAAGGCCGTCGGTATTCAGTTCAGACTCCACACATAAGACCTCAGGAGTGGACATGGATGTCAGACATATGTATCATCCTCCAAAACTTTGAGGACTCCACCAAGATGGTGAGCAGCGATGATACCATAATTAGCGTCACCATCCGCTTCTCTGTCTTCTGAAATGCTCTCTGCTCACAATCAAAGAGGATGCATTGCAGGCAGAGCATGATGAGATGGAGCAAGGAACCATACAGGGTGATTACACACAGCCCAGCCTCATCTCATCCCAACTTGGATTGGGGGACAATGAAGAAGAGGAGGAGGAGGAAGAACAGGAGCTAGTTTCATGTGCTATAGATGGTACTACCTGCACAGCTGTCATACCGTCTGTTCTGCGTGGATGGCCAGAGGACAGAGAGGAGGAGGAGAGCATGGTCAGTCATCCTCTTGGTGAGGACACAAAAGTCTTGCCTGTTAGTAGTCTGGCACGCATGGCTGAGTTTATGTTACGCTGCCTTTCCCAAGACCCTCGCGTTCTCAAAATTTTGGGTGACAGTCATTACTAGTTGGTGACACTTCTAGACCCACGCTACAAAGGAGACAACGTTGTTGACAGAAGTGACCTGGGAGTCAGAAATGCTTCCAGGGGTCTTCCCCATGCTGTCCCCATGTCATTTGAGCACTGTTCCCATTGATTTGGGCAATTTTTAGGCCCTCTGTAGACCGCCAGGGGGAGCCGCTTGAAAAATGCTCGAGTTTCCCATAGACTTACATTGGGCTCGTTGCTCGGGTCGAGCACCCGAGTATTCCAATGTGCTCAACCCGAACATTTTAGTGCTCGCTCATCACTATTTACAACACATCAAATCTAGTTACACATCGCAGGTGAGAAATCTAGTCACCCAGCTGAAAAGTCATTTTCATTTTCAGAATGTGGGGAAAATTTTCTTACATGTTTAATTTTTCTTCTCAGAGAAATCACACCGGTAGGTAGACACTTTCTTTCAAATCATTTGCTTGGCAAATTGTACAAGTTTCAGGCAGTGTAAATTCACATGTCATCAGATAACAGATAAAACAATAGAAGCACAAGCAACAGTCCTTTAAGAAAGCTTTACAAATCCAGACAACAGATACCGCAACTGTAGCACGTTTATCCAGCCCAGTCAGCAGCCGATCTCTTCTTCATATGCCATTGATCCATCCATGGTCCAGATCCTCAGACTAGAACCTATCCTTTCTACATCATTTCACCAACACCTGACTAAACATGTGGCTTCTTTTTCTCCTTCACTGGGATCAGCCCCCTCAAAGCTAAGTGTGCATTAGTGGAGGCATGTTTCTCAGGCCGAATTCATCACCTGGGTCTGCATGTGAGACCCCCCTGGGGTGACGGCTCTGCTGGATCAACTTTCCCCATCCATACAATGGGCCTAGTGGCTGAGAAAACAATGGCTTAAGGCTTCTGAGATACGGTCATTGAATGGAAGCATTGATTCCTAAGGCTGAACTGACTAGAAAATATAGGAGTTGAGCTACCAACCAAAAATTAGTGTAAAGCAGGGTAGTAGGTATGATAAAATATAACTTTAAACTTAATTTAAAAAGAGTCATAGGGCTCAAAAGACGTCAACAATAATAATACCAAACAACACAATTAAAAAGATGTCACCTACAGGATCAAAGTGCAATTGACATACCAATGTTGTCTTAATTGTAAGTAGGTGATGCAAAGAAGAAATATATGAAAAAGGAACAATCTCACTGTGTGTTGGAGTATAGTCCTAACTCATTCCAGGTTAGATCCCATATGTACCAGGATTCATCCAGGAAGTGTGGTCCAAAAATGAGATAATAATAAAGGGGGGAAGGGTTACCCACACAATGCACAAAACAATTCTCATATAGGATTAGGAGGGATCTATTGCATATGCCCCAGAATATTCCCACTCCCTACATATTTTGTAAATTAACTCATCAGGGGATTGGGGAAATTGACACCCGTGTTGGCTGGGGCGAACTAGGGGTTTCCTCTACTACAGAGGTGGGAAACAGGCCTCTGTATTAGAGGAAACAACTAGATCGCCCCAGCCAACACGGGTGTCAATTTCCCCCAATCTCCTCTGATGAGTTAATTTACGAGACATGTCTCTCCCGTGTGTGTAGAACAAAAAGAAAAATAATATAATAACAAAACAACAGTTGAAATGAATAATAATGGCACATAATATTACGGCGCAAGTTTAAACCCTCGTGCGATCTAGTTCCCAATTTAAATATCCAGAAGGTTTCCTTGTTGAGGAGTAATCTCATATCTCCACCCCGTGGCAGATCCCTCACCCTTTTGATGTCAACTACCTGGATGGAGGTAAGGTGTCTTAGATGACAAGTAATGAAATGCTTAGAAGAAGAAGACGTATTTTTGTTGGCAAAACTATTCGTTTTGAAAATGTAATTTAGATGTTAATTAATTCTAATTTTCATTTTATGGCTAGTGCATCTGATGTAGAGCAATTAGCAAGCTACACAGTGGATACAATAGATGATATTTTTAGAATTACAATTAATAAATTGTTTAATCTGATGTTTGAGTATTGTCATAATTTGAGAAAGTATTGTAAGGACTGACTGTTAAATACTAATTATGGTTTCTTAATTCTGGTTAAGGCCATATACAGAAACAGGTGCTATGTGGGACATATATAACCCACGTGAGACAAAGGAGGGCTGCCTTTTCCACTCCTCACTTCATCAGACGGAGGCAGTGGTGTACCGCCAATGGCTGCAAGCCACGCGACTGCTATAGGGCCTGATGGGTGAGGGGTCCCGGCCCAGTGCGTTCCGGCAGCTGCGCAATGTCGTGTGTGTGGTTGTGCTGTGCCCCTTTTTAATCAAATGTAAGCGCCGCCGTGTACCTCCTCGCTGCAGCCTCTAACTCTTCGTTCCTGGTTCCTGGTCTGCTGCCAGCTGAACTCTCTGGCTGGATTTGCATAAGAACACCACGCCTCTTGGCTGACGTAGCTTTCCAGCCAGAGAGCAGCAGTATGCAGGGCCCGGCTGTCAGTCGTAAGTCATTAGCACATCCATGTGAGGCTGATGGAACGTGAGCTACTGAGCTGAGCACTGTCTGACTGTGTTGAGACGCAAAACGGTGAGCCGGGCCCTTCAGTGGATTTTTTTTTAATGTGTCCCCTTGCCACTGGCACTTCTCCTTTGTAAATAATATGTCTGGCTGCAAGGCTGCAGTTTTCACCTTATTCTGCCTGCAGCCCTGCACACAATTGGGAGGGTGGAGGAGGTGCGTAAATAGTGGCTGCTGCACAGTTTGCACATTACAGGGGATGTGGGGAGGGGTAAATGGTCTGCCTGCACACAATTTGCACATTACAGTGTGGAGGAGGGGGGTAAACAGGGCCGGCGTCAGCACCCGGGCAAGTGTTGGGGCCCTGGACCATCAGAGGGGCCCACTAGCCATCGGGGCCCGGGCTGCTCCCCTAGCATATGTTCAGGACCGCCGGCGCTGCATGATTGCCGGCACTTCACCAGACATGGCCGCTCGCGGTGCGCTGTGCGGCTGTGTCTCATAGTAATGACACAGCAGGGGTGTGTCACCGTGCTGGTGAAGTGACAGCACTCAAACTGCACCAGAGGCCCTGCAGAGATTCTGTGGGAGCGGCCCGGACCCTAACGGCGAGTGGGCCCCTCTGATGGTCCAGGGCCATGTCTGTGATGGCCATCAAAGACATGCCGGCGGCCCTGCACTGCCACATGCCTGAGGAGCTGGACCGGAGACAGGCCAGGGGCAGGTGAGCGAGGCTTCCCCAATCCCCATATTAAAAATATTTCTAATGTGTGTGTGTGTGTGTAATAGTGGGGAAGGATGTAGCCTTCTTTTGGCACTGATATAGTTAAAAGAGAATGTTCCCGGAGTTAGACCTCTCTGAACTGTTGTTACGCCAAGCTAAGGGGTTAGCTGCAGTGGTCCAGTCAGTAGGGGGGGAACTTAGTGCCATGATCAGACACTGTGGCTGGAGCTTAATTCAACATAATTCCTTGTGGGCTGCAGTACTTGTAATCAGCCACAAGATG
Organism: Phyllobates terribilis; assembly: GCF_046119375.1. NCBI lineage: Eukaryota > Metazoa > Chordata > Amphibia > Anura > Dendrobatidae > Phyllobates > Phyllobates terribilis. Next base: position 43,118,735 of record NW_027362765.1, read on the forward strand.
CTACTGTTGGGTACAGCTGTTAGTGAGAGTCTACTAGCAGGATGACAGTGAAGAGTTAAACGGGTAAAAGGACAGCCCATAGAGGGTGGGAATTCTAGGCAATGAGTAGTGAGTTTCCCAGAAAGATTCAGTGAGAGTTTGGACAGTGAACCTTACGGACAGCCTAATATAGTGGCTGCTAGGGTAGATGGGAGCTCCGTAACCTTAGACAATAGGATCACCAGTGTGAAGATCTCCCTATGCAAGAGTTCTGTTAGCCGGCCGGAGAAACTCAACGGAGGTATTGAGGATCCGGGGCACTTTCAGTCTGTAGGCAGCAGAGGAAGATACCACTCCAGGCTAAGACGTGGGGGAGATATAGGATCCGGATATACTGTCGCTGGTGAGGAAGATTCTCTTGGGCTGCAGATTAGAGTCATAGAGATGCTTCACTTAAAGAGGGAACCAGGGCTGAAGATGTTTCTAGCGCCTGTGAGGGAGATGACAACCTGTCGGGCCTTATCCATGATATCTGCCTGTAAATACTGTATATATTCCTCTTCCCCAAGTAAAGTCCCAGTTATGGTTAAGAACATTGTGTCCTCTGAATTCATTGCTGCCCTGGTCACAGAAGAGAAATGCCTGGAGACAGCCGCGATCGGATGGTCTGAAGTAAGTGGAGAGCACACAGCCACACATCAAAGGGAGGACACGTATTGTCTGTAGAGTGCCAGAGCAAGCAGGGGCTACAGCTCGCCCACGACTACCTCGCTGAGGCACCTTACATGTGCATGTGTGATGTGAATATTGTAGCATCGGCGTCTCTGCCCCCTGTCCCTCTCACCTTCCCGCTCCTGGCGCGGCGTCCTCCAGCGCTCCTCTCCCCGCTGCTGCCGGCGTGCGCTCCTTCCCCGGCACTGTGCTTAGGGCGCCGGCAGCAGCGGGGAGAGGAGCGCTGGAGGACTAAGGAGTCTCTGGCCAATTGCCGGAGGGCCTCCCATATATAAGGCACCTCCTCCAAAATGGAGGTGCCCGAGCAAAGTTGTTGCACAGAATACTTACCTTTGCTTCAGCCCTCAGGTCCCGTTGCCAGCCTGACTACCAGTCCTGTCTGCCAGCTTCTCTTCCCTCCTGCCCGACAGTCTGCCTCCAGTCTTCCGCCTGTCTGTCTATGGGCAAGTCCACCTTCTTTCCAGGAAGCACCTGCCAGTTACCTGCCTGCTACCTATCGTGCCTGCTAAACCCGCTCGCCTGGGAGCGCACGTCTGCTACCCGCCTGTTACCTGCTAGCCTACCTGGAGGCTCTGCCGTCACATGCCGTGACCACCTGCCTGTCTGCCTAGAGACTACAAGCTGCTTGCCGTAACTTGCCGTGACCACCTGCTAGCCTACCTGGAGGCTCTGCCGTCACATGCCGTGACCACCTGCCTGTCAGCCTAGAGACTACAGCCTGCTTGCCGTGACCACCTGCTAGCCTACCTGGAGGCTTCCGCTGTCACTTGCCGTGACCACCTACCCGCTTGCCAAGAGACTTCTTCTGTCAGCTAACCCAGAGACTTCTGCCTGCTTGTCGTGCCCACCCGCTTTACCGGTCAGTCTCAGTCATCTGACCCGTGGGAGCCACCTGCTCTCTACAAGGTCGTTCCTAGAGTAGCACCTGGTCCCTCTGCTCGGATCCTCCCTGGTCACGGAGTCGTTAGCCGCCGTCCGACCAGGGTAGGTTCGGGTAGATACTTAGTTACGCCCCTCTGGGTCCCTCCTTGCACCGCGGCACAGAGGTTCCACCACCCGGACCCGTAACAAATATCTGTGTATGTCAGTGTGTATGACTGTGTATATATTTATGCCTGTTTTATATGTGTTTTTGTATATATTTTTGTATATGGCCCGGTCTGGGTATCTGCTCAACCGGGCAGATGTCCGCTGGGCTGCAGCACTGAACTGAGGAGTGGGCCGCCAGCCCCGCTTTTAGGCTACAGGCCCTTTAAATGTCAATCGCCAGCCCTTCAAGACCCCTATATGCAGGCAGTGTGCGCGCGCACCCGCGCGTTCACTTGCTGCGCGTAGGGATGATGCCAAGTGTGACGGTGGCCTGTACCTGCATCAAAATATGTCTCGGTGGAGTTCGCGCCCGGCGTCGGCGTGCGTCCTCGACTTGTGATTCCAGCGTGTGTCTCCCGCATGCGTCACCATTGGATCTGCTCATCTGCGAGCTTAGCTCTGCAACCACTTGAAGCCTATCATCTTCCCCCTCTCCAGGATCTGGGTGAGTCCTGGCTACATGGAACCCTTAGGGTTTGCAGCAGTCACAATGTCACATACATCATATACTGTACATATATAGGGGCTGCGACTGCAGTGTATCTATAATATAACGGGAGATGCGTGTCTCTGTCTGAAGGCTTTATAGACTGCGCAAGCGCGACACGCCTGTGCAGTCTGGCTCCAGAAAGAAGCACGCATGGAGCCGTTACATGTAAGAGGTGTGTGTATGGCGCCGGAGATCACGGTATGCGTAGACACTGAACGCATACCGCGATCTCCGGCGCCATACTTACATACCTGACCGGGAGGAGCGTTGCCGTTGTGCCTCTCTTCGCCGGAGACTAGGGCAGGAGTGAAAGCGTCGGAATCGGCGCATGCACATAGCGCTATCCGGCGCCATTTTACTGAAGACACATTTGCAGTGTGTCTTCAGCAAAATGGCGCTGGACAGCGCGGTATGGGCACGCGTGTACTCCAGCGCCACACTCCTCCCCCGGCCTCCGGCAGAACAGGATACCGCAGCGCTGGAGCACAGGGAAGAAATGTGAGTAGGTGTTTATTTTTTTGTATGTGTGCAGCGTAACAGGGATGAGGGGTGCCATACATACCAGGCTAGGGATGAGGGGTACCATGCATACCAGGATTGGGGGGTGGGGAGTGCCATGCATACCAGTATTGGGGATGAGGGGGGCCACACATACCAGGATTGGGGGGTGAGGAGTGCCATGCATACCAGCATTGGGGATGAGGGGGGCCACACATACCAGGATTGGGGGATGATCGGGCCGCACATACCAGGATTGGGGGATGAGGGGTACCAAGCATACCAGGATTGGGGGATGAGGGGTACCAAGCATACCAGGATTGTGGGATGAGGGGTACCATACATACCAGGATTGGGCGATGAGGGGTACCATACATACCAGGATTGGGGATGAGGGTTACCAAGCATACCAGGATTGGGGGATGAGGGGTGCCATACATACCAGGATGAGGAATAGAGTGCCATGCATACCAGGATGAGGGGTACCACGCATACCAGGATTGGGGGGTGAGGGGACCATGCATACCAGGATTGGGGGGCTGAGGGGTGCCATGCATACCAGAATAGGGATGAGGGGTACCATACAAACCAGGATAGGAATGCGGGGTACCATGTACACCAGGATAGGGATGGGGTACCATGCATACCAGGATAGGGATGAGGGGTACCATGCATACCAGGATGAGGGATTGGGTGCCATGCATACCAGGTTTCTGGGGTGAGGAGGCCATACATACCAGAATTTTGATGAGGGGTGCCATGTATACCATGATGAGGAATAAGGTGCCATGCATACCAGAATATGGATGAGGGGTACCATGCATACCAGGAGGGATGGGGTGCCATGCATACCAGGATTGGGGGATGAGGAGGCCATACATACCAGGATTGGGGGATGAGGGGTGCCATACATACCAGAATAGGGATGAGAGGTACCATGCATACCAGGATGAGGGATGGGGTGCCATGCATACCAGGATGATGGGTACCATACATACCAGGATGAGGGATGGGGTGCCATGCATACCAGTATTGGGGGATGAGTGGTGCCATGTATACCAGGATTAGGGATTGGGTACCATACATACCAGGATTGGGGGATGTATACCAGATTTGGAATGAGGGGGCCATGCATACCAGGATTGGGATGAGGGGTGCAATGTATACCAGATTTGGAATGAGGGGTGCCATGCATACCAGGATTGGGAATGAGGGGTGCCATGCATAGCAGGATTGGGGATGAGGGGTGCCATGCATAGCAGGATTGGGGATGAGGGATGGCATGCACAGCAGGATTGGGGATGAGGGGTGCCATGCATAGCAGGATTGGGGATGAGGGGGCCATGCATACCATGATAGGAATGAGATGTACCATGCATACCAGGATAGGGATGTGGGGGGGGCCATGCATATCAGGATTCGGATGAGGGGCCATGCATACCAGGATTGGGATGATGGGTACCATGCATACCGGGATAGGGATGAGGGATGGGGTACCATGCATACAAGGATGAGGGATGGGGTGCCATGCATACCAGGATAGGGATGAGGGATGGGGTACCATGCATACCAGGATTGGGGATGAGGGAGCCATGCATACCAGGATGAGGGGTGCCATGCATTCCAGGATTGGGGATGAGGGGTGCCATGCATACCAGGATTAGGGCTGAGGGGTGTCATGCATACCAGGATTGGGGGTGATGGGTGCCATTCATACCAGGATTGGGGGTGAGGGGTGCCATGCATACCAGGATTGGGGGTGAGGGGTGCCATGCATTCCAGGATTGGGGGTGAGGAGTGCCATGCATACCAGGATTGGGGATGGGGGGTGCCATGCATACCAGGATTAGGGATGAGGGGTGCCATGCATTCCAGGATTGGGGGTGAGGGTTGCCATGCATTCCAGGATTGGGGGTGAAGGGTGCCATGCATACCATGATTGGGGGTGATGGGTGCCATGCATACCAGGATTGGGGATGAAGGGTGCCATGCATACCAGGATTGGGGATGAGGGGTGCCATGCATACCAGGATAGGATGGTGGGGACAGGATGGGGGCAGCACAAATACCAGGATGGGGGCAGCAGAAATACCAGGAGGGGGGCAGCATATACCAGCATGGGAGACCATATACCAATAAAAATGCTTGCCAACCGGGCATAGAACTGGTTCAATAGCTAGTAAATCATATAGGGGGCTGACTATGGTTTATACAGTACATCTTCTAGGGATATGGTGTATAAACCATAGTCAGCCCCCTATTTGCTGTATACACCACAGTCAGCCCCCTATTTGCTGTATACTCCGCAGTCAGCCCCTTATTTGCTGTATACTCCGTAGTCAGCCCCCTATTTGCTGTATACTCCGCAGTCAGTCCCCTATTTGCTGTATACTCCGCAGTCAGCCCCCTATTTGCTGTATACTCCACAGTCAGCCCTCTATTTTCTGTATACTCCGCAGTCAGCCCCCTATTTGCTGTATACGACGCAGTCAGCCCGCTATTTGCTGTATACGTTGCAGTCACCCCCTATTTGCTGTATACGTCGCAGTCAGCCCCCTATTTGCTGTATATGCCGCTGTCAGCCCCCTATTTGCTGTATACGCTGCAGTCACCCCCTATTTGCTGTATACGCCGCAGTCAGCCCCCTATTCGCTGTATATGCTGCAGTCAGCTCCCTATATGCTGAATGCGCGACAGTCAGCTGCCTATTTGATGCATACCAGGATTGGGGATAAGGGGGTGCCATGCATACCAGGATTAGGGGTGAGGGGTGCCATGCATCCCAGGATTGGGGGTGAGGGGTGCCATGCATACCAGGATTAGGGGTGAGGGGTGCCATGCATTCCAGGATTAGGGATGAGGGTGCCATGCTTCCCAGGATTGGGGGTGAGGGGTGCCATGCATTCCAGGATTGGGGGTGAAGGGTGCCATGCATTCCAGGATAGGATGGTGGGGACAGGATGGGGGCAGCAGAAATACCAGGATGGGGGCAGCAGAAATACCAGGATGGGGGCAGCACATACCAGCATGGGAGACCATATACCAATAAAAATGCTCGTCACCCGGGCGTAGAACTGGTTCAATAGCTAGTACATCATATAGGGGGCTGACTATGGTTTATACATCATCTAGGGATATGGTGTGTAAATCGTAGTCAGCCCCCTATTTGCTGTATACGCCACAGTCAGCCCGCTATTTGCTGTATACGCCACAGTCAGCCTGCTATTTGCTGTATACGCCACAGTCACCCCCCTATTTGCTGTATACGCTGCAGTCAGCCCCCTATTTGCTGTATACACCACAGTCGGCCCCCTATTTGCTGTATATGCCGCAGTCACCCCATATTTGCTGTATACGCCACAGTCAGCCCCCTATTTGCTGTATACTCCGCAGTCAGCCCCTATTTGCTGTATACTCCGCAGTCAGCCCCCTATTTGCTGTATACAATGCAGACAGCCCCATATTTGCTGTATACGCCTTAGTCAGCCCGCTATTTGCTGTATATGCTGCAGTCACCCCATTTGCTGTATATGCCGCAGTCAGCCCCGTATTTGCTGTATACGCCGCAGTCAGCCCCCTATATGTTGAATGCGCCACAGTCAGCCCCCTATTTATTGAATAAGCCACAGTCAGACCCCTATATACTGTATACGCCGCTGTCAACCCCCTATATGCTGTAAACACCGCAGTCAGCCCCCTATTTGCTGTATGCGCCACAGTCAGCCCCCTATATGCTGTATGCGCCAGTCAGCCCCCTATTTGTTGTATACACCACAGTCAGCCCCCTATTTTCTGTATATGCCGCAGTCACCCCATATTTGCTGTATATGCCACAGTCAGCCCCCTATTTGCTGCATACTCCGCAGTCAGCCCCCTATTTGCTGTATACAACGAAGTCAGCCCCCTATTTGCTGTATACGCCTTAGTCAGCCCGCTATTTGCTGTATACGCTGCAGTCACCCCATTTGCTGTATATACCGAAGTCAGCCCCCTATATGCTGTATACACCGCAGTCAGCCCCATATTTGCTGTATATGCCACAGTCAGCCCCCTATTTGTTGTATACGCCACAGTCAGCCCCCTATATGCTGTATACGCCACAGTCAGCCCCCTATATGCTGTATACGCCACAGTCAGCCCCCTATATGCTGTATGCGCCACAGTCAGCCCCCTATATGCTGTATGCGCTACAGTCAGCCCCCTATATGCTGTATATGCCACAGTCAGCCCCCTATATGCTGTATGCGCCACAGTCAGTCCTCTATATGCTGTATACGCCACAGTCAGCCACTTGTATGCTGTATGCGCCGCAGTCAGTCCCCTATATGCTGTATACACTGCAGTCATTTGCTGTATACAGCTGACAGTTGATATTAATAGCCTAGGGACCTCCATGGGTATTACCCCCTTCCAAGGCTGCAAACATCAGCCCATAGGTATCTGCTTTCCCTCTGCTGGTTATTAAAATTTAGGGGGACCCCACGCCATTTTTTTGAGCAAAAAATAATTTATTTTGTACTAATCTATGTACAGTAAGCTACACACACAAAACACTGATTATATATCTCATTCACATATCTACATCTATCTACACAGTCTATAGGCCCATTTGACTGCATGGAGAGCTGTGTGGGGGTTACCATTCTTTTCTGGGGGAGTTGAGGGGTGGGGTACTGTAGGGATATCATACTGTATGTGTGGAGGTTACAGTGGAGGAATTCACTGTGGGGGTATCTTACAGTGTTTGTGGGGCACTTTTGTTGACATCATACTTTAGAAAATTACTTTCAAAGGCTGCAAAGTTGGGAGATATGCTCCTTTGCGACCCCACTGAATTTTCTTTTTTCTTTTGGGGGTGGGGGAGTGGGAGGGCCCAATTAGAACTTCTGCTATGGGGCCCCATGTGTCACGGGTGTGTCAGAAGTGACAGACAGTCGCCCTGCAGTTGGTTGCAGGAGATCTCTTCGTTTGGCATTACAGACACCTTTTTGAAGCTGTGTCTCTAGGACCCAGCGGCTACCTTCCTCTGGCTAATTAACACCCTGGTCTGGGTGTATAAATACCTGCTGTGTGCCAGAGGGAGGTGCCGGCAATATTCACATGTTCCCTTGTGAAGGCTTGAGCAAGAGCAGTACGTCTTCCTCTCTGGTGCTAGAGGACGTGTGCTCATTTGTCTGGAGTCATGTAAAGCTCAGCAATTTTCCCTTGTTTGTTCCCCCTTGTTGTCTGTAGTGGTCAGTGGAGATCGACTAGCGCTCTCCCCCCCCTTCCTTAGCCAGAGCCAAACGACAGGGAAAGACAGGGTGAGGTACGTGTGCGGCGATTGGTTAAGAGCCAATTATGGGACGTTAGTGGAGACAGGGTGATAGTAGATCTACCTAGGAGGTCTCCACTTCCCCCTTTCCCTAGAGTCTGGGCTCCCTTTCCCTCTTCCCTTTGTGTTGCACTCAGTCTTTCCCACACCTTGCGTGACACCATGATTTCTATATACGCCTCTGTTCGGGAGCATCACTATTGGCTTATTATTTTCTAATATAAAAAATGTTGGAAAACCTGTTTAAATTGGTTGTCCCAAGCAGGGCCGGCGTCAGCACCCGGCGTACCCGGGCAAGTGCCGGGGCCCTGGAAAGTCAGAGGGGCCCACCGCCCACTCACTGTCGGGGCCCACCGCCCACTCACTGTCGGGGCCCTGGCTGCTTCTTCGGCACCTGTTCAGTGACGCAGGCACTGCTTGATTGCCGGCACTCCCCCCAGACACGGCCGCGCGCTGTGCGGCTGTTTCTGCTAGTAATGACGCGGCAGGGTCGACGGCACTGCACCTTTAATTGTGCTTGTGTGTCGCCCCTGCCGCGTCATTACTAGCAGACACAACTGCACAGCGCGAGGCCATGTCTGGGGGGAGTGCTGGCAATCAAACACCTTCGGAGGTCCTGCACAGATGGGGGGGAGCGGCTTGGACCCGGACCCGACCGCAAGTGGGCCCCTCTGATGGTCCAGGGCCATGATGTCTGTGACACGCCGGGGGCCCTGCACTGCCCCATACCTGAGGAGCGGCTGGACAGGACACTGGACCGGGGACAGGTGAATGAGGCTTCCCCAATCCCCATATTAAAAATATTTGTAATGGGTCTGTGTGAGTGCATGTATGTGAATGTCAGTGTGTATGACTGTGTATATATATTTGTCTGTTTTATATATGTCTTTAAGAATTTGTGTAAAAATGTGTGTATGTCTGTATGTGTACATATGTGTACCATATGTGCGTGCATATGTCTGCGTACCGTGTGTGCGCATGTCTGCGTACCGTGTGTGCGTGCATGTGTCTGCGTAACGTGTGTGTGTGCGCATGTCTGCGTATCGTGTGTACGCATGTCTGCGTACCGTGTGTGTGTGCGCATGTCTGCGTACCGTATGTGTGTGCGCATGTCTGCGTACCGTGTGTGTGTGCATGTCTGCGTACCGTGCGTGCGCATGTCTGCGTACCGTGCGTGCGCGTGTCTGCGTACCGTGTGTGCGTGCATGTGTCTGCGTACCGTGTGTTTGTGCGCATGTCTGCGTACCGTGTGTGTGCGCGTGTCTGCATACCGTGTGTGCGTGCGCGTGTCTGCGTACCGTGTGTGCGTGCGCGTGTCTGCGTACCGTGTGTGCGCGTGTCTGCGTACCGTGTGTGCGCGTGTCTGCGTACCATGTGTGCGTGCATGTGTCTGCGTACCGTGTGTGCGTGCGCATGTCTGCGTACCGTGTGTGTACGCATGTCTGCATATGTGAAGGATGAGGTGGCAGGCTGGGCCCTGTGTACTATATATATATTTCTCCGCCGTATCTGTACATCATGAATCGTGTATGTGTTAAAAGGGCCCACTGAGACTCTTTCGCCCGGGGCCCAGAAAAACCTGGAGCCGGCCCTGGTCCCAAGTTTGGATGTTATCCAGTCACTGGTGATCTGACCGCTGGGACCCCCACCATCTTGAGAACTGGAGCACTGAAAAGCACCATGTAAGTGGCGCTGTGATGGATCATGCGCACTGCTGCACCATTCATATGTGGCTCTTCAAATAACTCTTTTTAAGAGAGTGGTAAGGAGCATAATAAATTAAAGCAAAATTCACTGATCGGGGGTGGGGAGTGTTACAGTATATGGGGTTTGTGTGCCAGGGCTGCTTTTTTGTCCCTGTTCGGCCCTGTGTTTGTGTGTGTGCATGTCTGCGTATTGTATATGTGCATATCTGTGTACCATGTGCACATGTGTGCATGCCTGCATGCATCCATTTCTGTTCCCACATCAGTCAATCGGCTTCATACCTTTCTGGGCCTAGTCTGCTATTGTAGAGAATGGATCCCTAATGCTGCTTCACACATCCAGCCTCTCTACGATTCAATTAAGTTACCCTTTCATTTGTCCAAAGATGTTCTTGATAGCTTTTACGCCCTTAAACATGCCATCATGTCTGCACCAGCACTGGGTATCCCCAATTATGAGATTCCTTTTAACCTTTATTGTGCTGAGTCCCTAGGCTTTGCATCAGCAGTTTTGACCCAAAACCATGGCTCCCAATAACGCCCTATTGCATATTATTCGGCACACCTGGACCCAGTAGCAAGAGGTGCTCCTTCATATGTCAGAGCTTTTGCTACTGTTAACATAATAGTTCACAAGGCATCCTCCATTGTTCTTGATTTTCCAACTGTCATTCATATACCACATGACATACATGGAGTTCTGTCCAAGTCCAGCCCAAACACCTATCCATTGCTAGACATCTCAGACTTAAGTATGCATTACTTTTCCCCCCTTCACTTTCTTTCACAAAGAGCACTACTCTCAATCCAGCCACTCTTCTCCCAAAGGAGGGTGATGAGGGAATGGAGGCGGAGGAGGACGTGGGACATGATTGTCTCTGGTTAATTCAACAAGAGACAGCTGGATTGGCAAACGTGACAGAAATCCTTTTGCAACATCCAGACTTTGAATTTTTCGTGGACGGTTCCAGATATGCCATAGATGGGACCTTCCATACAGGTTATGCAATCACTACGGAACACGCAGTCATACAAGCAAGGCCACTCCCAGCACACAAGTCAGCACAGGAAGTAGAGTTGAAGGCCCTTGCAGAAGCTTGCACACTAGCTACTGATTACACTGCTAACATTGATACAGATAGCAGATATGGATTCGGCATAGGCTAGATCTTTCCTCACAGCAATGGGAAAACCCATTAAAAACATTCAGGCAGTTATGGAACTGCTGGAAGCACTGATGAAACCCAGCAAGGTGGCCATAATCAAAGTGAAAGTCCATACATCTGTCAAAACCTCACAGACCAAGGGTAATGCACTAGCAGATCAGGCAGCTAAAGAGGTAGCTTTGAAGGACCCCTCAGATCTTGAGGTCTTGACAGCCCAGGCCACCCAACCAGCTCAACCAGAGTCAACAGGGCCGATAAGTCTTAGGCTTCTTCTAAAGCGTCAGTCACAATCTGGGGAGAAGGAGAGGAAAAAGTGGTCAGACCTGGGAGCAGAGTGCAGGGAGGATGGGCTTTGGCAAAAGGAGCGAAGAGCTTGCCTCCTTAAGACGTTATATCACCAGATGGCTGCGCTGGTGCACAACCCAACCCACGTTTTCAAAACGGCTATGTGTGATCTGGTAAAGACAACATGGGTAGCCCCTGGATTTGGCACCTTGGCAGCAAAACATGTCCAGTCATGCCTGGTGTGTGCTCACCACAATGTAGGCCAAGTAGTAAAAACACCTAAGAGCACACCCAAAAGTCAGTAACCTTTCCAAAGGCTACAGATAGACTACATACAGTTACCTAAAGTAGTTACTTATGAATTCGTGTTGCTTTGCATTGACCTGTTTTAAGGATGGCCAGAGGCATATCCGGTAACCAAAGCCCCGAACAAAAAGACAGGATTGACACCCCTTTGAGATACTTTTCGGGAGGACAGGGAAGACAGGACTGTATTTTCCTCAGGTTCTTACTTTGAAGTATGATTATTTGTTCTGTTATGTGCAAAGTTTACACAATAAGCTAACATCTCTGCATAAGCAGGTCTTTTCTGTCATTCCAGACCCAAACAGTCTAGAAGAGACTCATGATCTAAAGCCTGGAGATCTGGTTATGGTAAAAAAGGCACGTCAGGAAATCCCTAGATCCCATATACGACGGTCCATACCAAATCCTGCTGACCACATCCACTTCTGTGAAGTTAGAAGGAAGAGCCAATTGGATTCACGCCAGTCTCTGTAAAAGATACATCCTTCAAAAATGAGAATATATATCCTTTTATGTATCTTTTCGATAAAGACATGGGTGAACCCCAGGCCAAACGGTGTTGGAAGCATTGAAAATAACCTGTTGACTAATGTAACCTGTTTGAAGTGGTATAATGAAAAATTTTATTTTTCCTGAGTAGAAAGCATGTGATTACAATTTTCATATAAAGGATCATAATCTAACTTTACAAGAAGCTTTGGTAGATGCAGCTTTTGTTAAAGATGAGCTAGTGCATATGTTTTCTTCTGTAGATCACCTTACTGAATATCACTGGAATGATAATTTTATGAGATTTAGCTCTTCATGAAATCAGTCAATTAACTTTTCTAATCATTAAGACTGTTGTTTATTCATTTTATTCTTATGATAGTTCTAAATATGTTCTCTTTTGTAAATTAAAGGCTGCATTTTCGAGAAGACCTCTCCTGAGAAAAGAAAGTGTTGTGATGTTTAAGAGAAGCTGAAATTGTCTGAAGTCTGGAATCTGGTGAAGCATTAATAAGTCCGGATGGATGGATTAGCCCCTGAAGTACGGGCACAGGAACATTTTCGGCCTTCAAGAATCACAAAAGGAGGGAATTGTGGGAGATCAGAATCCATTTTGTCTTCTCAGCTCCCATTTTATGTTCTAAAATCTCTCACGCAAAACTTTTAACACAGAAACCTTCCCCCTACACATTCCAAGTCCTTGAGATTCTGGATCGAACCAGACACTTAGACACAACTATCTCTGAATCCCACAAACTAGTTTTTGCTTGTTTGAATACAGCCCTTTCTAACCAAGGGGGTATATAAACCCCTCCCGCTCTCAATTAAAGTGGAATCTTATGTTGGACACCCTTGTGTGTGTATACTGTATTGATTCTCTGAGCTCGTTCTTTCCACCACTAATCCGGCCTCACACATCAACTCTGGTGGGCCCATTGTGCCCACAATCTTCTAATCTCACCTCCCTGGACAATTGACAGTTGCATAGAATGCTCGCTATGGTAGAACCGTCATGCAGGCTGTCAGTCATGCCCAGGTAAACAATATTAGAAGATCTGAGGAAGGATTAGTGTGCAGGATGAGATTTGTCAGTTGTACTACATACCTGTTCTTTCTGGGCAATGAAAGGGAGATCTAGGGGCTTCCATAGGAGGAAAATAATAGTGTTGAGCGAGTAGGTTCTGTTAACCCTTTTGCCGAGTATGCTCGGGCGAGCACCGAGTAGTTACAGCTGCTCGGTGTTATGTTTAAATCACTCCCGTGTGCATGATTTGCGACTGTTTGACAGCTTTATTACATGTGAGGTATGTCTATTTCTTACACATTCCTCACATGTCTTACAGCTGTGAAACAGTCGCAAATCAGCACACGGGAGTGATTTAAACATAACACCGAGCAGCTGTAACTACTCGGTGCTCGCCCGAGCATACTAGGCGAAAGGGTTAACAGAACATACTCGCTCAACACTAGAAAATAACTGTAAACACAGCAAAGTTGCAAGATATGCTCTTCTGTGACCCTGCCGAATACTGCTATTTTTTTTTATGGGGGAGGTGGGGGGGGGGCAATTAGAAATTCGGCAATGGGGCCCCATGATTTTTATTTACGCCCACTATTCTAATTATGGACAAATGGACAATTTCTTTGTAACTACTTCAACTATTTTATGTTTTCCTACAATGATTTTTTTTGATGGACAATCGAATAAACCTCTACATTTTTTATATAAGATTTATCATGACATGTTCTTTGGAGTATTGCATCTGGTAAGAAGTCCTGTATAAATAAATATACAAAAATAAGTATATTTAACACTGGCATACTTGCTTGTTTCACAGCGTCTTTCCCCACATCGGTAGAAACCCTGGTATTTAAGCCATGTACTATGGGATCCAACAGATCTAAAAAACTAGGTAACAGAACACTGCCCAGGGAAGGAGATTTGAGGATAGCAGTTAAAATTTTGTCCTCATGCAGTACAGGTAAATATTTCATGATAATTTGTTTAATAGTAGAAAATTGTGAGCTATATTGAATAGACAATACTGGTCAAGGGAATTTATTAAACACATTCAAACAATTTTTCTTTTTATTATATTCAATCAAATTGACTCTATCCTTGGCACAAGCAATGTTGGATACACGATTTAACATCCATTTGGAATAACCCCTATATAATAGTCTGGATTCTCTATTCCTCAAGTCATGTTCACAAATCAATTTATCACTGCAGTTTGGAAAACCCAACAGGATTTAACCCTTCATCAGGTACAGCTGATTTGTCAGGCACAGCTTAATTAGATTTGTTTCTCTCTCCTCCCCAATTTATCAGAGAATCTGCCCTCCTCCCAGTTATTTCCTGTCTTTGCTCTTTGAAACCTGATCTCACAGTGTTACAGCAGACCTTCTGGAGAGCAGATCTGAGCTTTGTGGCTTCTCAGGCTGACTGCGCCTGAGCTCGTCTCACATTTGAAGGTTAGTATTTTCTCTTTTTATTCATCATAATTGTTTATTTAGCCTGTTATATGAATGAATAATGCAAAGTTTGTGGAAATAAGTAGGGTTTTCTTAGAAAAAAGAGGGTCGCGTCTAAGGGACATTGATCCTTAACACGTACTAACTCTCTCACTTCAGATTCTCTTCTGAAATGGCCAGTAAAATGTATGGTTTATATAATCCCCCTCATGTTGAAGAAATTAATCTGCTGTTATATAATGGTGAGGGAGACCCCACACTGAGTGAAGATTTAGGGGAAGAGAGGGACATTTCATCTCAAGATGAGGTGGAAGAATGTAAAAGTAATTCAGGAACCGAGCATGATGGTGAGGAGACTGATACAGAAAATTATTATTATTTGGGCAAAGATAAAAAAGACCAAATGGAACAAGAAACCGCCCAAGAACAGACATTGTAGGGAATCACACAACAATCTCACTGACCTTCCTCAGTTATTGGAAGCACTAAGAATGCTAAAACTGTACTTGAAGGTTGGAATAATTTATTTACTGACAACATTCTGGTAATTATTCTTAGATACACAAACAAATTTATTGACACCATCAAAGCCAAATTCTCCTGTCACGCAAGGTGTGGAAAAGACTTTGTGCAACACAAAGGGAAGAGAAAAAGGGAGCCCAGACTCTAGGGAAACGGGGAAGTGGAGACCTCCTAGATAGATCTACTATCACCCTGTCTCCACTAACATCCCTATATTGGCTCTTAACCAATCGCCGGCACCTCCCTCTGGCACACAGCAGGTATTTATACACCCAGACCAGGGAGTTAATTAGCCAGAGGAAGGTAGCCACTGGGTCCTAGAGACACAGCTTCAAGAAGGTGTCTGTAATGCCAAATGAAGAGATCTCCTGCAACCAACTGCAGAGTGACTGTCTGTCACTTCTAACACATCCGTGACATCTCCAGAGAGAGACATCAGTCCCACATATGACACTTATTGATATATATATAGATAATATAATGCTGTCTGCAGGGAATGCAGTTAAAGTGTTAGAAGAGCTACAGCCAGTAATGAAGTGAGGCTTGCAAGGGAGACAAAAGCAATAAAAATGGATTTTGGGGGGATGTCTAAAGCAAAAGAAAAGCCAAAGATACTATAGGATTTTTACAGGAAGAAAAGGGTGAAGTGGTTAAAATTGATGTTGAGAAGGCGGAACTTTTAAATTCCTATTTTACATCTGTGTTCTCTAAGAAAGCAAATATAACATCAACTGATCTTCACGGTTCTATCGAAGGAATACAAAAATCCACACTATCTATAAACAGAGAGATGGTGAGGGAACACTTAGCTAATTTAAATTAATTTAAATCTCCTTGTCAAGATGAATTACATCCTAGGGTACTGAAAGAAATAGCAGAGGAAATTGCAGAACCAGTAGCTAGAATCTTTGAAAAATCCTGGAGAACAGGAGAAGTCCCAAAAGACTGGAGAACGGCAAATGTTGTCCCTATCTTCAAAAAAGGAAATACGATGGAGCCAGGAAATTAAAGGCCAGTGAGCCTTACTTCTATACCAGGAAAGATTTTTGAACAAATTATTAAACAGCGTGTATGTAAGTACTTGGATAAGAATACAGTAATTAACCAGATCCAGCCAAGTCATGCCAGACTAATCTGACTGGGTGGATCAGGGAAATGCAGTAGATATAGTATATCTCGACAAGCATTTGATAAAGTATCTCATACTATCCTTATTGTAAAAATGACCAATTATGGAATTGACAAGGCTATCGTTAGGAGCTGCGCTGTGCTCAGTGAGTGACAGGACACCGTTCGCTGAGCAAGCTTCGGGGCCCACTTGCTGGAGCGAGTTATTCTCCCAGGCTCCTCGGCGTGAGCAGTCAGATAGGTTACAGCGGGGAATATCTTCGGACAGGTGAGTATAAGTTTTTTTTAATATTATTCTTATTTTTACACCAGGACACAGCGGGTGCAGAATACTACTCTCAACATTGTCCCTTACTCGCGCTGATCGCAGCGCCAACAGGGGACAATGATGAGGGCAGTGTTCAGAGTAGTGATGCAGTGCTATGTTTCGTCAAACTCAATTTGACAGGTGCCACGCCCCTATCAAAGTGTATCAAAGTGTGTAGCCACACCCCTCCTCCCCCTCCCCTATCAGGCCCTGTGTTGTATCTTATTCAGCTTTTTATATGAATTTTATATGAGTTTGATGTTGCTATCAGATTATTTACTCTTATTTGATAGTGTAATTCTCATTTTATATGAGTTTTATATCCCCAATACTGTTTATTTGATAGTGTGGATCTTATTGCTTGGGCATATTATCTATATGGCCAAGTTACAACTACCCCCAAGTATATAAAGTGTGTGTTTTATACGGATGTAAAAAGCAAAGACACAGTAAAAGTATTAAAAGATTTTATTGTTTTAAAAAATAAATACATCTCAAAGACATTTCAATAATATAAAAATCCTTACAGAATATTATAAAAAGTATCACAAGTACAATTAATATACATCATTACAATTCTTACAACATAATATAAAAAGTATTACATCACATGTACCAAAATGCATGTAATAATAATAATATACATCATTACATTTCTTGCAGATTAATATAGAGTGTTATAATTCAGTCAGATCATTTATCCAATACATCACTTACATCGTGAGCCACATGGATTGTAGTAATGGTGGAGACCTTTTTTTAGGCAGCAAAGTTCCTTGTGTGATACCTAATGATGGAGAGTGTAAAGATTGAATAGCGCGGGTCGGTGTGGATAGCGTCCGGGGTGTAGATACATCGCTACCTTCACTGATGGAGATTTTTAATCCATCTAAAAGCTGTCTAGTAGCGGGATTGCCCACAACTGTAGATGGAATATTTAGCTCGGCCATTGCCTGCATAAATGAATCCCAACCCCGAGGCAGATTCCTGCTGGTCAGGGCATGGCTCTGTGTTGTACTACGTACCAAATCCATTAAGTTAGATCCTGGTATTACAGTTCCTTTGAAAATAAATTCACTTTTATCATTCCAGGATGTAACATTTTTATTCTGCAGTAGCCTGTTTAGTAAAAATTCAGCATTCTTTTTATATCGTTGGTTTACATGGCTTACAATTTCAGTGACCTCTTGATTTTTATCAGGGCCTGAATTTGGCAATTGTTGCTGATCAGATTCAGGAGTGCTAACGAGATTTAAAGTTGTTACTTCTTTTGAGCTGTGCCTCACATGTACCGAGTATCGCTGTAGCACGGAACTATACATTTTAATTTTCGCATCATCGGGTATGTCACGACGTTGTAAAACTGCGCTAATTTCATCATCAAGACGACGAATAACACTCTCACGTATGTTATCTGTATTAGAGGGTCTTAGTTTGACTAGATCCTGTTTGGGAACTAGATACATTTTCTCTGTGTGCTCCATTATTTGCCTGTGAGCAGACTTGTTATTATCGGTATTGCAAATCCTAAAAGAGGACCTATAAACCCGCCGGTCTGCTTTAGTAGGCGCTTCTTTTTCTTTATGGGCTGCGATCTATCACTCAGGATTCTTATAGCTTTACTCCACTTCTTTAATATGTTTTTTTGTCGCTCTTTCAGGGGTATTCGGCCTTTTAAAATGTTTAAAGCAATTTCACCTATGGCTGTAATTAAATCTCTGCTTGCATTGCGCAAAATAGATTTTCTGTCATCGGGTGTTGCCTTCACCAGCATTTTTAAGAGAGCCCAGTTACGACGGAGTCTCTCAGACATCTTTACAACACTATGGCCGCAGTGTAGAATGCCTGATTCCATGTAAAATTCACTTTTTAGAACTATTTTTCTTTTGAACATAGACAGCGGGCAATGCTGGTGGAAACATCCCCGTCCTTAAGCGCAGATCCTCAGGGGTATTAGCTCTCAAGTCTAACAGCAAATACCCATAAGGTTCCCTCGTTGCATCCTCAAAAGCTTCTAAGAAAAAACGTGTTTTTCCGGGGTACATCTGGTGGGCTAGAGTTAAAATTTGTAATTTATCTCGTGGATTTTTAAAAAGCACCATGTACTTTGTGTTTAAAGCTATTGTGCGGCTTTTCTTACCCTGACAAAATATGTTTTGTACCAGGTAGAAAATGCTGAGATTTCTGTGGTGAACATACTTGGTAAATGCTTTTTCTATCTCGCAGTTATCGCTAGCACTCTCCATGAGATCATCAACAATAGTCAAATTTACCTTGTCAGGCGGGAATAAACCATCATCTACGAATGTATGCGGCAGACCCTCCACAAATCTGATGTGGGGAAAAGAGAGAGAGATTTCATCATATAGTTTTTGCCAGCATGAATAAAACCAAACAATATTATTGGGTTTGTGAGAAAAGTGAGTTTCAATATTATGTAACAGCTGTTTTACAAAATAGCTCTTTCCAGAATTAGATGGGCCGGCTAGAATACAGGAGAATGGGTGTTGTAGCCGCGGATCCATCACAATACTCAACTAATAGCCAAATGGCAGGGTGGTGAAATCGTCTAATAGGCGCCGCTTTGTGTAAACGCAATTTTGCGTTTTGCGCAGCGGTCTTGTTTCAATGTCCCAGAACTTTTTATTTCTCACAATGCCCGGCTGTTGTACGACAATACGCTTCTGAGTTTCTGTGTCAGAATTACGCGGGTAGTCCAGAACTAAATCTTTCAGACTGCTAAAATTAATAGATTGAGTGTTACCGACATTAAGTGTTATGCCCTTAACTTTTAAGACAGTTTTACCAGTGTTGAGTTTGTATCCGTAAGTTTTGGGACCCGCAGATACAAACTCTGCGATGTGAGTGTCATCGGGTATCTCACTGGTCAGCTCGCCCAGGTAATCGCCTAAAGTCAGCTGCCACTCACCTTCCCTCTGCACAAAAATAACCGAATCTGTGTCGTGATAAAGACACCTCTCCTGCAGCCGGTCCAGCAGAGAATAGAGCTCTAGCCGGGCATACGCGGTTGTAAAACACGCTATAAAAATGTTTGTGTTTTTGTTGACGGTGTGATGGCCTTTTGCATATTTCCAGTTAATGGTCGCAGTTTCATCATCAATGAAATGTAACATTGAAATGTCATAGTAAGGTAGAAACACATGCTGAAAAAGCTCATCGGGGTCACTAACAATGCTGGTACGTGATAAATTAGATCGCTGACCAAACTTTCCCCATAAAGAATTTAAGAAAAGTTTGGAGATCTGTCTCTTAGCAGGATTCATGCCTATATTTTCAGGCCGTAATTGTACACCTTCTTTTTCAAGAAAGGAGTCAATGTACTGTTTTTTCTTGACATCGTCACTGTACCAGCTGGGATAACCCAAAGCCTCCTGCTTATCCCGAAGATGTAATTTAATGTAGGGGGCAAACAGATCATCAGTGCTGTTAGGAAAATGCCATATTTCGTAGATGTGTGCGATCCTATACCCTTTTTCTATGGCCAGCTCAAGCTCTATAGTGCACCATGTACCTGTCAGGGAACGCTCTTCATCACTATGTGCACAAACATCCGTTTGTGAATTTACAGCGCATGTGTAGCAAAGGGGAAACATTAACTTTTTGTTGAGTCTTACAGGGAGAACTGGAAAGAATAAATCTCTCGGAGGGTAGACCTTGACTTTAGCAATGCCAAAGTATTTTTTAATGAAACCAAAATCATCATAGATGATATCTGGGTGGCCTACAGGGTATGTTTTAGTTTTGTTTACAAAGGGATAAAGACTGCTGAAATCATAGTAATGTAATGTCTCACCATCTCTCAGGCTGTGATAGAGTTTAATGGCGTTAGTTCGCCCGCCATGAAGAGCATCGCGTGGGTCTAAAGGTGTTGGGAATTCCATTTGGAGAAGAAATGTTTGAAGGTTAGAATCTTATTCAACCATTTCACTCCAGTCATGCTCCCACATCACTCTTACGCTGTATCCACAGCACTGCAAGTAATGCTTTTTAGCTAAAAAGGCATAATATAACTGGCCATAAGATGTATTTGTGACCTTATTTGTGTCATTTTCATTGTAACATACAGGACAGCCGTGATAAAAACAACCCTGAAATTCAAATGCTACGTGCTGTTTGTTAACATAGGCGTAACCATCTAAAAAATATCTCCCGACTTGTTTTTCGCCGCCCCTCAAAGCATGTTGAATGGTAATGTTCTCTGTATGTGCTACATACATGAGCCACTGTATAGCGGGTGACGAGTAGCGCTTTTTTGTCTTGTGATAATTATCACCGGGTAAAATGGCGATGGTGTTTTTTGGTAGAAATTTAAATCTGTACATTGCCATACATACAGAGGCCTGGGTGATGAGTTGAAAAGGATCAACACATCGGGACACTACAATTTTTTTCTTTTGCAGCTTACAGTATGTTTTAACATTTTTTCTCGTCATTTCCATAATACACTCTCTGTAAAGTTCACACGAGCGTCTCAAAATCTCAACATCTTGTTGACAATAAGATTTTAGCTCAGCTTTAAAGTCAAAAGTTGAATCTGTCTGGCTGTCATACTACTCCATGAACTCGCCTTTCTCACTAGCTGACATGTACTCCACACCATAATATTCTACAGCAGGTAGTGGCCCAACATAGTTTTGATTTTCTTCGGTGTTAAAAAAGTGTGGGAAGTGTCCCTTTGAGCCTGAGAAACCCATAGCTTGTGGTAGTTTACTAAGCTTCATGGGAATAAAATTTAGAGAGTCTATGAACCTCATTTCCAAATCAGGCAACGTCACGCACAAGAGATGACCACCTTGGGTTATCAGCTGCACTTTTAGTTTTTCAGAAATCAACTCCTTAACAATAAAGTAAGCGTCGTATCGGCCGGCGTTGTGGGCTATAAACGTATAGTGTGAAAATTTACCGCTGGCAAAGAACTGAACAAAGTCATGAGTGCAAGTTTTACCTTCAAATTCCCAGGAAAGGTTACCACACAGCGTTGTAGCATAAATGTAATTCGGGATGTACGTGCCTGTCTCCTGCATGCATTCAAAGTCGTAAAAGATATAGAGATCTGACTCTTCCTTTGGTACATACCTCCGCATGTAACAAAGATGGTCATCAAATTTATTTAGACGAATGTGACAAACAGTGCAGCGCAGACCATTACAGTTATGTTCACTCTCACTATTTCGGGATACAAAACGGTGACATTCATCACAGAATGTTTTAAGCCTACAGAATGTTGAATTTTCTGCGGCAAATTGTTTGTGATAATCTAAGCACTCGCTCGAGCGACAATACACCCGACAGATAGGACATCGAGGTTGTTGCGCGCCAGTGCTTTCCACACAACTCTCTCTTTGACAAGCTCTACAAAAATACTGGCAAGAATGGTTGTACTTGTGATGAAACACCGAATTGCAGCGCTCACAAAAGTGAAACTCACCGATAAAACCCTTCATATTTTTGATACCATAGTAGTGGTCATCATGATGCAATAGGAAAATGGTTTTACCACTAGCTGTGTTGGTTGTTTGAAAGTAACGCCAATCACCCTGACTGTAGTACCGCACTTTAATGTTGACGTCCAGATGCTTCTCAAAAGCTGCAATATCGCTGAAGCTTACTAGCTGGCTATCAGGTATGCCCAAGTCTGTGTGTAGGCTGTTAGCGCGGCTCAGTAAAACTGCATCACCAACATCACTGTCTGCCAACAGGGCACACACACTAGCAGCAAAACACAGATTTGTGCTGTAATTGTTAAAGTCGTACAGCCACTGTCTCTTTTGTTTGATGATTTGACTGCTCGCTATAGATTTAAGTCGTCTTTTTACACCACCTCGCCTGTTTTTAATGATTGTAACGACTAATTTCAGGGAATTGGATGCTAAACATTCAGCATTACTTTGCAGTGTGCGAGCAACAGCGTTTAAAAATGATTCCGAACTAAAATCCTCCCGACTTTGTTTGGCAGCAAAAATGGGATCTAAGGTGTCACCCCCTTCGAGTCTTAACTGTACAAATTCACCAGGATCGATGTCTTGGATGATTCTGTCTAGTAATGACTGGATGGCGGCATGCACAGCATTCATGGCGTCTACAAATGAATGTATTCGGTCTAAATTTTCAAATCTGAAATGATCAGTATACATGTGCGCATTGAAATTGCGGAGGTGTCTTTGATGGCGGTGAAAATGCTGCAAAAATACTGAATGATCTATCCCCGCTACATTATCATCACCACCAATACCTGCAGCAACATCATCAGCAACATAATCCTCTACATTTTCAGCATGGGGTTCATTGGGAGAGTTGTTTTGTGAATTTTGAAACATGCTGGTGCTAACATTTGCCGGGGCATCTTGACTGTGAAAATGTTGGTGGGGTTGTTGTATCAGCAACTGTGGCTCCTGATTAGTTGTTGTGACACGAGAGGCCTCTCGTCGCCTTCTAGCCGCTAGTGACCGCTTAGCGCTCATCAATAGTTTTAGAGTTCGTTTTATGACTCTAGGTCTGTTATACAGATGTATTGGGGTTTTAACCATTTTCTGCAGGCCACAACTAATCTGTCTCAGTCACAAGTTATTTGAATCCACAGATGTTGATGCTGTATCTGTATACAAGCGTCTGAATGTGTGCAGTTCAGCAATATTTGCACGTGTTGGAAGTGCTGAAAATAATCTTTCATAAGTATCACAGAAAAAATGTATCTGGTTGCGCAAGTTTCCGCACTCTATGTAGCGCCAACACAGGTCATGAAACACTTTTAATTCAGCTCCAACCCAACCAATATGGGTAGGGTATGGTGCCGCGTCGTCTGTTTTCTGCCTTTTACTTCTAGTAGGAGCTGAACGTGCTTGTCTCTATGGAGCTCTTACAGCAGTAAAATCATTAGATGTGTGAGTGAGACCTGGATTTGTGCTCTCTACAGTATGACATACACGTATATTCGGATTTGTGATAGGGTGCTTACCATCAGCGAGCTGATCAATTTCTCTGTCGAGAGCTTCACGACTCTGTTGTGTCGGGACATTTGTGGAAATGATCTGGGGCGTTGTGGTTGGTAAAGGTGCTGTAGTGTTCTCAGTTGTACGGCTCTTATTTTTTGGGGGTTATGGTTGCAGCCAGAGCTTTACAGGTCGCTTTGGTGTCACACGGCTTCCACCCTGCTGAATCACAGAGATTGGAGAAAGAGGTATTCTTCTCACAGCCCCATTAGCTGGTTGTAGCGGGATCTGCGCCCTTGTGGTGTTCTGAGGCTCCACTGACTGTTGTAGAGCAGATGTAGTTGCTTCATTTTGGTCACAGTGTGTAGCTAAAAGAAAAGTATTATACATATGTCAGTTACATGTGAAATCTTTGTAACGTTGTATGAATAAATATTGAGCAGAAATATTTTTGTAGCTACTTACAAGTATGAAAGGTCATTTTGGCGGCTGGTTGCGCTATATTAGCTGGTGTTTCACAGGCTGGGGTGTTGCTGCTGCTAGAGTCCCTCTGGTCTGCACTTGGTGGTATAGGTCTATTCTCTTTTGAAAAGCTGACTTTTCTGGGCTTCAATTTACGGCCTGTGAATGAAATATAGCCATTAGCCTGGTGAAGAAATGCTTTTCTTTTAGAACCCGTGCTCCACATGTTTTTTTGTTTTTTTTTTCATATTAGGCTTACCTTTACTATTTGTACCCAGCACACGTAGTGATTTTCCCGGCCTTTTAGCTGCTTTAGAATCACGGTTGGTTCCAGCAACATACCCCGCATGAAGCAATTTGCCGCCTGTATAAAAATTAGTATTTAGTTTCATGTGTAAATACATATGAACAACTGTTGTTTTTCAAAGAGACGTGACCTTTTCTTTTCCTATTCATCAGGTGGTGTGGTGTTCTCGACTTTTTAGGTGGATTAGAAGCCAGCGTGTTTTTCGGCGTATACGTCGCCTGCAGCACCCCTGCATCTGTATACATATTAGAATTTACATTCATGCATAAATACATAGGATGAAACATGGTGTAAATAGATAGGTGTGTGTATATATATATATATATATATATATATATATTTATTTATATAGATGCAGCTTACCATTGATTGGCTGTTGTAAATTAGTTTCGCTTGTCTCTCCTGCAGTGCTGGTACACGCCATAGTTTCTGCAGCTACGACACCAGTAATACCAATATTTATATCTGCTAGAATTTCGTCAAGCTCGCAATCCATATGCGCCGCTTTAACAAGAAAGAATGAAATATAAAAATAATATATAAAACATCTATATATAATTGAAATAAGATAATAACAATTCAAGCTATATTCGATGTAATGCATACCTAATTCTGTATCCGTAAGCATGTCAACGTATGGGTCCACAAAATTTTGCCCTTCCATCTAAAATAAAATTAAGTATGTGTGAATTTTCTGCGCTATCTGTACTAAATCTGTACCGCAGACAAATACAGTTTATATAGCGGATATAAATATAATACATTTTAGTATAATCTATAGTAATACAATAGTGATTTGAATGATGACTGCCTGCATTCAAGTACGGTACAATACTGAAACTAGCAAATTTTCGGCATTTTATATAATTAATATATCTAAAAAAGATCTAGATTATGTTACACATCAAGTAAATTAACAGCAACTGCATAAATATTACTATATTAAGCAAGCGAAACTACAAAACTAATACAGGTTAAACTCTTTATACATGATTAAAAACAGCGTGCAGTGAATAGTCGATTTAGTGATCATTAACATCTAGTAACTATTATGTTATATCAATTGTAACATAATGCATATATGGCTAAATTATTAAAACAAATAATACCTTTAACTATGCACGCTTAAACATAATTAAACAACTGGGTATAGTGGTAAGACAAAATAACTAGATAAAGCGTAATGGACTGAATATACTTACTTTTAGACTGGATCTGAGCTGTCACGGTTTTCTGTCTCTGAGAATTGTTGGAGGTCAAGGCTTTTTGACTCTGAACTGTGTGTCATGTTGCCAGACTGGAAGAATACATGAATATAAAGGAGTCTACCAGAAAAACACACCTTCTGTTAACACCCACAAACACAGCCCAGTTACGCCTCTCCACAATCATTATTGATTGTCTTACTCTTAATACAATCATGATATAGTTGGATTAAAACCAGTGAAACATTTTATACAGTTGTATTTCTGATAGAGGGAAGCGCGTGTTCATCGGCTCCAGTCACTCATTTATTCAATCATGACACCTAAACGCAATGAAGAAATATTACAGAAACAATATTTCACACCTAAAGCTGCCGCCTCATTGGGCGGTATTGAAAAATTATATAGAGAAACTAGAAAGCACGGTATTAAAAAGCCTGAAGTGATTGATTGTCTGAATAAACAAGATTCGTACACCCTACACAAACCTGTTAGAAAACGCTTTTTGACAAATAACATTTTTGTCTCAGACATCGATTCGCAATGGCAGGCAGATTTGGTTAGCTTGATTGAAATTTCACGTGAAAATGATGATATCAAATACATCCTGACGGTAATTGATGTACTGTCAAAATTTGCGTGGTGCGTGGCCTTACCAAACAAGACCGGATCATCTGTCGCTCGTGCACTCGAATTAATATTTGAAAATGATCAGCGTATACCGCAGAAATTACAGACGGATCAGGGCAAAGAATTTATGAATAGCGCTGTGAAGGGTGTTTGTAAAATACATAAAATACATCATTTTTTTACACACAATACAGTAAAAGCCTCCATTATTGAACGATTTAACCGCACACTGAAAACCCGGATGTGGCGCTATCTTACAAAGCATTATACCTTTAGGTATATTGATATTTTAGCTGATCTGGTACATAGCTACAATCATACTTATCACACTACAATTCGTTGCAGGCCGGTTGATGTGACAAAACATAACTCGCTACAAATCTGGCGAAATATTTACAGTTCTAGCATTCCTGTTAAACCTATTAAACCCTCTTTAAAAATCGGCGATCATGTGAGAGTGTCGCAATTTAAAGGAACTTTTGCTAAGGGGTATGAACAAACGTACACTAATGAGATATTATCATTAGCGCTGTCAACACTAAATTTCAAAAACCTCTCTATAAAATTGCTGATTTGAGTGGCGAGGCTGTAGAGGGTTCATTTTATAAGGAGGAGCTGCAGGAAATACCTATGGATGAGAATCGTGTCTACAGAGTAGAAAAAATATTAAGAACTAAACGTGTCAGGGGTAAGACACTTTGCTTTGTCAAATGGCTCGGGTACCCATCAAAATTCAACAGTTGGCTTGACGCATCTCAGCTAACAGATATATAGCCATGGAAGGTGGATCATTTTATATAACACTGCCGAGTAACGCCTCATCTAAAATCTACCCCGAAAACACAATTTCTACTTTTACCACCAAATTATCAAAACCTGTTCACCTTTCCGGACCCTTTGAGGTGGCACTCACTGAAATCCAGTATCCGCATACATGGTACACATTTGAACAGAATGACGGGAATTTCTATATAGGAAAGCGTGGAGATGTGCTAAAGGAATATTACGTAAAATCTGGGTTTTATTCAACAATCGCAGAACTTATAAGAGCGATTAATGAGAGAATTGATATTCTGAAAATTTCTGGTGATGGTTTTAAGTTGCGTTATGATGATGTGAAGAAAAGTGTCACCCTAACGGATTCACCAACAATACATTTTGCACCAGGTCAGAAACTGGCACACATTTTAGGCCTCCCTGCCTATATTGAGGCCTCTGTAGATAACAGCCTAGTTGAGCGGAAGAAGGCTTATGCAGATATAAAAGACGGATTTTATACATTATTTGTGTACACAGATATAATACAGCATCAACTTGTGGGGGACAGTTATGTCCAACTTTTGAGAACGGCTCAGGTAACCGGCAAGAGCGGTGAAATTATCACCCTTCAGTACGCAAGACCCGATTACGTGCCCTTATGCAAGCACCATTTTGATTCTGTGACAATCTCTATCTTATCAGACCAAGGTTCCCCAGTTAAATTCAAGTACGGAAAAAGTATTGTGCGATTACATTTTAGACCGCGCCAGTATTGACACGGTAAAATGGTGTCTCAAAGGGTGTACGGAGATCCCACCATTTATGCCCGCTACTATATTGCGCAGTCGGGCCATGGTTTAGAGGGTTTCACCGGCAGTGAGTACATGTATGGCTCAGGATTGGCCGGAATATTTAAAGGTTTATTTCGTCGCGCCGTGCCCCTTTTCAGAAAGGGCTTAGAATTAGTAAAACCCCACGTGAAGACGGCTGTCAGAAACATCGCTAAAGATGCTGTCACAACTGTCTCATCAGCCATTATGAATAGGATAAATACACCACCGCAGGAGGGATCTGGTATAGTTTATGTTGCTAAAAAATCACAAAAAAGAAAGAGACGCGCGAACCATCCAGTACCACCAATGCTAATGAATAAAAATACAACCAAGAGACGAACCCGTCAGAAAAGAGTAAGACGCTCTGCGGGCGACATCTTCTAACCGATTATCATGGCCTTCCTGCATGATGCTTCTGTAGAGTGCGCAAAATCTGAACTGGATATTTTTGACATTCCCCCGACACAAACGAGTATAGAGAAATCTCTTTTTGTAGAAGTACAACCTATTGCAGCTCTGTCAGACAATGCTCCCCTGGAATTTTACATATCGGGGAGTGGTGATTATTATTTTGACCTGAATAACACGCTGCTGTACATAAATTGTCGGATCGTCAAACAGGAAAATACGCCTATCGATGATGGAGCACGTGTGGCGCTTATAAACTACCCTCTAGCCACTCTTTTTAATCAGGTCGATATTACTCTGGGAGATCGCCTTATCTCACTGTCAGACAATCTCTACAGCTATAGAGTGTACATAGAGGCCTTTTTAAATTACAGCTCTCAGACGCTGTCAACACAGTTTACTGCAGGATTGTTCTATTAAGACACTGCAGGCCATCATAATGATCGGAACTTGGATGGCGCAAATGTTGGGTTTATCAAAAGATCCCTGGCAACTTCCCATTCCAGGCCTGTTGATCTCTTGGGCCCCATTTTTGGAGATATATTTAATCAACCAAAGCTAATATTGAACGGTCTTGAAATAAGGATACTTTCTGTTTGATGTTATCAGAAGTCGATCCTCTGAAAGTGCAAATCTTACAAGCGGCTCTCTATGTAAAGAGAGTGCAGGTCTCTCCAGCAGTCCGGATAGGTCACAGCCAGGCCCTCTTATCTGCAACAGCCAAGTATGCTATTGACCGAACCTGCATGAAGGTGTACAGCATCGCTGCCGGTACACGGATCACGAACCACGAGAACCTCTTCCTAGGACAGATTCCTAAGGCTGTTATATTGTGCTTTGTAGATAATGAAGCATTTAGCGGCTCTTATGCTAAAAACCCGCTTTGTTTCAGCCACTACAATGTGAACCACGCAGCTCTCTACCTGGACGGCCAGCAGATCCCTGCAAGACCCTTTCAACCTAATTTTAATATTGATTTATCCGTCAGAGAGTATATGGTTTTTGCCCATATATCCGGGAAGCAAAAGGCTGATTGTGCCATGGCAATAGATCGTGAAGAATTTATGGCTGGTTTCACTTTATTTGCGTTTGATTTATCACCTGATCAAGAACCGGGAGGGCATTTCTCGCTTATTAAAACAGGTAACCTACGCGCTGAAGTTCGGTTTGCTCTACCGACCCCCCACACAATAAATATGCTTGTTTTTGCAATCAATCCCAGCATTCTGGAAATTAATAATAGGAGAGAGATCTTGTACGATTTTAACTGATAATGGATAATCTACAACTCACAACACTGCTGAAGGCCGATCGCTATGCAGAACGCATATTCGCCGGTGTGTTTCCGTGTGATTTGCTACCATCGCGCAGAGTGAATCAAAGACCATCTGCATATATTGTGAACACTGACTCAGCCGACAAGCCTGGTCGGCACTGGCTGTTGATCGTACTCTGCGATGATAAGAAGGGCATATTTTTTGATAGCTATGGCTTTTGTCCGGATAGTGTTATCTTTCCTCGCGATTTTGTGACATTCCTGAACAAGAATTGTGAGTCTTATTGTTATCAAAACTCTCAATTCCAGGATACATACAGCTCTGTATGTGGCCATTACTGTATTTTTGTTATGTATCATCTAGCCCGTGGTTTACCCTTCAATAAGATTTTAAAGTGCTTTGGTGATAATAAATGTAAAAATGATGCAATAGTCTCAGGTCTTGTAACATCGC
This sequence comes from Phyllobates terribilis, assembly GCF_046119375.1. Classification (NCBI taxonomy): domain Eukaryota; kingdom Metazoa; phylum Chordata; class Amphibia; order Anura; family Dendrobatidae; genus Phyllobates; species Phyllobates terribilis. The sequence continues at coordinate 43,148,505 of NW_027362765.1, forward strand.
TCTTGTCTACACATTCAAAGTATAATAATAATAATAGCTGTCTTTATAAGCAAAAATGTGTGCGATTTTGTGACCACAGCTAATTGCTTCACCTCCTGCCGGTATCTGGTCTGTGAAGAACTATAAATTAAGACTTTTACACTGATGCCCGCTGGGAGAGACATTGGGTCACATTCTCCTTAGTTGTAATCATCTTAAGAACAATAAGTGTGTTCAGAAATTCCTTCAATGTGCGGCTATCACTTGGTGATTAGCAGTGCTTGGTAAATGTGTTATATTTTCACAGTGTAATAAACTGCAGTAACTTGTCTGATTCATGAATCTCACCATTTGTGATACTGTGTCTTTGTCTTTGAAATGTCTTTGAGATGTATTTATTTTTTAAAACAATAAAATCTTTTAATACTTTTACTGTGTCTTTGCTTTTTACATCCGTATAAAACACACACTTTATATACTTGGGGGTAGTTGTAACTTGGCCATATAGATAATATGCCCAAGCAATAAGATCCACACTATCAAATAAACAGTATTGGAGATTTAAAACTCATATAAAATGAGAATTACACTATCAAATAAGAGTAAATAATCTGATAGCAACATCAAACTCATATAAAATTCATATAAAAAGCTGAATAAGATACAACACAGGGCCTGATAGGGGAGGGGGAGGAGGGGTGTGGCTACACACTTTGATAGGGGCGTGGCACCTGTCAAATTGAGTTTGACGAAAGATAGCACTGCATCACTACTGTTCAGCACCCGGGGCACTATCTGTACCACTGATTCCCAGGCGCCGGTATATGTGCTCCTGATGCGGCACACAGGTGCACACGGATATCTCCGGTGCTAGTTTTTCTGGTACTGGATGTATCAAGACGTATGAAACCGGCCTTACTCTGGACTCCATCTAGCCTCTGTTTAGGTGTCCTTTTTTTTAGAGGTTCACAAAACTGTGTCCGACGGCACTTTTATGCACGCCTAATAAAAAAATGAACACTGTGGGATCACAGGCCATATGGCGTCCATCTGCCGCATTACAGGGAATCTTCCGCTGGGGGTTCCATCTGAATCACATTTCAGATATTTACACGGAAACCCCAGTGTAAGCGCTCAGAGCAGGATAAGTGTAAGCTGAACATTACTACGATCTTTGGGAGGCAGAATGAACAAATCAGCATCAGGTGAAAAATTGGTTTTATTTATTTTTTACACTGTTCCTTGTGCGGTATAAGTGATTAGACGACTTTATTTTTCTGGTCGGTGCAATTTCAGAGATACCAGATTTATATCGTGTTTTTATGTTTGGCAATTGCCATACAGTAACATACTTTTTTTTGCATCGCCATATTTTGAAAGCTATAATTTTTCCAGATTTCTGCCGACATAGTCACGTGGTGGCTTGTTTGTTGCGGTATGAGTTGACGTTTTTATTGGCACCATTTTCGAGCGCGTGACATTTTTTGATCACTTTCTATTCTGATTTTTGGGAGGCAGAATACACAAAAACCAACAATTCAGGAATTGTTTTTTTTTATGCCGTTCCGCGTGTGGTAAAATTGATAAGGCAGTTTTATTCTTCGTGTTGGTACGTTTATAGCGATACTACATTTATATATTTTTTTGTGTTTTGCACTTTTACACAATGAAAACTATTTTATAGCAAAAATATTTTTTTTGCATCGCTTTATTCTGAGAGCTATAACTTTTTTACTTTATGGCTGATGGAGCCGTATGGTGGCTTGTTTTTTTTGTGGGACAAGATAAAGTTTTCAGCAGTACCATTTTTATCTACATTTGTCTTTTTGATCACGTTTTATTCCACTTTTTGTTAGGTGGTGTGATGATAAAGCACCGGTATTTGCTTTTTTTTTTTTTTTTACTGTGTTCACTAAACAGGTTAACTAGTAGGACCGTTTTATAGGTCAGGTCGTTACGGACGCGGCGATACCAAATGTGTACTTTTATTGTTTTTTTCTTCATAATATTTATTTATGGTGTGGTAGATTGACTCACTCAGCTTCTTAATGAGGCAGACACAGGAACTGTTTCTATTTAAAGTGCGACTGATTTATTGTACTCTTAATAAACCACGTCACCAGAAAAAGTAAATACAGCCTTTGTCCGGCAGAAGGGTAAACATAAAATAACAAGTCCATACAATAGTGCTGGTTAGCCCACCTGGCTTAGAGTCCAGCTTCCATGTCCTTTAACAAAGAGATTCAAACCAGGAGACTTGCAATCTCCATACAGCCAGCATGTGTGACACAAACAGCTCAGAGCTTTCACCTCCAGGCCCTCCCACACCAAATGCTCTAAAGACTGGGATTTTACCCTCTGACCTCCTCCCTCTTTACAGGTGTTTAATCACCCTAGCACTCAAGATGGCTGCTTAACTCCCTTGTGTGCTGGAACCTTTTTCCTATGTTTAATTGCAGAAGCTAATAACCTTAGTGCTACATATCTCCCCTCCAGTACTTTGCCAGTGACTTTTTCACATACCCCCCCCCCCCTCTGCCCAGTGCCGTAGGTTTTGGCACCTTCAGTCACCAAACAGGGGAGTCTACACTGGCATCTGTGTTACCATGCAGCTTCCCAGGATTGTGTTCACATGAATGATGAAGCTCTGTAGCCCTGAGTTTTCTACTTTAGGAACGCCATCTCATCTTCAAGAGACCATTTGGCCATTGACGTCTTCGTGCCCTTAAGAAGCCTGAATACAGCGGCGCCTGTAGACAGAAGCAGAAGTCGCAAGGAGCAGGTTCTGGTGGAGATGTGACTACTACTCAAACAGATTGAGCATGGCGGGGTGGGGGAGCAGCAAAGCTGAATTCTTGACCAAGGTGCCAGAAAATCTACATACGCCTCTCTCTGCGGTCATTTAACTGCAGTCAACTACATGTCTATACCATGCATGAGATCAGCATTCTGTCCCTTTCTGGACTTTTTACTCTATGTTATCAAAGCTAAAGAACAATAATATTTTGGAATTTTTAAGCGCATAAAACCATCAAAAAAAAAAAGAAAAAAAAAAAAGTTATATTGGTTTTTATAACAAAAAAAATCTCTTTCCTGATGTGCATTAATGTTTTATTTCAAGAACTATATATTTTATTTGTCCATCAACATAACTGTATGAGGGCTTTTTTTATTGCTGGATCAGTCGTAGTTTTGAATTAATCCATTCATAATATCTTGAATAACATGAAGAAATTTCCAAGTGGGGTGAAATGGAAAGAAAACAATTCAGATATTATTTGGGTTTCAATTTTACAGTGTTCAGTGTGTAACATGATTGTTCAGGTCAGTATTATTACGATGATTCTAATCTTATAGTCAGCACATTTAAAGGGAACCTGTCACATAATTCTTGCTGCCCAAACCAAGGACAGCCTGAATCAGTGCCTGACAGCGTGATTGCAGGCAGGTATTTTATTAGTTTGAAGAGATGGCTGGGAGAGAAAAAAGGAGTCTGCTGAGTCTTCTCCCTGCCCAGGTCCAGGTAATTGACAAGTCTCCTCCTACGTACACACACGGGAGAGACCTGTCAATCATGAAGAGCGGGGCAGGAAGAAGCCACAGTGAACTCATCTCTTCTCTCCCAGCTATTTGTTCAAACCTGACTTATGGTCCCCTTGGTTTTGTCATCATGAATAATGTTACAGGTTCACTTTAAAATTCAGCTATACTGTATATATAAATGTGAAACCGCCATCTCACAAAAACTGCTCAAAATTCTTACCAAAACTCTGACGACAACGATAAAGCGCTGATGAAACTCGGACCGGTTTTTTTTTTGCATACAAGAAAATCACTGACGTCAGAATTAGAAATGGAAGACGTAAACAGAGATTCAATTTGTTGCCACATTTGCGAGACGATATCCAGCCTGCATGGGCCAATATTCCTGCATTTAAATTATTTTGTGACAAGAAATTGCTGCACTTAGAAAAGCCATAGGAGGTCCAAGGTACTAATAGACAGGTGTCTCTACGGGAAAAACGACGCTCATTTAATGCACATAATGTGGGAGTGTGTAAACATTGGAAACTATTGGAAGAGGGTAGTTGACTTAATAAAATCTGTGTTTGGAATCCATATACAATTGGAACCCAAAATCTACATACTTGGTCTGTTGGAGGAGGGGCTGGATTCGGGTTCCCCTATAGTTATAGCTATCTCCCGAGTACTATTTCAAGCTAGAAAACTTTTAGCAGTACATTGAATAGAAAAATCCCCCTCAACAATAGAAGAATTGAAATCCAAACTAAATAATGTCTTATGTATGGAAAGGGGAACATATATTAAAAGAAACGCCCTTAAAAAATGTATAAAGATATGGGAGCAATGGTTAACTACTCTGGGGATTGCATCAGAAAGCCTTCTCAGAAACACTATGATAGACCGTCTGTACATCTCCTTGTTATGAACCTGTAAAATCTCCTAACTCATCTCAAGTCCATAACTTACATGCCCAAAGTGTTAGATCTTGGAAAACAAAAGTGTCAAAAATAATTAAATGCTGTCAAAAATGCTGTGATTCTCTGTATTTTAATGCAATACACAAGTAGTCAGATATTATTCATTTATATTTGTATTCATATATGTAATTTGTAGTAAATGAATGATAATACCTACGATGACTGTTAATAGGAACCGGTTTGTATTTGGTTGACTTAAGTTTTTTTTGTGTGTTTTCTTTTATTTAGTTTTCATTGTTTCTTCTAAAAACAAACTAAAATTTGAATGTACCTTAATATCTTTCACAATAAAAAATGATCTGATTGAGATGGGAGTCTCTAATAAACTCCCCAATCAGTTTATAGGTGCTTTATTTCCATTGTTTGCTTTTTGACAAAAGGTGTTAATTGCTTACATTTATTAACCATTTAGTGCTTTAAATAATTTTCCATTTTCTTTTGTAAGATGACATGTGAATTTGTATTGACTGAAACTCAATTTATTTATTTTATTTGAAAAGTAAATGATTTAAAAGAAAGTGTCTGCGCCTACCCATGTGATTTCTCTGAATAAAAAAAATTAAATATGTAAGACAATTTTCCCCACATTCTGAAAATGAAAATGACTTCTACAACGTGTAACAAGCTTTGATGTGGTTGTAATTAAAACTTTTCCCACTTTCTGATCAGAAAAATGGCTTCTCCCTTGTGTGACTTCTCAGATGTCTAGAAAGATTTCTTTTTAGACCAAAATATTTTCCACATACTGAACATGAAAATTGCTTCTCCCCTGTGTGAACTATCTTATGATTAGCAAGTTCAGATTTTGAAGACCAGCATTTCCCACATTCTAAACATGAAAATGGCTTCTCTCCGGTGTGAACTTTCAGATGTGTAGTAAGAAGTGATTTCTAATTAAAACATTTTCCACATTCTAAACATATAAATGGTTTCTCCCCTGTGTGAATCCTTTCATGTGAGAGTAAACTTGATTTGTGATTAAAACATTTTCCACATTCTAAACATGAAAACGGCTTCTCCCCTGTGTGAAATCGCTGATGTTTAACAAGTTTTGATTTATGTGTAAAACATTTCCCACATTCTAAACATGAAAACGGCTTCTCTCCTGTGTGAGTTCTCTGATGTATAACAAGAGTATATTTCTCTGTAAAACATTTCCCACATTCTAAACATGAAAACGGCTTCTCCCCCGTGTGACATCTGTGATGTCTAACAAGAAGTGATTTCTTTGTAAAACATTTCCCACATTCTGAACATGAAAATGGCTTCTTTCTTGTTTGCACTCTTTGATGTTCACCATCCCTTTGGTTAGATTTCTTTTTCTTAAGAAGGACTGGAGGTATGTCTGGTATAATAGGATGCTCATCAAAGGGATCAGGTTTGATGCTAGGGCCCTTGGCATTAAAATCTGAAAATATCAGGTATTTTTCTGAGGTCAAGGTCCAGTTATCTGCCAAAAAAAAATTATACTTTTAATTTTAGTTTTTCTACACATTGAATCATTACTAAAATTTCATCTTGGATTGCTCCTGAAATGCTTTGTGCCTCATTCCATGATTAGGCATCCAGCTGCCTCACTTCTCTACATGACCTGGATTATTTTTGAACTTCATAAACTGTAAAATGCCGGTCAGACTAATTCCTGTTCCCTAGGGACTCCTTGCATGCCGGACTACCAGGCATTTCTTAGATCAACTGTCTGTTTGCCCAGCATTGTTCTTTCCATAGCTTCTAGCACCTTGCTGGTAAGCATAATCATAGCAGAATAACTGACCGATACAATTGAAGGGGTTGTTGCGTTTCAAATAAGATATGTTCACTGCTGCATAAAAAAAAAAAATTACTGCGGTGGACTCATCTTCCTGGGGTCCAAAGGCGGTCTCTGCCTGCTGCTGCTCCTGATGTCTGGCATTGGCTGCGGTGCTGACATCATATTGACAGCACGGCAGCCAGTTAGCTTACTGATTGGTTGCTGTTCTGTTGACATGATATTAGCCTGGCAGGCAATGCTAAAATTCGCAGCAGTGGCGGAGATGTACCACAATATGCCAGATTTACAATTTCAATATTGAGGAGGAGTGTGACAACACAGCTTTTTTTCTTAATTATGCCAGCATTCTTTCTGTAGGCCAGTAGCAATATACCTTTATTTTTATGTTGACTTTTGAACCTATGTTCTTTGGTTGCTCAACATAGACTATTGTTGGTATAAACCTGAACGCTGATCACTTGAGGTGATATTGGTAATTTATGAATGGCTGCTATTCACATCTTATATCAGTTCTTACAACGCATCATCTGCCAGTATTACAATACAGGGACTCTGAACAATGGACGTTTGCTAAGATATGTTAAATACCATTATAGGGTGTTTGCCAGCCAACATTGGAGGAGGATGAGCTGTACATATTTGAGCATTGTAAATTAATATCATGATCCTTGACCTGTGAATGATGGCTTGAAAGGACAAATGTGATCTATAAAAAGGGAGTCTCTGCATCTGTTCAAGGAGACTCTACAGGATGACAGCCTAAAGGACTGCAGCCCTGGCTGGAAAGATACAGAACTGCTCCATTGCTGAACTCTCAGAGATGATTTAAAGAATCCAGGTTGGGACAATCAGGTCACCTGGCCAAATATTTCAAGACTCTAATCCCGGCAGGCACAGCAGAAGGGTGAGACTGTAATTTTGCACCATCTTGGGCATTTGCGGGGACTGTTCTATATGTTTATTGTCTGTTTGGTGGTTCAATAAAATATTGCCACACTGTTTTACCCTCACCCTGTTGTCTGAGTAGTGTTCTGCCCACAGAAGACCCTGTGTCTTCACAAGGAGCGTGGTAACACTCAGAAAGAAAAGTTGTGGAATTCTGGAAATCAGAGGATCAAAAACCACGTTAGTGATTTGGAAATTATGAGAAATGTAAACAAAATTTTGAAACCAACTCACATCTTTTCAGTACCGAGTATGAGTGGCTTGTGTAGAAATACACTTACACGATTTGGTTGCTATTAATTAGATTATTAGTGGTCGTCTGAGGAACATTCAGCTGCACTGAATGCATTTGAGCAAGGAGGTCCTCAAGATCTGCTGCTTTGCAACTTCCAACCAACCAATGATGTCTCAGATGTGCTCAATGGGAGAGAAGTCCACAGACGTTGCAGGATATGGGAAAAATGCTTAGGCCACGCAGGCAGCTCACAGTACCACAAGCAATATGCTGCCTGGGGGTGTTGTGTGTGTTAAACATTTCCTGTGATACTTTGTAGAACTGGCCATACCACTGCTTCCACAATCAATGTAATACAGACTATTAGTGTACCTGGGATGAAGATTAGAGGGGTTCGGCTACCGTACATTATGACATTGCACAACATAATCATTGGAGTAGGACCAGTGTGTTAACGTTTCTGCATTGCATGGTCCCTGTAATTTCCAGACCATTCTCTGTATATCTGTTGTAGGGTTTTGTACTCACTCAGCTGCTTTTGACGTAGGCACAGGAGTCAGTTTCTTAAAAATGTCCAAGGCTGGTTTATTCAAGCTTCATAAATGTAGCATCGGCGTCTCTGCCCCCTGCCAGGCAGAGACGCCGTCCCACTCACCTCCGTGCTCCCCGCTCTGCCTTCTCCAGCGCTCCTCTTCCTGCTGCTGGCGCGCGCAGCTCCCCGGGCACTGTGCTTAGGGCGCGCGCTCCCTCCCTCTTAAAGGGGCCGCGCGCGCCGTCCTAAGGAGACCCCGGCCAATTGCCGTGGGTCCTCCCATATATAAGGCACCTTCTCCAAAATGGAGGTGCCCGAGCAAAAGTTGTTGCACAGTGTTTCTGACGTCTGCTTCAGCCCTCAGGTCCCGCTGCTAGCCTGACTTCCTGTCCTGCCTGCCAGCCTGTTACCTGCCGTGCCAGCCAGCCCGCCCGCTCACCTGGGAGCACTGGCCCGTTACCTGCCTGCTACCTGCCGTGCCAGTCAGCCCGCTCAACTGGGAGCACTCGCCTGTTACCTGCCGTGCCTGCTAGCCCGCTCACCTGGGAGCACTGGTCTGTTACCTTCCGTGCCAGCCAGCCCGCTCACCTGGGAGCACTCGCCTGTTACCTGCCTGTTACATGACAGCCTACCGAGAGGCTCCGGCCCATCTCTTGCCGTGACCACCTGACAGCCTACCTAGAGGCTCCTGCCTGTCACTTGCCGTGACCACCTGACAGCCTACCTGGAGGCTCCCTCCTGTCACCTGCCATGTCTGCCAGTCCATCCACCAGGACCACTCGTCAGCCTGCCTGCTATACAGGTCAGTTCCAGCCATCTGTCCCGTGGGAGTCACCTGCTCTCTTACAAGGTCGTCCCCAGAGTAGCACCTGGTCCCTCTGCTCGGTCCCTCCCTGGTCACGGAGTCGTTAGCTGCCGTATGACCTAGGTCGGCCCAAGTTGACACTTAGTCACGCCCCTCTGGGTCCCTCCTTGCACCGCAGCACAGAGGTTCCACCACCCGGACCCGTAACAATAAACCGCACTAGTAAGGTAAACAAAAGACAGCCTTGTCTGGCACAAAGTAACAACACAGGAAAATAACTAGTCCATATAATACTGCGGGTTCACCCGCTCACAGACAAGCTGGAGGTCGCCACACCTCCAGCCACAAACTCTGAATGAGACACCCTCTGTCTCCAATTTATACACAACCTGGGGTGGGGATATGTGAACAGCCAATCCCACCCATCTCTTATGATTGATGAAAAAAACGGCCCTTCGCAGTTTTTCATTACTGAAGCTGCCAACCTCAGCAATACACATCTCCCCTCAAGGACAAGTCCGGCGGCCATCTTACATACCCCCCCCCCTGCCCAAAGCTGGGTCGCTTTGCACCTTCCGCTAACATACAGTGGACTCTTGGCAATGCGTCAGCATTGCCATGCAGTTTCCCATGCTGAAAGCTGAACTCCTGAAGAGCTAGGAACCATCTGGTCACTTGAGCATTGTTCCCCTTCTTCTCGCTCATCCACCTAAGTGGAGCATAGTCTGACACCAGCCTGAACTTCCTGCCTAAGAGGTAGTATCTTAGAGTGTCTAGTGCCCACTTGATGGCCAAACCTTCCTTCTCCACTATGGAGTAATTTCTCTCACAAAATGTCAGCTTCCGGCTTAAATACATTATGGGGTGCTCTTAGCCGTTCATCTCTTGTGAAAGGACCGCACCCAGCCCGACATCTGACGCGTCCATCCGGACCACAAACTCCTTCGAGAAATCCAGTGCCTTCAACACCGGCTGTTTACACAGGGTGTGCTTGAGTTCATGGAAGGCCGTCTCGGTTTCTGGAGACCACTTAGCCAAGGCCGATTTTGTCCCCTTAAGGAGATCTGTCAAAGAGGCGGCTGTCATGACGAAGTTAGGGATGAACTGGTGGTAGTAGCCCACGAATGCTCTGACCTGCTTTTTTTGTGAGAAGTTGTGGTCAACCCCGGATCGTGTCCATTTATTTATTCGGGGCTTTATCATGCCCTACCTATGACATAGCCCAAATATCTGGCCTCCTCCATGCCCATGGCACATTTCTTCAGGTAGCTGGAAACCCAGCCTTCCGTAGAGCATTGAATATCGCCTGGATTTTGCTCAGATGGCTACCCCAATCCTAGCTGTAGATCACGATATCATCCAAGTAGGCTGCAGCATACTTCTTGTGGGGAGCTAGAATCCAGTCCATGGCTCTTTGAAAGGTAGCTGGAGCTCCTTGCAATCCAAACGGCATTCTGGTGTATTGAAAACACCTATCTGGCGTTGAAAAGGCAGTCTCATCCTTGGCCTCTTGGGACATAGGGATCTGCCAATACCCTTTTGTGAGGTCAAGGGTAGTAATGTACCTGGCCGGCCCCAGTCTCTCAATGAGTTCACCTACCCTGGGCATTGGGAATGAATCAAACTTAGAGACCTCATTCAGTTTCCTATAATCATTGCAGAACCACCATTTTCCATCTGGTGTCGGCACTAAGACTATGGGACTTGACCAGCCACTCTTGGGACTCCTTGATGGCCCCTAGATTCAGCATGCGCTTCACCTCCTTCGAGATCACCTCTCAGGAATCCGATATGGCTTCATATTCACTCGGACCTCACTCTATGACCTGAGTACAGCCTGGTAGATCTGAGAACAGGTCCCTGTTCTGCTGCAGCAACTCTCGGCATTGTTGCCTCTGGGCATGTGACAGTGACTCTGCCATCTTGACTTCCTCCACATCGGTTTCAGTCTTCGCCATCAGACATGGAGCTTCCACCGGCTCCCTGTCTCACCACGGCTTAATGAGGTTGACGTTGTACACCTGGTTGGGCTTCCTTCTCCCAAGTGGGTGGACCCTATAGTTGACATCGCCAACCTTTTCAACCACTTCATAGGGGCCCTGCCACTTGGCCAGGAACTTGCTCTCCACCAGAGGTAGCAGCACTAGTACCCGATCCCCAGGGTTGAAGTGTCTCACCCTCGCTGATCTATTGTACACCCTCGACTGTGCCTCTTGTGCTTTGAGGAGGTATTCTTTCACAGTGGGCATCACCTCTGCAATCGTCTCTTGCTTTTGGGCCACATGTTCGATTACACTCTTGTAGGGTGTAGACTCCGCCTCCCAGGTCTCCTTTGCTACATCCAGGAGTCCGCGGGGATGTCGGCCATATAACAGCTCAAACGAGGAGAACCCAGTAGAGGCCTGTGGTACTTCTCTGATGAAGAATAGAAGGTACAGCAGTAGACATTCCCAGTCCTGGCCGTCTTTCTCCACGACCTTCTTTAACATGGCCTTCATGGTTTTATTAAACCTCTCCACTAAGCCATCTGTCTGGGGGTGGTAGACTGAGGTACTGAGTTGTGCGATCTGCAGGGTTTTGCACAACTCCCTCATCACACGTGACATAAATGGGGTCCCTTGGTCCATTAGGATCTCCTTAGGCAACCCCGTTCTAGAGAAGATATGGACCAACTCCTGGGCTATACATTTTGCAGAGGAGTTGCGTAGTGGTACGGCCTCTGGATACCGCGTAGCATAGTCCAGTCACACCAGGATATACTGATGTCCTCTGGCGGACTTGACCAGGGGTCCCACTAGATCCATGGCTATGCGATCAAATGGCACCTCAATGATTGGCAATGGCACTAAGAGGCTACGGAAGTGGGCCACCGGGGAGGTCAGCTGGGACATGACCTACAAAAATGTACAATCTCGGTGACAACCGGACCAATAGAACCTCTGGAGGAACCTTTCCTGGGTTTTCTCTATCCCCAGAAGACCACATCTAACACCCTGCGCCTGTAGGGCCCTGGCACCAGTAACTGCTCAATTACCTCCCCTCTGAGCTTGTTGACCCGATATAGTAACTCTCCATTTACAGCAAAGTACGGATAGCGGGTGTCAGCCCCCGGCTCTTGAGCAACACCATTCAAGACAGTAACATCAAATGCCCCTTTTAGAGTCAAGTCTCTGAGCTGGGCAGTTTCAAAGTTTCCCTCGGACACCTCCAGCTCAGGGATGTTGGCCTCCAGGGATGCCGCCTCATCCTCATCCCCAACAAGCACACAAAAAGGAAACCCGGCAGCGACGGCCTGTGATGCGGTTTCTTCAGGAGCGTCCGGGTTGTTGTCCAGACAACCTGGCTTCCTCCCTTTCTCCCACAAGTCCCAAAACAAGGCAAAGTCCCGCCCTATTATAACAGGGTGCAACAGGTACTTGACCACGCCCACCTCATGGGACTCAGCCCCACAGTTTTTGTCTATGACCACTCGGGCCACAGGGTAGTCCTTAGCGTCCCCATGGATACAACAGACGCCGACCTTTTTCCCCGAAACCAGCCGATGAGGAACTGTGGCCCTCACTAGGGTTATCAAACTCCCCGAGTCTAACAGAGCAGCCACTTGCATACGATTCACCAACACGAGGCATGCCTGCGATCCGTCGCCTGGTTGAGGAACAGCACTGCAGGCAGGATATGCAAAGTACAAACAGTGTCATCCTGCGCTGCAGTTCATTGGATCGTTGGTCATGGGGCAAGGGGCGGCTATGTGACCTGGGGTGTGACATCTCCAACATACTATGCTATGGGGTGGGACCTTTGGCAGCAACTCAGAGCCCTCCTGAGCTCTAGGATGCCCCCCAAGGTGTGGCTCTAGCTCCCCTCTTTTGGGAACGCCAGTACGGAGAGGCTACGACCCCTTGTTTCCCAAAGAAACTCTCAACCGCCTGGTACCTTTCCACCAAGTCATCGGCATTACGGGGATCTCCCTGGGCAACCCAGGACTGCACTGACCTCGGAAGGGAGTGTACGAACTGGTCTAGGACAACCCTCTCCACTATCTGTGCTGGGGAGGAAGTTCAGGTTGCAACCACTTTTGGACCAGGTGTGGGAGGTCGCACATTTGGGACCGGGGAGGTTTGTCACTGCAATAGGCCCAGTGGTGCACCCGTTGCGCCCAGACAGTCAGAGTCACTCCCAAGATACTCTTTTGAGTCCTGCAAGGCCAAGTCATAATAGGCTTTCTGCGGCTCCCCTGTTAAATATGGCGCCAAAACCTCCGCCCACTGCTCCGGAGGCAACTTCTCCCGCTCTGCCACCCTCTCAAAGACCATCAGGAACGCCTCGACATCACCCAGGGTCATCTTTTGTAATGCTCTTCTTACCGTTTTCCTCACGTGAGACCAATTGTAGGGTTTTGTACTCACTCAGCTGCTTTTGACGTAGGCACAGGAGTCAGTTTCTTAAAAATGTCCAAGGCAGGTTTATTCAGGCTTCATAAACCGCGCTTGCAAAGTAAACAAAAGACAGCCTTGTCCGGAAAAAAGTAACAATACAGGAAAATAACTAGTCCATATAGTACTGCGGGTTCACCTGCTCACAGACAGTGTCCTGTAGCACAGACAGTGTCCTGTAGCACAGACACGCTGGAGGTCGCCACACCTCCTGCCACAGACTCTGAATGAGACCCCCTCGGTCTCCATTTTATACACACACCCTGGGTTGGGGATATGTGAGCAGCCAATCCCACCCAACTCTTATGACTGCTCGAAAAAAACGGCCCTGATACCCCTTATTAACCCTCTCAGCACTATGTGTGCTGGAGCATGCTTTCCCGGTTTTACATCACTGAAGCTGCCAACCTCAGCGATGCACATCTCCCCTCAAGGACATGTTCAGCAGCCATCTTACACTGCATCAAATACAAAAACTGGACTCATGACTGAAGAGAACAGACCTCCATTCAAGCCTCCATTGCAATCTTGTTTTGCAACTTGAAGAAAAAAAATTGTCGCCATTGTTTGAGACCAGTAGCGTTTCCACTTTTTGGGATTTTGGGCTGGATGGGGGCTTATTTTTTATGCTCTGAGCTGACTTTATTGATACAATGTTGGGGTAGATATTGCAGAGACCAAAAATACGTAATTCAGGCGTTTTGATTTTATTTCTCGTTATGCCATTTATCGATCGGATTAAATTTACTTTATATTTTGATAGATTGGACATTTCTGAATGCAGCAATACCAAATCTGTGTATTTATTATTTTTTTATTTTTAGAAGGTTGATTTGAACTTGTGTTTTTTTAAACTTTTTTCTTTATCTTTTTAACTGGCTTCAATAGTCCCCTTAGGAGACTTGAAGCTGTGATCATCTGATCGCCTGTCCTACACAAGTATAACAGAAATCATTATCTCCTATGAACGCCAGCCACAAGGTGGATCTCGGATCCACCTAAGACTGTTAAGAGGCACATAAAGGTGATCAGATCAGCTGTCATATGCAGGGAAAGATGCAGGCTTAGTGTCAAAGCCCACATCAAAGGCAGGGACACGACCTTTGGCATACCTATACGTCAAAGGCCGCAAAGGGGTTACACTACTTTTGTTGATTTTTTTTTTTTCACTGAGGAAGCTGGTTTTCTTTGCAGCGATACGCTTGGAGTCTCTTCCCATTCTATTGATCCCTCTAGCTGGCACTACGGGACCTACTGTATAATATATGTACCCTCCATTGATTGTACCTAAATGCCGTCCCCTTTAGCATTTGTGCAATCCTTTATTCCACATACTCCAATGGTCATATATTATTTGTTATATTTGGTTATTTTGGTAGACACCACTATTAGCGCTTTCTGGTGCTCTTTAAATTTTTATTTTTTTTTCAAATTTTATTATGATATTACAGTATATCTATTTTTCTGTTATGTTTTTTATTACTTTACCTATGCATGATTAGGGATGTTGGGAATTGTATTGGAACAGAAAAAAAACAGTAACAAAAAGGCAAAATGGACATAATTTAAACTTAAAACCTCAAACATGGGCCAGACTACATTTTTGCCACCTTCAACTTAATATTTGGTTGCACACCCTTTGGAATAAATAACTGCAATCAATCGCTTCCTATAACCATCAACAAAAGCTTCTTACACCTCAGAACTGGAAGTTTGGACCACTCTTCTTTTGCAAACAGCTCCAGATCTCTCATATTTGAAGGGTGCCTTCTCCCACCAGCAATTTTAAGATCTCTCCACAGGTGTTCAATTGTATTTAGATTCAAACCCATTGCTGGCCACTTCAGAACTCTATTTGTTTCCATTAATTTCTGGGAGCTTCTTAAAGTAGGTTTGGGTTTATTGCCCTGCTGGAAGACCCATGACCTAGGACGCAAACCCAACTTGGGTACTACATTGCAACCCAAAATCCATTGGTAATCTTCAGATTTCATGAGGTCTTGCACACAGTCAAGGTACCGAGTGGTAGAAAAACCACCCTAAAACATCTTTGAACCTCCAGCATATTTGACTATAGGTACTGTGTTCTTTTCTTTGCTGAAAACGGAATGAGGCCTACAAAGAGTAGAATGATAGTGCTTTATGGTAAAGCACTATCTTGTTCTCATCTGTCCACAAGACGCTTTCCACAAAGGATTTTTCGCTTACTCATGTACATTTTTGGCAAACAGCAGTCTAGCTTTTTTATGTCTCTGTGTCAGCTGTGGGGTCCTCTTGCCATTGCGTTTCATTTTATTCAAACGTTTACGGATAGTTTGCGCTGACACCAATGCACCCTGAGCGTGTAGGACAGCTTGAATTTCTTTGGCACTTGACTGGGGCTGCTTATCCGCCACCCGCACTATTCTGCGTTGCAAACTTTCAATTCTTCTCTACCATCCACGTCCAAGGATATTTGCTACAATGCCATGGGCTGTAAACTTCTTGAGTATGTTGTGCACCGTGGACAAAGGAACATCGATATCTCTGGAGATGGACTTGTAACCTTGAGATTGCTGATATTGTTCAACAATTTTGGTTCTCAAGTCCTCAGACAGTTAGTTCTCTTCTCCCTTTTCTGTTCTCCATACTTAGTGTGGCACACACAATGCAAGGATTGAGTCAACTTCTCCCCTTTCTATCTGGTTTCAGGTGTAATTTTCATATTGTCCACATCTGTTACTTGCCAAGGGTGAGTTTGAACGAGCATTTGCATATTTGAAACAAAGTTATTTAACCACAATTTTGTAAAAGGTGGCAACAATTTTGTCTGGCCATTTTTGGGGTTGTGTGTGAAATGTCCAATTTGCCTTTCTTCCTCTTGTGTTATAATATACACATTTTGTTTCATTTGTGTAACAAAACATGTATAATTGCAATAGTTTTCTGGGAGAAATACTTCATTTTCTAAAACAATTTCAAGGGTGCCAACACTTTTGGCCATGACTGTATACCTGACTGCACTTATTTATTTCAACTACTGATCCATTAGTGCCTACACTGCTATATTAGTATGAATTCGATTTTATTTCTTCAATATTGAGGGATCTAATAGTACCTATTATGCTATATATTCATCATTGTCACCTATTATATTTATGTATAGTGATCCATTAAAGTCTACGGTGAGGCTTTGGTTTTTAGGGTATGTGCACACGATGCAGAAATGAAGCAGAAAATTTCTGCATCATTTCTGCATCTCCCTGGCAGAAAAAACGCATGCAGATTGTGCATGCGTTTTCCCTGCGGAATACATGCGGATTCACATGCGTTTCCGCTTGTGGATTGACAAGCGCATTCCAGGCGATTTTAGCATCACCTGGAAAGTGCTTGACAACTAGGTCACACTATATAAATCCATGCAGCCGACATGGATTTATATAGTGTGACCCGAGAGAGTGTATATACTTACCTCCGATGGCCTGCGCTGTCCTGCTCAATCCATTCTCCCTCGCCGGCAACTTTGAATTGAAAGACCTGCCGACGTCAGCGTCACGTGACCCGTCACATGACTCTGACGTCAGCGCAGGTCCTACAACTCACTGCAAGTGCCGGGAACCAAGCAGGAGCGGTGTGCGGGCCGACAGAAGGTAAGAATACATTTATTTTTTATTTTATTCTTTTTTTACAGCTTTTTTAATGGTAACTGGGTGTGGATGAGACTCTCCTCTCCTCCTCACCCGGGTACCATCCGCACATTAGAACGCGCCAATTACGCAAGTACAGATGCAGTCTTGCGGAATTGGCACGTTCTAATGCAAGTCAATGGCGGCGAAAACGCCATGTTTCCGCAAAATTAATTGACATGCTGCGGATTTTTGAGCGCAGCGTTTACGCTGCGGAAAAATCCGCATCATGGGCACAGCACATGCGGATTTCAATTGGGGAACATTGCTGCCCTTCTACCATGCGTTTTTAATACGTTTCCGTGGCGTTTACGCAACTGCAAAAACGCCGCGGAAACGCATTAAATACGCATCATGTGAACTCAGCCTAATAGTTTTCAATCTTGGAGCGATATGGTGTTTAATAAAATGTAATTGCTTTTGTACTCTTAATTGCACACCTTTATCTATATTGCTTTTTTCTAGATAGTAATGAAAGGGTTAACAAGCCCTCAGGAGGAGGAGAAAAGAATCCTTCTAAAAAAAAAGGAGACCAAACGAGTACTAGATCTTGAGGCTCGAAAAGACAGAACTCATGCAAATCTGTCAACATCTTATATACTGGATATATTTCTTTTTTATTATTGTAGGTCCTTCCCGTGTTGTTAATGTCAATTTTCTACTGTTGGATTAAATGATTATTCCTGTACCATGTAAGCACCAGTGTTTAATACTGATGACTGAAATACGTCAGAGGGGATGTAGTCATAAGTGTATGTGTTTTTTGTTAGCACATCCCTGCACAGAAAAAATAATTTTTAACGAGATAATAAAAGTGATGCTTTAACCTTGTCATATGGTGCTGGATTATCGTTATACAAATCCTAGTTCTACACACAGTCTCCCATCTTATAAGGGGCTTACTTATCTCTTCTGAGTTGCCACCGCACCAAGTCCATCGTGGGACTGATGCACAGTGCTTGCTATATATTATATATATATATATATATATATATATATATATATATATATATATATATATATATATACACAGTACAGACCAAAAGTTTGGACACACCTCATTTAAAGTTTTTTCTGTATTTTCATGACTATGAAAATTGTACATTCACACTGAAGGCATCAAAACTATGAATTAACACATGTGAAATTATGTCTTATATTCAAGGTTCTTCAAAGTAGCCACCTTTTGCTTGGATGACTGCTTTGCACACTCTTGGCATTCTCTTGATGAGCTTCAAGAGGCAGTCACCGGAAATGGTCTTCCAACAATCTTGAAGGAGTTCCCAGAGATGCTTAGCAATTGTTGGCCCTTTTGCCTTCACTCTGCGGTCCAGCTCACCCCAAACCATCTCGATTGGCTTCAGGTCTGGTGACTGTGGAGGCCTGGTCATCTGGCTTAGCACCCCATCACTTTCCCTCTTGGTCAAATAGCCCTTACACAGCCTGGAGGTGTGTTTGGGGTTATTGTCCTGTTGAAAAATAAATGATGGTCCAACTAAATGCAAACCGGATGGAATAGCATGCCGCTGCAAGATGTTGTGGTAGCCATGCTGGTTCAGTATGCCTTCAATTTTGAATAAATCCCCAACAGTGTCACCAGCTAAGAACCCCCACACCATCACACCTCCTCCTCCATGCTTCACGGTGGGAACCAGGCATGTAGAGTCCATCCGTTCACCTTTTCTGCATCTCACAAAGACACGGTGGTTGGAACCAAAGATCTCAAATTTGGACTCATCAGACTAAAGTACAGATTTCCACTGGTCTAATGTCCATTCCTTGTGTTCTTTAGCCCAAACAAGTCTCTTCTGCTTGTTGCCTGTCCTTAGCAGTGGTTTCCTAGCAGCTATTTTACCATGAAGGCTTGCTGCGCAAAGTCTCCTCTTAACAGTTGTTGAAGAGATGTGTCTGCTGCTAGAACTCTATGTGGCATTGACCTGGTCTCTAATCTGAGCTGCTGTTAACCTGCGATTTCTGAGGCTGGTGACTCGGATAAACTTATCCTCAGAAGCAGAGGTGACTCTTGGTCTTCCTTTCCTGGGGCAGTCCTCATGTGAGCCAGTTTCTTTGTAGCACTTGATGGTTTTTGCAACTGTACTTGGGGATACTTTCAAAGTTTTCCCAATTTTTCGCACTAACTGACCTTCATTTCTTAAAGTAATGATGGCCACTAGTTTTTCTTTACTTAGAATTTGTATTATGGCAAGAAAAAAGCAGCTAACAGTCTATTCAGTAGGACTATCAGCTGTGTATCCACCAGACTTCTGCACAACACAACTGATGGTCCCAACCCCATTTATAAGGCAAGAAATCCCACTTATTAAACCTGACAGGGCTCACCTGTGAAGTGAAAACCATTTCCGGTGACTACCTCTTGAAGCTCATCAAGAGAATGCCAAGAGTATGCAAAGCAGTCATCAAAGCAAAAGGTGGCTACTTTGAAGAACCTAGAATATAAGACATATTTTCAGTTGTTTCACACTTTTTTGTTAAGTATATAATTCCACATGTGCTAATTCATAGTTTTGATGCCTTCAGTGTGAATGTACAATTTTCATAGTCATGAAAATACAGAAAAATCTTTAAATGGGAAGGTGTGTCCAAACTTTTGGTCTGTACTGTATATATATAGTGTAACATACCTGGCGGCGTCCTTGCATAGTGGTCCATCTCCCACTGTGCAAGAGCGCGCACTTGATCTCCAGTCCAGTCTGCTAGCCTGGCTTCCCTCCATGCTGTCTGTTTGCTTCTCTTTCTGCTGCTTAAGGGCGGCGCCCGATCACTTCCTGTTTTTTGTACCTGCTGTGGGTCACACCCCTTGTGCGACCTCAGCCTATTGCTGTCTGTCACCTGGTATTTAACCCAGCTGCTCCAATGAATCCCTGCCTGAGCATTGTGTTTCATTCAGTGTGCTCTTTCACTCTGAACGTGCCAGGTCCCTTTCTGTGTTTGCTTGCCTGCCTTTCCTGGAGGCTGTATTTCCAGGCCTGTCTGAACACGCTCCTAGCCTGTTCCTCCCGCCTTTTAGGGGCTGCATACCTAGACTCGCTCCTGTATCTTGCCACTGAGTCTGTTCTTGTCTGAATACTCTTCTAGCCTGTTTCCTGTTTTTCTCTATGTCCGTACCTTTCCTTTTTCTGCAGAGTCTGAACTCGTACCTACTCCTGTTCGTTGTCACTGTACTTCCGTTTGTGAGTTTGTGGTCCACTCGCTACTTCACTGCAAGTACCCTGTGGGTATCTGGTTCTGCCTTTCCCTTCCAGTCTGTTCCGTGTGAACAGAGCCCTGTCCGCTCTGCTCAGCCCTGTCCACCGCGTCTGCGGTTTCGCTTTGCTCAGCCCTGTCCACCGCGTCTGCGGTTTCGCTTTGCTCAGCCCTGTCCACCGCGTCTGCGGTTTCGCTTTGCTCAGCCCTGTCCACCGCGTCTGCGGTTTCGCTTTGCTCAGCCCTGTCCACCGCGTCTGTGGTTTCGCTTTGCTCAGCCCTGTCCACCGCGTCTGCGGTTTCGCTCTGCTCAGCCTTGTCTACCGCGTCTGCGGTTTCGCTTTACTCTGCCTTGTCTACCGCACTTGCGGTTTCGCTTTACTCTGTTTGTTGACCGCATCTGCGGCTCTGAATTTTGCCTCCCAATCTGTACTGGACCCTACCCAGCCTGCCTGTTCCTGTATTCCCCGGTGTGGGTCAACAGCCGTGTCCGGAGTCTGACCTGGAGTAGACCCTGGTCCCTCTGCTCGGTTCCTCCCTGGTGCACTGGCGTCGTATGCCGTCGTGCGACCTTGGTCGGATCGGGCAGATACTTAGTTACGCCCCTCCAGGCACTCTCCGGTTCATGGCACAGTGGAACCACTAAACACGCACACGCCAGTCAGTCCGGGCGTGTGCATTACATACATACATACATATATATATATTTTGATTCGAGCATCTCACTGCTCGAGATGCTCGGCGCTTGACGAGTATTTCCGGGGTTGCTGAGTGGGAGCTCGGGTCCCCTCGTGGCATGTTTGGCGCTCTTTAGAGTGCCAATCAACATGCAGGGATTGTCTGCCACACACTGTAATGCCGCAGCCATGTTGGTTGTGGCATTACAGTGATTGGCTGGCCCCACAGTGTCATCAGGTCTATATCAGACCTGGCGCCGCTGTGCTCGTCACAGTCTACTCCGCAATCAGGCAGTGTAGGGAGAGCTGCTGCTGAGCTACGGAGAGATTTGCTTGTTTATTAGCTAGTGTAGGTATTCTACAAGATTCTCTACATATCCATCTCAACTAACAGTCCTTCTGAGGACTAATCCAGCTGCAGAGATATCAATGCTAGGCAGGCAGGCAGGCTATACAGCAGACTGCAGTGCACATAGCAAGAGGGTCCATTCCAGTTCTGTCTGCTGCTGCTTTTACAGATATAGCCCCAGGTATCAGGGGCCAGGAATATTTTTTTTTATCTTAATCCTGATTATTTGCTTAAAAAACAATCCAGAGAACACCGTTTCTCTACGCCATTTGCTTGTTGGCGCTGAAGAATACAGCCAGGACCTTTCCATATTACAGCGCTAAAAATCCAGCTATTTAAAACTGCGGTTTGTCCGTTACACGGATAACATAAGTTTGCCCCAAATTCAGCCACTTGTAGTGAGCATGGAAGATATTGTCCTTCATTTAAAGGGACGGGGAACTGGATGTGATGGTGAATGCAGAGGCCGAAGCCATGGGCAAGCTGAAATTGTGCCACAAAAAATACCCACATATTCTCCCTTGACCTTCCTGTTCCAATTAATAGGGGACCGCAGAACACCACTATTGAACACAGAGCAGTGTGAAAAGGTTATTGGTTGAATAACAGATAATGCTTCCAGTCACTTAGCCACCATGACCACCCTGTCTTCCACACGGTCAAGTCTCAGTGGCCGTGAGTCTGGACTGCATATTCCTCACCCTGATCCTCCTTCCTCCCA
Organism: Phyllobates terribilis; assembly: GCF_046119375.1. Classification (NCBI taxonomy): domain Eukaryota; kingdom Metazoa; phylum Chordata; class Amphibia; order Anura; family Dendrobatidae; genus Phyllobates; species Phyllobates terribilis. The sequence goes on from NW_027362765.1 coordinate 43,170,323, forward strand.
CCATGCCGAGTGCCCAGAGACAACTGATTCCACACTTGGACACGCCGAAGAGCTGTTCACTTTTCCATTTATAGATGCGGGCCTCTCCCCTGGTCCACTTGAAGTGGGGCAAGAGGAGATCGCATATAGTGATGCCCAAATATTTGAGCAGTCACAGTCATACGAAGGCAACGGTGGGAAAGTGTCACAAGAGGTGGATGATGATGAGATACAATTGCCAGAAAGTGAGGAGGAGGACCAAGGTGCGGAAGTGGAAGACGAGGTGGTGGATGATATAGTAACTGACCCAACCTAGCAGGAGGACATGCAGAGTGAGGACAGCAGCACACTGCGTTAACAGTTGAAGCCGGGTCCCAGTCGGACCTTGGGACGGAACACGTCCTCCCGACGCCGAGGATTGCAGGCCCTAGGTCAATCAGGGTTTCCCCCACAGTCTACAGCTCCTGCACCTCATCCTTCTCAGCCTCCATCTCCGAAATGACCACAACAGTCACAAGCTGGAAGCATTGCCTCGGCCAAGCGGCAACAGGCTGTGCTGAAGCTAATATGCTTAGATGACAAACCGCACAATGCTGAAGAGTTGTGGACAGCTCTGAAAGAGTAGGCAGATCTGTGGCTGACCCTACAACCAGGCATGGTCGTGTGAGACAATGGCCGGAACCTGGTGGCAGCTCTGAGGCGAGGCGAGCTCACACATGTACCATGCCTGGCCCATGTGCTTAACCTCGTGGTTCAGCGGTTTCTCAAAACCTACCCGGAGCTGCCAGATCTGCTTGTCAAAGTACGCCACCTATGTGCTCATTTTAGAAAGTCAGCTGCAGCTTCCGGGTCACCGACTGGTGGGCGATGTCCCCACGCGTTGGAACTCTACACTGCAGATGTTGGGAAGGATTTGTGAGCAGAAGAGGGCAGTTGTTGAGTACCAGCATCAACAAGGCGGTCGGTATTCAGTTAAGACTCCACACATAAGACCTCAGGAGTGGACATGGATGTCAGACATATGTACCATCCTCCAAAACTTTGAGGACTCCACCAAGATGGTGAGCGGCAATGACACCATAATTAGCGTAACCATCCTGCTTCTCTGTCTTCTGAAACGCTCTCAGCTCAGAATCAAAGAGGATGCATTGTAGGCGGAGCACGATGAGATGGAGCAAGGAACCACAAAGGGTGATTACACACAGCCCAGCCTCATCTCAATGTGGATTGGGTGACAATGAGGAAGAACAGGAGCTAGTTTCATGCGCTATAGACGGTACTACCTGCACAACTGTCATACCGTCTGTTCAGCGTTGATGCCTAAGGACAGGGAGGAGGAGGAGGAGAGCATGGTCAGTCGTCCTCTTGGTGAGGACACAGTCTTGCTTGTTAGCAGTCTGGCAAGTATGGCTGAGTTTATGTTACGCTGCCTTTCCCATGACCCTAGCGTTCTCAAAATTTTGGGTGACAGTCATTACTGGTTGGTGACACTTCTAGACCAACGCTACAAGGAGAACTTTATATCTCTTATTCCTGAGGCGGACAGGTCTACAAAAATGGGGTAGCACCAGAAGGCCCTTGTTGCGGAACTATTAAAAACATTCCCATCTGAAAAAGCTGGCGACAGAGGTCACAGTTCGTTGGACAACCAAGGAGTACAGGCGAGAGAGACAACTCCAATCCAGCAGAGGCAGGGGAACACTGTCAAAGTTCTGGGACAGTTTTCTCAGCCCCTCCCATCGCACAGGCCCTGAGGTGCGGAGTACTCTCACAAGGAGTGCATAGTTTGGGAAGATGCTGAGGGAGTACCTTGCCGACCGTACCAACGTCCTCCGTGATTCCTGTGTGCCTTATAATTATTGGGTATCGAAGCTGGACACGTGGAATGAACTGGCTCTCTACGCCTTGGAGGTCCTGGCCTGCCCTGCCGCTAGCGTTTTATCAGAGCGGTTTTTTTAGTGCCGCTGTTGGAATTATAACTGATAAGTGCATCCGTCTGTCAACTGAAAATGCTGACAGGCTGACTCTTATAAAAATGAACAAGGGCTGGATTGGGCCAGACTTCTCAACACCACTGAATGATAGCAGCGTAACAAACTCAAATCCAGTGTCTTTTTTTGGAAGGTGTATTCCCATGCACCTTTTCACCCCCACACATGGGTATACACTTCCTGATTTTGGCTATTTGCTCTTGTCCTCCTCATCCTCATCCTCCACCACCATATAACCAGGGTGACCATGGCCCGTGATGCAACACCCACATAATTTTTTAAAGGGTGTTTATAATGGCCATAAAAAATAAATGTATACAGTATGTTCATGTATACCTCCAGGGGTAAATGTTTGTCAGCCCATACACTTAGTGCAGGGGCATTACAAGTATAGGAGACCCGCTCCTTTCTAATGGGAACATTTTTTTTTATGAGGTGCCTCCAAATTTTTGGCAACCCTTGTATTCACTGCATAGGCAAACAGTATGGGAGACCCACTTCCTAATAATGGGAACATTTAGAGGAGGGCCTCCTGAAAACAGTCTCTTCAAAAGGGTATTGGGGTGCGTCCAAATTTTGGGCAGCCCTTCCACTCACTGCATACGCAATAACAGTATAGGAGACCCACTCTTTAGTAATGGGAACAACAAAGCATAGCCGGCTGATGGTCCTATAAAAATAGGCTTTGTGACTTTCAGAGTCCCTCCTTCATAAATGAAACAGGATGTGTTTGATGATGTGTCACACACCACATGGCCAGATAAGGTGGTAAAATGTTAAAATGACATTTCCCGTTGAACGCATTTGTCACGGTTGAAAACAATGCAAAAGTGCAAAAAAACGCTACGTGTGAACATAACCAAAAACAAAAATACTCCTCCACACCTTAGGCTATTTATTTTGCCTTATATACAAGTCATTACCCCGGAAAGGATGTTCCTTAACATATTTCCCAGGAAAATCCATTTTACTTTTGTTTTTGAATGTATTATTGTGAGTCCGTAAAAGTGTCGCAAGAGTCACAAATGCTTCCAGGGGTCTTTCCCATGCTGTTCCCATGTCATTTGAGCACTGTTCCCACTGTTGATTTGGGCAGCCGCCTGAAAAATGCTCCAGTTTCCCATAGACTTACATTGGACTCGTTGCTCGGGTCGAGCGCCCGAGTATTCCAATTTGCTGGACCCGAACATCGAGCACCCGAGCATTGTAGTGCTCGCCCATCACTATTAATAATGCTGTTCCACTCATGGCCAGGTGCCCCACCAGTCTCCATTTCTTCTCTTTCGGATGAACTCGTGACTGATTTAGCCAATCACTGTCCGCAGCGGAGACTAATCCATTCCTGCTGTGGATGGAGTTAGACTGGAATAATCACTTGACCAAACGGTCAGAGCAGATTGTTCAGAGATCGGCCCTATATTTTGCTTTGTGGAAAACCTGTATTACTTTAATTTTGGCCTGTGAAATGTTGTAGCTTGCTTTAATAAAAAAAAAGTTAGATTGTGTTCTTTTATTTAAGCTCTAAATGCTTAGATGAGTAAAAGTGCACATCAAAAAGGTCTGAGTGAACAAACCTTAAAAAATACAACATATAATTCTACAGGAAGGAGAATATGTGACTTCTCTAAACAAGATAAAACAAGACTGAACACAAGAACTTCACAGCCATCTACACATGATAGGGGAGATCTCATGACACCTTCTCTCCATCTACCTGAAGATCCTGAGGAACATTGTGATCTTCTTGTTTACAGTCCTGAGGAAGAAGATGACGGGGACATCTCTCCGGTGTTGTCCTCTTACTGGATAAAACTGAAAGAAACACAAAAGGGGCTGAATTCATTCTTTACATACAGATAATCATAGGCCGTGTGTATTTAGTCCTGTCTATTACCTGGTGATGTGAGGGGCTTGGGAACCTCCATCATGACGTCCTTGTACAGATCTTTGTGTTCTTCTAAATACTCCCACTCCTCCATGGATAAATAAACTGTGACGTCCTGACACCGTATAGGAACCTGACACATACAATGATATCATCATCCCCCCCAATTCCCTTCATAGCATTACTGTATAATGTCCAAGCATTTCCAGCAGTATCACCTCTCCAGTCAGCAGCTCAATGATCCTGCAGGTGAGTTCTAGGATCTTCTGGTCATTGATGTCCTCATGTATCAGGAGGTGAGGTAGAGACCCCGTTATTGGGCTCAGGGGTTTTTCCCATCCCTCAGACACAGGGGCCTGACAGCGCTCACTAGAGGTCTTCTGCACTAGTGTATAATCCTGGTTATGGAGAGACACATTAATAAATCTCACTACAGACATTTCCAGAGTCCTCACCTCTCCAGTTCTGTCCATCTGTTATTCCCATAGATAAGAATGATGTAATGTGACGTCATCAGAATCTCTCACCTCTCCAGTAAGCCGGAAGAGGATCTCTAGGATGAGGTGTAATATCCTCTCTGCCATCTTGTCCCTGCTCCTATCCATCCTTGAAGGGGCAATCAGGAAAATTCTCTTATATAGAAAATCTCCACCGAGAGGATCCGATATTATAGGGTCCTGAATGGGAATATGAACCGATGTAACATTAAGAATCTATTCAATATGTTATAAAAACATCTTCAGCACATCAGGGCTGTGGAGTAAGTCAAACCCCTGACTCTGATTCCAATTTCCCTGACTTCCGCTTCCGATACACTGGTAGGAGGAGCTTCACTTCTCATCATGTACATAAAGTACAGCACAGATTCATCTCAACTAAAAGCGTAGATCCTTAGATCAGGAACAGAACAGACATTTCATAACTTTCACAAATTCTTATGAAAACATTTACAGCACATCCTGCATTGAACTACTGCACCAATTTATTATATATATATATATATATTTCAGGAGTGGGTCCATTTTATACCAACTCCAACAAAATGGATACAGATGCCACAGCCCTGCTGTACATCACATCCTCATGGCAGCAACATCTACCTGATGATCCTGCGGAACATTGGGATCTTCTTGTTTACAGTCCTGTGGAAGAAGAGGACGGGGACATCTCTCTGGTGTTGTCCTCTTACGGGACAGAACTGGAGGAAACACATACAGGGACTGAATTCACTCTTTACATACAGATAATTATAGGCCGTGTGTATTTAGTACTGTCTATTACCTGGTGATGTGAGGGGCTGGGGAACCTCAATCATGATGTCCTTGTACAGATCTTTGTGTCCTTCTAAATACTCCCACTCCTCCATGGAGAAATAGACGCCGACATCCTGACACCTTATAGGAAACTGATACACACAATAATGCAGTCATCCCCTCGATCCCTTCATAGTGTTACTGTACAATGTCCCAGCATTCCCAGCAGTCACCTCTCCAGTCAGCAGCTCAATCATCTTGTAGGCGAGCTCGAAGATCTTCTGTTCATTAATGTCCTCGTGTTTCAGGGGGTGATGTGGAGACCCTGTGATTGGGCTCAGGGGTCTTCTCCATTCCTCAGACACAGGGGCCTGACAGCGCGCACTAGAGGTCTTCTTCACTACTGTGTAATCCTGGTTATGGAGAGACACATGAATAAATCTCACTACAGACATTTCCAGAGTCCTCACCTCTCCAGTTCTGTCCATCTGTTATTCCCATAGATAAGAATGATGTAATGTGACATCATCAGAATCGCTCACCTCTCCAGTAAGCCGGAAGAGGATCTCTAGGGTGAGGTGTAATATCCTTTCCGCCATCTTGTTCCTGTCTCCATCCATCCTTGACAGGTTCATCAGGAAAATTCTCCTATATTGAAGATCTCCACTGAGATAATCCGGTATTGTAGGGACCTGAATAGGAAGAAAATTAGCTGATGTAACATCATAAAGAATCTATTCAATATGTTATGAAGACATCTTCTCCATGTCACATCTTCGTGGTGGCAGCATGTAGGGCACATGATCTCCATAAACCATCATGTAACAGAACAGTTACATCCCAGACATACTAGCATTCAATATCGTCATTGCAGAGATGTAAACAGAGACTGAAGGAAACAATGGGCGCCTGAGTGATGGAGTGGAAATACGTCATAAAGATGGAGTGCGGCCTGAACTCGATGTGTTTTGTGTCCTTTCCCCAGAATCTGCCATTTACATGGATAATGGTGCAGAGTATCAATACAGAAGATGTTCCGGTCATAGGGACTCTGAAAATACAAAGTGCAATGACACTGGGAGGGTCCCGGGGAGCGGTCGTGAGGGGGATTTACAGGAATCATTCATTATAACAGCTGCAATTATAAATGTCATTTGAAAAAAAACACGACAGAGACAAGTTTGCTATACAGAAATGGAGAGGCTTCCACAGGAGACGTGTGCGCTTCTCTATCTTCATCATCTACGGGACAGAGGAGAACTGAGCGCGGTAGAAGCAAAATCAAAGTGGGCTACAGGACCTTTGCTGATGTCATGCATATGTGAGATGATGTCACCCGAAGGGGTAGGACCTCTTCCTCCAGCGCAGACCTGATACCAGGAAGCCGCGTTGTGCTGTGGCTGCTGATGAGGCGGTGGAGAGGGTTGCATCTAGTGGATGAAGTGGTTGTAGTGAGGATCTCACCGCAGACTCCATTCTAGACAGTTTAGTGTTCAGGTGACTAGAATGGAGTTGGCTGGAGCGAGGTCCCTCAGAGGAACAACTCCACTCTAGGCGGCTCAGCAGTGACAGGAGCTCATTGTATCCTCCATTCTAGTCTCCTAATTACAGAACTGGCTAAAGTGGAGTGCTGTAGTGAGGGGGCTAAATTGGCTGCAAAAGCGAGGATCGGAGTTTCATTTACATATTTAAAAGATGCTGAGGAAAGAATTTTTTCAGCGAGATCTGAGCGATTTAGTGCCGGTCTACTGGTGAGGACTTTGCTGTAGATCGTTTCCCCAACAAATTGCAATGTGTGAACACAACCCGAGCTTTAGAAATGTAGAAATGAAAATTCAGCCCATAGTTCTCAGACAGTTATTTTAACACACATACTGTAAATAAATTAAAAAAAGGAGAAAGATATAAATATATGCGTAGAATTAAGCCACATTGGAGATAAGTGATGATGAAAGCAAAAAGCACACAAATGACATCACGCTCTTCCACCCCACAGCAGCTCAACACGCAGCCCCACGTGACTAACATCTCCTTCTGTGCAGACCAACCCCCCCCCCCAGGTTCAGCCCCATGCATATGAAAGCAACCCCTTCCCACCACATGCAGCCACACTCAACTAACATCACCCCTTCTCCGCACAACCAAGCAGCATGCAGCCACATGCAAATAACATTACCTACAATCCGAGAAAAGGTCCGGCATACAGCCCCACACGAGTGACATTACCCACTTCCCATTGCAACTGCCCAGCATGCAGGATTATCTGCACAGCCCCTGATCATCCTCACCCCCCCACATATCGCCGCACGGCCCCTCATCATCCTCAACCCCCCCATATCTCCGCACAGCCCCTCATCATCCTCACCCCCCCCATATCTCCGCACAGCCCCTCATCATCCTCACCCCCCCCATATCTCCGCACAGCCCCTCATCATCAATCACTTTCTCCATGCAGTCCCACTCAATTAACATCAACCCTTCTCCTGTGAAAGGCCCCCTATAAGCAGCCCCACACAAGCAGCAGTGGTCATCTTCCTGTGCAACCCTCCAACATGAAGCCCCCAAATAGTAACAGCATCCATGTTTCTTTGCCTCCAAAATACATCCTCAGAGCCCTCACACTGAGTCCTGTGTCCTCGCTGCCAACTTCACACAGCTATATGGTGCAGATCTCAGTCCTCACCTCACAGGGCTCCATGGTGCAGCGCCTCACTCCTCGCCTCAGCACACGCTGCTTCCTGCCATCTGGTTTGCACTAGCATAATACAAGAGGCTCCGACCTTCCGGTGACGTCATCTCTCTCACAGGAGCCACGGCAATCTAGTCTAAAGTGGAGTGGCTAAAAGGAGGTCCTCAGAAAATCAACTCCACTCTAGATGCAGCCATGTGATGGCGGCTCTGCAGGTGGAGGTCTGTGGAGATCCCCCATTACTGGGCTCGGGCCCTATAACATTTGTATTTGTCATTCTGGGGTATTCGGTCAGTATTTTTTCTCAGGAGTGGGTGATAAATGCAGAATTGGTGACTTGTTTCTATTCTACCTTTTCTCTGATTGTTCCTCACCTGGTTTTGGCTCCCACTCCTGAGAAAAAATACTGACCGAATACTGATAGTGGGGCCGGGCCTTAGTCACATGCCGACGAGCTGCTCTTCCTAATTCTCTCTAAGAAAAGCTCGTTGTCACATGACTGTCCGTATGAAAACCTCATATGAGTGAAGTGGCCATGTGATGACTGATGGAACCTGCAATCAGAATCTGAATCCTGACAGTGAGTATATTACACGCTGTCAGGATTGGATACAGGGCTTCATCTTACAACTAAAAGGCTTGTCCAGGTTTGAGATGAAAGTCTGCACTTACTCTCTGTGACTACAGGCTTCTGAATTCTCACAGCGCATGCACTGCATACTTTTAGGATTCTCCGTTGCCGTGGCAACAGTGAATGGTCATGTCAGCACAAGAATGAGATTTGCATACTTCTGGCCACATTCCGACTAGACGTGTCCGGTCTCCCTCAATTAATTTTCATTGAGTGAGGCAACGCATGTCTGGTCGGCACGTGACTGCATGTATACAAATAGCCGACACAAGAGAATCCTGACAGTGCGCAGTGTGAACTGTGAGAGTTCAGAAGTCTGCAGTCACATAGAATGACTGCAGACTCATCATAAACGTGGACAACCTCTTTAATGCTCCTAACATAAATAAAAAAAAAAAAATGTCAGCATCATAAAAAAACATTTACATCCAGGTACCTGATAGATGGATGCTGTCTCTGGAGTCGTTCTCTTTGCTTTCTTCCTCTTGCCCAGACTCCATGATGACTTTTCTCATCCACAGCTGTCTCTGCAGACTTCCATCTTCTCCGGTCTTCTGCAGCACTTCTCCACACGATGCCCTGAAAGATAGCAGTGTAATTATAATGATCTTGAATAAAGATATCTGCCCTATGCTGAGCCCCTGAATAAATAATTGCCCCTCACTATATTCCCTGTATAAAATATGACCCCCACAGTGTCCCTCTTATGGTACATGCTCTCCACACCGCCCTTTCCTTTCCATACTTGGCCCCCTCTTCACACTATCTTCACACTGTGTCCCCCCTATAGGGCTCAGTCTCTATAGTGTGCCACCTCATCACACTCCCCCCCCCCCTTAGCATACTGTTCCCTCCTGGGTGTGACCTTACACTGTCCCCCCATGCTATCCCCCATCCACTACTCAGTCTCTATTCTGTGCCCACTCACACTTTTCTTCCCCCATACTGTCTCCTCACACTATTCCCCTCAATAGTCTTCTTACAAGTTTCCCCCTACCTCCTTATTTTTCCTCCTCACACATCCCCCCCAACTCCCCATCCTGTGTCCGCACACATCCCATCACCCTCTCTTCCCATACTGTGTCCGCACACATTTTCCCCCTCACTACCAATAATGTCTGCACCCACTCCCTCCCCACAGATTAAATCTCCCCTCCGCACTGAATAAATCCGCCCCCCCTCCACACTGAATAAATCCGCCCCCCCTCCACACTGAATAAATCCGCCCCCCCTCCACACTGAATAAATCCGCCCCCCCTCCACACTGAATAAATCCGCCCCCCCTCCGCACTGAATAAATCCGCCCCCCCTCCACACTGAATAAATCCGCCCCCCCTCCACACTGAATAAATCCGCCCCCCCTCCACACTGAATAAATATGGCCCCTGCACAATAAATAAATAGCCCCGCTCTTGAATAATGAATAAATATGCACCCCCCTGCACAATAAATACCCCCTTGCACAATAAATAAATATGCCCCCTGCACAATTAATAGCCCCTCTGAATAATTAATAAATACTCCTCCTGCACAATTAATACCCCCCTGCACAATAAATAAATATGCCTCCCCTGCACAATAAATATGCCCCCCCTGCTCAATAAATAAATATGCTCCCCTGCACAATTAATAAATATGCCTCCCCTGCACAATAAATATCCCCCCTGCACAAATAATAAATATGCTTCCCCCATCCCCCACCCGGTCTGAATCTTCAGTGTCTTCAGCTTTACAGGAGCACTTACCACCGTTGCTCTTCCCTCCTGCAGGCGCCGGCGAGTGACTTCAGCAGCATGATCACATGACCTGATCACTCTGAGCAGACGGTCAGAGCTTCAATTGTAATTGCATCTCCAAGACGCAAGTACAATCACTGGGAGCCGGCACACCGCAGCTTCTCTGAGCGGGCTGTCAGCTTGACGCCCGCTCAGAGAACGTTCGAATCTCGGTCCGGGGGACGACAGAATGCAGCCGCCGGGGGGGACGGACACCTCGGACCGCAGCATTAGGCGGCCCAACAGCGCCCCCCAGCCGGCTGCACCCAGGGCCTGCCCCCACTAGATACGCCCCTGCCTGGACCCTCCCAGTGTCATTGCACTTTGTATTTTTGAAGTCCCTGTGACCGGAACGTCTCCTGTATTGATAATCTGCACCATTATCCGTGTAGATGGCAGATTCTGGGGAAAGGACACAAAACACATCGAGTTCAGGCCGCGCTCCATCTTTATGGCATATTTCCACTCCATCACTCAGGCACCCATTGTTTCCTTCAGTCTCTGTTTACATCTCTGCAATGACGATATTGGATGCCAGTATGTCTGTGATGTAACTCTTCTGTTACATGATGGAGATCATGTGCCCTACATGCTGCCACCATGAAAATGTGACGTGGAGAAGATTTTGTCATAACATATTTAATAGATTCTTTATGATGTTATATCAGCTCATCTTCTTCCCCTTCAGGTCCCTACAATATCAGATCCTCTCAGTGGAGATCTTCTATATAAGAGCATTTTCCTGATGGACCTGTTAAGGATGGATAGAGACAGGGACAAGATGGCAGAGAGGATATTACACCTCACCCTAGAGATCCTCTTCTGGCTTACTGGAGAGGTGAAAGATGCTGATGACGTCACATTACATCATTCTTTTCTATGGGAATAACAGATGGACAGAACTGGAGAGGTGAGGACCAGGGCTGTGGAGTCGGAGCCGTGTAATCGGAGTCGGTGTCCATTTTGGTGGAGTTGGAATCGGTATAAAATGAACTGACTCCAACTACTAAAATATATAATAAATTGGGTACAGCAGTTCAATGCAGTTTGTGGGGAATATTTTTTCAGTAGAATTTGGGAAAGTTGACTGTATTACTACACGTTATGTGAATTGTTATATGTATATTGATAACTGTTTGCTGTAAATTTTTGAAACCTAAATAAAAATAATTGGTTTAAAAAAAAAAAAGAATTTGGGAAAGTTATGAAATGTCCTATAAATGTCTGTCCTATTCCTGATCTAAGGGTCTAGACTTCTAGCTGAGATGAATCTGTGCTAAAGCAAATTTATCACTAAAAACATGAGCCATGTATGAGGGAGTCGGAGTCGTGGAGTCGAAGTTGGAGTCGGTGTCATGGAAATTGAGGAGTCGGAGGTTTGGCTTACTGACTCCACAGCTCTGGTGAGGACTGTGGAAATGTCTGTAGTGAGATTATTAATGTGTCTCTCCATAACCAGGATTACACAGTGGTGAAGAAGACCTCTAGTGAGTCAGGCTCCTGTGTCTGAGGGATGGGGAAGACCCCCAAAGCCCAATCACAGGGCCTCCACCTCAGCCCCTGATACATGAGGACATCAATGACCAGAAGATCCTAGAGCTCACCTACAAGGTGATTGAGCTGCTGACTGGAGAGGTGACACTGCTGGGAATGCTGGGACATTAAACAGTAACGCTGTGAAGGGATCAGGGGGATGACGGTATCATTGTATGCGTCAAGTTCCTATAAGATGTCAGCATGTCACCGTCTATTTCTCCATGGAGGAGTGGGAGTATTTAGAAAAACACAAAGATCTGTACAAGGACGTCATGATGGAGGTTCCCCAGCCCCTCACACCACCAGGTAGACATGTGTGACACCCCAGGGGTCTGGTTGCCACAGTAATAGAGATATTATGTCTGAGAGCAAGTGGGAGGTTTCTCTGGTCAGGAGCCCTAAGCATGCAACACTGCCCGTCCAGACCTGGGAGGGGAGGAATCTGCCCTTATAAACTGGGTCTGGGGCGGGATTAAGTCAGTCAGAGCCTGGAGAGGGAAAGTGACAACAGGAGCTCTGTAGGAGCAGGAGCGAGTGCCAGAGGCTGGAAGCTAGAGAGCTCGCCTTGGCTGAAGACACTAATACCGGACACGGAGTCCGAGGCTGTGAGGACATCCAGGTCCAGCAGCAGAATCCAACCGGCAGGGGATTCCATGTCCTCTGGCCTTAGAAACCCGAAGGCACAGTCACAAGCAAGGGACCAGCACCGCCATCATGAAGCGGAGGCTAACGGAAGGCCCCAAGTCACCGGCCATACGGGTGAGCACCACACGGTATACTCAGGGACGTGGGCTACTTCTACCCGCATAGAGCAAGGTAGCCAGGAAAGAGTGCAGATAGTCGGGGAGGCCTACAACTCCACCTGGCCAGGGGAGATCCTGCTTGCTCACAGACTGACCAGGCCCCTACTGCTAACCAGTACTCCCGGGAGGGTCTGCTTTATACCATCAGTAAAGACCCTGAACTGCACCACACGTCTCTGTGATTCCTTGCCGCACCAGCACCATTACTACTGGGATGCTCACACCATCACTCCCATCATCCACCTTAGCTGCCCTGAGGCAATACTTCTCCCGTGGGGAGTTATCCCATACTCGGCTGCGCAAACAACATCAGCCTCAGCGGCGGTCCCCACTGACCGCAATCCACGGGTGGCGTAGTCGGACATTGTTCTTACCTATAGACTGCCACTGGTTTGACCGCCCTGGGCACGGACCGGGTCACCGCCACGGAGAACTACAACCCCCAGCGATCCGGCTCCGGGTATCCCCCCCTGCACCGCATAGGCCCAGGGGGCGCGTCACATGAATAAATACACACAGCCTATAATTATCTATATGTAAAGAAAAAATTCAGTTCCTTTATGTGTTTTCTCCAGTTGTATCCAGTAAGAGTACAACACCAGAGAGATGTCCCTGTCCTCTTCTTCCACGGGACTGTAAACAAGAAAATCCCAATGTTCCTCAGGATCATCAGGTACATGGAGAGACGGTGTCATGAGTAGAGATGAGTGAACATTTCAATGTTCGTTTCGGAAATGTTCGCCGAATATATAAACATTCGCCGAGTGTTCGTCGAACGTTTCCGAACGCCATAGTATTCAATGGGAGGCCCAAAAAAAAACCACGCATATACAGCACCTTCAAACGGGTTCAAAAGCTTCCAAAACACATCAAATTAGGGGTAGACACCAGGAAAGTGCCATCAATTGACCCAGAGTACAAGTACTATAATTATTATTGCTACTACAGAGACATTTATTCCGTGGCGCTTTACATGTGAAAAGGGGTTAACGACTGGTACAAGAGGAGAGAGGACCCTGCCTGCGAGGGCGCACAAACAGTGTACAAGGGATGGGTGAGAATACAGTAGGTCAGGGTACAGCTAATCGTGCAGCGGTATGCTGGAGCGAGGGTTACCGCAGATTGTATGCTTGTCAGAAGAAGTGGATCTTCAGCTTCCTTTTCAAGGTTTCCACGGTAGGCGACAGTCTGATATGTTGGAGTACAGCGTTACACAATAGCAGAGATGCACAGGACAAATCTGCTGAGAGCCTAAATCACGGTAAGCTTCCAGGATCTCACAACTGAGCAGATTAACCCCTGCACCAATTAATATGAAGGCAATAGGCTTCTAATGAGTGCAGGAGTGGGAGGAATCAGATGCTGCTGTCTTCTAGCTCCTCTCTGTCACGGTAAATCCGTGACACCCTGCAAGCTTCAGCACAATGTTCACAAGGTAGACTGCAGCAGTGGTCGGTCTCCTAGACAACGAGCTAACTCCTTTATGATGATAGAGGACAACATCTGCAAGTAGTTTGGATGTTATCCCCGTGTTTGCGGTGGTTTCCCCCAGGTTCTCCGGTTTCCTCCTCAGTAAAAAAGCAGCCATACAGGAGTGTTCAGTGTTAAAAAAATTAAGATCTGACACCACCATTTCCATGGCCAACAGATTGGAGTGGTGGAGTTCAACCTCTTAGCTTTGTCATGTGTAGGAGGAAACAATCTTTTACATGACCACAACTGCGGGACCGAGAGCTGGCTGCAGTGCTTAGAGAGGGCGGAGTACGGTGAAACGGACAAACTGCTGGCCCGTGAGTGAGGTGCAGGCGGAGATGTTACGGTGGATTGAGAAACGTAGTGTGCTCAGTGAAACAAACACAGCAGGCATGTCCGCTTCCGTTACAGCTCTCACTCAGCCTGATTGGAACGGGTAGAGAACCAGAGGTTCTGTGGTTGGAGACGTGCGTGACAATACTTGGCATGGTAACAGAGGAGCAGGAAGAAGCAGCAGATGCGGTTGAAGGGGCAGCTGTTGGTTGTTGAGGTCGGCATTTTATCGCAGTGAGATTGCCAGAGTAATGCATGTTGATTGCTCATGTGAAGGTTCATGCACGTAGTAGTCAAGTTATTGCAGTTTTTCCCTCTACTGAGTTTTTTCTTCCAAAGTTTGCAGATAACGTGAGGCCCAGGCTAGGCAACCCTTGCCGCCCCTGCGAGCTGCAGACCCGCGACCGTTGCTGGCCACAGCCACAGTTGTGGCTAAGGATGCAGTGCTCCTCGTGCTTGCATTACTCCATGTCTGCGCCGTAGGGTGAAACGTAACCTCCTCGTCTTCTTTCTCCTCCATCACCTCAGATGAGCTACTCGGCTGCTGACTCTGGGTTCACACCAAGTAGGATCTTCAACCTCGTCATCATCTAATGTGTTATCCCATTCCTCGCCCTCAGGCCCTCAGAGTGACCCTTCTCCTCTTGTTGCCCTGACAGCGCAGTACAGTCCGCATGAGCCTCAGGTATCTGAGTCTCATCAGGATCATCTCCCTCCCCGGTGGTTAGCGTCTGGTGACGAGGGTCAGGAACCTGCTCGGACCCTACTTCGTCCTGCCCTGAATCTAACCTAAAAAAATTTTGGGCATCTGTGCAGATGCTTTCCTCCTCTTGACTCTGAATGTTTGGAGTACACTTCTGATGCCCATGGTATAGAATGGGTGAACAGTTCTACAGACTCGCCCATCTCTGGTTCCCTACAGTCATTTCGGCAGTTGGACAGTAGTGACGCAGGGGGAAGCAAGGGTAATTGGGGTGCCACCTCTGTGGACTGTACTGTGTGTGCTGTTGAGGTGGAGGAAGAAGAGGAGAGGCCACTTGAAGCAGCGCTTGCCATGCGCTGGAGCACCTGCTCTTTCTGGCCCTTATCAACAAGGCATATCGCTGTGCAGCTGCCAAAGAAAGGGAGTGGAGTAGCCCGTCCAGTAACAGAAGTTGTCAGTTGTCTTCGGATAGGACATGACGGTGTTGGTTCACTAGTGCTTTCACTAACATTACCACCTAACCCACTTTTACCTTGAACACCAAGCCTATTCCCCCTTCCACCACGACCTCTCTTTTTCCCACTCATGTTGCTCAGATAGTGTGGTAGGAGCACGCTATTAGCAAAACAAAATTAGATTTTTTTCTCTTCAACAGCTCTGCACACACCTGAATTTCAGCGGCATTAAATGACAGAGTAAGATATGGCTTGCTGTATAACGTTACTAACAGAAGAAACTATTTTTTTTACTGTGGATGAGGCCTGTATAACATACAAGATATTCTCCAAACTATTTCAAACTCGGATCTAGCCTGCCGTATCACGTTAGGATAGATTTTTTTACTCTGCATAAGCTCTGCATACAGCTGAATTTCACCGCCACTAACATAGTAGCTGGCTTATAGCAGAGTGTATCACGTTTGTCACACACACACACACACACACAAATATTTTTTGGACTCTGCCAAGCAAGAGAAAAAATATTTGTTTTTACTCTGAAAACAGCTGAACTTCAATGCCACTAAAGTAGTAGGTGGCTTTTAGCAGAGTGTATCACATTTGCGACACAAAACAATCTTTGGTGGACTCTGGCTGGCTACAGAAAAAAAACAATTTTTTTTTTTACTGGGCATACAGCTGAATTTCTCCCACCAAAAAATGACAAAGTGGGTTACTATAGCTTGCACGATCACATTAGCAAATGAAAAGAAAAGGTTTTTGTGCTCTGCACTGAGAAACTCTACAGAGTCTGCATACAGCTCAATTTCAACCCCACAAAATCAAAAGGTGGGCTACAAGGGCTAGCTTGTTTGGTTTATCACATTAGCACGTGAAAAAACAGATTTAAGGCATACTCGTGCATGGAGCACAATACAACTGGTGCACAACACACTTCTATGGCATGGACCCTGCTGTTTCTGTCTGAATCTGAGTAATTGCACAAGATAAAAAATATTCTGCAACATCGATTTCACAGGTACACCACTCAGGACTTATCTACACTAACTGATTTCCACAAAAGCGCCCATCTACCTGTATGTATCTAAAATTCCTCTGTACACAGGAGCACACTCAGAAGCGTCTATCACCAGCAGTGACATGCATAAAATGGCGCTGAGGGAACATGGCCGCTCTTTATATAGAGAGGACATGTGATTTCAGCAGCCAATGGCGGAAGCCCTTGTGTCTGGACAGTGTGGATGCTTCCTGTGCTGATTGGCTAGCCGTGCTTTCCTCACTAAAACTTACAGGGAAAAAAAAAGATTACAAGCGCACCGCTGCTTTGACCTCTTCTGAGCTTTCCCCAGTCCCTTCACTCATCTAACAAATCCCGCCCGCTCATCATAAACGGGCACTATGCTAGCCAAACTGTTTAAAACGCTTTAGTTGCCCCGCAATCACGTTCCCGCATTTATTCGCAGAATGTTGCAGATTTTCCCGAATTTAAGAAAATTTGCTTGCCTTTCCGATCACAAATCCAAATGTGCCATATTCGTGTCGAATTTAAGTTGTAAGTTCAGATTTCAAACAAATTCGCTCATCACTAGTCATGAGATCTCCTCTATGATGTGTAGATGGCTGTGAAGATCTTGTGTTCAGTCTTGTTTTATCCACCAGTATTATATGTTTTATAATGAGAACGGTGGAGATGGCAGGATTACAGCTGATCATAAATGTGACTTCTCAATCTGTCTGTGACTTTTATAATATTTCTTTCAGGGTGAAGATCTGACCCATATTAATACTACAGAGACATATGTGAGGGGTGATGAGTGGTGTAAAGAGGAGATTCCTACAGATAACTGCCCAGGTGAGAAATAACCATTAAATGCGGGAAAAATCACACATTCCTGTAGAATTGCATATTGCATTTTTTAGGTCTTGTTTATTCAGAACATTATGTGCATTTTTACTGACTGAAGGATTTAGTTCTTAAACAAAAGAACACACTCTTTAACATCTTTTTCTATTAACGCATTTTAGCTACAACATTTCACAGGCCAAAATTTAAAATAATACAGTATTTCCACAAAGAAAAATATAGGACTGATCTCTGTCTCTGTACAATCTACTCTGACTGTTCGGTTATGGAGTCTAACTCTATCCACAGCAGGAATGGATTAGTCTCCACTGCAGATAGTGATTGGCTAAGTCGGTCATAAGTTCGTCCGAAATAGGAAGTATGGAGACTGGTGGGGCACCTGGCCATCAGTGGAATATAATTATTAATAATAATTATATCTCATGAGATATAAACGCTTGAGGGCCTTGGACTTGGCATTAATGTGTATTGGACACGCACTTTGCATCAGTCCCACCGTGGACTTGGTGCGGTGGCAGCTCAGAAGAGGTAAGTAACTCCCTTATACGATGGGAATCTATGACCTCAAGATAGAATTCAGAGAATATGTAGAATAAGGATTTGTATAGCGATAATCCAGCACCACATAGAAAGGTTAAAACATCAATTTTATTGCCTCTTTAAAAATCATTTTTCTGTGCAGGCATGCTCTAACGAAAAACACATACACTTATGGCCTCATCCTGACGGCGTGTTTCATGCTTGTTCACAGGCCTTATTCATAGCCTGGAGAACAATACCAGTTATCAGAGTATTAAACACTGGTGATTACATGGTACAGGAATAATCACTTAATCCAACACTAGAAAATGACCTCAACAATACAGAAAGGACATACAAAAATAAAAAGTAGAATATACAGTATATAAGATGTTGACAGATTTACATGATATACGTCTTTTCGAGTCTACCCTTGGATACGTCCAGGGGATTTTGCACTCAGAGGCTGTGTGCGCGTGATCGCCTCAAAGTCAGCGAACACCCGGCACTCAGTGCCAGGAGCGGTGCCTCACCGCTTCCTACACTTTAACCCATTAAATGCTGCGATCAAAATCAATTGCAGCATTTCGAGTGCAGGCAGAGGGAGGAAGCCCCCACAGCCCTTGGATCGGTGCCTCTACAACATCATTGCGGGTGGCCGATCATTGCTAAGGTGACCAGATGACGACATCCGGGTCACCAGAGCTATCAAACTTGCTAGATCATGCGAAGTGCATGATCTAACAAGTTTGCCTGTGCAGCGCTGACAGTTTGTATACCATAGGAATGCTCATGTATTCCTATGCTATACAAGCGATCAGCCTGAAAAAAGTGAAAGTCCCATAGTTGGACAAAGTAAAAAAGTGAAAAAAAAAATTGTAAAAATAAAAATCAAAGAATAATAAAAATAGATTGTACCCATAAGTAAATATTTTTATGAAAAAAAAAATAAACAAAAAATGTACACATTTCATATTGCCGCGTTCGGAACAACCCCACCTATAAAACTGTCCCACTAATTAACCCCTTTAGTTATCACTGTAAAAAAACAAAACATCATCATACCGCCGAACAAAAAGTGGATAAAACGTGATCAAAAAGACAAATGTAAATAAAAAAAAATTTTTTACCATTCTTTTACGGTCACACTATATAAATCCATGCCGGTTGCAAGGATTTATATAGTGTGACCAAGTTGTTAAGCACTTTCCAAGTGATGCTAAAATTGCTTGGAAAGCGCTTGACAACTCACATGCGAAAATGCATGCAAAAACGTTTAATTTCCGCTTGTCCCTGGTAGGAAAAACGCATGTAAAATCCGCATGCGCTTTTTCTGCCAGGGAGATGCAGAAACACTCAGGAAAAATCCAGAGCATTTATGCATCGTGGGTACATAGCCTAATTATTTTTTCTATAAAATGGTTTTTATTGTAGTGCCAAAACATAAAAAAAAAATTATATAAATGTGGTATTGCCGTAATTATACTGACTCGAAGAATAAAGCTGCCTTATCAATTTTACCACATGCGGAACGACATAAGAAAAAAAGAAAGTTCTGAATTGCTGGTTTTTGTTCATTCTGCCTCCCAAAAATCGGAATAGAAAGCGATCAAAAAATGTCATGTGCCCGAAAAAGTTACCAATTAAAACATCAACTCAACTCTGTCGGCCGAAATATGGAAAAATTATAACTCTCAAAATATGATGAAGCAAAAAAAGCATGTTTTAGTGTGTAATAGTAGTCAAACATAAAAACCAGATATAAATCTAGTATCACTGTAATTGCACCGACCCGAAGAATAAAATCGTCTAATCACTTATACCACACGAGGAACGGCGTAAAAAAATAAATAAAACCAATTCTTCTTCTGCTGCTGATATGTTCATTCTGCCTCACAAAGATCACAGTATGGCTTTGGGATATCGTCGTACTCAGGAGAAATTGAACAGCAAATTTTGGGGTCCATTTTCTCCTGCTATCCTCATGAAAATGAAAAAAATTGGGGCTAAAACAACATTTTTGTGGGAAAAATATATATTTTTTAATTTTCACAGATCAGCGTTGTAAAATTCAGTGAATCACTTGTGGATACAAGGTGCTCACCACACATCTAGATAAATTCCTTGAGGGGTCTATTTTCTAAAATGGGGTCACTTGTGGCTTTTTTTCACTGTTTAGGCACAACAGGGGCGCTCCAAATACGACATGAAACTTGCAGACCATTCCTCAAAATCTGCGTTCCAAAACGTCACTCCTTCTTTTCTGAGCCCTGCCGTGCGTCCAAACTGTAGTTTTTCTCCACATATTGGGAATCAGCGTACTCAGGAGAAATTGCACAACAAATTGTATGGTGCAATTTTTCCTGTTACCCTTATGAAAATGCAAAATTTGGGGATAAAAAAACATTTGTGTGAGAAATGTGATTTTTTTTTTTTTTTTTAATTTTCACGGCTCAACGTTACAAACTTCTATGAAGCACCTGGAGGTTCAAGGTGCTCACCACACGTCTGTATAAGTTCCCTGAGGGGTCTAGTTTCCACTGTTTAGTCACATCAGGGGCTCACCAAACGCAACATGGCATCCGCTAATTATTTCAGCAAATTTTACATTCAAAAAGTCAAATGGTGCTCCTTCCCTTCCTAACTCTGCCGTGTGCCCAAACAGTGGTTTTCCCCAATATATGGGATATCTGTGTGCTCAGGAGAAGTTGCTAAACAAATTCTTTTCTCCTGTTACCCTTGTGAAAGAAAAAATAATTGGGTCTAAAGTAACATTTTTGTGAAAAAAAGTTAAATGTTTATTTTTTTCTTCCACATTCCATTAATTCCCGTGAAGCACCTGAAGGGTTAATTAACTTCTTGAGCGTGGTTTTGAGCACCTTGAGGGGTGTAATTTTTAGAATGGTGTCACTTTTGGGTTTTTCCTGTCATATAGACCCCTCAAAGTCACTTCAAATGTGATGTGGTCCCTAAAACAATGGTTTTGTAAATTTTGCTGGAAAAACTAGAAATCAATGGTCAACTTTTAACCCCTATAACTTCCTAACAAAAAAATTATGTTTCAAAAATAGACATGTGGGAAATGTTATTTATGAACTATTTGTGTCACTTATCTCTCTGATTTAAGGGCATAAAAATTTAAAGTTTGAAAATTGCTACATTTTCGCCAAATTTCAGTTTTTTACAAATAAATGCAAATCGTATCGAACAAATTTAACCACTATCATGAAGTACAATATGTCACGAAAAAACAATCTCAGAACCAGTGGGATCCGTTGAAACGTTCCAGAGTTATCACTTCATAAATTGACTGTTCACAATTGTAAAATTTGGCCTTGTCATAAAGGTGAAAATAGGCTTGAGCGGTAAAAGGGTTAAAATTTCTGTTGGGAGAAGACACCTTCAAATAAAAAAAATGGAGCAGTTTGCAAAAGAAGAATGATCCAAAATTCCAGTTGAGAGATGTAAGAAGCTTGTAATGATAATAGGAAGCAAATGATTGTACTTATTTATACCAAAGGGTGTGCAACCAAATATCCAGTTGCGGATGCCAACAATTTTCTCCGGCCCATTTTTGGGGTTTTAAGTGGAATTATGTCCAATTTGCCATTTTTTTCTCTTTTTTTTGTGTTGTTCCAATACACACAAAGGAAATAAACATGTGTATAACAAAATGTGTAATTGCAATAATATTATGGGAGTAATAATTCGTTTTCTGGAAAAATTTCAAAGGTGCCAACACTTTTGACCATGACTGTAAATCCATATAATAACAACCTCACAGTGTACCATACCAAAGCCAATTGAATGTTCAAATTATCCAGAAAAAGCTAAAAAAAAGCAACTCCAACTCCAATCATGCATAGGTAAAGTAATAAAATACAGAAAAGAAAAATGGATGTAATATCACAATTAAATAAAAAAATATAAATAATAAATATAAATTTAAAGAGCACCAGAAAGCGCTAAGAGTGGTGTCTACCAAAATAACCAAATGTAACAAAAAATATATGACGGTTGGAGTATTTGGAATAAAGGATTGCACAAATGAAGTTTGTTATAGGGACCGCATTAAGAGGCCATCAATGGAGGGTACATATTATACGTCCCGTAGTGCCAGCTAGGGGGATCAATTAGGAGAGACTCCAGCTTCCTCAGAGGAAAAAAGTCAACAAAAATGAGTTTAACACCCTTCACGACCTTTGACGTACATGTATGTCAAAAGGTCATATCCTTTTATAAAAAGCATTTTCAAAGCAATCAGAC
The DNA here is from genome assembly GCF_046119375.1 of Phyllobates terribilis. Classification (NCBI taxonomy): domain Eukaryota; kingdom Metazoa; phylum Chordata; class Amphibia; order Anura; family Dendrobatidae; genus Phyllobates; species Phyllobates terribilis. Next base: position 43,192,481 of record NW_027362765.1, read on the forward strand.
CTCTAATATAGGACATACAGGTAAGTATAGATTCACATTTCTATCACCTGTATGCCCATATCAGAGGTCAGATAAGTGCCAGGGGGTGACAGATTCCCTTTAAGAGTATAAAAACCCACTCCAAATCACACACCAATTCTTAAAAATAAAGGAATTTAAAAAGTAAGCATATTTGGTATCCCCTGCATAGTATTCATTAACCTATTAGCTTAACGATACAACCACTTATTTTATATTTTACAAAGTTCTGAATTTTTATACGTCACTAATCCACCGGATTATCAAGGTCCAGAACAAGATGGCATTGGAAGCTGGAATGAAGATCTCTTCTCTTCAGCGATGAGTCCAGGTTTTGTCTTGAATGAAACGATAGACAGAGATTGGTCTGGAGACTACAGGGGCCATGCAATGAAGAAGCCTTAATGAGGGAACATCACACTGGTCCTACTCCCATGATTACTGTGTGGGGGACATAATGTACGGTATCCGGACCCCTCCAATATTCATCTCAGGTACACTAATAGCTCGGCATTGCAGTGGTATGGCCAGTCCTCCAAAGTATCACAGGAGCTGTTTTTCAACAGACACAACAACCCCAGGCTGCATATTGCGTGTGGTACTGTGAGCTTCCTGTGTGACCTAGAAGTGTCCTCTGGAATTCTCTCCCATTGAGCACATCTGAGACATCATTGGCTGGCAATTGCAAAGGGAGCTGCCAGCAGCAGATCTTGAGGATTTTCTTGCCCATGTGAATTCTGTACGGCAAAACATTTCTCAGATGACCATTGACCCCTTCATGAGCATTTTCCGTTTTTGCGTTTTCATTTTATGCTCCCCTTCTTGCCGTGGCCATAACTTTTTTATTTATTCTGTCAATATGACCGTGTGAGGGCTTATTTTTTGCTGGACAAGTTGTACTTTTGAACAGCATCACTGGTTTTACCATATTAGGTAATGGAAAACAAGAAAAAAAATCCAAATGTGAAATTGCAAAAAAAAAAGTGCAATTGCACAGTTGTTTTTTTGGGATTTTACCATGTTCCTTGAATGCTAAAATTGACCTGTGATTATGATTCTCCAGGTCATTCTGAGTTTCTAGACACCAAACATGTGTAGGTTCTTTTTTATTTAAGTGGTGAAAAAAATTCAAAGTTTGCTAAAAAAAAAAAAAAAATATATGGCACCATTTTCCGAGACCCGCAGCGTCTCCATTTTTCGTGATCTGGGGCCGGGTGAGAGCTTATTTTTGTGCGCTGAGCTGATGTTTTTATTGATACCATTTTGGGGTAGATACGATGTTTTGATCGCCCGTAATTCCATTTTATTGCAATGTTGTGTCGACCAAAAAATTGTAATTCTGGCTTAGAATTTTTTTTTTTAATGAACGGATTAATTATTTTTTTATATTGATTGGCGATCCTGAACTTAGCGATACCAAATATGTGTATGTGGGGGGTATTCTTACAGTTTTATTTTGAATGGTGCGAAAGGGGAGTTATTTAAACTTTTTTTTATATTTTTTTCGCTTTTTGCATGCTTCAATAGTCTTCATGGGAGACTAGAAACAGCACTTGCCTGATCACATGGACTACACACAGGCGATGATCAGATTATCTGTGTGTAGCAGATTTGCTCACTTGCTGCCAACCGCTGGCAGTAACAACCACAGGGGTCTCCTGCAGACCCAGGGTTGTCATGCCGACCCATCGGCAACCCGCACTCATGTGACGGGGTCACCGATAGGCGGGGCTTATGACACGCTTCCCGGAAGCGCGAGTTAAATGCCGCTGTCAGAGATTGATAGCGGCATTTAACTAGTTAACAGCGGCTGTTGTGGGCACATGTCAGCTGAATAGATCAGCTGACGTGCCCGGAAAAGTGCGGGCTCAGCGTCGGAGCCCGCTCCAAACGTGGAGCGTACTATTATGGAGTTAATAACCTCATTTATAGCAACCAAAGCGAGTAAGTGAATTCTGACACAAGCCATTCATACTCTATATTGAAAAGATGTAGAAGTTTTGTTTCCATTTTGATAATTTCCAAATTACTAACATGTTTTTCACTCCTGGGATTTACATAATTACACAACTTTTCTTTCTGAGTGTTACAATTTCAATATTGAGGAGTGTGGTAAGTCTGGCATATTGTGGTACGGCTCCCCCACTGCTCCCGACGGGCTTGCATTACCTGCAAGGCAGACAGTGAGGTGACTGGCTGCCATGCTGTCAATGTGATGTCAGCGCCGCAGCCAATGCCAAACATCAGGAGCAGTGATTGAGACTCGCTGGTGGACTCCAGGAAGGTGAGTCCACTGCAGTTAGTTTTTTTTTTTAAAGCGAAATGCAGCGATGGACATATTTTATTTCAAAGACAGCAACCCCTTCAGTGATATTGGTCAATTATTCTGTGTAAGGTGGCGGTGTTCACACCGTGCAGTAACTGAGGCAGTGACCCAAGCAAGTCCAGCATAAACAGCTTTTATTTCAGCAACTAACGGGTTAACAGAAAGTCCTCCGGTTCGCAGCCGGGTTAACAGAAAGACCATACACAATGGTTGCCTTGGGCAACGGCCGCGCCGGGCCGCTCAGAGCCTGATGGGTGCAGAGCCCTCCCAGGCGTGGGTTCAGCTATACACAGTCCTGCTGAGTTCTTCTGCTATGCTCCTAGCAGGTTCCAACACTGAACAACACTAATCCTTAGTGCAGGGTTTTTAAAGGACCTGTGGCAAGAGCCACTGGAAAACCCGGGTTGAAGGGAGGAGGCTGCCTCCTGTAACCTTCCTCCAAGGAATGAAGGCCCTGCCGGGTTTTTACTAATCTGCCTTAGCCAGATAGCCTGACTAGGTCAATGCTCACCTTCATTCCTGCATTGTAGCCGCAGGTGTGTCTGTGACTGCAATGCACTCCAATGGTTTTAATAGGTCTCTGTGCACATTCTGGGGGAGATATAACATCCCTCATATACAATCTCGGTCACTGCCTCACATATCCCCCCCCCTCTGTTCAAACTTGTGGGATTGAACATTTGCCACCATACAGGGTGCCCGGGACAGGGCATTCGCGTTTGCCTGCGACTCCCCAGGGCGATGTTCTACAGAGAAACTGAAATTTTGCAGTGACAGGAACCACCTGGTGACTCGCGCATTCCTCTCCTTGGCATTCCTCATCCATACCAAGGGTGAGTGGTCCGTCACCAAGCGGAACTGACGCCCGAGTAAATAATAACGTAGCGATTCCAAGGCCCACTTAATAGCCAAACACTCCTTCTCTACCACGCTATAGTTTTTCTCTGCCGGGACAAGTTTTCTACTCAAGTAGGTGACCGGGTGTTTTTCACCATTCACTTTTTGTGACAATACCGCCCCTAAGCCTACCTCCGAGGCATCTGTCTGTACAATGAAGGTTTCCTTGACGTTGGGGCTGATGAGGACCGTCTGTCCACACAGGGCCAACTTCATGGACTGAAAGGCTTCTTCTGCCTGAGGGTTCCACTGAACCATTACCGATTTTTTTTTTTTTCCTTTCAAGAGATCGGTCAGGGCCGCTGTTCTCCCAGCAAAATTAGGTGTAAACTGGCGGTAATACCCAAGGATGCCAAGGAACGCCCTCACCTGCTCTGTACTTGACGGTTTAGGCCAGTTTTTTATGGCCTCAACTTTATTGATTTGGGGTTTTATAACTCCTCGGCCTGTCACATACCCCAAATATCGGGCTTCCTCTAGCCCTATCGCACATTTTTTTGGGTTTGCCGTTAACCCCGCGGCTCTAAGAGAATCCCGCACCGCTTGTACCTGTGATAGGTGCGTATGCCAGTCGGTGCTAAAGCTGATAATATCTAGATACGCGGACGCGTACTCCTGATGAAGCTTGAGCACTATGTCCATCAACCTCTGGAATGTAGCCGGGGCCCCATGTAACCCAAAAGGTAAGACCACATAGTGATATAGACCCTCCGGAGTTACGAAGGCGGTCTTTTCCTTCGCCGATTCTGTGAGAGGTACCTGCCAGTAACCCTTGGTGAGATCGAGTGTAGTAAAGTACTGGGCCTGCCCCAGCCTCTCAATCAGCTCATCCACCCTGGGCATCGGATAAAGGTCAAACTTCGACACTTCATTTAGTTTTCGGAAATCGTTACAGAAGCGTAACGATCAGTCTGGTTTCGGAATCAGTACGATGGGGCTAGCCCACTCACTCCGTGATTCCTCGATGATGCCTAGCTGGAGCATCTGTTTTACCTCAGCCGTGATGGCTTGCCTCCGGGCTTAGGGTACCCGGTACGGTCTCATTCGCACCCTTACCCCAGGTTCAGTAACAATGTCATGTTGGAGAACTGTAGTCCTACCCGGTAGCTCTGAGAACACGTCGGTATTCTGCTGCACCAGTGAGCGAGCCTCCCATCGCTGCTGTTTAGTGAGAGCATCACTTATCCTGACCTCTCCGGACGCATCCCTGGCTGAAGGTAGAGAATTCTCTGGCTTCATGCCCGGAGTGACGTCTATAACTAAACACTCTCGATCTTTCCAAGGTTTTAGCAGGTTTACATGGTAAAGCTGCTCAGGTTTCCTCCTTCCGGGCTGATACACCTGGTAATTTTCCTCCCCCACTTTTTCTCGAACCTCATATGGCCCTTGCCACTTGGTCATGAGCTTATTGTCGGCTGTGGGTACCAGTACTAACACCCGATCGCCCTTGTTAAAAGACCTGACTCTGGCTCTTTTATTATATGTGCGCCTGTGGGCTGCCTGGGCATCTAACAGATGTTCTTTCATGATGGGCATGACCGCCGCGATCCGGTCCTGCATACTAGCCACGTGTTCAATTATACTCCTATGTGGAGTTGGCTCTTGTTCCCATGTCTCTTTGGCTACGTTCAACAGACCCCTAGGGTGTCTGCCGTACAATAACTCAAAGGGAGAGAACCCTATGGAAGCCTGGGGTACCTCACGGACGGCGAACATCAAATAGGGTAGCAACATGTCCCAATCCCTTACGGCCTTAGAAACCACCTTTTTTAACATGGACTTGAGGGTTTTACTGAACTGTTCTACTAGCCCGTCTTTTTTAGGGTGGTACACCGAGGTGCGCAATTGTTTAATTTTTAGCAGTCTGCACAGTTCCCTTGTCACTTTGGACATAAAAGGGGTCCCCTGATCCATTAGGATCTCCTTAGGTAGTCCAAGGCGACAGAACAGCTCCCGTGCAATCAGTTTTGCCGAGGTGTGGCGTAGCGGTATAGCCTCCAGGTACCGGGTGGCATAGTCGACGACCACCAGTATATGTTGGTGGCCCCAGGCGGATTTTACAATGGGCCCTACCAAGTCCATTGCAATCCATTGAAAAGGTACCTCTATCACTAGCAGGGGTACCAATGGGCTATGGAAACTTGCGGTGGGTGTGGTCAACTGACATTCGGGGCAGGATTCGCAGTAACTTTGGACCTCCGCGAAAAAGCGGTGTAAAGAGAAGATTCCTACAGATGACTGCCCAGGTGAGTAGTAACCACTGAGTGCAGAGAAGTCACAGATTATCCTATAGAATTATATGTTGCATTTTCAGGGTTTGTTCACTCAGAACTTTTTGATGTGCCTTTTTACTGACCGAAGGATTTAGTGCTTAAACAAAAGAACACACTTTTTAACATTTTTTTTTGTATTAAAACATTTTAGATACAACATTTCACAAGCCAAAACTAAAATAATACAGTTTTTTCACAAAGAAAAATATAGTTCCGGTCTCTATACAATCTGCTCTGACTGTTTAGTCAAGTGATTGCTCGAACCTAACCCAATTTACAGCAGGAATGAATTGGTCTCCGCTGTGGATATTGATTGGTTAAATCGGTCACAAGTTCGTCTGAAAGAGGAAGCACGGAGACTGGTGGGGCACCTGGTCATCAGGGGAAGAGGATTATTAATAATAATTATATCTCATGAGATGTAAACCTTTAAGAGCCATGGACTTGGCATAAATGTGTATAGGGCAAGCATTAGCCCCAATATGGACTTCAAATCACACCACCTATTCTTAAAAATAATCATATTTGGTATCCCCAGTAGTGATGAGCGAGTGTGTTCTGTTAACCCTTTCGGCGAGCATCCTCGGGCGAATACCGAGTATCTTCAGCGTGCTCGGGTGTTATGTTTCAGTCTCTCTGTGTCCATGATTTGCGACTGTTTGACAGCTTTAATACATGTGAGGAATGCCTAAGAAACAGACATTCCTCACATGTGTTAAAGCTGTCAAACAGTTGCAAATCATGGACACAGAGACTGAAACTGAAACTGAAACATAACACCCGAGCACGCTGAAGATACTCGGTGTTTGCCCGAGCATGCTCGCCGAAAGGGTTAACAGAACATACTCGCTCATCACTAATCCTCAGCATAGCATTGATTAACCTGTAAGGTAAATGATACAACCACTTCATTTATGTTTTACAAAGTTCTTACATTTATAAGCCACTAGTTCACCCTATACTGGGCAAATAGACAGTGGGTGCAAGGAATACCTGGTATCAAGGTGCAGAACAAGATGGCAATGGAGGCTAGAATGAAGATCTGTCCACTTTAGTGATGAGTCCAGTTTTTGTCTTGGATGCAATGATAAATAGAGATTGGTCTGGAAACTACGGGGGCCATGCAATGAAGAAGCCTCAATGAGGGAACATCACACTGGTCCTACTCCCAGGAGCTGTTTTTCAACCCACACGGCAACCCCAGTCTGCATATTGCTTGTGATACTGTGAGCTTCCTGCGTGTGGCCAAAACGAGCTCCCCTGTTCTGCAGCGTCTCTGAATTTCTTTTCCATTTAGCACATCTGAAACATCATTGATTGGCAATTGCAAAGGGAGCTGCCAGCAGCAGATCTTGAGGACTTTCTTGCAAAAGTGCATTCAGTGCAGCAGAACATTCGTCAGACGACCATTAATAACCTTATTGATAGCAAACTAAACGAGTAAGTGTATTTTTTACACAAGCCAGTCATACTCAATACTGAAAAGATGGAGATATTTTGAAAATTTTGTTTCCATTTTTCGATCCTGTGATTTCCATAATTCCACAACTTTTCCTTCTGGGTGTTACAATTTCAATATTGAGGAGTGTGGTAAGTGTGGCTTATTGTGGTACATCTCCATCACTGCTCCCCTGGTCTAGCATTGCCTGCCAGGTTGACATCATATCAACAGCACAGCAACCAATCAGTAAGCTGACTGGCTGACATGCTGTCAATGTGACGTCAGCGCCACAGCCAATGCCAGACATCAGGAGCAGTGGCAGAGACTCGCCAGTTGACCCCAGGAAGGTGAGTCCACTGCAGTTAGTTTTTTTTAAAGCCAAATACAGAGATGGACATATTTTATTTGAAAGACAACAACCCCTTCAATGGTATTGGGCAGTTATTCTGTTATGATTATGCTTACCAGCAAGGTGGTAGAAACAATGGAAAGCCCGATACTGGGCAAGTAGACAGTGGGTGCAAGGAATGGCTGGTAGTCAGGCATACAGGGAGTCCCTAGGAAACAGGAATTAGTCTCTGACTGGTATTTTACAATTTATGAAGTTAAATAATAATCAATGTCATGCAGAGAAGTAAGGCAGCTGGACGTCAAAGCATGGGTGTCACGGGTATGTCATAAGTGACAGACAGTTGCCCTGCAGTTGGTTGCAGGAGATCTCTGCGTTTGGCATTACAGACATCTTCTTCGATGAGAGGCTGTCTTTAGGACCCAGCGACTACCTCCCTCTGGCTAATTAGCTCTCTGGCCTGGGTGTATAAATACCTGGTGTGTCTGAGAGGGAGGTGCCAGCTATATTCATTTCTACTTGTGAAGGCTTAGGAAGAACAGTACTTTGTCTTCTCTGGAGCTTGAGTCCGAGTTTGCATTTGTCTGGAGTCGTCTAAAGCTAAGCAATCTCCCCCTGTTTGTCTAGCCTTGTTGTCTATAGAGTTTAGTGGAGATCGACTACTGCTCATCTCCTCCCATCCCTAGCCTTAGCCATACTCCAGGGAAAGACAGGGCGAGGCACGAGTGCGGCGATTGATGCAGAGCCAATATAGGGACTGTAGTTGAGACAGGGTGACAATAGACCAGACTTGGAGGTTTCCACTCCCCCTTTCCCTAGAGTCTGGGCTCCCTTTCCCTCTTCCCTCTGTGTTGCACTAAGTCTTTCCCACACCTAGCGTTTTGAATAATGGAAAAAAAAAAAGAAAACTGACATTTTTTTTTTTTTCTTTGTGTGTTTTTGGGCGTGGACCTTTTTTTTCCCTTTCTCCCTTGGTATGGATTCAGTTGCAGAGCTTGCAGAGCTGCTGCACAGGTTGTCTCTGAAGGTGAATGACTTCTGCGGTGAGGTACAGCAGCATCATCAACAGCTACAGGTTGCAATATGGGGGTCTCTGCAGGTAGGCCTGCCCAGCCTGAACCCAAGGTTGCCCTCCCGGACAGGTTTTCTGGAGGTAGCGACAAGTTTTTTTGTATTCAAGGAGGCCTGCAAACTGTATTTTAAACTTCGTCCCTATTCCTCCGAAAATGAGGAGCAACGGGTTGGAATTGTGATCTCTCTACTCCCAGGGAGATCCTCAGTCCTGGGCGTTTTCTTTGCTGCAGGACTCGGTTTGTCTCCAGTCTGTGCAGGATTTTTTTGGGGCTCTGGCCCTCATCTATGATGACCCTGACCGAGTCGCCTTGGCTGAGTCTAGGCTACGTCGCCTTCAGCAGAGGAATCGGTCAGTGGAGAAGTACAGTTTGGAATTCCGTAGAAGGGCAACGGATTCCAAATGGAATGACTCAGCCCTTAGAAGTCAATTTTGTGAGGGGCATACTGAAAGGTTGAAAGATGCCTTGACAGTATATGAAACGCCTCAGTCCTTGGAGGCTGCCGTGTCGTTGGCCATATGTCTTGATAGACGCCTTTGGGATAGACTGGTGAGACCACCTTCTCCGGGGCCTTCTTGTCGGGGTTGTGTACCTCTGCCAGGGGAGCGGTCTGGGGGTGAACAAGTGCTGGGGGAGGTGGAGAAACCCATGCATTGTGGGGGTGTCTCTGCATCATACATCTCCCCAGAGATTCGCAAGAAAAAAGGTTTATGTTTTTTTGTGGAAAAAAGGGACAGTTTGATGGGACCTGTCCTTCAATTCCTAAACAATAGGAGACTCGATTAACTCTTGGCAGTCTGGAGTTGGATAAAAAAAGGGGTGCATTTGTGGCCAAACTGCAGTTCCCGCTTTGTCCTGACCGCAGAGGTGGTGCTAGAGAGCAAAACCGAAAACATTTCTGTGTTTGTTGACAGTGGATTCGGGGTCAGCATGGTTGATGCTGAGTTTGTGAAAACTCATGGTCTTGTTTGCTGTACTTTAGATAAACCTATTTCCATTTTTGCCATCGACTCGGCACCACTTGCACAGAAAGTATTTACTCAGATTGTACATAATGTAAAACTGAGGGTGGGGTCAGTTCATTGTCCAGGACGTAGCAAGGAATTATTTCACAATCTTCTCACATCGATTGTCTTGGGTATCCCTTGGCTTGTTAAACATAATCCATTGGTGGATTGGCAAGCCAGGGAGATTATTGAATGGGGAGATTACTGCCAGGAGAACTGTTTAGATATTTCCCTTGCTACTGTCTCTACGGAAATATTACCTGATTTTCTGTCTGGTTTTGAGGATGCTTTTTCTGAGAGGGGGTGTCAGGATTTGCCTCCTCATCATGCTTATGACTGTCTTATTAACCTGACCGCCGGAGCTAAACGACCTAAGTCCAGACTGTATAATCTTTCTGGTCCTGAGACACAAGCCACAAAGTATTTCATTGAGGAAAGTCTGGAGAAGGGACATATCAGGCCCTCATTTACGCCCTTGGCGGCAGGGTTCTTCTTTGTGAAGAAAAAAGATGGCGATCTATGTCCCTGTTTAGATTTCCGGGAATTAAATCAAATTACCATCGGTGATCCATACCCTCTTCCTATGATTCCTGATTTGTTCAGCCAGGTTGTAGGAGCTAAGGTATTCTCCAAGTTGGATTTAAGTGGCGCCTACAACCTGGTTAGAGTCAAAGAAGGGGACGAATGGAAGACAGCGTTCAATACTCTGGAAGGACATTTCGAGAGTCTGGTTATGCCCTTTGGTGCGGTATTCCAACATTTCATAAATTATATTTTCCATCATTTGGTGGGGAGGTTTGTGGTTGTCTATCTGGACGATATTTTGGTTTACTCCCCTGATTTTGAGACTCATCGGGGGCATGTTAAGCCAGTGATCCAGATATTAAGGGATAACAAACTTTATGCCAAACTAGAAAAATATGTTTTCGCTATTCAGGAGGTGCAGTTTTTGGGGTACTTGTTGTCATCTTTGGGTTTTCGGATGGATCCGGAGAAGATCCGTGCAGTTGTTGACTGGGAACGTCCTGAAAATCTGAAAGCTCTACAACGTTTTCTGGGCTTTACTAATTTTTACCTGAAATTCATTCAAAATTACTCTGTGATTGTGAAACCCCTTACTGACATGACTAAGAAGGCGTCTGATTTTTCCAAATGGTCGGATGCTATGCTATGTTCATGGATTTTATTACTGACTTACCAGTTTCTGCAGGCAAAACTGTGGTTTTGGTGGTAGTAGATAGGTTCAGTAAAATGGTTCACTTCATCATATTGCCTACACTTCCAAATGCCAAGACACTTGCTCTGGTGTTCATTAATGAGATTGTGAAGCTTCACGGGGTTCCCTCCGATGTGGTGTCAGATCAGGGGACCCAGTTTGTTTCCAAGTTCTGGAAGGCATTCTGTTCTCGACTGGGGGTGCAGCTGTCCTTATCCTCTGCCTTCCACCCATAGTCGAATGGTCAGACCACGCGTGTCAATCAGAATTTGGAGACCTACCTCAGGTGTTTCGTCTCTGAAAATGAGGAGGATTGGGCATCCTACTTACCGCTGGCAGAATTTGCCATTAATAATCATTGGCAAGAATCCACTGGCAGGTCACCATTCTTAGGTGCATACCGTTATCACCCACAGTTTGGTACCTTTAGTGGGGGAGAAGCTTCAGGAGTTCCTGAGGAGGAACGGTTTGCTTCGTCGCTCTCCTCGATATGGCAAGATGTTCTGAGTAATTTAAAGATCATGGGAGACAGGTATAAATATATGGCTGACAGAAAACGCTTGCCAGGTCCGTACCTGAATGTGAATGACTTTGTCTGGTTGTCTTAGCTACCAGGAATATAAGATTGAAAGTTCCTTCTTGGAAGCTGGGACCTAGGTTTATTGGTCCCTATAAAATAACTGCCGTCATTAACCCATCAACGTTTCATCTTGAAGTTTCTCAGGCCCTTAAGGTTCACAATGTGTTCCACAGGTCGTTACTCAAAAAGTATGTGGAACCTTTTGAGCCCTCACCTCTACCACCGCCCCCAGTAATGGTTGATGGCAATCTGGAGTTCCAGATTTCGAGGATTATAGATTGTCGTCTCCAACGTCGTTCTCTACAATACTTGGTGCAATGGAAAGGCTATGGTCCAGAGGAGAGGATGTGGGTTTCAGCGTCAGAGGTGAACGCTTCCAGATTGGTTCGCTCATTCCACACCTCTTTTCCTGAGAAATCCGGTTCTGGGTGATTGGAGGCCACTTGTAGATGGTGGGGGGGGGGGGTACGGTTACAGGTGTGTCAGAAGTGACAGGGAGTCCCTAGGAAACAGGAATTAGTCTCTGACTGGTATTTTACAATTTATGAAGTTAAAAAATAATGAAGGTCATGCAGAGAAGTAAGGCAGCTGGACGTCTAAGCATGGGTGTCACGGGTATGTCAGAAGTGACAGACAGTCGCCCTGCAGTTAGTTGCAGGAGATCTCTGCGTTTAGCATTAAAGACATCTTCTTAGATGAGAGGCTGTCTTTAGGACCCAGTGGCTGCCTCCCACTGGCTAATTAGCTCTCTGGCCTGGGTGTATAAATACCTGGTGTGTCTGAGAGGGAGGTGCCGGCTATATTCATTTCTACTTGTGAAGGCTTAGCAAGAGCAGTACTGCGTCCTCTCTGGAGCTTGATGCCGAGTTCACATTTGTCTGGAGTTGTCTAAAGCTAAGCAATCTCCCCCTGTTTGTCTACCCTTGATGTCTATAGCTTTTAGTGGAGATCGACTAGTGCTCATCTCCTCCCATCCCTAGATTTAACCACACACCAGGGAAAGACAGGGCGAGGCACGCGTGTGGCGATTGGTGCAGAGCCAATATAGGGATTGTAGTTGAGACAGGCTGACATTAGGCCAGACTAGGAGGAGGTCTCCACTCACCCCCTTTCCCTAGAGTCTGGGCTCCCTTTCCCTCTTCTCTCTGTGTTGCACTAAGTCTTTCCCACACCTGACGTGACAATGGGATGAGGCAGGAGCAAGCCAAGATGAATTTTTACTAATGACTCAATGTCTATTGAAAAAAAATATATACTTTTTTGCAGATAACTGGACCATGATCTCAGAGAAATACCAGATGTTTTCAGAATTGAATGCAAATGATCCTAGTAACACACCTGATACCTCTGAACAGCATCCAATTATACCAGACATACCTCCAGTCCCTCTTAAGAAAAATAAATATAACAAAAGAGATGGTGAACATCAAAAAGCGCACACAAAAAAGAAGCCATTTTCATGTTCGGAATGTGGGAAATATTGTATAACGAAATCTGATCTTACTAAACATCAGAGAATTCACACAGGGGAGAAGCCATTTTCATGTTCAGAGTATGGGAAATGGTTTACAGAGAAATCACATCTTGGCAGACACCAGAGAATTCACAAAGGGGAGAAACCGTTTTCATGTTCAGAATGTGGGAAATGTTTTACAGAAAAATCACATCTTGTTAGACATCACAGATGTCACACAGGGGAGAAGCCATTTTCATGCTCAGAATGTGGAAAATGTTTTAATCGGAAAACAAATCTTGCTACACATCTGAAAATTCACACAGGGGAAAGGCCATTTCATGTTTAGATTGTGGGAATTGCTGGGCTTGTAAATCTGATCTTGCTAAACATAAGACAGTTCACACAGGGGAAATGTCATTTTCATGTTTAGAATGTGGGAAATGTTTCAATCAAAATCAGATTTAAAATTGAAAAAAATGTCACTGCGCTAAAATATCCAGTTTATGCACCACAAATATGGCCAATTGGGGGCAAACCAATGGGGTGGTCTGCAACTGATCAAATATTTAACTAAAAGTGATAAGCTAGCATATGTTGCGGAGAAACCCTGCAGTCTGACCCGTGTTGGTCAAAACATGTATCTTACAAACACATCAATGCACAATTGCATATATACATATAGTGGGAGACTGTATACCAAAGCAATACCTCACTGGTTATGTTTCATAAACCAAATAAGTGAGCGCAAAGAAAAAAATGTAACCAGTGACGTTTACATAAATATATTTAGCACCAAAAAGTCCAACTCTAATATCCACTGGCGATATATGAGAGGGGGGTGGTGGGACCTGGATTAAAAAGTCTGCACTCACTCACTGTATTGGTGCTCTTTGTGTCCACAGATGCTTCAGATGCCGGCACTGGTCGCGTGTGTGCAGGAGTAACGGCGCTCGCACGCAGGGAGCCCCGGCCGATGGCTTACCTGCGGCTGAGCTGTCTGCATGTGGAGGAAGCAACCAACTACGTATGACGTCACAGGCACAGGAACGGAGGCTCGAAGCTTCTAATCCAATCCCTTACGCGTTTCGGAGGCGCTCTAGTGTCCTTCGTCAGAGGGTGCCGTACTGCCGCTGGGCTCCTCCTTTTATATGATCCCTGTGTGGGTCATATATCTGCCACATGATTATGACCATGAATACATACAGAAACCAATGTAAAACCATTATAAATATGAATAAAGTTTACAACTTTAAGAAATTACTTTAAAAACGATTCTGCATACATTTGAGTAAATCCCCTAAAAAATAATTAATAAAATATTTATATAAATCTATTCCAAAAATTCATACGTCACTCATTTTAATTTGAACACATACACTTTAGCAATAAATCTTAAACAATGAATAGATAAACCTGAGTCAGGAGAATTTGGCAATATACTGGGTAACACATTATGTTGATATATTTTAAAAAGCAAATAATTCTACATCATAATTTAACCCATTTGGAACCAAAGTATTTAAATTAAAATTTCACTTAGACTCTTTGCGTGACATTTGCGCCAAATAATTGCCCCCCTACAGTTTATCGGCACATGTTCAACCAAAAAAAAAATACGACTGTTATGCACACGCCCGGACTGGCTGGCGTATGCGTGATTAGTGATCCCACTGTACCATGAACCGAGGAGTGCCTGGAGGGGCGTAACGAAGTATCAACCCGATCCGACCAAGGTCGCACGGCGGCTAACGACTCCGTGAACCAAGGAGGAACCGAGCAGAGGGACCAGGTGCGACTCCAGGTCAGACCCCGATCACAGCTGTTGACCCATACCGGGGAATGCAGGAACAGGCAGGTTAGGCTGGCATGCAGACAGGTGGGCACTGGCAGGCACGGCTGGTATGCTGACAGGTGGGAATTGGCAGGCACGGCTGGAGGGCAGATGGGAGGATACTGGCAAGCACGGCTGGTATGCAGACGGGGGTACTGGCGAGCACGACTGGAGTGCAGACAGGGAGGCACTAGGAGGTTGGAGCCCAGGCTGGATAGAGGCCAGTACAGACTGGGAGACTGGAGCAGAGCCGCAGTTGCGGTAGACAGGTAGAGCAGAGAGGAACCGCCAAAGCGGTGAACAAGGCAGAGCAGAGAGGAACCGCCGGAGCGGTGAGCTAGGCAGAGCAGAGGGAAGCCGCCGGAGCGGTGGGCAAGTCAGAGCAGAGTGAAACCGCCTGAGCGGTGGGTAAGTCAGAGCAGAGCGAAGCCGCCAGAGCGGTGGGTAAGTCAGCAGAGAGAAGCCGCCGGAGTGGTGGGCAAGTCAGAGCAGAGAGAAGCCGCCGGAGGGGTGGGCAAGTCAGAGCAGAGAGAAACCGCCGGAGCGGTGGGTAAGTCAGAGCAGAGAGAAGCCGCCGGATCGGTGGGCAAGTCAGAGCAGAGAGAAGCCGCCGGAGCGGTGGGCAAGTCAGAGCAGAGAGAAGCCGCCAGAGCGGTGGGCAAGTCAGAGCAGAGAGAAGCCACCGGAGCACTGGGCAAGTCAGAGCAGAGAGAAACCGCCGGAGTGGTTGGTAAGTCAGAGCAGAGAGAAGCCGCCGGAGCGGTGGGCAAGTCAGAGCGGAGCGAAACTGCAAGTGCGGTGGACAAGGAAGAGAGGACAGGGCTCTGTTCACATGGAACAGACTGGAAAATACAGGAAGATACGGAGGAAGGGAAAAGGGACAAGCAGAACCAGATACACACAAGGTACTTACTATGAAGTAGCGAGTGGACACAAAACTCACAAACAGAAGTACAGAGACAACGAGTAGGAGTTAGGTGCAGGTTCAGACAATGCAGCAAAAGGGAAGGTACGGACATAGAGAACAACAGATGACAGGCTAAGGTACAGTTCAGACAGGAACTGCTACTGCAAGAGATACAAGAGCAAGTCTGGGTATACAGCCCCCAGAATGGTGGAAACAGACTAGAAGAGGACAGGACCTGGCAATACAGTATGCAAAGACAAACTGAGTGAAGGTGTTGCTCAGGCACCTCCTTCTGGGTGGAGGGGGTTTAAATATCCAGTGACTGACAGCAATAGACTGGAGACGCATTAGGGGTTTGCCCACAGCAGCTATAAGAATCAGGAAGTAACCGGGCCGCCGCCCTAAGCAGACAGACAAGAGGAATGCACACAGCATGAACTGGAACACGGCTTGCAGGCTGGACTGAAGGGTAAGATTGCGGTCTTGCATGGTGGGAGGTGGTGCACCATGCAAGCATGCCGCCAGGGATGTTACAGTACCCCCCCTTACGCCCTCTCTTCTTCAGGCCTGCAAGGGTCTTCTGCAGCGAATTTGGAGGCCAATCCTTCTCTTCAAGAGGACCACCTCTTCTGTCCATTAGAGGAAATGAAACCAGTCTCATAATCTTAGTGACTAGGATGCTTCCTCCTGTCAAGCCATCCTCAGCAACAGATGAAGTGGGTGAAGTACCAGGAACAGCACACAGGAAAGTCTCTCTCCACTTGTCATCAGGTAGCACCCTGGTGGATTCAGGAGATAACTGGAGGTCCTCCGCCTTGTTGGAGAGGTGCAGAGACTTGGGGGCAACCACCGCCATGACATACACTTTGCCAAGCTTACTGGAAGAGGTGGGAGGCGTACCAGGTACCGGGTGTAGGAGAGTCTCCATTTATCAGGTGGCACCCCGGGGAATTCAGGAGACAACTGTTGGAGGGGTGCAGAGACTCGGAGGTAGCCACCGCCTTTATGGACTTGAGACCAGATTTATTAGAGATGGAGGGTCCTTGCTTAGGGACCATCTTCAAACTGGTTTCAGAGATGACATGTCTGAGAGGCGGGGTGATACCAGTAGCCAGATCATTGGTACAATCGTCGAGACTGTGTGGAGACATCGCCTCCGCTTCTCTTCCTTCGGAGACTTCAGCGCACAGCGAGTCTGCGACTAGCTGATCTTGTGGACAAGAAGAAACTGCTGACTGTCCTGAAGATATGGGGACTGGACACCCCTTGTACCTTAGCAGTCCCCCAGGATACAGCATACAGGGTCTCCAGACCCGAGCGGGCACTAGATGTCTCGGCTCTGGACGACCTGTGGGTAAGCCAGTCAGCACCTGGAATGTAAACTTCTTCATGTGTAATGCTCCAACCTGGAGCTTAATTTGTCCAGACATATTTTGACTGTTTCTAAGCAGGGCTCGTCCCTCTGCTGACAATGCCCAAACCGGCTTCTGAAGTTGTCGGACGGGAATCAGACACCGACTCTTCAAGGATTTAAGCCCGAAACTTCCGGTTGTTAGAACTCTCCTGTTAGGTTTTTTTTTTGCTGGTCACATGACCATTTTTGCCTATTTAATCCGGCTCCGCCCTCCTGGTCTTGCTGGACTTCATTGTATTTACTACTCTTGAGCTAGCTTGGTGCTCTGTTGCCGTTCTCTGTTAGTTTTGCTAGGTCTTCTGACCTCTATGCTTTTTGTTGTGTGTTTGTCTTTGACTGCTACTGTTTCTGCTAGGAGGTGTCCAATTTATCCCAGTCCCTAGTTCTTGTAGGGATCCCTCCCTCACATCTATAGGTCTTCGTTCAGACTAGCCGAGGACTTTAGCGTGTCTGATCGCAGGATCAGGTTCCCCGTTACATCGTAGGGATCTAGTTTAGTTCTATTGTAGGGACAATTCTCCTGTCTTTCCTTAGTCCCTGTAGCAGATCATAACAGTAAGTCCAGCCCTAAAAGAAAAAAAAAAAAAATTTCTCTAAGGAAAGACCTCCAGTTTTCCATCATGGTCTCGGTTCAAGATTTGGCTCAACGCTTGCAGGGACTCTCTCTGGAGGTGGCCAAGCTCCAACAACACGTGAGTAGCTGTTCTGGAGCACATTTTGTGGAACCAAAGGTACGTCTGCCTGAATTATTTTTTGGCGAACAACAAGATTTTTTTTCTTTTAAAAATGCTTGTTTATTGTATTTTCGTTTGAGACCCGGATCCTCTGGTGATGAAGCACAGCGCATAGGGTTCATAATGTCACTTTTGCGCAAAGATCCTCAGGGATGGGCCTTCTCTCTCCAACCTAGTGATCCGTGCTTTAGATCAGTGGATAGTTTTTTTTCTGCTTTGGGTTTGTTGTATGATGAACCTGATCGTGTCTCATCTGCTGAGTCTGAATTGAGACGTTTGAGGCAGGGATCAGGTAATGTGGAAAAATATTGTTCTCACTTCCGTCGGTGGTCTGCCCAGGTGGGGTGGAACGATTCAGCTTTGAAAAGCTTGTTTCTTACAGGGCTAGGTGAAAGGGTTAAGGATTTACTGATTGCTTATCCCACACCTGGAAACTTGCAGGAGGCTATGCAATTAGCTATACGGGTGGACAGGAGACTGCGTGCAAGGGTTAATGAGAGCAAATCCTCTGCTATGTCAGCTCCGAGTCTTGAGAGGGTCTGTGCTGACAATGGAGAGCCGATGGAGATTGGAGCGATGACACCCCGCTCTCAGGAAAAAGATCGCAGGCTTTCTGAAGGCTTGTGCTTCTATTGCGGAAATTCTGGTCATTTTATTAAGAACTGTGTGCTTCGTTTGAAGAAAGAAAAAAAAATGGTCAGTTATGCCCGTATTGCATGTTTAAATTCTAAGGGAGTATTCCTATCTGCCACTACTACTGCTCAGGATGAATTAATTGAATTTCGGGAATTTGTGGATTGTGGTTCTACTCTGAATGTGATTGATGGGGGATTTTTGGAAAAACTTAGATTAGAACCTAAAACTTTGTCATCCCCTATTGCTGTGGTTTCTGTTGATGGCTCTCCCTTGAAGAGTGTTACTCATAAGGTCTGTGAATTTCCCCTCACTATTAATGGTATTCACCAAGAAAATTTGGATTTGGTGGTATTGGATAATTTGCCTTCTCCAGTAATATTGGGGTTACCCTGGTTAAAATTGCACAACCCTGTACTGGATTGGTCTACCAATGAAATTAAGTCCTGGAGCCCTAAGTGTTATGACAAGTGTTGTAACGGACGTATTGCTGCTGTGGATAAAGGGGAATTGCCTGTACCTATTCAGGATTTTTGGAGAGTTTTTTCTGAGGAGGAGTCACAAATTTTGCCTCCCCATAGAGACTATGATTGTACCATTGAATTTGTCCCTGGAGCGACTCTTCCTAAAAGTCGTTTATTTAATCTTACTATTCCTGAGAGAAAGGCTTTGGAGGAATACATACAGACAAGCTTGGCCGCCGGTCACATTAGGCCTTCCAAGTCTCCTGTGGCTGTTGGATTTTTTTTTGTAAAAAAAAAAGATGGCGATTTACGTCCTTGTCTGGACTTTCGTGAGATTAATAAAATTACTGTACACAATCCTTACCCACTGCCATTGATTCCTGATTTATTTAACCAGTTAGTGGGGGCCAAGTGGTTCTCTAAAATTGATCTCCGGGGGGCATACAATTTGTTGCGCATGAAGGAGGGTGATCAATGGAAGACTGCTTTTAACACTCCTGTGGGTCATTTTGAGAATCTGGTTATGCCTTTTGGTCTTACCAATGCTCCAGCATTTTTTCAGAATCTTATTAATGACATCCTTAGACCTTTAATCGGCAAAAATGTGGTTGTGTATTTGGATGACATTCTGATTTATTCGCCTGATCTGGAGTCTCATTGGCGGAGCGTACGTGAGGTATTACAGTTATTAATGGACAATTCGCTTTTTGCTAAGCTGGAGAAATGTGAGTTCGCTGTACAGAGAATTAGATTTTTGGGCTACATTATCTCCAGTGAAGGTTTTGAGATGGACCCGGTTAAAGTTCAAGCTGTGCAGGAATGGCCTAGGCCTATTGGTTTGAAATCGATACAGAGGTTTTTGGGTTTCGCCAATTATTACAGAAAATTCATAAAAAATTTTTCTATTATTGTCAAACCGCTGACCGATCTCACCAGGAAATGTGCTAATGCGGTTCAGTGGACTTCTGAGGCCATTGAAGCTTTTGTGTTTCTAAAGGAGAGGTTCACCTCTGCTCCCATCCTTATGCAGCCTGATGTGACTAAGCCGTTTTTGGTTGAGGTTGATGCTTCTTCGGTGGGGGTCGGTGCGGTGTTGTCTCAGGAAAACAAGGATGGAGTACATCCCTGTGCCTTTTTTTCAAAAAAATTTTCTGAGACTGAACTTAATTACGATATTGGTAATCGGGAATTGCTGGCGATTAAACTCGCATTTGAACACTGGCGTCACCTCTTGGAAGGTGCTGAATTTCCCATTCAGGTTTTCACTGATCATAAAAATCTGATCTATCTTGATGCTGCCAAGCGCTTGAATGCCCGTCAGGCTAGGTGGGCACTTTTTCTCGCGGTTTAATTTTTCCGTTACTTACATCCCGGGTACCAAGAATGTTAAAGCGGATGCTTTGTCTCGCAGCTTTTCTCCCATGGTCGGTGTTGAGGAGGAAGAGGAGAGCATTTTACAAGAAGGTGTTGTGATTGCTGCTTTGGACTCCGTTTTGGAGGATGAGATTCTTAAAGCTCAGGAGAATGCCCCATCTAACACTCCCCATGGGAGGTTGTTTGTGCCTAGGACCTTTAGGAGAGATTTGTTTGTTGAGTGTCATGAGTCTCGGTTGGCAGGTCATCCAGGAATTTCTGAGACCAAGAGACTTGTGGGTCGCAGTTTTTGGTGGCCTGGATGGCAGAAGGAAGTCATTAAGTGGGTGCGCCAATGTACTGTGTGTGCTAGATCCAAGTCTTCGCATGCTCCTGCTGCGGGGTTGCTTTGCCCTCTGGAGGTTCCTAGTGCACCTTGGACACATCTGGCTATGGACTTTATTACTGACCTTCCCCCCTCTGAAGGTTTCACGGTCATCTGGGTGGTCGTGGACCGTTTTAGCAAGATGTGTCACTTGGTTCCCTTCATCAAACTGCCTTGCGCTAAGACACTCGCTAAGGCCTTTGTCAAGGAAATTGTGAGACTACATGGTGTTCCTACTGACATTGTTTCTGATAGGGGACCTCAGTTCGTGGCTCGTTTTTGGCGTGCCTTTTGTGATAGGTTGGGAGTTCATTTGTCGTTTTCATCTGGATATCATCCTGAGTCTAATGGCCAGACAGAAAGGAAGAACCAGGATGTTGAGCAGTTCTTGCGTTGTTTTGTGGCAGACAATCAAGAGGGGTGGTCTGAGTTTCTGCCACTTGCTGAATTTGCTCTTAACAACCATACATCCTCTTCTGCTGGGTGTTCGCCTTTTTTTTGTTGTTCTGGGAGACATCCGTCTTTTGGGTCATTCTCCAAATTGGTTTCGGCTGTGCCTGAGGAGGAGAGTTTTTCCGGTGATTTGGAGAGAGTTTGGACGGATGTGCGTGGTAATCTTCAGGAGGCTAACAAAAAATCTAAGAGGTACTTTGATAGGAAACGGCAAGAGGTTTTGTTTGCTGTTGGTGACATGGTTTGGTTGTCCTCTAAGAATCTGCGATTGAGGATTCCTTCTAAAAAATTGGGTCCCAAGTTCGTAGGGCCCTTTAAGGTGCTTCAGATAGTTAACCAATCTGCTGTTAGGTTGGAGGTTCCTACGTCCTGGAAGATTAACCCGGTGTTTCATGTTTCTCTGTTGAAAAAAGCTGATGTGTCTGATGGTGACGCCTCTGCCACTGTTCCTCCGGTGGTGGAGGACGGGGAATATGAAATTTCCCGCATCCTAAATTCTAGACGGTATAGAGGGAGTTTGCAGTATCTCGTCGCTTGGAAGGGTTTCGGACCTGAGGATAACTCATGGGTGAGGGCGGATGATGTTTCTGCTTCCAGATTTGTCAGAGCGTTTCACAGGAGGTTTCCTGGTAAGCCTGGGCCTAGGGGATCCGGAGGATCCTCTTAGAAGAGGGGGTACTGTTAGAACTCTCCTGTTAGTTTTTTTTTTGTTTTGCTGGTCACATGACCATTTTTGCCTATTTAATCTGGCTCCGCCCTCCTGGTCTTGCTGGACTTCATTGTATTTACTACTCTTGAGCTAGCTTGGTGCTCTGTTGCCGTTCTCTGTTAGTTTTGCTAGGTCTTCTGACCTCTATGCTTTTTATTGTGTGTTTGTCTTTGGCTGCTACTGTTTCTGCTAGGAGGTGTCCAACTTATCCCAGTCCCTAGTTCTTGTAGGGATCCCTCCCTCACATCTATAGGTCTTCGTTCAGACTAGCCGAGGACTTTAGCGGGTCTGATCGCAGGATCAGGTTCCCCGTT
This sequence comes from Phyllobates terribilis, assembly GCF_046119375.1. Taxonomy (NCBI): domain Eukaryota; kingdom Metazoa; phylum Chordata; class Amphibia; order Anura; family Dendrobatidae; genus Phyllobates; species Phyllobates terribilis. Next base: position 43,214,314 of record NW_027362765.1, read on the forward strand.
ACATCGTAGGGATCTAGCTTAGTTCTATTGTAGGGACAGTTCTCCTGTCTTTCCTTAGTCCCTGTAGCAGATCATAACACCGGTTAATCCGAGGCCTTCACTTGCCATGGAGACAGTCATGGTCATCTGTGGAGAGGAAATACTAACGCCAAGGGCAGCCTCTCCTACAAGCCTAATGTCTTGGGATTCTTCAACCTTCGCTGGACAAAGACTGTCAGGGGGTCCCAAACCACCGCAGCGGGACCGCAATCCGATTTTGTGACTGAGTTCTGGCTTCTGCTTTGCCTGACGAACATAGTCATCCTTCATGGATTCTGTGCGGAAAGCTGCCTCTACAGGCTGGAAAACAGGAGGTCTTTGGGAGGACAGAACCTGGCGTGACGGTTTGCCTCTACGCCTTGCACGTCTGGACTGCCTCTTGAGGTTTGGAAGAGAAGTATTCTGTGGAGCATAGTCATCCTGTTTGGATTCTGGGTGGGCAGCAGTCTCTTCGGGCTGGAGGACTGGTAGGCTACCTACACACATTACCCATCGGGGCTGCTCTGAGATATTGGGAAGGGAAGCTTTAGCAGAGGCTTCAGGGTTAGGGTCACCATTAGAAAGGCCATCAGGAAGGCCTGCAGATCAAAGATGATAAGATCCCATGCTTCTCTTAGGGGAGTGATCCATTTCAAGGCATCACCCGCTAGGTAGAACATCATAAATGCCACTTTAACCTGATCGGTAGGAAAATAATGAGCATAGAACTTGAAATGCAGCATGCATTGCTCCACAAACGCACGGCTACATTTTGGATCCTCATAGTACCGTGGCGGATCCACAGGAACGAGTGCTGATAGATCCATTTGAGCTGGTGCGTAAATCGCCGGGACCTCGGCTTGCGGAAAAAAAAAATTCTTGCTGCACGTATTCGCCAGATACGGAGTCAAATGTCTCTGAGAGCGAAGGGCCGTGGGGCTCAACGGGAACCATGGCCTGAGCAAACTGTTATGCACACGCCCGAACTGGCTGGCGTGTGCGTGATTAGTGATCCCACTGCACCATGAACCGAGGAGTGCCTGGAGGGGCGTAACTAAGTATCAACCCGATCCAACCAAGGTCGCACGGTGGCTAATGACTCCGTGAACCAAGGAGGAACCGAGCAGAGGGACCAGGTGCGACTCCAGGTAAGACCCCGATCACAGCTGTTGACCCACACCGGGGAATGCGGGAACGGGCAGGTTAGGCTGGCATGCAGACAGGTGGGCACTGGCAGGCACGGCTGGTATGCTGACAGGTGGGAATTGGCAGGCACGGCTGGAGGGCAAATGGGAGGATACTGGCAAGCACGGCTGGTATGCAGACAGGGGGGTACTGGCGAGCACGGCTGGAGTGCAGACAGGGAGGCACTAGGAGGTTGGAGCCCAGGCTGGATAGAGGCCAGTACAGACTGGGAGACTGGAGCAGAGCCGCAGTTGCGGTAGACAGGTAGAGCAGAGAGGAACCGCCAAAGCGGTGGGCTAGGCAGAGCGGAGAGGAACCGCCGGAGCGGTGAGCTAGGCAGAGCAGAGGGGAACCGCCGGAGCGGTGAGCAGAGCAGAGCGAAACCGCAGGTGCGGTGAACAAGGCAGAGCAGAGAGGAACCGCCGGAGCGGTGAGCTAGGCAGAGCAGAGGGAAGCCGCCGGAGCGGTGGGCAAGTCAGAGCAGAGTGAAACCGCCGGAGCGGTGGGTAAGTCAGAACAGAGAGAAGCCGCCGGAGTGGTGGGTAAGTCAGAGCAGAGAGAAGCCGCCGGAGTGGTGAGTAAGTCAGAGCAGAGAGAAGCCGCCGGAGTGGTGGGCAAGTCAGAGCAGAGAGAAGCCACCGGAGCACTGGGCAAGTCAGAGCAGAGAGAAACCGCCGGAGCGGTTGGTAAGTCAGAGCAGAGAGAAGCCGCCGGAGCGGTGGGCAAGTCAGAGCGGAGCGAAACTGCAAGTGCGGTGGACAAGGAAGAGAGGACAGGGCTCTGTTCACATGGAACAGACTGGAAAATACAGGAAGATACGGAGGAAGGGAAAAGGGACAAGCAGAACCAGATACACACAAGGTACTTACTATGAAGTAGCGAGTGGACACAAAACTCACAAACAGAAGTACAGAGACAACGAGTAGGAGTTAGGTGCAGGTTCAGACAATGCAGCAAAAGGGAAGGTACGGACATAGAGAACAACAGATGACAGGCTAAGGTACAGTTCAGACAGGAACTGCTACTGCAAGAGATACAAGAGCAAGTCTGGGTATACGGCCCCCAGAATGGCGGAAACAGACTAGAAGACAGAGGTAACAGGACAGGACCTGGCAATACAGTATGCAAAGACAAACTGAGTGAAGGTGTTGCTCAGGCACCTCCTTCTGGGTGGAGGGGGTTTAAATATCCAGTGACTGACAGCAATAGGCTGGAGACGCATTAGGGGTGTGCCCACAGCAGCTATAAGAATCAGGAAGTAACCGGGCCGCCACCCTAAGCAGACAGACAAGAGGAATGCACACAGCATGAACTGGAAAACGGCTTGCAGGCTGGACTTAAGGGTAAGATTGCGGTCTTGCATGGTGGGAGGTGGTGCACTATGCAAGCATGCCGCCAGGGATGTTACAACGACATTCCTACATGACTTATGTTTAATCAAAAAGTGTTGTGATAAGGGGTGACCCTTAAAGCCTTGTTTTATATTGTATAAATGCTCTCTAATACGCTCTGATGATGTTTGTTTAGTCCTGCTGACATACATTTTACCTCAGGGACAAATAATCACATAAATAACACCCTTCGTGAGCCAGGACAAAAAAACATTTATACGGAAAGTGTTTGTCTTTTCTGAATCCATAACCTCCTTAACCTTATTACTATTTTTACTAGAGGTATTTCTGCAGCCATAGCATTGTCCACATCTTAAAAAAACAACCAGAGTATACATGGATTGACCTTTTGTGTCCATCGCCCTTTGTTGTGAGTTTTTATTTTTAATTATATGGTCACCTCTTACTGATGGAGCTACCAAGTTCCCCAAATTATTTGCTTTGCGGAACGCAAACTTTGGTTTGTCCGGGCCCATACTCCCAATTATAGGGTCCTGCTTCAAAATTGACCAAAATTTACTCACTATATTCCTGAAAAGACCAATTTGCGAATTGTACTGAACAATGATAGGAATATTCGCTATTGTGTTTTGGGTCTTTGGTTCTTATTTACTTTTTTTATATATTTATATCCATCTGATTCTCATATAGTCGTGGTACTCCAAAAGGTTGTTCCATTTTAGGGCTTTCCTCTAGGAACTTATCTCTAGGCTGTGCTAGAATTTCTGAGGCTACTATATCCAAAGGTTCTTGTTTATAAGCCCTATTTTAAAATTGCTGTTTTATGAATTGGGCCTCACTTAGAAAATCCTTGTTATGCGTACAGTTATGGCGAACCCTAGTAAATTGACTTTTAGGTATGTTAGTCAGCCATATTGGTAAATGGCAGCTAGTGATGTCAATGTAATTATTCAAGTCCACAGGTTTCCGATAGCATCTAGTGCCAATTGTATTGTTTTCAATAAAAATACTTAGGTCCAAAAAGTTAACTTCCGTGAAGCTGTACGTAGGGGTAAATTTGAGATTAAACTCATTTGTATTAATTTCAACCAAAAATAGTTTCAATGAGTCCTCTGATCTCTTCCATACAAAAATAACATCATCAATGAAACGCCGCCACAGGGCCAGTTCGCCCCAAAGCTTGCCTCCTGGGAAGATGATGTGGTGTTCCCACCCCCCCATGTACAGGATATCATAGCTCGGGGCAAAAGTGGCCCCCATGGTGGTCCCCCATCTCTGGCGGTAGACCTTTTTTCCATAAATAAAATAGTTATGTGATATTATGAAATGTATGCTCTTGTTAATTTGGTTGGGTGTACACTTGCCATATGCGGAAAGAATAAACTCCGCTGTTTCGCATCCCTTGTTGAGCTCAATAATTGTAAAAAGTGAGCAGACATCCAAATATAATTTTCTCTCCATTCTAAGGTCTGCAAAATCTGAATGATGTGTTTAGTATCCTTCACATACGCTGGGAGGGTCGCTGCACATGGTTGCAAGTCATAACATACCTTGAAAGGTTTGAAGTTAACTCCCCCGATAGGGCGTCCAAAGGGGTTTTGACAGTCCTTATGATGTTTCGGTATGCAGTAAAAGACTGCCAACCGAGGTGTTTTGTTATAGATGTACTCCTATTCATTTTTATTTAATATTCCATTATGGCGCCCTAACTGCACCAAGTTGCTTAACTCTTCCACATATGTGTAACATCCCTGGCGGCGTGCTCGCATGGTGCACCACCTCCCACCATGCAAGACTGCAATCTTATCTTTCAATCCAGGCTGCACACTTTGCTTCAGTACCTGCTTTGTCCGTGTATCTTGTCTGACTGCTTAGGGCGTCAACGCGGCTTCTGCCTGTTTCTTATAGTTACTGTGTGCACAGTCCTAATGCGTCCCCAGCCGATTGCTGTGAGTCACTGGATACTTAAACCCCCTCCACCCAGTAGGAGGGGCCTGAGCAACACTTTCACTCAGTTTGTTCTTTGCAACTGAATTGCCAGGTCCTGTCCTGTATCTAGTCTGTTCTGCCACCCTGGGGGCTGAGTACCCGGGCCTGTTACCTGTATTCGTGCTAGTTTGTGTCCGCCACCCTGGGGGCTGAGTTCCCAGGCTCTTTTCCGTATCTTGTTTCTGTTTCAGTTCCTGTCCGAACAGTGTCCTAGATCGTTTCTTGTTTGTTTCTATGTTTGAACCGTCCCTTTTCCTGCAGTGTCTGAACCTGTACCTAGCTCCAATTCATTGTCTCTGTACTTCTGTTTGTGAGTTTGGTGTCCACTCGCTACTTCATTGTAAGTATCTTGTGTGTATCTGGTTCTGCTCGTTGTGTTTCCCTGCCTCTGTGTTTACCTTCTGTGTTCTAGCTATCTTCCTATGTTTTCTAGTCAGTTCCATGTGAACAGAGCCCTGTCCTGTGTACCTGCGGTTCTGCTTTGCTCTGTTTGTTTACCGCACCTGCGGTTCCGCTCCACTCTGCTTGTCCACCGCATCTGCGGGTTTTTCTCTGCCTTGCTTGTTCACCGCATCTGCGGGTTTTGCTCTGCTTTGCTTGTTTACCGCATCTGCGGGTTTTGCTCTGCTTTGCTTGTTCACCGCACCTGCGGGTTTTGCTCTGCTTTGCTTGCTTACCGCATCTGCGGGTTTTGCTCTGCTTTGCTTGTTCACCGCATCTGCGGGTTTTGCTCTGCTTTGCTTGTTCACCGCATCTGCGGCTTTGCTTCGCTTGTTCACCGCATCTGCGGGTTTTGTTCTGCTCTTCTTGTTCACCGCATCTGCGGGTTTTGCTCCGCTCTGCTTGTTTACCACACCTGCGGTTCCGCTCCGCTCTGCTTGTCTACCGCATCTGCGGTTTTGCTCTGCTCTACTTGTTCACCGCATCTGCGGGTTTTTCTCTGCTTTGCTTGTTCACCACATCTGCGGGTTTTGCTCTGCTTTGCTTGTTCACCGCATCTGCGGTTTTGCTTTGCTCCGCTTGTTTACCGCATCTACGGGTTTTGCTCCGCTCTGCTTGTTCACCGCACCTGCGGTTTTGCTCCGCTTTGTTTGTTCACCGCACCTGTGGTTTTGCTCCGCTATGTTTGTTCACCGTACCTGCGGTTCTGCTCTCCTAGTCCACCGCACCCGCGGCTCTGTTCCTGTATGTCTGTCTGAACTGATCCCTATCCAGCCAGCGTTCAAACCTGCCAGTATCTGCCTGTTGGCATACCAGCCGTGCCTGCCTGTATCCGCCTGTCTGCATGCCAGCCGTACCTGCCAATATCTACCTGTCTGCATACCAGCCGAGCCTGCCAGTGCCCGCCTGTCTATATGCCAGTCTAACCTGCCTGTTCCTGCATTCCCCGGTGTGGGTCAACAGCTGTGACCGAGGTCTGACCTGGAGTAGCACCTGGTCCCTCTGATCGGTTCCTCCCTGGTTCACAGAGTCGACTGAGCCGCCGTGCGACCTTGGTCGGACCGGGTTGATACTCAGTTACGCCCCTCCAGGCACTCCTCGGTTCATGGTCCAGAGGGATCACTAATCACGCTCACGCCAGTCAGTCCGGGCGTCAGCGTAACAATATGTTATTGTTGGATCATTTGATAGTACTTCATATGTTTGTTTGTCACTTAATAAACGAAGACATTCTGCATTGTATGCAGCATAATCCAGTATTACAATACTCCCTCCTTTTATCAGCCAATCGAATGACAATGTCATGGTTCTCTTGTAGCGCCCTAATGGCTGCTCTTACCCTTACATTGAGATTAGGTTTAATATTGCAAATTCTTTGACTCTCCCCTCCTCTCTGCTGATATTTTTGGCATACTTCTCTGATTACCATTGTTTCAAACGTTTTAATAGCGGTGGAATATTCATTTACCGGGTTAAAGTTCGATTTCTCCTTCCCCCATGATGGCACCACGGAGTGAGAAGGGATCCGCCCTTCAAGGACAGGAAACCTACAGATAAAAAGGGCGGTACCTCTCTCCCGCATCAGTTGTTTACAGAGCATGAGAGGACCACCAGATTAGTAACACAAAATTTAACGTTTTTAAGAAACTTATCAGAAACACCATGTGACTACATATAGGTAACTAATAAGTGTGTGCAGTGGGAGTTCCCTGCCTCAGCTAGTGCAGTGTCCTGAAGCGCCACCGCTGGGGTCAGAAGCCTTTAGGGTGTGCGGGGGGGGGTGTCCAGGCGAAGAGGAGCGGTGCCTGTCGGGGGCCTGCCAAAGCTGGCTTACCTGGACCTCCCTGGATGCGACAGGTGTGATCACAGCGCTGCCCGGCGGCAGTCTAAGAGAACTTCATGGTTCTACCGCACATGCACAGGTGCGCCGGGCGCCTCTGGATGACACATCGCCGCAAGGCATGACTGGGAAAATAGTCTGCGCAGGCGCGAGCACCCCCCCCGCGGGGGAGGAGGGGCGCTCCGGAGCACTGCAGGCGCTATGGGGGGGGCTCCCAGAACTTTAAAAGACAGCTAGGAACACCAGTAAGTGCTTCTCTGAAGCTCTGGCACGCTGTCTTGGAGGATGAGTGACCAGGAGTTACTTGAGGTGCAGTTGCTACATCCTCAGTTGCCACCACCACCGCCAGCTCAGCACAAAAAGAAACGGGAAGAGACGGGACACCAGGACCCAGGCCATCACCGAGAACGGGATAACACTGGAAGCGGGTGCCCCGGCAGGTCATCACAGCGCAGCAAAGACTTCACTACCGCATCCACCAGGAGGGAAACCCCGTTTACAAAGATGGCCCCACTTGCGGACCCGGTACCCTCTCTTCCGTCAGATTGGTAAGTGATCTTCGTGAAAGTCCACCTTGTAACTAGGGCCTTTTCTCTTATTAGGGAAGAAAGAATACAGGCAAAACTAAGAATAGGACCTGTGCACTGTGCACGGAAGTTTTACCCGCTACTTGGGATAAAAGACTCTGCAGTTCCTGTATAGAGCAGACCATATGAGAGGAAACTCCGAAATTTGCCTCAGAACTTAGATACCTGATAAAATCGTAGGTCGAAGATACTATTAAGTCCCTTTGGGTGGGGGGGGAGTTAAAAAAACCAAAAACATATCCCCCGAGTCCGGGTCTAGCAGTTCGGAGAACAGCAGAGATTTAGACACGTCCGATTCTTCATCATCCTCTTCCTCATCTACGGATAGGGGAGGACGGAGCTGTTTTCCTATCGAGGAAACAGTCTCATTAAGGCCGTTAGATCCACCATGGGGCTGGCAGACCCTCGGCCCAAAAGATCTATCCAGGACGTGATGTTCAGCGGTTTAGAACAAAAAAAGAGGAGATCTTTTCCACTTAATGAGCAAGTTCACTCTTTAATTAAAAAAGAGTGGAAAAGACCGGAAAGGAAGGGCCTCCTTTCCCCAAAAAGAAAGTACCCGTTTGATGACCCGGCTTGTTCCTTTTGCGAGAAAGCGCCAAAACTGGATGTCGCAATTGCTAAAGCCTCCAAGAAGTTCTCCCTTCCATTTGAGGACACGGGCGTGTTAAAAGACCCCATGGATAAAAAAGCAGACACCTTCCTAAAGGGTTCCTGGGAAGCCGCCAAGGGAGGGTTAAAACCTGCGGTAGCAGCTACATGTATGGCCAGGTCATTAATGGTCTGGCTAGACCAGCTTGAAACGTAACTGCGAGAGAAAACGTCTAGAGACACAATACTAAAATCCATCCCGGTAATGAAAGGGACGGCTGCCTTCCTAGCTGATGCCTCTGCGGACTCTGTCAGATTAGGAGCTAGGGAGACAGGGCTAGCTAATGCGGCCAGGTGAGCCCTCTGGCTTAAATGGTGGCCCGGGGATCTACAAACAAAATCAAGAGTATGTTCCATGACCTGTGAGGGCGAATTTCTGTTTGGGCCCACCCTTGATGACATCTTAGAGAAAGCTGGGGACAATAAAAAGAGTTTCCCTATCCTATCTAACACTGCTTACAGGAAGCCCTTTTGGAGCAAAAGGTTTATCAGCAGGAAGCCACCTAAAGAACAGGATAAGTGGGAGGACAGGAGAAGGAAAACCAAAGGGTTCCTGTTCAACAAATTCCCCAATGACAGCAGAAAGCTCTCCCAATGAAGGTTTTCCCTGGGTGGGGGGAAGGCTATCAGAATTTCTCCCTGCCTGGGAAAGAATATCCAACAGCTCATGGATTCTGAACCTAATAAAATCAGGTCTGAAATTCCAGTTCCTATCATTTCTACATCCAAACTTTGTATTAACACCCAAAAGGTCCTCAAACGAGGAGCAGCTGGCCTTAGAGCAAGAAATCCAAGGACTGATAGGGAAAGCAGTCCTTCAGGAGGTCCCAACGGGGTAAACAGGCGAAGGCTTCTACTCTCCATTATTCATGAGGAAGAAACCAGATGGGACTTACAGGACGATCATAAATTTAAAAAAGCTGAACTGGCTATTGAAGGTGGAAGCCTTCAAGCTGGAGACAATAAAATCATCAGTGAAAATGCTGTTTCCCGATTGTTTCATAACCGTTCTGGATTTAAAGGACGCCTATTATCACGTCCCCATACACAAAAATTACCAGAAATTCCTCAGAGTAGCAGTTTCCATAGGTGGAGTGGTCAAACACTAACAATACACAGCCCTCCCATTCGGCATCGCCATAGCCCCAAGGGTATTCACCAAGGTTATTGCGGAGGTGATAGCAAATCTAAGGGAACAGAACATCCTAGTTGTTCCATACTTGGACGACTTTCTGGTAATAGGCAGTTCCTTTCTGCACTGCAGAACCCAACTAGAAAAGGTCATGGATTCTTTGACACAATTAGAATGGCTTTAAAATCTGAAAAAATCCAAAACAGAGCCATGCCAGATACAGGAATATCTGGTCATCGTGTTGGATTCAAAAAGACAAGAGTGTTGTCTCCCCACAGGGAAAATTCACAAGACCAAATATCGAGGGCAAGGACCCACCCGTCTATGACTCTACGGAAAGCCATGTCCCTTCTAGGCTCCCTGACTGCGTGTTTCCCGGCCGTCCAATGGGCCCAAATACATACCAGGGCCCTGCAGTGGGAAATCTTAGAGGCAGAAAAATCTCTAAAAGGGCATTTAAAACGGCAGCTAACGCTATCATCAGAGACCACCTTTCCCTAGGGTGGTGGGGGAAGATAGACAATCTAGCCCGGGGTATTCCATGGGCAATCCCCACACCTCATATCCTAACCACAGATGCAAGCCCTGGGGGCTGGGTGGCTTACCCCAACAATCTTGTAGCTCAGGGGCTCTGGACAGAACACCTGAAGCCAGTTTCCTCAAACATGAAGGAGGTTCTAGCCGTAGAGTTTGCACTCCGGGAGTTCATACACACACTTCAAGATCACCATGTGAGGGTGTTCTCGGACAACCAAGTAGTAGTAGCGTACCTGAACCATCAGGGGGGTACCCGGTCCCATTCCCTGATGCAAGCGACGGAGGTCATCTTTCAATTAGCCAAGGAAAACTTACAATCCCTATCAGCCCTACACATAAAAGGGATAGAAAATCAAAGAAAGCAAGAATAATCTTGATAGCCTCCTTCTGGCCAAAGAGGGCGTGATTTTCTTGGTTGAGGATGATGTCAATTTCCGACCCATGGGTTTTTCCGGATCTTACGGACCTTCTTTCGCAGGGTCCGGTACTTCATCCTCAGGTAACAAACTTGCACTTGACAACCTGGAATTTGAAAGGGCTCTTCTGAGGGAGAAAGGATTTTCCACAAATCTCATCACCACACTACTTCAAAGTAGGAAACCCGTGACCACCAAACTTTATGGGAAAACTTGGAGGAAGTGCCTTTCAGTCTCAGGTTCCAGGCTAGGAGGGGAGGTTCCATTAACAGCTATCCTAGAATTCTTACAGAGGGGTTTGGAACATGGCCTGGCCACAAGTACCTTGAAAGTCCAAGTTGCGGCGCTGGGAGCCCTATACAACTTTGATCTGGCCAGGGATAGATGGGTATCTAGGTTCATTAAAGCATCATCCATATCCCGACCCATCCCCTCTCGAAATACTGCACCTTGGGATTTAAACCTGGTCCTTTCAGCTTTAACAAAGGCCCCTTTTGAACCTCTGTCAGTCAGGAGCGTCCCTAAAAATCCTATCCCTCAAGACAGCGCTTTTAGTAGCTCAAATCTGCACGTAGGGTCAGTGATATTCAGGCTCTATCTGCAGGCCCTCCCTTCACACAAATCTTGGAGGATAGGGTTACTCTGAGAACTGACCCTGACTACCTACCAAAAGTGGCGTCAAGATTCCACAGGTCTCAGGAAATCACCCTCCCTTCTTTCTGCCCCAATCCTAGGAACAAGAAAGAGAGAGACTTGCATACGCTAGATGTCAGAAGGTGCCTAATCCGTTACCTAGAGGAAACACAAGAGTGTAGGGAGGATAGTTCTCTCTTTGTTTGCTTTCAGGGCCCTCGTAAGGGGAAAAAAGCTTCTAAGGGCATGCTGGCCAGATGGATAAGGGAAGCCATCACACTGTCATACCCCTCACGTGGGGAAGCCACCCCGGAGAAACTGAAGGCCCACACAACAAGAGCGGTGGCAGCCTCCTGGGCAGAAAAGTCCTGTGCCACGATAGAGCAGATATGTAGAGCGGCAACCTGGTCTTCCCCCTCTACTTTCTTCATTCACTACCGGCTAGACTTAACCTCTTCTCCAGACCTTACTTTCGGGAGAAGGGTTCGGGAAGCTGTGGTCCCCACCCTAATGATTCACCTCTCTGTAATTCTCTCCGTGGTGCCGTCATGGGGGAAGGAGAAAGACGTAGATACTTACCGGTAACAGGATTTCTCAGAGCCAATGACTGTACATTCCCTCCCTTCACGTCTGGGTGCACACACTTATTGGTTACCTATATGTAGTCACATGGTGTTTCTGATAAGTTTCTTAAAAATGTTAAAATTTGGAGAGGGTCTAGACCGGAAGCTGAGGGAGCAGGCCGTGTCTGGGAAGAGCTCCTGCTGAGCCCTATCTTAAAGGAAGTTTTAGCACCCCTTTAGGCTCCTTTTGACTTCTGCCTCGGTTTGCTAACCTCTCAGAGACTGCTGGAGCGTCCCCCGGGTCCCCCCGGCACTCCCTGGTGTGTGATACCGGAGCCTCCAGCAGAAGACTGAGTCCTGGCCTGTGCGTGGCCGCCATCTTGGACACGAGGAGACGCATTACCGGAGCCTGTCTCCGCTCCTGCTGCACTCCCTGACAGGAATCTCTGCTAGCCAGGGGTAAGTGCTTCGGAGCGGCACCCCCTGAGCACCTGTACAAGTGACACTTACCTCGTCCTCCTGGGGGGTCTGGAGACGTCGGGGAGGCCTGCGTGGAGTGCACCGCGTCCTCTGTGGAGTCCTGCGGAGCGGGGCGCCGGGACTTTCCCTCTGACTGTGCGGGAAGGGGAGGCTGCTGATCCCGGGCTCTGTGTCTACCCGGCGGTGGTGGAGGTGAGGTGGAGAGAAGCGGGGGCCTGATAAGCAATCTGGAGCCCTCCTCCTCCCATCTTTGTGAAGGTCAGCAACATCAGTGAGGCAGTGCAACAGAACATTTTGAGGCTACTGCTGCGCTTTAATTTTGGCCCAAACAGAGCACCAATATCCCGATAACTCTCCTTTATACTCTGTTCACTACAGGGTCATTTTTTACATCAGTGGAGTGTGTCGCCCAGGGGATGGGGGTTACTAGGAGCCCGGGCCTTGTTGCTGGGGATGTCGTGGTAGTCGGCTCCCGGAACCGTACTCTGGGCCTCTCTTTTATAGTTTATAGTTTATAGTTTATAAGGCCGAAAAAAGACAAGCGTCCATCCAGTTCAGCCTATTTCTTGTGCACTGCAGCTATTCCGCAGCGTTGATCCAGGGGAACGCAAAAAAAAACAAAACAAACAAAAAAAAAAAACATGCGGTATAGGCCAATTGACATCATTGAGGAAAAAATTCACTTCCCGACACCAATCTGGATTAATTAACTATCACTAAGCATAAGATGTAATTTTATTGTTCTCAAGAAAGGCGTCCAGGCCTCTCTTGAACTCATTAAGTGAGTTGGACATCACCACTTCCTCTCCCAGAGAGTTCCAGAGTCTCACGGCTCTGACCGTAAAGAATCCCCTTCTATGCTGGTGCAGGAACCTCCTTTCCTCCAGACGCATAGTGTGCCCCCTCGTCTTAGTCACCATCCTTGGTATAAACAGGTCATGGGAGAGATCTCTGTACTGCCCCCTGATGTATTTATACATGTTTATGAGGTCTCCCCTAAGCCTTCTCTTTTCCAACGTAAATAGGCCTAATTTTGACAACCTCTCTGGGTATTCTAGTCCCTCCATTCCCTTTATTACCTTAGTCGCCCTCCTTTGTACCTTCTCTACCTCCAATATGTCTTTCCTGAGCACCGGAGCCCAGAACTGTGCACAATATTCTAAGTGCGGCCTTACCAGCGCTTTATACAGAGGAAGAACAATGTTCTCATCATATGCCCCTATTCCTCTTCTGATGCATGCCATGACTCTATTTGCCTTCGCAGCTGCTGCCTGACACTGGGCACTCCAATTTAATTTGCTATTAACCAAGACGCCCAGGTCCTTCTCCATGTCAGATTTCCCCAACGTTTTCCCATTTAATATGTATGGGTGACTGCTGTTTTTCTTTCCCATGTGCATGACCTTACATTTATCGGCATTGAACCCCATTTGCCATTTTTTGGCCCAACTCCCCAATTTATCTAAATCCTCCTGTAGCTGTGCCCTATCCTCATCTGTATTAACTACTTTACAAAGTTTAGTATCATCTGCAAATATTGCTATTTTACTATGCAACCCTTCCACTAGATCATTAATAAATATATTAAATAATATAGGGCCCAAGACAGACCCTTGAGGCACCCCGCTAGTAACCCTGACACACCCTGAGCTTACTCCATTGATAACCACCCTCTGCTTTCTATCACTCAGCCAGCTATTTACCCACTTGCACACATTATCCCCCAGACCAAGCATTCTCATTTTATATACCAACCTCATCGCCCTCTATGATTTTACCCAGGTTATTTTTCAATGGGCCAACTCCATCAGTTTTAATCCTTTTACTGTTTATATAGTTAAAGAACAGTTTGGGATTCGTTTTACTTTCTTTGGCAATTAGTCTCTCTGTCTCCTCTTTTGCTATTCTTATTTGTTTCTTACAGATTTTGTTTTTTTCCCTATAAGTTATTAGCGCTTCCTCGCTGCCTTCTTGTTTAAGTTTACCGAAAGCCCTTTTTTTGTTTTTCATTGCCCTCTTGACTTCCTTATTTAGCCACATTGGCTTCCTCCTATTCCTAGCCCTTTTATTCCCATAAGGTATGTACCTTCTACAGTGACTATGTAGGACTGTTTTGAAAATTTCCCATTTTCTATCCGTGCTCCTATTACTGAAGATACTATCCCAGTCTATAAGGTGAAGGGCATCTCTTAGCTGATCAAACTTTGCCCTCCTGAAGTTCAGTGTTTTTGTGACTCCCTTGCTGGGCACCCTACTGAAGCACATGTGGAATTGTATAATGTTGTGGTCACTATTTCCCAGGTGCCCCCGACCTGCACCTCAGTTATTCTGTCTGGCCTGTTAGTTAATATTAAGTCTAAAAGGGCCGTCCCTCTAGTTGGTTCCTGCACAAGTTGTGACAAATAATTGTCTTTGATAATTGACAAAAAAATTTTAAAAAAGGGGTTTAATGAATTTATCAAAGTTCGTGACGCCACCTGTGGTATCTGGTGAGTCTCACCAGCGCTGCGGCAGTCCGCTGAGGCCGGTGATAAGGCAGCTCGGTGGTATAGCTCCCCACAGGTGGAGCTAGGCCTCAGGGCAGCTTATGTAGTGGGGAGTGCAGGATGAGGAGACCCAGTCGGGCCCACGGAAAGACAGGCAAACACACACAGTTCCCTTCAGTACCTTTTACTGGTGGAAATTCAGGCACATCCCGGAGCACTGTAGGGTGAAGGGTGCATTGCCGGATTCTCCCCCCAGGGAGCGTGGATAGGGCCTCCTGTTTCTTGTCTTTGTGTGGTAAGTTTCTGACCTGCCTGGAGCTAGGCCTAACTTTGTCTCTGTCCTGCACTGGCTGACGTTGTGGTAGGGCCTTCTCTTGGAGTGCACACTCCCAGCTTGCGGGGCCTATGTGTCTCCTGGCTCTGTTACATATCAGCGCTTTAGTGATCCTGGGACCTGTAGTTCTCCAGGGATTCCGGTTGTACTTTACTGGGTCTTGGAGATCCCGGTAAGCTCGGACCCGGTGTCCGGTAGATGCTTCGGGGTGAGCTGGTTAAGCTCCTCTGCCCCCTGTGTTACTAACTCTCTCCACTCGCCTTCGGCCTACTCGGGGCCCTCACTAGGCTATACACACTGGCAGTTAGCTGGCTGCCTCTTCTGCCGCTCTTAACGGCGTCGCACGCCTTGGGCTCTAACTGACCTGAGCGCCTGAGTCTGGACTGGCTTCAGGATTGCTGGAGGCCTAGCTTACCTCACACAGCAACCTGGTACTGGTCTGCACACTTGTTCTTTTCTTTGTACACTCCAGACACTGAACAAACTGAACTAACTGAACTCACTACCTAGCTCCACCTCCCCTATTTATATCCCTAACAGGCTCCCTCTGGTGGTCTGAGGTGGGAGGTGAAGGTGTGTGTATGCTTAGAGGGCCCTCTGGTGGAGGAATCCTTTCATGCACTCTTCTAGGATCTGTGGTACCAAGCGCAGCTGGGCGCCACAGGAGTAATATGGAATTTTGTTAAACTCCAAATATCCGTCCTCCATTGCTAATTTCATCATAACACCATCCAGTAGACATTTAAATTATAACAACCATTTTTCTTTTATCATTTACTTCAAATGCCATCTTGAGGCCCACAGGAATATTGCAGTCTCAATTTTCTACCACTATTGTTCACTTACTACTCCTATGATACCACCCAACTCCCCATGGTCATCTAATATCCAGACTTGACCCCATATATTCAGTTTATTACTGGACAATAGATAACCTGCTCGGGCGTTCCCTCCATTTCTTATCATGAAGTAACTACTGTCTACAAACCATGATTCTGTGAGCTTCCGGTTCAGGCGCCGACCATGTGATCTCTGATTATCTGCTCATGTTCTCTCCCTGTACATCGTCTCCAAGCTTCTGATTTTCGACCCTGCAGCTCAGAAATTTTTTGAAATTCTTACACAGCTGAAGGTCGTCTTCGAACAATAGCTTTGGCCTATATGGACCGCTACCTTCTGCGTAGCGGGCAAAAACAATCTTCCTTTTCCAATCATTCTGACCTCTCCAATCTTCATAATATGGCTCCTACTCTAAACCAAGAGGAACAGCTCGCCCAATCTAAAGACAGAGGTGATCTACGTCAACCCCCTAAAACGCCTCGCAATTCTACTTCAAGGAAAGGGGAATCACAAATGGACCCTTCGGAACTAGCGGCTGATGTCACTGCTAGGCTACTTCCTGAAATCAAAACTATAATTCAATCCACGCTAAATACTGCCCTGATGGATCTTCAGGCCAGACAGGAAGAACAAGCCGAACAGCTCACTGAGCTAGAATCACGAGTTTCGAACATTGAAGATGATTCAAATGAGGACCATTCCAAAATAATGGCTATTGTTCGTGAAAACACAATTCTGAGAGACCGTATAGATGACCTTGAGAACCGCTCTCGCAGAAGCAACCTGCGTTTGGTGGGTCTACCTGAATCGTATCATCAGAACACTTTGAAACCCCTATGCGAGAACGAAGTCCCAAAAGACCTAAAACTATCTGAAGGTAAAAAGGTGGAAAGGGTACACAGAATTGGTCCTCCACCCTCTGTCTCTGGAGCCCACAATACAACCAGACCAAGACAGGTCATTATGAAATATCTGGATTTCAATGATAAAGCTGACATTATCCGAGCATACAAACAATTAAACCACCCATTGATCATTCAAGGCCATAAAATCTTGCTTTTCGAAGACTACTCCATTGAAGTAACCAGGAAAAGGAAGTCCTTCAGCTCTATATGCACCAGACTGCACAAAGAAAAAATTCACTTTCAACTCCGCTACCCGGCTACTCTACGCTTGAAAGACACAGATGGCTCTTTCCGGGAATTTACCTCAGCTGATAAGGCAGAATCTTTTGTCAGCAGTCTCCTAGATCCAGGGGCCAGCCCTGAACAGACCTACCAGGCGATAACTCCCTCTAGCTCACGGTCCCCTATGAGACCCACGAAACGAGGAGACAAAGGAAACCAGAGTCATAACAATCGTTGATTTAATGAGATTCTCCTTTTATACACCTGGAGGCCCTGGAGTAAAAGTTTTTTGTGGAGACAATTGTTTAAGAGAAATTCTGATAAAATAACTTAATTAAGGGGGTTTTAAATGTAATTTGTTATATTACACACATGGTCGGGCAGAAGTGAAGCCCAGGTGATAGTTTTTTTTTCCTAGCGAGCAGTTAAAAATGTTCACGCTCTTGCTAGGCTAATTTTATAAAACTTTGGTTTATTGTTATTTGAATTTGTTTCACCTGTTCGAGTTTAGCTCTTTAGTACATAATCTAAATACATGTCATCATTATTTTGTAAACTGTTCACCAAACATGTTTATCTCTACAGTCTTTGAATATGTTTATCGTATCTTGGAATATTAAAGGTTTGCGATCTCCCCAAAAACGGATGAAAGTCCTTAGACACTTAAAACGTTTAAAGCCCGACATAGCCCTCCTACAAGAAATGCATTTACCTGAAGCGGATTTCCCCCGGATGAAAAAATTATGGGTTGGGGGTGTTTATGGGTCACCGTCCGTAGATAGAAAGGCTGGAGTCCTAATCCTTATCAATAAACAATTTATACACCAAATCATAAGTCAGCAGCAGGATGGAGATGGGAGGTTGATACAATTAACATTATCTATATATAATGTTTATGCCCCTAACGTAGGTAACAAATCCTTTTTCAAACAATTAGAGACTAGACTCTTACTTGACTCCAACCCTAACAAAATAGTAGGTGGAGATTTTAACTCGGTGGTTTCAGTTCATGAGGACAGGAAAAATACTGCTGGTACTCCGCAATCAACAACCTCACATGACAAAGCACTAGCACCTCTTATGTCTACTTGCAATTTAATTGATTCATGGCGGTTCCTAAACCCTAGTAACAGAGAATATACGCACTTTTCACACGCCAATAACTCTTGGTCTCGAATTGACTATTTTTTTGTATCTCCCTCTCTGTTGGCGAAATTAGTAATGGTGCAAATTGGTGACATTGTTATTTCTGATCATGCCCCAGTAGGGTTGTAATTATTAAAAAATTTCCCTCGAGGCCCCGACTTCTTATGGAGGTTTCCAGATTACTTTTGCAAAAATGTCTCATTTATTTCCTCTCTCAAGATATGGTGGAGCTAATTTTTATCTGACAATTTGGCACACCAAGATAACCCCACATTATTATGGGAATCGACCAAGGCGGTAATTAGGGGGAAAATTATGGCGTATACTTTTTCTCACAAAAAAAGAGTTATGAAAAAATATAGTGAATTGTCCTCTGAACTGAAATCTGAATTCAACCGATACGCAGATATGAGAGAAAAATTTCATTTATCTCAAACAGAAGCATTGTTTTATAGGTTTGACAACAAATCAGGGAGAATGTTGGCCAATTTAGCAAAAGGTATGAAAAAGCCACAGGGAATTTTCCAATTAAGAGATATCAACGGGGTTATTCACACAAATCCTAAATCAGTTAATGAGATTTTAGGCTCATTCTATAAGGACCTATATCAAAATCCAAAACAATCTTTGCCCCCCTCTAATACACTATTAGATAAGGTCAAACTACCTGTATTTTCGGAGGAACATAAATCTATATTAAATAAACCTATTTCATTAGAAGAAATTACTAATACAATTAGAAATCTGAAACCAAACAAGGCCCCTGGACCTGATGGATACAGTTCTGACTTCTTTAAATCCTTAACGGAAGAGATTTCTCCATTGTTGGTATCGATCTTCAACAAAATAATTAATGGTAATCCCATTTTCCCTTCCGCAAACATGGCTTATGTCAAATTACTGCTAAAACCAGACAAAGATCCATTATCCCCCAATTCATACAGACCGATTTCCCTTATAAATGTCGATATTAAGCTTTTATCTAAAATAATGGCTGACAGACTGGCCTCTATTTTACCTCACCTTATATCCCATGTACAAGCAGGCTTTGTCAAGGGCCGCTCGGCTACGCTAATATTAGGAAAGTATTACTGGCGCTTGATAAAATCCACTCTACACCAGATTTAAATGGGCCCGCGGCAATTATCTCCCTTGACGCTGAAAAGGCCTTTGATAATATAAGCTGGGATTGGTTATATATGGTTTTAACCAAGATGTCATTGTCAGGCCCTTTTTTTAATTATATTCATAATTTATACACGTCTCCTAAAGCCCAGGTATATACCCCAGGTTTTCTATCCTCTCCCTTCCCTCTTGAAAAGGGAACAAGACAAGGGTATCCTCTATCCCCCTTTACTTTTTAACCTGGCACTAGAACCCTTAGTTCGTATTTTATCAGACCCTAAAACTTTTTCAGGCATCCAATTTAATAAAAAATCAATTCAGGCAGCTTTTTTTGCAGACGACATCATTTTGTTTATGTTGGATCCCATCCTACATTTACCTCTAGTGTTAGATCTACTTAAAAATTTTGGCTCATATTCTGGATTCAAAATAAATGCTAAAAAGTGTGAATTGCTAACATTAACTGAAAAAGGACTGAAACTCTACCCAAAAAAATCTTTCTATGATATTAATATAGCTACTTCTCATATCACCTATTTTTGGGCATAAAAATAGGCCGTTTGCCATCCTCTTTATATTCGTTAAATTATCCCCCCCTCATCAAAAAAATCACTGATCAATTGAAATCGTGGCAGGATTTGCCCTTATCTTTTTTAGGTAGGGCGCATCTCGTTAAGATGATAAGTACTTCTAAAATTATGTATCAACTCCAAACTCTACCATTGCTACTGAAACACTCTGATGTAGTCACACTTAATAGGGCTTTTAGTCATTTTATATGGAGAGGAAAACGTCCTAGGATTAATTTAGACAAACTTATGTCATCCAAGGATGATGGAGGCATCAATTTTCCAAGTATCAGGAATTACAACCTTGCTTGCCTTTTTCGTTACATAATTGACTGGCTCCACAAAAGACATACATACTCTGATTACTCTTTGGAATCAGACTATGCTTACCCCTTCAATTTAACTCCACTTTTACACTCTCGCTACACCTCCCTACCCCCAGCAATCAAAAAATCAGTAACTTTCAAAGACACCTTTTCCGCTTGGAAAGCGGTTAGAAAAAAATATGGCCTTTCTTTCAGAATTTCTAAGCACTTGCCGCTATGGCGGAATCTGGAATTTCCACAGGGCTGTGAAAATAAATTATTTTCTAAATGGCAGCAAGCAGGTATACATAACATATCTCACCTAATCCACCCAAACGATTGGAGATGGTTGACGTACCCAGAGTGTATGGATAAGTATAATCTACCTCTTCACCATGGCCTTCAATTTGAACAAATTAGGCTATCCATTATGTCAAACTTAAAGGATGTTACATTCGAGACCTTGCAAAATGAACTAGATGTAATTTTAGGTACTCCTTCAATATCTAGTCTTTACTCGGCTATGAAACCCAATTTATTAAAGATTCACCCTGACATTTTCTTTAAATATTGGAAGCAACAATTTGAAGACGTTGAAATTCCCACTAAAATCAGACTAGGCTGGAAGATATTTAGAAAGTACATTATAAACGAATCATGGAGAGAAACTCAGTATAAAATAATACAAGGGGCCATCTACGCTTTTAATATACCGAAAAATGGTCCCTTGTCAAATAGACTAATTGCATGATCTAAATGTCATCACCCATACTCTGACCTTATGCATGGCTTATGGTCCTGCTCTGATTCAACAGTTTACTGGAATCAAGTCTTAGACCTGATGAATAATATTTGGGGCCCAGGATACAATCTCTCTCCATACTTAGCCCTACTACATCATTGGAACAACTCAGAGATTCCCGACAAAAAATCAAAAGGCCCCCCAAAACTGCTTCATACTCTATTCTTCCTGGCAAAAAAAACAGTTACTTAAACATTGGCTGGACCCTATCATTCCCCCTATAGCAGAGCTAATAATCCAAATGAAACATTTTATGGGAGTGGAGCAATTAGATGCCCTTAGTGACAAAGAACAGCAAGCTGGGAAGTTTCTATCAAAATGGAAGCAGTTTATTATAACTTGCTGTTCTCTGTCTGAAAAGAATAAAATTGTCCAACCATTTACTTCTACAGAATGGTATATTCTGGAGGATCTAAACAACAGCCTAGGACTTTTGCACGTTAACTGAAGCAGGGGAGTTAACCAACATAATTTAACGACATTTTCTTAATTTCCTTGATTGTAGATGACTATAACTTGTTAATACTTAATCTTGGTATTTTTGTTTAGATGTCTATTTGTTAGGCCAGCTAACCGGAACCCATTAATCACGTATTGTACCTGATTTGTGTACAAGTTCCTTAATATTGTGCATTATGGCTTTGTTTCATATGTTTTTTTATGTATGTTTTTCTGAAAAAACCTAATAAAAATGATGTTTGAAGAAAAAAAAAAAAGTTAAAATTTGTGTTACTAATCTGCGGTCCTCTCATGCTCTGTAAACAACTGATGCGGGAGGGAGATATTGCCCTTTTTATCTGTAGGTTTCCTGTCCTTGAATAAAAATAAAAACTCGCAACAAAGGGCGATGGACACAAAAGGTTAATCCATGTATACTCCGGTTGGCATTTTTAGATGTGGACAATGCTATGGCTGCAGAAATACCTCTAGTAAAATTAGTAACAAGGTTAAGGAGGTTATGGATTCAGAAAAGACGAACACTTTCGTTTTAAGTGTTTTTTTGTCCTGCCGCATGACGGGTGTTATTTATGTGATTATTTGTCCCTGTGGTAAAATGTACGTCAGCAGGACCAAACGAACATCATCAGAGCGTATTAGGGAGCATTTATACAATATAAAACAAGGCTTTAAGGGTCACCCCTTATCACAACATTTTTTTGATTAAACATAATAAGTCATGTAGGAATGTCGTATTTTTTGGGGTTGAACATGTGCCGAAAAACTGTAGGGGGGCAATTATTTGACACAAATGTCACGCAAAGAGTCTAAGTGAATTTTTAATTTAAATACTTTGGTTCCTAATGGGATAAATTATGATGTAGAATTATTTGCTTTTTAAAATATATCAACAAAATGTGTTACCCAGTATATTGCCAAATTCTCCTGACTCAGGCTTATTTATTCATTCTTTAAGATTTATTGCTAAAGTGTATGTGTTCAAATTCAATGAGTGACGTATGAATTTTTAGAATAGATTTATACACTGCTCAAAACAATAAAGGGAACACTCAAATAACACATCCTAGATCTGAATGAATGAAATATTCTCATTGAATACTTTGTTCTGTACAAAGTTGAATGTGCTGACAGCAAAATCACACAAAAATCATCAATGGAAATCAAATTTATTAACCAATGGAGGCCTGGATTTGGAGTCACCCCCAAAATTAAAGTGGAAAAACACACTATAGGCTGATTCAACTTTGATGTAATGTCCTTAAAACAAGTCAAAATGAGGCTCAGTACTCAGTATTGTGTGTGGCCTCCACGTTCCTGTATGACCTCCCTACAACTCCTGGGCATGCTCCTGATGAGGTTGCAGATGGTCTCCTGTGGGATCCCCTCCCAGCATCCGCCTTCTCCTGCACAGTCTGTGGTGTAATGTGACGTTGGTGGATGGAGCGAGACATGTCCCAGATGTGCTCAATCAGATTCAGGTCTGGGGAACGGGCGGGCAGTCCATAGCTTCAATGCCTTCATCTTGCAGAAATGGCTGACACATTCCAGCCACATGAGGTCTGGTATTGTCCTGCATTAGGAGGAACCCAGGGCCAACTGCACCAGCATATGGTCTCACAAGGGGTCTGAGGATCTCATCTCGGTACCTAATGGCAGTCAGGCTACCTCTAGCGAGCACATGGAGCAAAACAGGGGTTTCCTGGTCAGGGAACACACTACATGAAACACCTCCTGCCCCAGACCAGAAAGGGGAGGATCCTGCCCTTTATAACTGGATCTGGAGGCGGGGTTGGCTCAGACAGAGTCAGAGACAGAGACAAGACAGGGCCTGTAGTCGAGTTGAGGACACAGGAGTAGGAAGCCAGGGACTGGAGCTGGGAATAGCTCGTCCTGGACCACATACAGAAAACCGGACACCGGAGTCCGAGGCTGTGGGGATTGTATACCCAGCAGCAGATACCGCAAGGCAGGAGATTGCAGGTCTCCTGGCCCCATCAGAAGCCCAGAGGCTCAGTCACACGAAAGGACCAGTACCGCCACAGAGGAGCGAGGAATACACAAGGCCCGAGTCGCCAGCCATACGGGTGAGCACAGCATGTTACACTCAGGGACGTGGGCTACAACACGACTATAAGCGGGGTAGCCAAAGAGTACAGTCAGAACGGAAAGCCTACAACTCCACCTGGCCAGGAGGACTCTAAGATTGCTCCCAGACTGACCAGGCCTTCATCACTAGCCAGTACTCCCGTTGGGGCCTATATCATTGCCAACAGTAAAGACCCTGGGACTGCACTGCAAAGACTCCGTGTTGTTATTACCGATACCCTGTACCACCGGGTACTGCGCGCGTTTAAGAACTGTGTTGCAAACCGTGGTGAAGTTTTCCCGCCATTGTCCACCATTTTCGGGTCGCCACGAGGGAAGAAGAGGGGCGTGATCGCTGAAAACGCGCGAAGTCCAAAGCCCCGCGCGCTGACGCAATTCCAGGTCCTGGAAGGAGCCCAGCGAGCACTGACGTCAGACGCATGCGACGCCAGGTCCTCGACGGGGATCATCACCTGCGGAACTGCGGCCTACAGAAGAAAAGAGAAAGAAGGTAGGCCACGGTTTACTAGGGGGGAGGAAGACGTCCGATATGGAGGGAACTTCGACCACCGGCGCGGCCGCTGCCGCAGTAATGTCATTCACCATGCCTTATATACCGGGGGCAGCGTGATTGCCCCAGTACTCAGGAGAGTAGCACACCCTGAGTGACTTCAAGGAGAGACTAAGCAGTTTATTTAAAGTATACCCCCTGTCCGAGGAGCCGAAAGTGAGCATCCTCATAGGCCAGTTGATTGGTGCAGCCCAGAGAGAAGTAAAGTCCTGGTCAGCCCGAGAAAAAGGGACTGTAAAAGAGATACTGGCCTGCCTAAAAGACACTTTTGAAACCCGTACTACAGCAGAGATCAAAATGAAGTTTTATGGGTGCAAACAACGGGCACAGGACAGTGTACGGGACTATGCTTTAAACCTGCAGGAGGCGCTGAGGGCCATCAAACAGGTAGACCCTGACAGTGTGCGTGACGAAAACAGACTGTTAACTGAGCAATTTATTGAGGGCTTACTGTCCAGCGCCCACCAAACCCAGCTGCGCATAATGGCTCTGCAAAACCCTGACTTGGACTTTGCTCAATTTAAGGACAGAGCCATCCGGGTGCTACGAGAACCAGCACCAGGTGGCGCTATAGCTCACCGGCGCCCAGCTATCACCTATCACCAGGAGGTGGCACCCTTTTCCCCAGAGCCTGTAGGAGCTGATGCTCAGGCTCTGAACAATGCCCCATCTACAGACCTGCACCCTCAGGTCCAGGAACTAACCAAAAGTGTAGCTGCGCTAACCAAAACTGTGCAGTCCTTACAGGTGTCTCCGAAAGGATCCAGCTGGCTTCCAGTCCGGAGGATGTCCCGTGGCGCCGACAGAGGAGGATTCCACCATCCAGAGGGAGGAACAGCGACCGCTATGACCAGGACGGACAACCCATCTGCCGCCGCTGCAACCAGCCAGGACATTATGCAAGGTACTGTCATTTAAACGAGCAAAACCTGGGACAGAGGGCCAACCCCCAGGCATAAGATCACCAGGCCCATCAAGCTGGCGAGACAAATATGTGGGAGGATGACCGGTCCTACCTGTCGTGCTGGACGGCTTTCCAATGAGCGCGTTGCTGGACACTGGATCCCAGGTGACCACCATTCCCTACATTCTTTTCCAACGGTACTGGACTGATTCAGACATTACCTGCCGTCCAGATGAACATTTCAGTATTTATGCGAGCAATGGTCAACCCGTACCCCAGGTGGGGTTTAAAGAAGTGACCATAAAAGTTGGCAAAGTCGAGCTGCCAGCACAGGGACTGATAATTGTCGACATTGATCGCCGAGAAAGTCATCCCATGATAACTTTAGGCACGAATGTCATTGAAAATTGTCTTGCAGAAATAATTGTCTTGTTACAGCAGGTTGCAGAGACCGCCAGTTCCAGCCAGCAGCGGGTTCTACAAAGGGAGATCAGAGCCCTGATGAAAAGACAACAGGTAGAACTGTCTGGTGGTGAGATTGGCAGTGTTAGGATGAGTGACCCATTCCCTATTGCCATGCCCCCAAAAAGTGAAATGCTGATATGGTGCCGGGCAGTCATCGGTCTAAGGGGTAGAGATTACCAGGCCCTGGTAGAGCCCGTCTACTCTGATAGTAGGCCCACCATTTTGACAGCCAGGGGGTGGTTGATGTCTGCCATGGGAGAGTGCCCGTCCGCATCCTGAACATTGGGGAAAAAGAAGTCCATTTGCCCCAGTATGCTACCCTGGCTAAACTATTCACCGTCAGCCAAAATGCTATAAAGGCAGTGGAACCCTTACCTCCATCCTAACAGGCGGAAGATAATGGCTCCAAGGGACAGTTGGAGGACTGGTGCCAGAAGCTGCATGTGGGCACCGACTCCACCCCTCAACACCAAAAACAAGGAGTATACCGGGTGGTACAGGAGTATGAAAGGGTCTTCAGTAAACACCCACTCGACTTTGGGCAGGTAAAAGGGGTTCAACACCATATCCCCACGGGAGACCATCCGCCCATTAAAGAAAGGTACCAGCCTGTACCGCCAGCACACTACCAAAATGCCAAAGGGATGTTACGAGAGATGAAGGAGGCTGGGGTAATAAGAGACAGTTGTAGCCCCTGGGCAGCTCCATTAGTTCTTGTAAGGAAAAAGGATGGCACGGTGAGAATGTGTGTAGACTACAGGCAAATTAACCGCATAACACATAAAGATGCATACCCGCTACCCAGGATAGAGTCACTGGCTGCATTAAAATCTGCTAATTATTTCTCTACTTTGGATCTTACTAGTGGGTACTGGCAGGTTCCTGTAGCAGAGGCGGATAAAGAAAAGATCGCATTCACCACCCCGATGGGCCTCAGCGAGTTCATCTGCATGCCATTCGGGTTCTGCATCGCCCCAGGAACCTTCCAGCGGTTGATGGAGTGCTGTCTAGGGCATAAGAATTTCGAGACAGTCCTGCTGTACCTGGATGACATCATAGTATACTCCAAGACATATGAGGATCATCTGGAGCACCTGGTGGAAGTGTTTGAAGCCCTGGCTGGCTTTGGCCTCAAGGTGAAGCCGTCAAAGTGCCACCTGCTGAAGCCCAAAGTACAGTACTTAGGACATGTAGTAAGCGCAGATGGTGTAGCACCAGACCCCGACAAGATCACAGTAATTAAGGACTGGCCGAGACCCTCCACCATCAAAGAGGTGCGGCAGTTCCTCGGGTTAGTAGGCTACTACCGAAGGTTTATACCAGGCTTCACCAAGATGGCGGCACCCATGCAGGATCTCCTGATAGGCCAATCCAGGAAGGCCAAGAGCTAGAAACCACCATTCAAATGGGACAAGCTAGAAGATGAGTCCTTTACCAGGTTGAAGATGGCTCTCACAGGCGACGAGGTCCTGGCCTACCCTGATTATGGCCAGCCCTTCATCCTTCACATGGACGCGAGCAATGTGGGACTAGGAGCGGTGCTGTCCCAGATACAACAAGGCCGAGAAAGGGTAATTGCCTACGCCAGCAGGAAGCTCCGGCCCACAGAAAGAAACCCAGAAAACTACAGCTCCTTCAAGTTGGAGTTCCTTGCCATCATCTGGGCTGTGACCGAGCGCTTCAAACATTATCTCGCCTCTTCCAAATTTACCGTGTTCACAGATAATAACCCGCTGACAAACCTGGACACGGCAAAACTTGGTGCCCTGGAACAAAGATGGATGGTCCGACTGTCTAATTACGAATTCACCATCAAGTACCGGGCTGGGCACAAGAATGCAAATGCAGATGCGCTGTCCAGAATGCCTAACTTGCCAGACGGGGGAGAAGACCCAGAGGAATTGGAAGAGATAGAGATCCCCGCTTTCCACCGCCATGGGATAAAGCAGTGCTCCCATTGTGTGAAGAACAGGTGCTCTGCCAACAGGGAGGCCACATTCAATCCATTGCCACACCATGGATGGGCAGAAACGCAAGACAGTGACCCGACTGTCCGCCTAGTCAAAGAGTTGCTGACACAAGCGGACTCATACCCTGATTCAGATGCTCCTGAAGAGACCAAACAGCTGTGGAAGGAAAAGAGCAAGCTGTTCATCTATGAAGGGAAGCTGTGTCGAAGAATTGTAAACTCCCGGACACATGAGCTGGTCTGGCAGGTGGTAGTCCCGAGGCGCGATGCATCTATGGTCCTGGAAGCGTACCACGATGGCGCGGGGCATTTTGGGTGGAAGAAGCTGGAAGTCCTGCTACGTGAACGGTTCTATTGGGTAGGCATGAGGACAGCAATCGAGAGGTGGTGTCGATTATGCGGACCATGCAACCTGAGAAGAAGAGACCGTGACAGCCAGAAGGCTCCCCTGCAGCCCATCATCACCAAGCAGCCACTCGAACTGGTAGCCCTGGACCATGTGAAGCTAACTCCAAACAGGTCAGGCTATGTCTACGCTCTCACCATCGTAGACCACTACTCTTGATTCCTGGGAGTAGTGCCAGTCAAGGACCAAACGGCTCAGACAGCAGCCAGAGCTTTCCAGCAGCACTTCTGCCGCCCGCATGGTTACCCAGAACGTGTGCTAACTGACCAGGGTCCGGCCTTTGAAGCGGAGGTATTCCAGGAATTCTGCAACCTGTACGGCTGCAAGAAGATTCGGACAACGCCTTACCACCCCCAGACCAATGGGATGTGTGAAAATATGAACCAGGTGGTGATAGACCTACTGAAGACGTTGCCCCTGGAGGAACGCAGCCTGTGGCCAGAAAAGTTGCCACACCTGGTAGATCTCTACAATCACATCCCAGTGAATTCCACCAACGGCACACCTGCTTACCTGATGAGAGCAAGACCTGGTAAGCTGCCCGTCGACCTGGATATGGGAGTTCTGACATCAGAGGACGCCTCACCAGATGCAGATTGGGATACTGAGCGGCAACAGCAATACCGCAAGGTACAGGAAAGTGTTGAAAGAAGTCTGTCCCAAGCAAGAGAAAGGCAAGAGAGGACTTACCATCAACATGCACCTGCTGATCCCCTGTCCTAAAGAGGAAAAGGCGACTCCACAAGTTGTATGACCAATGGGAAAAAGAGCCGTACACCGTTCTACCCTCAAACCATGATAACACCAAGGTGTGCCTCATAATTAAGGACGGAGGAGAAACAACAGCTACAGTTTCCAGAGGCCACGTGAAGAAATGTCCGGAGCAGCTGCAGCATGCTGAAGAAGACCAGGATATCCCTCAACCCGCAGAGGAAGTGGAAGAAATGGTCAGCACGGTACTCGGAGAATTTCCACGGTCATGGACACAAGTGAATAACGCCATTGTTGTGCCAGTCCTGACATTTCTCCAACCAGCCTCTCAGGAAGCTGTAGAAGTCCCAGTAGAGTTGGAAGAATCATTGGCCCCGGAGACAGAGGATTCCTCATCAGCAGACCAGGAGAATCTACCCTCTGCTAGTAGCGAACCTGTCATGCCCACGGTAAGCCAAAGGATCCGTAGGAAGCTGCCCAACCTACCAGAGACACCACCAAACACCTGTAGTGCAGTTCATACAGAGCCCGCCACACCAGGGGTAAATACAGGGGACCAAGGTAGAACACAGTTAGACAGTGTGTTACGCAGGTTTACCAGAAGCACCAGAGGTCAAATCCCTGCTCGCTGGAGAATTTAAATGTAACTATAACTGTAATGTGAAATGTTTTATGTGTGTATTAAATATGTTTTTCCAGTTACCCGACAGGTTTCAAAGACTTTCAGGTTATGGACGATGAGTAACCAAAAACTCACCTTGTAAATAGTTGCACCTGTAAAGTGCCCCTTTTTAGCAGACCACGGAACAAAAACCTGTCTGGCGTGGCCCCCTTGTGGTCCAACGGGACTGCCTAAACCTTGCAGCCACGCCCAAGGCCAACGTTTGGGGTTTGCTTTGGACAGGTCCCCATATCAACCAAGGAAAATGGACACCTGGTTGCGGATCATACCGTGACCTATAAAGACTCTAATGATTGCAAATATGTTAATGTATTGTTACCTGTTGTATTTTTGCAAAATATGTTCAGTCCCGGAGTACTGAAATTTACTAGGGGGGAATGTGGCACCCCAGAGGGTCTGGTTGCCACAGTGGTAGTAATACCATGTCTGGGAGCAAAACAGGGGTTTCCTGGTCAGGGAACACACTACATGCAACACCTCCTGCCCCAGGCCAGAAAGGGGAGGATCCTGCCCTTTATAACTGGATCTGGAGGCGGGGTTAGCTCAGACAGAGTCAGAGACAGAGACAAGACAGGGCCTGTAGTCGAGTTGAGGACACAGGAGTAGGAAGCCAGGGACTGGAGCTGGGAATAGCTCGTCCTGGACCGCATACAGAAAACCGGACACCGGAGTCCGAGGCTGTGGGGATTGTATACCCAGCAGCAGATACCGCAAGGCAGGAGATTGCAGGTCTCCTGGCCCCATCAGAAGTCCGGAGGCTCAGCCACACAAAAGGACCAGTACCGCCACAGAGGAGCGAGGAATACACAAGGCCCGAGTCGCCAGCCATACGGGTGAGCACAGCACGTTACACTCAGGGACGTGGCTACAACACGACTATAAGCGGGGTAGCCAGAGAGTACAGTCAGAACGGAAGGCCTACAACTCCACCTGGGCAGGAGGACTCTAAGATTGCTCCCAGACTGACCAGGCCTTCATCACTAGCCAGTACTCCCGTTGGGGCCAATATCATTGCCAACAGTAAAGACCCTGGGACTGCACTGCAAAGACTCCGTGTTGTTATTACCGATACCCTGTACTTCTACCATCATCACCCTTACACGCTGCCCTGAAGCTACACTCCTCCTGTGGGGAGTCATATCACCTAGCTGCACATACCACCAGCTTCAGCGGACTGCTCCGCAGCGGCGGTTACCGATAACCGCAATCCACAGGTGGCGTAGTCGGACATTAACATTTGTACACATAGACTACCCCTCTGATTTGACCGCCCTGGGTCACGGACCAGGTCGCCGCCACGGTGACTACAACCCCCTGCATCTAACAGGCGTGGCTCCGGGTGTCCCCCACGGCCCAGGGGGCGCGTCACAGTGGCAGTACAGCACCCTCTGACGAAGGAGACTAGAGCATCTCCGAAACACATAAGGGATTGGATTGGAAGCTTCGAGCCTCCTTCCCTGTGCCTGTAACAGCACACGCCGTTGGTTGCTCCATCCACAAGCAGACAGCTCAGCCGCAGGTAAGCCACCGGCCGGGGCTCCCTGCGTGCGGGCGCCGCTACTCCTGCACACACGCGACCAGTGCAGGCATCAGAAGCATCTGTGGGCTGTGGACACACAGAGCACCAATACAGTGAGTGAATGCAGACTTTTTAATTCAGGTCCCGCCACCCCCTCCCCCCACCCTCCCTCCTCATATATCGCCAGTGGATACTAGAGTTGGACTTTTTGGTGCTAAATATATTTATGTAAACCGCACTGGTTATATTTTTTTCTTTGCGTTCACTTATTTGGTTTATGAAACATTACCAGTGAGGTATTGCTTTGGTATACAGTCTCCCACTATATGTATATATGCAATTGTGAATTGATGTGTTTGTAAGATACATGTTTTGATCAACACGGGTCAGACTGCAGGGTTTCTCCGCAACATATGCTAGCTTATCACTTTTAGTTAAATATTTGATCAGTTGCGGACACCGTTGGTTTGCCCCAATTGGCCATCTTTGTGGTGCATAAACTGGATATTTTAGCGCAGTGGCATTGTTTTCAATTTTACATTACTACTATTCATCACTACAGGGATGTTGGTTGCCACTAGCTGCTGATATGCTTGATGAAATGACACATTAGTTAGCGCTGGTGCCCTCTCTCCCCTACAAATCAAATTTAGTCTCGCATGAAATCATTCACACAGGGGAGAAACCATTTTCATGTTTAGAATGTGGGAAATGCTGGTCTTCAAAATCGAATATTGCTAAACATAAGATAGTTCACACAGGGGAGAAACCATTTTTATGTTCAGTATGTGGAAAATGTTTTCGACAGAAAAAAAATCTTACTACACATCTGAGAAGTCACACAGGAGAGAAGCCATTTTTCTGATCATTATGTGGGAAATATTTTACAACACATCAAATCTAGTTACACATCGGAGAAGTCATGCAGGGGAGAAGTAATTTTCATTTTCGGAATGTGGGGAAATTTTCTTATATATTTAATTTTTTTAGTCAGAGAAATCACACTGGTAGCTAGACACTTTCTTTGAAATCATTTACTTGGCAAATTGTATGAGCTACAATCAAAGTAAATTCACATGTCGTCATACAAGACAAATGGAAAACAATTTAAAGCACTAAATGATGACTAATAAATGTAAGCAATTACCAATAAACATCTGTGATGACACAGCATTTCTTCTTATTTCTGCCAGACTTCAATTCCGTAGGCCCAGAATCATGATTATTGTCTGAATTATTGACTATTGAATTTATGGGTTTCTTTCTTAAGTTGGTCAAGAAACATGGACTTTTGTCATGAGTCTGAATGTTGACTCTTCTTGTAGGTTGACTTGATATTTGTAAATTGATGAATGGCTGTTATTTACCTCTTATTT
Source organism: Phyllobates terribilis (assembly GCF_046119375.1). Lineage (NCBI taxonomy): Eukaryota > Metazoa > Chordata > Amphibia > Anura > Dendrobatidae > Phyllobates > Phyllobates terribilis. The sequence goes on from NW_027362765.1 coordinate 43,246,019, forward strand.
CAGCTCCTACATTTTATTGTACTGTTATCTTTACAAGACAGGGACGCAGGGTCATTGAACAATGATGTTTGCTAATATGTTGAATACACATTATACTAGGCCATGCAGTTTGTTGACTTGCATTGTTTGGGTGATTTATAGTTTATCCTTCAATATTTGCAAGTCAACATTGGGGAATGAACTGTGGATACTCAGATATTGTGAGTTAATATCATCACCCCTTACCTTTGACCTGTGGATGATGGCTTGAATGACAGTTGTGAACTATATAAGGAGAATCTGCCTCGACCCCAAGTGACTTGACAGAACACAGCCAGGAAAACGCTATAGGACTGCTGCCAGGATACCATGGCTCCATCAAGAGGGACACAGATGTGACTCTATGGGACCACGGCCCCAGCTGGAAGAACACAGATTTGCTCCATTGACCATTGCTGAACCCTCAGAGACGTATTGAAGAAATCCAGGTTGGGACCATCAGGTCTCATGGCCACATACCTCACTGCTCTTGGTTAGTGTTCCTAAACTTGTGGTTCAGTGGTTAGCACTTCAGCCTTGCAACGCTGGGGTCCTGGGCTCAAATACCACCAAGGACAACATCTGCAAGAAGTTTGTATGTTCTCCCCATGTTTGCGTGGGTTCCTCCGGGTTCTCCGGTTTCCTCCCTCACTCCAAAGACATACTGATAGGGAATGTAGATTGTGAGCCCCAATGGGGACAGTGATGATAATGTATGTAAAGCGCTGCGGAATATGTCGGCGCTATATAAAAATAAAAGATTAATATTACCTCCTCTCCGTGATTGCTCGCCAAAAGCGGGGTGCCACTGGTGAGTGTAGTCGGCCCTAGAAGCCCTGAAGTCGCAGCTGCTCTAATCCTGGCAAGTCAGCGGAAGGGTTAGACTCTGTAATTTGCAAATTCTTGGGTATATGCTGGGACTGTTCTATATGTTATTGTTTGCTGGTGGTTCAACAGATTATTGCATACTGTCTTACCCTCACCCTGTGTTGCCTGAGTAGTGTTCTGCCCACGTTAAAAGAGAGCGGGCGTTCAGTGGGATGAGCACTAGTTTGTGTTTTTTCTAAAGACAGCTGGACCAGCGGACGAAAGCACCCACTCTGACCCCTTTGTCTCCACAACATCTGTTATCAAAAAGCAAGCAATGAAAATAAATAATTTATAAACTGATTGGGCAGTTGGACCTCCTATGGCCTTTCTAACTGCAGCAATTTTGTGTCACAAAAAATTGAAATGCTGAAATATTGGCCCATGCAGGCTGGATATCTTCTCGCATATGTGGCAATAAATTGAGTCTGTTTACGTCTTCCATTTCTAATTCATACGTCAGTGATTTTCTCGTATGCAAAGAAAAAACTGTCCGCGTTTCATCAGCGCGTTTGATCACTGTAGTCAGTTTTGGTCAGAATTTTCATCAGTTTTTCTGGGATGAAAAAAAAGTTGATGGTGGCTTCACATTTATTTATACGGTACAGCTGAATTTTAAAGTTAACCTGTTACATTATTCATGTTGCCCAAACCAAGGGGACCATGAGTCAGGTTTGAACAAATGGCTGGAAGAGAAGAGATGAGTTCACTGTGGCTTCTTCCTGCCCTGCTCTTAGTGATTGACAGGTCTCTCCCGTGTGTGTATGTAATGCAGGTGCCGGAATGCAATGCACAGAGACACAAGGCGAGAACAGTAAGAGTTGAATATAAACAGTTTATATATATATACGTATATAACAGGTATGCTGAACAAGGGATTGGCAACAAGGGTAATGAACAGTAATTTGAAATATTAGCAAAATGCAAAGTCTCTCAAGGTAATGTGGTGCCCTAGATCATGGGAGACACCACGTGAGTTCCTTAACTGTGCATATGGCCCTAGAGGGGGTCACCGGTTATTCCCACTAGGCCGTGAGTCTTTTCCGGATAAATTCAATTAGATCACGTTGAGCTTCTTTAGCCCCAACTGTTCCCCTCCCAACCTGAGTACCTAAACCCAATTGTCCCCGGTACCGTGGGTGAACAGTAGAAGTGACGGCCCTGTTCACGTATGCAGCTCCTCTGCTTTCGCTGGCGTGACTTTCCTGGGGCAGCCGTCTCTCAACTCCTCTCTGCTTGGCTGTTGGAGGCAATCTCTCGAGCCTTGGGTAGGGGGGTCCAGACCTCGTCTGTCGGCGGGCGACTTCGGGTTCCGCGAACTCACTCAGTACCGCAAGCAGGTTCCGAGTCTCCTCAGCAGGCACAGCACTCGGGTCACATCTGTGAGGGATCTGGAGGTCTTCTACCGGTGCCTGGCTGTGGCACCTCACAGGCCTCTGGCTTAGGCCTGTCACGCGGGGCTTAGCACGCAGGGAACACGTCTGCTCCTTTCTGCTGCTTGGCACCAAAGACCCCTCAGGTTTGGCGCGCTGGCCTCTTATCTCCCGGAACTCCTTCCTGGAAGTCACCTGATCGGGTCCAGCGTCTAAATCTGCTCTCCCTTCAACTTCCCTTGCATATCTTGGTTCCGCTTGACTGTGCCTGGCCAGCAGATGACAGTCTCTCTCCATCTTTGAAACATGATGTAGGAGTTCCCTTACAAGCTCTCTCGCCTCTGCTACATGTATGTAGGAGGAGACTTGTCAATTACCAGGACCTGGGCAGGGAGAAGCAGCACTAGACTCATTTTTTTTCTCTCCCAGCCATCTCTTCAAACTAATAAAATACCTGACTGCAATGACGCTGTCTGGCACTGATTCATGCTGTCCTCGGTTTGGGCAGCAAGAATGATGTGACAGATTCCCTTTAAATGTGCCGTCTATAAGACGAGAATTATCGTAATAATACTGACCTGAACAATCATGTTACACACTGAACACTGTAAAAAAAGAAACCCAAATAATTTTTCCACCATTTCACCCCACTTGGAATTTTCTTCATGTTATTCAAGATATTAGGAATGGATTAATTTAAAACTACGACTCATAAAGCAATAAAAAGCCCTCATACAGTTAGATCAATAGAAAAATTAAATATATAGTTCTTGAAATAAAACATTAAAGCTCATCAAGAAAGACTTTTTTTTTTGCTTTTCATTTTGATGGTTTTGTACACTTAAAAATTCCAAAAATATTGTTCTTCTCTAGCTTTGCTAACATAGAGTAAAACGTCCTGAAAGGAACAGAAGGCCAATCTCATGCATGGTATAGACATGTAGATGACGGCAGTTAAATAACCGCAGACAGAGGTTTATCTAGGTTTTCTTGCACCAGGGACAGAATTTAGTTTGGCGACCCCCCCCTACCATGCTCAATTTCTTTGAGTAGTTGTTGTCACATCTCTACCAGAACCTGCGACTTCTGCCCCCAGGAGCCGCCATATTCACTCTGCAGGCGGCACTGGTGATGGAAATGTCAGAACCAGAAGCTCTGGACACCAGGCTCGTTCCACTAAGGTTAGATTGGCTGGGACCTGTATTGCCGTCAGTCTGGCAGTATGGGTGTGTGCTTCCAGCTGAAGTTATCAGCGCCAGCCAATTGGAGAGCACCACACCCTAGTAAGGCTTCCAGCTTGCTGCTGGAAGCTTCCAGTAATAGCTTAGTGTTTCCCTGGCTAGGTGTGCGTCTTCTGCTCCTATTTTGTTTATTGTATTCCTGGATTGACCCTGGCTTGTTTCTGACTATTCTTATGGAACCTGATTTTGTCCTTGATGTGACCTCACAGCTCTGACCCTTCTTGGTGACCGTTCCTACCTCTGGACGGTAGCCTTTCATGGTAGCATGCTACTGGGTCCTATTGTAAACCAGAATTCTGTACAGGGGTTTAAGGGTACTGAGATTTTTCTGGAGTCTGCCAGACGGAGTGGCTTGTGCCAAGTCTGCCCAAGGCAGCCTTTTGAGCCTATGGTGTCAGGAATGCATTTTATCCTTTACCCCTCCAAACAGTAATGGATAAAATGCAAGACCTGGACCATGTCCAAGGTCTTGCAGAGCGGGTTCAGCAACATCAATCCACTCAGCCCCAAGCCTGTGCAGCACCTCACTTGATTTTTCCGGAGCCCAAGGTAAACCTTTCTGACAGATTTTTTGGGCAACCATAAAGTTTTTTTTTCCTTTAAGGCAAGCTGTCGCTTCTATTTCAGGCTCCACCCACTTTTGTTTGGTTCAGAGACCCAGTGTGTGGGACTTGAGCCTTTTCCCTACCCCCTGACACCTCAGAACTCTCCACTGTAGTTATTTGAGGCTTTAGGGCTCCTGCATGACGACCCTAACCTATTAGCTTTCACTAAAGCTAAATTAACAGCACTCCTTCAGGGGCGACTTCCTTATGAGGATTATTGTTGTGACGCTGAGTCACTACTCACGGAAAAGCCATGAGACAGGGTAGTCAGGAGGTCTGAGGTCAAATGCCAGGAGGGCTCATAGTACAGAGGGGTAAGACAAAGGCAACAGTCCGGGGTCAAATGCCAGTAAGGTACGTCAAAACCATGGAGTACACCAAACGGATAGTCAAGGGCCAAGTCCGGGGTCAGATACCTTAAGTCAGAGAGCGTTAAAAGCAGAAGGGATAATCCACATGGGTAATATCACACTGAGTCAAGCCGTGAGACAGGATGGTCACGAGTTCCTAGGTCATTAGCAATTTCAGTAGCCAGACACAGAAAGCAAACAAATCTATCTAAAGCAAAGCTACAACTGACAATCTGCAGCTAACAGCAAGCCAGCTAAATACCTTGCAAATCATTAGACGACGGGAGGCACCTGGGGAACGCCCACAGGCTAGACCAGATTGAACAGCAGGGCTGTCAATCTAAATGCTGACAGTCTAGCACACCTAAGGATCAGATTGGATGACTGGACTTTCACTCACAAAACCAACAGTCCAGCACACCACAGATCCCATAGGGCGGCTGAGCTGTCACTCACAGCGTCCCTAGGCCACAGTCAGTGGTGATACCATGAAAATTGTACAGAGTTTCGGCATTAGGCCACAGACTCACAGTGAACCTGGCCCTTTGCTGTTGGTTTCTTTCCGGACTTACTGACCAAGTTAAGGACATGTTAGTTCTGTCCCCTTCTCCTGACTCTCTTAATACTGCCATTTCCTTGGCTTTCTGTCTTCATAGGCGTTTGTGCGAATGCAAACAGGAAAATAATGCTGACTCTGTACCTTCTCCTAAGACTTGTGCACCTATTACCCTCACTGAGGAACCCATGCAGATTGGGTTGACTCACTTCCATCAATTTCAAGGGATTAAGCAACACAAGCCGGTTTTTTAGTAACTACTGTGGAGAGTCTGGTCGTCTGAGGTCTTCCTGCCCAAGACAACTGCCATCAGAAAAAAATCAGCATCTAGGTGGGCGCGAGGATGCCTACTTGGCACACAGGTATTTCCTTATAATTCTGCGAAATTATTGTTACCAGTTTGTTTACCATATCTACAAAAATCTGAGCGACTTCAGGCCTTTATTGATTGCGGTTCTGCAGCAAATTTTGTTGATGTCAAGATGGCAAAGGATCTTGGTTTACCCTTGCTAAAATTAGGTGTTCTATGAAAATCCCTGCTATTCATGATACACCTCTGACCCAGGGTGCGGTGAAGTATGTCACTAAGGAGGTGTCTCTGGTTCTTGGTACTTTACATTTTGAATCTACGTCATTTGTGGTCCTTGAAAACTTGTCCGTGACTGTGGTCTTGGGCATGCCTTGATCACTTAAACATACAGTGGGGAAAAAGTATTTAGTCAGCCACCAATTGTTGTAAGTTCTCCCACTTAAAAAGATGAGAGAGGCCTGTAATTGACATCATAGGTAGACCTCAATTATGAGAGACAAAATGAGAAAACAAATCCTGAAAATCACATTGTCTGATTTGGAAAGAATTTTTTTTTCAAATTTTGGCGGAAAATAAATATTTGTTCAATTACAAAAGTTCATCTCAATACTTTGTTATATATCCTTTGTTGGCAATGACAGAAGTCAAACGTTTTCTGTAAGTCTTCACAAGGTTGGCACACACTGTTGCTGGTATGTTGGCCCATTCCTCCATGCAGATCTCCTCTAGAGCAGTGATGTTTTGGGGCTGTCGCTGGGCAACACAGACTTTCAACTCCCTCCAAAGGTTTTCTATAGGGTTTAGATCTGGAGACTGGCTAGGCCACACCAGGACCTTGAAATGCTTCTTACAGCCACTCCTTTGTTGTCCTGGCGGTGTGCTTGGGATCATTGTCATGCTGAAAGACCCAGACATGTTTCATCTTCAATGCCCTTGCTGATGGAAGGAGGTTTGCACTCAAAATCTCACGATACATGGCCTCATTTATTCTTTCATGTACACGGATCAGTCCTCCTGGTCCCTTGGCAGAGAAACAGCCCCAAAGCATGATGTTGCCACCCCCATGCTTCACAGTAGGTATGGTGTTCTTTGGATGCAACTCAGCATTCTTTCTCCTCCAAACACGACGAGTTGCGTTTCTACCAAACAGTTCAACTTTGGTTTCATCTGACCATATGACATTCTCCCAATACTCTTCTGGATCATCCAAATGCTCTCTAGCAAACTTCAGACGGGCCCGGACATGTAATGGCTTAAGCAGGGGGACACGTCTGGCACTGTAGGATCTGAGTCCCTGGCGGCATAGTGTGTTACTGATGGTAGCCGTTGGTCCCAGCTCTCTGCAGGTCATTCACTAGGTGCCCCCGTGTGGTTCTGGGATTTTTGCTCACCGTTCTTGAGATCATTTTGACCCCATGGGGTGAGATCTTGTGTGGAGCCCCAGATCGAGGGAGTGTCAGGACTCTGAGTATTTTCTATTACCTTTTGGGCATTCCTGCCCTCTTTCAAGATGGCGTCCTTGGTCTCATGTGCCCTTTGTCTTCTGCTTTATAACTCCACCCCACCCTCCAGCCAGTGCTTGAGTATTCTGCCTGTGACCAGTTCCTGGTGGTTTCCTGGCTTTCTGCACTCTCCTGCAATCCTGTGTGATTCTCCAGTCTCCTGCTCACAAGAGATCCTGCTGAATACCCTAGTTTCCAGCATTCCTTATGCCTCTGCTGCTCGTGCTGCTTCCTTTGTGCCTCTGCCCCCACCTGCATTTTCTGAGCACGTAAGCTGGTTTCTGCTCTGTTCCTACCTACTATAAATAGAATCAGAGCACAGGTCTGTTCTGGACTTTCTGAGACTTTCTATCCAGGCCTCCCTGGACAATTAAATTTATATATAGACTTGCTTAAATATATATGTACCTAACTGTGTTTGAACTAAACAAAGACTTTCTTGTGTCAAGCATCTTCGAAGTGTTTATGGACTTTGAGTTTTTCTCTGCACTAGTGTTTATTCACCGTGTGTTAATAATATAGACTTTCCACCTATAAACTGTGTTCTGTCGTGTCTCCACGCAAAAGGACTCCTGAGTAGTGTTGAGCGAGCACTAAAATACTCGGGTGCTCGAAGCTCGGGCCGAGCTTACCGTGATACTCGGGTGCTCGACCCGAGCAACGAGCCCAATGTTAGTCTATGGGAGACCCGAGCATTTTTGCGGTAGCACCACCGGCAGTCTGTAGAAAGCCTAAAAAGTGCCCAAAACGATAGTGACAGTGTTAAATGACATGGGGACAGCATGGGGATCGCCCCAGGAAGCATTTCTGACCCCCAGGTCACTGCTGTCAACAACGTGGTCAGAGGTATTAAACCACTTTTACGGGCTCACAATAAAACGTTCAAAAACAAAACTGAAACGGTTTTCCTGTGAAATATATTAAGGAACTTCCTTTCCATGGTAAAGACTTGTGTATAAGGTAAAATAAAAAACCAAAAACAAAAATACTCCTCCACACCTTGGGCTATGTTCACAAGTAGCATTTTTTATGCGTTTTTGAACTTTTGTATTGCTTTCAACCGTGACAAATGCATTCACCGGGAAATGTCATTTTAACATTTTACAATCTTATCTGGCCATGTGCTGTGTGACACATGCATACAGTGCTGAAAAGACATGGGAACAGCATGGGGAAGACCCCTGGAAGCATCTCTGACACCCAGGTCACTGCCTAAAAGTGTGCCCATCAGAAGTGATCCTTTCCGCATCAGAAGATGCAGACTTGCAACTGTCCCCGTGCAAGTCCTTCTCCCAGGGCAGTGTTCAATTGTACCTCCCCCATTCCTTGCAATGCAAGCGCAAGTATGCAGCCTGCCACTCACCCACCCCCAGGCTGCAAAACCATACTGCTAGCTTGCTTGCACTTGAAATTGGGCCTTTTAGGCATGTGGAGGCAGACGCCGGCCACCATGTCATGGCTGCGTCGGCAGCTTGGTATCCATACTCAGTCCCCAGCCGCCCGGCGGCTGGGTGTCCACGCTTGGTCCCCAGCCACCAGGGGGAGGCCAGGTGTCCATACTCGGTCCCGAGCCGCCCCGCGGCCGGGTGCCCACACACAGTCCCCAGCTGCCTGGGGGTGGCCAGGTGTCCATAAACAGTCCCCAGCCACCCCTATTTCTCCTGTAAACTTCCCCCATACTTTTCTTAGCCTGGCCTGCTTTAGGGCAGCATTGGACGAGCCCACCAGAGAACCAGACTCCTCCGGTGGGCCCTGGCTTCTCCATCAGGGGAGTTGAGAGTGCCAAGGTGAGGAGCATGATGATGATGAGAGAAGTTAGCATCTGCTTTGTTTTCTTGGAATGCAAGCGTAAGTGTGCAACCTGCCACCCACCCACCTACCCCCAGGCTGCAATACCATACTGCTAGCTTGCTTGCACTTGAAATTGGGCCTTTTAGGCATGTGGAGGCAGACGCCGACCACCATGTCATGGCTGTGTCGGCGGCCTGGTATCCATACTCAGTCCCCAGCGCTAGCCTCTCTTTGACTGTTGATTTAGTTTTCGTGTTTCACTCTGTGAAGACCTGTGTCCGTGAGCTGATCAAGCCGGAGGGATGTGGACAGAGATAGCATTGATACACGTTGAAGTGTTGTGCTATTCTGTGCGTTCGGTGCCCTGATAGTTCGGATGAGCGACGCAGCTCTTCAGCCTGAGTGATACACAGTACAAAATCCACAACAGAAGAACCCAATCTTTTGTTTTCTTTTGAACTCGCCCTTTAACAATGGCGAGCCAGTCCCAACTGTTGTGATTTTGTTTTTCGTGTTTTGCTCTATGATTATTTGTGGTTATAGTTTGTGAACTGATCAGGCCAGGGGGACATGGACAGATTACATTAATACAGAGTGAACTGTTGTGTAATTCAGTGTGTTCAGAGCGCTGAAAGTTCAGACGAATGACACAGCTTTTCAGCATGAGCTGTACACGGGACAAAATCCATAACAGAGAACCCAATCTTTTGTTTTCTTCTGATTTTTAACATTTTTCTGTTTTTTTTATAATCTTTGAGCATTTGGGGTGATCTGTACCAAGGCATTCTTCCAAAGAGGCATAGTCGTTCTCAAGGGAAAGTCCAGCTGGTCAGGAAAAGGCGTTCCGGAGGTAAAAGGACCTTTTTCAAGCAGCACAGAAGGGACAAGGAGGATGACCGTGATGGCTCCAGGAAGAGTGAGTATGGATTTATTCACCCTGAAATGCTTGGCAAAACACAGTAAATTTAACCCAGTGCACCCCAGTACACCCAAATCTGCAGAATTGCTGTGGTCTGCTCTATTGGAGCAAGCATGTGCTCATGATAGCAAGTGTATAGACAGATGGTCTGTTTTGAATAAAACAAGCAAAAGGCTCCACATGCTAGCAAAACTGATTTGTGTATATGAGGACTCATTGTGTAAGGAAGATCCCCCAAAGTTTCACTGCCAGTGTTGTGTAACAAATTTGCAGAGAGTTTGTGCCTTACAGACACAACTGGCAGAGAATGGTAAATGTGATATGGATAGAGATAAGCAGATCTGCATGCTTGAATCGCAACTGCTTCAGATGAAAAATCATTGTGTTGATATTGGTGCACAGCTGACTCGGTCTGAGGCTGAGATCAAAGCTTTTAAGGACAAGGCAGCAGCTAGTGATGCCATAATCAATCAGTTGAGTGTTGATCTTGATACTAGATCCCAACTGATTAAAAATTTGCAAAATATCATCAATGATTTTTCAAACATGGTTCCGGCCTTCTCTTTGTCTCTGAGACCAAGGCCAGATTCTCTACCAATTGTGCCCTGTGCAGGGCAAAAAGGGGGAGTGATGGATGAAATATTTCATCAAATTTTGATCCAATCAATAAATGTAACAACAAGTGTAAACTAATGAGAAAATGCAAGCATAAAATTGTTAAAAGTGCATCCCTAGTGATGGAACAGTTTGAAATATCCAGACAAAAGGAAGTATGTTCTGTTAGGGGCCCTACATCAAGCATGGCATCCATTAGATGTTATGCCTTTGATGGCTCAGGTCATATTGCCAGGTACTGCAAATCGTCAGGTACAATGAGAGAGAATAAATATTGCTCTGTTAAATGTTTTAAATGTGGTCACTTTGGACACATTGCAAGGAATTGTCATTGGGGAATTAATTGTGAGAAGTCCAGCATGGAGAACAGACATTTACAGAGACAAAATAGTATTTTCTCTCAGTCTCATGTGCCCCACCATGTGCAGATGTGTCAAAATGGCCGACTGCAAGCAAGGGATGAAAGGGTAAATTTTGCTCCCTAGTATGCCTTGATTTAAACCCAATCAGCAGAGTTTCTAACAGACCTGTACTGATCTTTATGTATACACTTGTTTTGTCTTATTAGTTTATTTTACTGTTCTGTTGTTACTAGGTTTGTTCTTTTACAGTTAGTTAAACCTGTGAGGCTCAGACAGGTGGCAGAAAGGCTTTATAGGAGTCTCAATGTGTATGCAATGTATAACAGGATTTGTTAGTATGCTGGTTGTTTTCTGTTTTCTATCCGACCCCCTGTCAAGTAAATGAGGTTTATTTGCTGGTACTTTTATTTTTAGCTCCAGTTTTTCCATAGGATTCATAAGGTTAAGAGTAGCACAGATCGCAGGAATGTGTATTTTATTTTTTTTGTTTTCATTTGGTAATAGAGCCAGATCCGTGGATGAGCTGGTTTTGCTGCATGGACTAAGAGAGGTAGAAAGGTGTGGACCGGTATATATTGTGCACCTAGGACTTGAAGTTCAGGCGGATAATTTGTTAATGGTTTGTTTTTTGTGTTTTCTGTGCATTTTGGATTGAATAAAGGGTGTATTACGTGAGCTAAGACAGGCAGAGAAGCATGGACAGGTAACTGACGTACACGATGGAGTGTCGTGTTATACTGTGTGCTTAGACCTTGAAGTTTAGACGGATAACCTGGTTTTGTTTAAATCTTGATGCAGGATACAACTTAAAACAGTGAACCTTAGTTTGACATTTAGTTTTCCTAAGTGTATTAACATTTTCCCTTTGATAATAGAGCCATATCCACGAGTGAGCTGGCTTTTCGGCATGGACTAAGATAGGTAGAAAGGTGTGGATAGGTATATATTGTGCACCTAGGCCTTGAAGTTACAGCTGGTTGTGGCTGCCTACATATCTTAATCGGTAGTATGTGGCAACGGGGAGTAGCAAACCCAGGGATGGGCAGTTTCATGATGAGGCATGAGGCTGGCAAACTGGGATGTTACTCCAGAAATCCTGAATTAGTTCAAGCCAACTATACACGATGAGCCTTTGTCTCTGTGTAGTCTGTTTGAAGCTATGTGTAGAATAAGTATGGATGTTTTCCTGCTATTATCCCAGTTCTATGACTCCCGTTAAAACAAAGCTTCAGGTGATGAATGATGGATGAGGTGGTGGCAAAGGAGAAAGAGCAGGAGGAACAGGGACCATTCACATCAATATCAGGCCAGTCAACCACACATGTCTTGTAGGATATGTTTCTGTACCAAAAGGAGCGGTTCGGCTACACAGTTATAGGGCATACAGTGAGTGCAATGCCTACCAAAAATTTCGAGGCACTCGAATGCCCCTTGGAAGTGACATGGAGGTCAGAGGGCCTTAACTAAACCGTTTTTTCCATTTATAGCAACTGGGTCTCCTGTACACTGTTGGCCTAAGCAGTGAATGGAAGGCTTTCCAAAAATTATGAGGAACTGCAATGCCCCTTGAAACAGACGTGGATTACAGCGTGCTAAAAACCTTCTACCCATTATTGGGGAGTGGGTCTCCCTTAGTGTTCGCCTATGCATTGAAAAGCAAAAGCTGACTAAAATTAGGAGGAAATGAAATGCCCATTGGAAGAGTCGTGGAGGTTAGAGTTAATTAAAAACAACATTTCAATGCCTCTTGGAAGAGACGTGGAGGTCAGAGTAGCTTAACAAGACGGTTTTAATGCCCCTTGGAAGAGTGGTGGAGGTCACAGTAGCTTAACAAGACAGTTTTAATGCCCCTTGGAAGAGTGGTGGAGGTCACAGTAGCTTAACAAGATGGTTTAATGCCCCTTGGAAGAGACGTGGAGGTCACAGTGGTTTAACAAGACGGTTTTAATGCCCCTTGGAAGAGACGTGGAGGTCACAGTGGTTTAACAAGATGGTTTTAAGGCCCCTTGGAAAAGACGTGGAGTTCAGAGTAGCTTAACAAGACAGTTTTAATGCCCCTTGGAAGAGACGTGGAGGTCAGAGTAGCTTAACAAGATGGTTTTAATGCCCCTTGGAAAAGTGGTGGAGAGCCCAGTAGCTTAACAAGACGGTTTTAATGCCCCTTGGAAGAATGGTGAAGGTCGGAGTGGAATAAAAAGACAATATCAATGCCCCTTGGAAAAGTGGTGGAGGTCGCAGTAGCTTAACAAGACGGTTTTAATGCCCCCTGGAAGAGACGTGGAGGTCGCAGTAGCTTAACAAGACGGTTTTAATGCCCCTTTGAAGAATGGTGGAGGTCGCAGTGGAATAAAAAGACAATATCAATGCTCCTTGGAAGACTGATGGAGGTCGCAGTAGCTTAACAAGACGGTTTTAATGCCCCTTGGAAGAATGGTGGAGGTCGCAGTAGCTTAACAAGACGGTTTTAATGCCCCTTGGAAGAGACGTGGAGGTCGCAGTAGCTTAACAAGACGGTTTTAATGCCCCTTGGAAGAATGGTGGAGGTCGCAGTGGAATAAAAAGACAATATCAATGCCCCTTGGAAGAGTGATGGAGGTCGCAGTAGCTTACCAAGACGATTTTAATGCCCCTTACAAGAGCCATGCAGTACAGCATATTAAAAACATTATTCCCATTATTGGGGAGTGGGTCTCCCATAGTCTTTGCCTATGCCTTCCAAGCAAAAGCTGCCAAAAATTAGGACGGAGGAACTTGCAATGCTGGCAACACGGACCACGGTCACCCTGGTGGTATAGTGGTGGTGGAGGCTGAGGATAAGGAGAAGAGCAAAAAACAGCTGAAATGAGGAAGCGTATACCCATGTGTGGGTGTGAAGCGGTGCATGGGAATACACCTCCTGAAATAACACAGTGGATTTGACTTTATGTTACTCTGCTGTCATTTGGTGGTGATGAGAAGTCTGGCCCAATCCAGCCCTTGTTCATTTTGATAAGGGTCAGCTTGTCAGCATTGTTAGTTGATAGGCGAGTGCGCTTCTCAGTTATGATTCCCTCAGCGGCACTAAAAACACGCTCCGATAACACGCTAGCGGCAGGGCAGGCCAGGACCTCCAAGGCGTACATAGCGAGTTCATTCCAAGTGTCCAGCTTGGATACCCAATAATTAAAAGGCACAGAGGAATCACGGAGGACGCTGGTACGGTTGGCAAGGTACTCCCTCACCATCTTTTGAAACTTTCCACTCCTTGTGAGAGTGTGGCACCCCAGGGGTCTGGCTGCCACAGTGATAGAAATATCACGTCTGAGAGCAAGTGGGAGTTTCCTGGTCAGGAGCACTTAGCATACAACACCTCCTGCCCCAGTCCAGAGAGGGGAGGAATCTGCCCTTTATAAACTGGGTCTGGGGCGGGGTTAGTCAGTCAGAGAGGAGTCTAGTTCCAGAGGGAGAGACAGAGCAGCAGCAAGGAGCTCTGTAGGAGCAGGAGCTGAAGACCAGGGACTGGAGCTAAGCAGAGCTCGTCCTGGCAGAAGACGCTAAGAACCGGACACAGGAGTCCGAGGCTGTGAGGATTTACATATCCAGCAGCAGAAACCAGCCGGCAGGGGATTTCAGGTCCTCTGGCCATAGGAAGCCTGGAGGCTCAGTCACACGGAAGGGACCGGTACCACCAGCGAGGAGCGGAAGCTACCAGAGGGTCCAAGTCACCAACCATACGGGTGAGCACCACACGGTACACTCAGGGACGTGGGCTACTACACGACTTCAGCAAGGTAGCCAGGAAGAGTGCAGTCAGACGGGAAGGCCTACAACTCCACCTGGCCAGGGGGACTCTTGTTTGCTCACAGACTGACCAGGCCCCTAATGCTAGCCAGTACTCCCGGGAGGGTCTGCTTTATTACCACCAGTAAAGACCCTGAACTGCACTGCATGGACTCTGAGTCGTTTCTGCTGCGTACAGGTACCACAACCCTCACCATCTACACACGCTGCCCTGAGGCTATACTCCGGTGGGGAGTCATACTACCCTCTGCTGCGCACACAACATCAGCCTCAGCGGCCTGCCCGCAGCGGCGGTTCTCAGTGGCGTAGTCGGACATTTAACCATTCAAAACCAACTAACAGATCCGCCACCGGTTTGACCACCCTGAGCCACGGGACCGGGTTGCCGCTATGGAGACTACAACCCCCAGCATTACCAGAGACCCGGCTCCGAGTATTTCCCTACACACACACGGCCCAGAGGGCGCGTCAAGAGTACCCCGCGCCTCAGGGCCTGTAAGCTGGGCGGGTCTCAGAAAACTGTCCCAGAATGTTGACAGTGTTCCCCTGCCTCTGCTGGATTGAAGTTGCGTCTCTCTCGCCTGTACGCCTTGGTTGGTCAACGAACTGTGACCTCTGCCGCTAGCGTGTTCAGATGGGATTTTTTTAACAGTTCTGCAGCAAGGGCCTTCTGGTACTGCCACATTTTTGTAGACCTCTCCACCTCAGGAATAAGAGAGTGAAAGTTCTCCTTGTAGCGGGGGTCTAAAAGTGTCACCAACCAGTAATGACTGTCACGCAACATTTTGACAACGCGAGGGTCACGGTTAAGGCAGCGTAACATAAAGTCAGCCATGCGTGCCAGACTGGTAATGGGCAAGACTTCCGTGTCCTCACCAAGATGACGACTGACCATGCTTTCCTCCTCCTCCATCCCCCTGTCCTCAGGCCACCCACGCTGAACCGACTGTATGACAGTTGTACAGGTACTACCGTCTACAGCGCATGATACCAGCTCCTGCTCTTCCTCCTCCTCCTCTCTCTCATTGCCCCCCCAATGCACGTTGGGATGAGATGAGGCTGGGCTGTGTGTAATCGCCCATTACGGCTTCTTGATCCGTCTCATCATACTCTGGCTGCAATGCCTCCTCTTTAATTCTTTGCAGAGAGCGTTGCAAAAGACAGACAAGTGGGATGCTGATGCTAATGATGGCGTCATCGCCACTCACCATCTAGGTGGACTCCTCAAAGTTTGTCAGGATGGTACATATGTCAGACATCCAGGTCCACTCCTGAGGTCTTATGTGTGGAGTCTGACCTGAATATCGACGGTCTTGTTGCAGCTGGTACTCCACAACTGCTCTCTTCTGCTCACAAATCCTTTGCAACATGTGGAGGGTAGAGTTCCAACGTGTGGGGACATCACACACCAGTCGATGTGCCGGAAGCTGCAAACGCTGCTGCAACACAGCAAGGGCGGCGGAAGCTGAAGCCGACTTCCGTAAATGAGCTGACAGGTGGCGTACTTTGACGAACAGATCTGGCAACTCGGGGTACGATTTAAGAAACCACTGAACCACAAAGTTAAGCACATGAGCCAGGCATGGTAAGTGTGTGATCTCGCCTCGCCTCAGAGCCGCCACCAGGTTACGGCCATTGTCACACACGACCATGCCTGGATGTAGGTTCAGCGGTCTCAGCCACAGATCTGCCTGCTCTTTCACAGCTGTCCACAACTCACAAGCAGTGTGAGGTTTATCACCTAAGCTTATGAGTTTCAGCACAGCCTGTTGCCGCTTGGCTGAGGCAGTACTGCAGTGCTTCCAGCTTGTAACTGATGTGGTGATATCTGAGATAGAGGCTGAACATGAGGAGGAGGATGATGCGCAGGAGCTGTACACTGTGGGGGCAACTCTGACTGACATAGGGCCCGCAATCCTCGGTGTGGGGAGGATGTGTTCCGTCCCAAGGTCCGACTGGGTCCCGGCTTCCACTATGTTTACCCAGTGTGCCGTCAGGGAGATATACCGTCCCTGGCCACAAGCACTTGTTCACGTGTCCGTTGTCAGGTGGACACTCCCAGTAACTGCGTTGTTGAGGGCACGGCAGATGCTATGGGATACGTGCTTGTGTAGTGCGGGGATGGCACACCGGGCAAAATAGTGTCGGCTGAGAACCGAGTACCGAGGGACGGCAACCGCCATAAGGTTGCGGAAGGATTCCGTCTCCACCAGCCTAAAAGACAGCATTTCCAACGCAAGCAGTCGTGAAATGTGCGAATTTAGGACTGTGGCCTGTGGGGCGTTGGCTGCGAATTTGCGCTTTCGTTCAAAGCTCTGGAATATGGACAATTGAACGCTGCGGTGGGACGTGGATGTTGATGCTGTTTCTTGAGAAACTGCCATAACAAGTGAAGACTGAGAGGAGGGGGCATCTTTGCATGCAGTATGGACAGGGGATTGCCTTGCACGCACAACAGGGGGTTCTATTACACACACAACAGCGGAAGAAGCAGTGGAGACACCCGCTGACACTGGTCGTGGACCCTGGGGTTCGCCCCACAAAGTCGGGTGCTCTGCTGCCATGTGCCTGATCATGCTGGTGGTGGTCAGGCTGGTAGTTTTGTCACCCCTGCTGTTGCTGGCATGGCAGGTGGTACAAATGGCCTTTTTTGGGTTATCAGCAGAGTCTTTAAAAAAATTCCAGACTCTGGAAGACCTTCCGGTTGTACTGGCAACGTCCCTCTTGTTGGTGTTACGGGGAACTGTTGCCCGCCTTCTGTGTGCGGCCACCACACTGCTTCTTCCTGCCTGTTGGGGTACTCTGCCTCCCTCCCCCTGTGTGCTGCTGGCCTCGCTCTGCGTGTCCTCCTGCCACGTTGGGTCAGTTACTAGATCATCCACCACCTCCTCCTCTTCCACTTGCGCACCACGATCCTCCTCCTCACTTCCTGGCAATTGTGTCTCGTCATCGTCCACCTCTTGTGACAAATTGCCAGCGTCGACTTCCTCTGGCCGTGGCTGTTCAAATATTTGGGCATCGCTACATGGGATCTCCTCTTCCACCACTTCAAGCGGAGCAGGCGAGGGGCACAAATATGGAAATGGACCAGTGAACAGCTCTTCAGAGTGTCCAAGTGTGGGATCAGTTGCTGTCTGACGACACTCGGCATGGTTGGAGGAAGGAGCATCAGGGTGAGGAGGAGTATGCGGTCTAGACTCACGGCTACTAAAACTTGACCGTGTGGAAGACAGACCGGAGGTGGTGGTGCCCAGGTAACTGGAAGTATTATCTGCTATCCAATTAATAACCTGTTCACACTGATCAGTTCGCAATACTGGTGTTGTAGTGTGCTTCCCTAGTAATTCGGTCAAGAAGTGGGAGCGAGAAGATGTGGCTGTTGGTTGTGGCACATTTTCACCTTGGCCACGGCCCCGTCCTCTACACGCACCATCACCAGAACGTCCAGTTCCACGTCCCTTGCCACGCACCTTGCCCATTGTAAATGAAGTAAAATAGCTTACACTTGCACTATCAATGGAAAAGGGTAATAAAAAGGAGATTAGAACCGTGGAAGAGGAAAACCACAGTTCTATTTCTCTGGCCTACACCAGACTCTTTTAAACAGATATATTTGTGTCTGAACAGTCAGGGAGACACTATTACTGTTTTTTTTTACGGAAAAAATGCCAAAAGCAGGATAATACAGAGATTTGACCCGTGGAACTGCAAAACCACAGTTTTATTTCTCTGTCCTACACCAGACTCTTTTAAACAGATATATTTGAGTCTGAACAGTCAGGGAGACACTATTACTGTTTTTTTTTATGGAAAAAATGCCAAAAGCAGGATAATACAGAGATTTGACCCGTGGAACTGCAAAACCACAGTTCTATTTCTCTGGCCTACACCAGACTCTTTTAAACAGATATATTTGTGTCTGAACAATCACAGACACACTCAATTTTTTTTCTTTTGGGGGGGGGGATACCAAAAGGTTAATAAGATGCGTATTTGTACAGTCTGACTGGGGAAAAAAAAATACAGGATTTAGATGAAAAAAAAAGGATTTTTTCCTGGCCCCTGAGACCGGGGGATAAGTCTAGCAATTTGACCAACAGGAGCACACAGGACTGTAATGCAGCGTTTGCTGGTATAACCACTGCGTCTCCTATACAGCCTGCCTGCCTGCCTGATATCTGGGATGGATATTAGTCCTGAGAAGGACTGTTTGTTTGATCTGGAAGCCTTTACAGACCCTACACTAACTATTTCGCAGTATATATCTCTCCCTAAATCAGCAGCGCTGTCCCTACACTGTCTGATCCCAGCTGTCTGTGTCCAAGATGGCGGCGCCCGGTTTTAAATACTCGAGGTGACGCTGTGCGGCCAGCCAATCACTGTAATGCTCACAAACAACATGGCTGTGGCATTACAGTGACTGGCTGGCAATCCCTGCATGTTCATTGGCTCTGTAAAGAGCGCCAAATGTGCAGGGCGGAGACCCGAGCTCCCGCCCGAGTAACCCGGAAATGCTCGGTGCTCGCCGAACATCCCGAGTAGTGAGATGCTCGGGCGAGTACCAAGCACTGTCGAGCATGCTCGCTCAACACTACTCCTGAGCTATCCATTATAATTGTTACAGGATACTCAAGCCATTAAAAGTAGTCCGCTGGAGCAATGTCTGCAGAAAGCAAATTAGAGCAGGTGTATGCCATAATTAGATCTCTGCAGAAGGATGTGGAAGGTCTGCAAAAGAAACTTGGAGGCATTGAACGCAATCAACAAGTGTTTGGACAAAACTTACAGGATCTAGGTACCCAAATGGCGGCCCAGGAAAATAAACTTGCTGGCTTGGAGTCCCAGTACGGATGGGCTTTTTAGGACATAAGTACGCAAATGGCGGCACAAGTGACTTTACCCTCTGGGCAACCGCCACCAGCTAGCCCACCTAAGTTGCCACCATTCAGATTTAATGGTGACCGCGACAAATTTTGTGGCTTTGTGAATCAGTGTATGCTATATTTTGATGTGCATCCTGACTGTTTCCTTACTGATAGATCCAAAGTACTATGTGTTATTATGATGCTGACCTCACGAGCACTCGCCTGGGCGAATCCGATGATCGAGTCTCGTGACCCACGATTAAATAACTTGGATGATTTTTTGGCCGCTATGGCATTAATGTTTGATGACCCTAACTGCTGTGCCACCACTGAGTCTGCTTTACTATCTGTACGCCAGGGTAAACGTTCTGTTATTGAATATGCTACTGAATTTAGGAGATTAGCGGTAGATACCAATTGGGACAGTTATGCACAATTACCTATTTTTAAGAGAGGTCTGTCTAGCATTGTAAAAGATGAATTGGCCCGCTCTGAGTCACCACAAGAGCTAGAAATGTTTATACAGCATTGTGTACGCATAGACATACGCCTTACTGAACGTAGGCAGGAGAAATTGGCTGTATTTAACCGTATGTCTAACTTTTCCCTTCCTCACAAAGAACCTGCAGGTAAAACATCTCGGGAGGTTGAGGAGGCACCCATGCAAATTGATTCTGTGCAGAGGCATGAGAGTAATGAGCGTCGGGAGCACCGCCTTCGGGAAAGTCTATGTTTCTACTGCGGCCAATCTAACCACTTTCTAATCAACTGTCCTAAGCGGCCTAACAGGGTGCTAGCAGCGGTTGGGGAGTATGATAACTGTGATGATGAGTCTGACATCTCTGAATGTAGCCTGCCATTAAATGCTGTATTCCATTCTCTCTCTATGACTACACCTCCCAGGGAGCTGAAGGAAAAGAACTCTAATGTTCACTCCCTATTAAGATCCTGTGTTCAGGACAGTGGATTTCCAGTGCAGCTATGATTGACTCTGGTGCAGGGGGCAACTTTATAGACATTACATTTGCCAAGGGACATGGTATTGAGATACAGCAAAGAGCCTCTCCGATTACCATGGAAACAGTGGATGGGTCACCTTTAATCTCCAGGCCTGTGGATCAGGAGTCTGTACCTCTTAAGATTTTGTTGGAGCCTAATCATCAGGAGCAAGTTTCTTTCTTGCTAATTTCTTCTCCTCATTTCCCTGTGATTCTAGGCATTCATTGGTTGCATTCTCAGAACCCAACTATCAACTGGGAGACCAAGGAGATTACCTTCCCGACAAGGAGCAACTCAGCAATAACTGAAGCTGTCCCCGAGTCCATGGATACGGAATCTCCTACACAGGTTTTTACTTTACCTTCAGTGTATAAAGAATTCTCTGACATCTGTGACAAGGAAAAATCAGATCAGCTTCCTCCACATAGGCATTATGACTGTCCCATTGAGCTGCTTCCTGGGGCAGCCATACCCTTTAGCAATGTATATCCTTTGGCGGCTCCTGAGCCGAAAATCTGGCCAAAGGCTTCATACGTCCTTCTTCCTCACCAGCAGGGGCACCTATATTTTTTGTAAAAAAGAAGGATGGGACCCTAAGACCCTGTATTGACTATCGGGAACTCAATAAGGTAACCATACGGAATCGTTATCCTTTGCCTTTGATCCCTGAATTATTGGAAAGAGTCTGTCATGCCAAGGTATTCTCTAAACTGGATCTTCGTGGGGCTTATAATCTGGTGCGTATTCGTCCCAGTGATGAATGGAAGACAGCATTCAGATGTCGGTATGGACACTTTGAATATCTTGTGATGTCCTTCGGTCTTTGTAATGCCCCTGCGACGTTTGAACATCTTGCCAATGACATTTTTAGAGATTTATTGGATCAGTTCGTGGTGATCTATTTGGACAATATTCTAATTTTTTCTGACTCTCTACAGGAACACGAAGAACATGTCAAATCTGTTTTGAAACGTCTGAAAGAGAACCAACTGTATATCAAGCCGGAGAAGTGTGCGTTCCATCGCTCTGAGATCCATTTTTTAGGTTATTTCATCTCTCCTCAGGGGCTGAACATGGAATCTGGTAAGATTCAGGCAATCCTTGACTGGCCAGTACCCAAGAACGTTAAAGAAGTCCAACGTTTTATCGGTTTTCCAAATTTCTATAGACATTTTATTCGAAATTTTTCTGATATTGTCAGTCCCATTACTTCCTTGACAATGAAGGAAAGGCCCTTTAAGTGGTCATCACTGGCTCAAGAAGCTTTTGATCGGCTTAAGACCTGTTTCACCTCAGCACCGCTGTTGATCCACCCAGACCCAGCACATCCGTTCATTGTGGAAGTGGACACTTCTGATAATGCTTTGGGGGCCATTCTTTCTCAAAGAACTGGAGAGAAGGGTCTACTACATCCTTGTGCTTTCTTTTCCCGTAGACTTACCTCAGCAGAGAAGAACTATGATGTGGGAGACAAGGAACTGTTGGCTATTATTGTAGCTTTCAAGGAATGGAGGCACCATCTGCAAGGAGCCACACAACAGATCGTAGTGCTGACTGACCATCGCAATTTAGAGTTCCTCAGATCCGCTAGATGTCTTTCTCCTCGGCAGGCTCGTTAGAATCTATTTTTAAATCAATTTAACTTTGTTATTTTGTGCCGTCCAGGTTCTCGTAATGGGAAGGCTGATGCTTTATCCCGAATCCATGCTGCGGATTCCGTACCTGGAGCCCCATCCAAGACCATTCTATCTGATGCCAACTTCATCGAAGTTATTCACGATCAGGACATGTGGAAGGAGTTCAAGGAGGCCTATGACACTGATGTATTTCTGGCCAGTCCACCTGTTGATATCAATCTTGTCCTTAGGGGTGGCATGTGGTTCAGAGATCGATGTATCTACGTCCCTGAGGCCGTCCATCTGCAGATCCTCAAGCTGGTCCATGACTCCAAGTTGGCTGGTCACAGGGGGATACAGAAGACACAAGAGTTCCTAAGCCGATTTTTCTGGTGGCCAACTTGCCTGATGGATACTAAGGACTATGTTCTCTCTTGCGAGGTATGTGCTCGTACAAGACTCCTCGTGTGTCACCTATGGGTCTTCTTCAACCATTACTTGTTCCGTCCCGCCCATGGGGGTCTATCTCAATGGACTTCATTGTGGAACTGCCTACATCGCGTGGTAAGAATACGATCCTGGTGGTAGTTGATCGCCTGACCAAGGCCGCTCATTTTGTTCCTTGCACCGGCCTTCCCTCAGCTAAAGATACAGTGAACTTGGTTATACAGAATGTTTTTCGGCTGCATGGGGTCCCGGATGAGATCATCTCTGACCCTGGAGTGCAGTTCACCTCAAGATTCTGGAAGGGGTTTTGCTTTGCACTCAATATTAATGTCTGTCTTTCTTCCACCTATCACCCCCAGACGAACGGTCAAACCGAGCGTACCAATCAGACTTTGGAACAATACCTACGATGCTATGTCAGCCATCTTCAGGATGATTGGTTGGAGTTACTTCCGTTAGCGGAATTCTCATATTACAATTCTCAGAGTGCCACCACTAAGGTTACACCTTTCTTTGCTAATCTGGGTTACCATCCGAGTATCTTACCTAGGTCTCCGATTAATGCTCCGGTTCCAGCTGTAGAGGAGAGGCTGACTGCGATGAGGCAAAATCTGGAGGTTTTGAAGGAATCTCTGACCTCAGCTCAAGAATGTTACAAGAGATCGGCTGATAGATTCCATAAACCGGCAATCATGTTCAAGGTAGGAGATTCCGTGTGGTTATCCACTAAAAATCTGAAGTTAAACATTCCTTCACAGAAACTTGGACAGAAATTCATCGGCCCTTTCAAGATCAACGGTATTGTGAGCTCTGTGGCCTGCCGTCTGAAGCTTCCTAGGACTATGAAGGTACACCCAGTTTTCCATGTTTCCTTATGGAAGTCTATGTTTCCTAATAACTTCCAGGGACGTGTTGTGCCACCTCCGCAGCCTGTGGTTATTGATGGGCAAGAACAATTTGTGGTGGAGGAAATTATTGATTCTAGGATTCTCAGGAATCGGCTCCAGTATCTGATATGATGGCAGGGGTATCCCCCTGAAGAGGACTCCTGGGAACCTGTGGAAAACATCAATGCCCAACAGAAAATTTCTTGTTTCCACCAGAGATTCCCTGAGAAACCAGGTCCAGGATCGTCCTCAGGCCGCTTCTAAGGAGGGAGTAATGTCAGGACTCTGAGTATTTTCTATTACCTTTTGGGCATTCCTGCCCTCTTTCAAGATGGCGTCCTTGGTCTCATGTGCCCTTTGTCTTCTGCTTTATAACTCCAGCCCACCCTACAGCCAGTGCTTGAGTATTCTGCCTGTGACCAGTTCCTGGTGGTTTCCTGGCTTTCTGCACTCTCCTGCAATCCTGTGTGATTCTCCAGTCTCCTGCTCACAAGAGATCCTGCTGAATACCCTGGTTTCCAGCATTCCTTCTGCCTCTGCTGCTCGTGCGGCTTCCTTTGTGCCTCTGCCCCTACCTGCATTTGCTGAGCACGTAAGCTGGTTTCTGCTCTGTTCCTACCTACGATTAATAGAATCAGAGCACAGGTCTGTTCTGGACTTTCTGAGACTTTCTATTCAGGCCTCCCTGGACAATTAAATATAAATATATATATATATATATATATATATATATATATATATATATATATGTATATATACATATATATATATATGGACTTGCTTAAATATATATGTACCTAACTGTGTTTAGACTAAACAAAGACTTTCTTGTGTCCAGCATCTTCAAGTGTTTATGGACTTTTTTTCTCTGCACTAGTGTTTATTCACCGTGTGTTAATAATATAGACTTTCTACCTATAAACTGTGTTCTGTCGTGTCTCCACGCAAAAGGACTCTTGAGCTATCCATTGTAATTGTTACAGGGAGATGATCAGTGGTCTTGTATGTCTTCCATTTTCTAATTATTGCTCCCACAGTTGATTTCTACACACCAAGCTGCTTGCCTATTGCAGATTCAGTCTTCCCAGCCTGGTGCAGGGCTACAATTTTGTTTCTCATGTCCTTCGACAGCTCTTTAGTCTTCACCATAGTGGAGTTTGGAGTGTGACTGTTTGAGGTTGCGGACAGGTGTCTTTTATACTGATAACAAGTTCAAACAGGTGCCAGTACTACAGGTAATGAGTGGAGGACAGAGGAGCCTCTTAAAGAAGAAGTTACAGGTCTGTGAGAGCCAGAAATCTTGCTTGTTTGTAATTGACTAAATACTTATTTTCCACCAAAATTTTAAAAAAATTCTTTCCAAATCAGACAATGTGATTTTCAGGATTTGTTTTCTCATTTTGTCTCTCATAGTTGAGTTCTACCTATGGTGTCAATTACAGGCCTCTCTCATCTTTTTAAGTGGGAGGATTTGCACAATTAGTGGCTGACTAAATATTTTTTTTCCCCACTGTAACCCTTTAATTGACTGGCACCAGGGTGATATTGTGGATCCCTGAGTGTCAGCAGAAATATATGTCCTGTTCTGTGAATCTGTCTAAAGCTATACCCAATGGTTTACCTCATGTATTCAGAAATTTTGCTGATGTATTTTTTGTGTCTGAATCTGAAAAACTACTCCCATGCAAAGATTATGATTATATACCTGGTACGTAACATCCATCTCCTCAAAGGTAAAAAAATATAATCTTTCTGATCCAGAACGTCAGGCAATTAAAGATTATATAGCAGACAGTCTTCAAAAAGGGTTCTTCAGGCTTTCCATGTCACCAGTAGCCCCCAGTTTCTTTTTTGTTGATAAAAAATATGGTGGTCTCAGACCTTGTGTTGACTATCGCTAACTTGACTCAATTACTCTAAAGAATTAGTATCCCCTGCCACTCATCCATGATCTCTACAACCAGCTGCTAGGAGCCTATTGGTTCAACAAGCTTGATCTCAGGGGTGTGTATAACCTGATCCGTACCAGAGAAGGAGATGATTGGAATACGTCATTTAATACACCAGAGCGTCACTATGAATATCTTGTGATGCCTTTTGGGCTAAGTAATGCGCCGGCTGTTTTTAAAAATGTAATAAGGAAATATTCAGAGATATCAGTGGTTAATATGTAGTTGTCTATTTGGATGACAGTTTGGTGCATTTGACTCGCCCCCTGGGTCGTGGGGCACTCGGAACCGGGCAATAGGGAGACGATGGGGGTAGTAGTGGCGACCAGGTCCCGTGGCTCAGGGTGGTCAGACCAGTGGCAGTCTTTTAGATGTCTTAGATAATGTCCGACTACGCCACCCGTGGATTGCGGTTATTAGGGGGCCGATGATGTATGCAGCTGGGATGGTGTGACGCCCCACGGGAAGAGTGCGGCCCCAGGGCAGTGTAGTGGATGGTGGGAGTGATGGTGGTGAGAGTCCCCGTGCCGTTAGTGCTGGAGGAGCGAAAGAGCACACAGACAACGTACTGCAGTCCAATGTCTTTTGCTCACAGTTCAGGTGCTCCGGGTCACTTCTGCGCAAGCAGTGACCACCCAAGCCGTGCAGTGTCCACCAGGTGAGGGGCTCGGTCAACCCCCAGGCAGTTCAGGAGCATGGCACAGGACCCCCTTCAATCCTTTCTCTGGCCTGCCTCACCAGTGACCCACTTTTGTCCAGCTGCCGCGGACTTGTGCGGGTAAACGTGGGCCCCGTTCTCCGCTGTCCTATATGGTGCCTTCCTAGCAGGTTTGATGAGGTGCTGCACCAATAAATGGTCACAGCCTCCGGTCTTTGGCTGAGGGTTGTTTCTCCTCCACCAACTTGGGATCTGGTACCCTTAATCTGCCTGACCCTGCACCCTGGATTCTCGTGGGTTCTTAGGGTCCCTTCCACCTTCTTGTTCCTGAGCCCTTCTGTTTCTCTGTCTCTTCTTCTCCTTTTCTGTTCTGTCTTCTCCTCCTTCCCTTGGCCTCTTCTCCAGGCCCACTTCTCCTTCTCCTCTCAGGCTCCGGCCTTTTCTCTAGGTCTGCCTCCGAGCAGAGCTCCTACAGAGCCTCTGCTCCTTGTCTTCTCCTCTCTCTGCACAGACTGAACTGAACCCTATTCTAAGATGGTGCCCACCTTTTATACCTCCCTCTGACCATGAGCCCAGGTGACCAGCAACCAATGGGCTCCTACCTACGCTCAGGAACCAACCCCTATCTGCCCCTACAGCACTTGGTGTTCCACCCCCCTCCCCACTCCAGTCAGGGACATAGTCGGTCGTGCCTGCACTTCTGTCTAGTGGGAGCACCGTTGAGCTGTCCCTCGGAAATGGGGTGTGTGTGCTGTATGCAGCTAACTGAGCCCTGGTCCATACTCCATCCTTACCCGGGAGTGGAATACCACACCTCTGGCAGAGGTGCGATACCCCTGTAGCGGCCGAACCCTTGGGGCGCTACATTCCCCCCTGGTAAACCACAGCACGTCCTCGGGCTGGAAAAGAGCAAAACAGTTGATTACAGGACATGCAGAACTTTTTCAAAACTTTTCACATCAGGAAACAGGCAACACGGTTCAATTCCCTTTATGGGAAACGCTTTTCTTTTCCTGTCACACTATTATAAAACACATACTAATACATCTGGAACTCTTTTGACATATAAACATTATAGAAAACATTCACAATACTATTTAGCAGCATATAAAACTTATTCATATAAAACATTTGCAAGAAAACATTTTTACAACACATTCTTGGATCCTGGCGGCGGTGCAACTTGCGACCAGGTGTGCACTCTTCTTGTAAGTGCAGGAACTTTGGCAAACTGGTAAACACGAGGGACTTGCTGTCCCGAGGTAGACGTGGTAGTCTTTTTATAAAACCAATAGGGGGCGCTTTAGGAAGCGCAACTATTTACAGGGGATTGGCCGCTCTCAGTCCTCGGCCAGCTTTGGGGAGGGGAATGGCTGCTCATAGTCCTCAGCCTGTTAGGGGATGAGGGGCACACAGGTAACAGTCTCTTAACAGTCCCAACGGGGACCACACACTCTCTGGAAACAGTTCTTTTTACCCCGATGGGTAACTATTTACACACATGCTTTTGCTACTTACTAGTAGCGGTGTCCTCCATATGCTCCTTCTTCCTCCTCCTCTTGGTGGTCTCCAGACCCGTCCGGGTCTTCCTGGCTCTCCTCATAGCCGTGGTGCTGTAGTTCCTCTGATGGCAGTCCCGTCCGGGACAGGGGCGCAGGCTTAGCAATGGCGCCCGGGTCATCCAGGCCTTGCGACCGGGCCGATGACGCTTCTCGCTTTACGGCGCCCGGGGTCAAGGGGTGAGGCGCCGGGCGGGGCGTGGCCGCGGCCCTCGCCGCTTGAGGCAAAGCGAGGAGCAGTGGCGGCGCGGCAACCGGTGGGGTAAGTGGGGCCTCGGGTTCTGCTACGGGAGGCTGGGGCAGGCTTGCAGCTGCTGGGCCTGGGGTGGTGACATCCCCTGCACCTGCCTCGGTCCTCATAGCTTCCTCCGCAACGCCGCCTCCGGCCTTCACTTCTCCTGCTCTGTCCTCAGAGGCAGGCGGACTCCAGGGTGCGGGTGGTACCTGCCGCTGGTGGGTTTCAGCCTGCCGGGCCAGTTCCTCTCTCCACTCGCTGAGCGCATCCCGCTGCGCTCGGACCATCCTCCTCTCCAGGTCCTCCAGTGCAGCTTGCGCACGCTCCGGATCTCGGGGGAGCTGCGCTAAGACTTCTGCTAGGCTGCAGGGCGGTTCAGCCCGCAGCAGGCTTCGGTGCTGCTGAAGGCGTCCATCCCCGGGTGCGGTCTGTCTGGACTGATCCAGACTGCGCCCTGCCTCACGGTTTTCTTCTCTTCCCACCCCCATTGGGGGTGGTCCCGGGGCAACTTGGTGACAATCACTTTCAGGGGCAGACCCCCCACTTTGATGGACATCTCCACAGCCGCGCTCATGGCTGTTGGGGGCGGGTTCCTTCTTTGGCGCCATTCTGGGACCTGGCCCACGATGGGAGGCGGCCTCCTGTGGTCTTTTGGAGCGCACATTATGGCGCTCGTTCTCCTGGGGCGGGCGCCATCTTTAGTACAGTGAAACAGTCTCTTTTCAGGCGCGCAGTACCCGTTATTAGCGGGCACGAAATCCTGCCGACTACGCCAAAGCTGACTCGCCCCCTGGGTCGTGGGGCACTCGGAATCGGGCAATAGGGAGACTATGGGGGTAGTAGTGGTGACCCGGTCCCGTGGCTCAGGGTGGTCAGACCAGTGGCAGTCTTTTAGATGTCTTAGATAATGTCCGACTACGCCACCCGTGGATTGCGGTTATTAGGAACCGCCGCTGCAGGGCAGACCGCTGGGGCCGATGATGTATGCAGCTGGGATGGTGTGACTCCCCACGGGAAGAGAGCGGCCCCAGGGCAGTGTAGTGGATGGTGGGAGTGATGGTGGTGAGAGTCCCCGTGCCGTTAGTGCTGGAGGAGCGAAAGAGCACACAGACAACGTACTGCAGTCCAATGTCTTTTACTCACAGTTCAGGTGCTCCGGGTCACTTCTGCGCAAGCAGTGACCACCCAAGCCGTGCAGTGTCCACCAGGTGAGGGGCTCGGTCAACCCCCAGGCAGTTCAGGAGCATGGCACAGGACCCCCTTCAATCCTTTCTCTGGCCTGCCTCACCAGTGACCCATTTTTGTCCAGCTGCCACGGACTTGTGCGGGTAAAAGTGGGCCCCGTTCTCCGCTGTCCTATATGGTGCCTTCCTAGCAGGTTTGATGAGCTGCTGCACCAATAAATGGTCACAGCCTCCGGTCTTTGGCTGAGGGTTGTTTCTCCTCCACCAACTTGGGATCCGGTACCCTTAATCTGCCTGACCCTGCACCCTGGATTCTCGTGGGTTCTTAGGGTCCCTTCCACCTTCTTGTTCCAGAGCCCTTCTGTTTCTCTGTCTCTTCTTCTCCTTTTCTGTTCTGTCTTCTCCTCCTTCCCTTGGCCTCTTCTCCAGGCCCACTTCTCCTTCTCCTCTCAGGCTCCAGCCTTTTCTCTAGGCCTGCCTCTGAGCAGAGCTCCTACAGAGCATCTGCTCCCTGTCTTCTCCTCTCTCTGCACAGACTGAACTGAACCCTATTCTAAGATGGTGCCCACCTTTTATACCTCTCTCTGACCACGAGCCCAGGTGACCAGCAACCAATGGGCTCCTACCTACGCTTAGGAACCAACCCCTATCTGCCCCTACAGCACTGGGTGTTCCGCCCCCCTCCCCACTCCAGTCAGGGACATAGTCGGTCGTGCCTGCACTTCTGTCTAGTGGGAGCACCGTTGAGCTGTCCCTCGGAAATGGGGTGTGTGTGCTGTATGCAGCTAACTGAGCCCTGGTCCATACTCCATCCTTACCCGGGAGTGGAATACCACACCTCTGGCAGAGGTGCAATACCCCTGTAGCGGCCGAACCCTCGGGGCGCTACATATTCACCTGATATTAATTCACATATCCGACATGCACATGCTGTACTCGAAAGACTCAGAGACATTTTTTTATTTGCTAAACTTGAAAAATGTATTGTTGTTTTTGTTGAAGAAGGAAATTTCCTGGGGTATATATTGTCCTCTAAAGGCTTCCGCAAGGACCCCTCTAACGTCCAGCCCATTAACGAGTAAGTGCAACCCAAGTCTCTAAAAGCCTTGCAGCGCTTTATTTGGTTTGCAAACTATTATCGTAAATTTATTAAAAATATTTCCAAGATTGCCAAACCAGATGTGGTTAATAGGAAGCCTGAGGCAATCCATGCCTTTTCGGAGTTAAACAAATGTTTTTTTGTCTGACCCTGTATTGGTTCAGCCCGATCTTGAGCTTCCTTTTATTGTGGAGGTCAATGCCTCTGAGGTTAGAGTTGTAGCAGTGTTATATCACAAGGTACCCCATCTCTCACTCAACTTTGTTCAAGTGTCCTCTTTTCTTCAAAATTTTCATCTGCCAAGAGGAATTATGACATTGGTAATCGTGAATTGTTTGTTGGTAATTAAGTGGAACTTCGAGGAATGGTGCCACTTTCTCAAAGGTGCCAAACACAAAGCCACTATTATCACCAGGGCTGTGGAGTCGGTAAGTCAATCCTCTGACTCTTCAATTTCCCTGACTCCTGACTGCGACTCCGACTCCACAGCACTGCCTCACTACTGAGCATGTACATAAAGTGCAGCACAGATTCATCTCATCTAAAAAGCCTAGATCATTAGATCAGGAATAGAACAGACATTTATAGGAAATATCATAGCTTTCCCAAATTGTTATTATATAGTTTAGGAATTGGAGTCGGTCCATTTTATACCAACTCCTACTCCACCAAAATGGACAACGACTCCGACTCCATGACTCCGACTCCACAGCCCTGGTTATCACAGACCACAAAAATCTGACTAATTTGGAATCAGCTAAGGGACTCAATCCTAGGCAAGCTAGATGGGCTTTGTTCTTTTCTACATTTAATTTTGTGGTGACCTGGTGCTAAGAACATAAAGCTTATGCACTCTCCTGGAGTTTCTGTCCTTCTCAGTCTGAGGACTCTGCATCAGTTCCTATTCTAGCTGAGGGAATAGTTGTGTCGTCTGTTTCTTTAGATCTTGTTGAAGAGATCTGTGCATCCCAAAAGCAGGCCCCTGACACTACTCCTACCCAAAAAACTATTTGTTCCTCCCCAGTTTCACCTATGTATTCTTCAGGAGTCTTATGATTGTGTGCTTGCAGGTCACCCTAGTATAAACAATACCATCCGACTGGTAACCAGGAATTTTTGGTGGCCAAACATAGTTAAAGACTGTAGGGAATATGTGCTTGCTTGTGAAACTTGTGACCGAGTCAAGACGCACCAAACTCATCCTGCTGGTTTTCTCCAGCCCTTACCCACCCCTAGGAGTCCTTGGACCCACTTCTCCATGAACTTTATTACTGACCTCCCACCATCAAAACGGATGACTGTTATCTGGGTGGAGGTTGACAGGTTCAGTGAATTGTGTCATTTTGTCCCTCTGTGTGGGTTGCTTAACTCTGAAACAATAAGTAATATCATTAAATTCACAGAATTCAATTTGAGAACACCAAGTTATTTAAACCAGGTGGTCCTCCATATTTAATCCCAAGTGGGAATACTATCTTGGATCAATGTTAGAGTAATCTCCATGTATACATTTAATGCCTACAAAAGCACTTGGAGTTTTTCACTCGACAAAATTACATAGTTTATTAAATTATACAAATTACAATTACAGCAAATAAAATTAAAATATAAAGAGGTAAGATCAAGAATAGACCACAATTTAGACTCTAAGGGTATGCAGACAAAAATACAGAATATCAATATAAAAAACATACAATTGGATTTAGCTGTATATCTGGTATAAGAGACAAATCTTTTGAGAGACCAAAAGCATTCATATAATGAAGATTATATTCTCCCACATCCTGTGGCCTGATACAAATGTATATGTTTGATAAAGCTCTTCATTGATCGAAACGTCACGTATGATACACAGCATCTACTAGGACCACTGTAATAAAACTTTCATGTTTTCTCACCATATTCACCTCAGAGCATCGTATTTTTCTTTCTACTTTAGTAGTACGGATTGGGATCCTATCCGGGCACCTACTTCTGACCGGGAGTGACGTATTTCCTCTTTGTCAATGGTATGATAATTCCTAGCCAGCTAAATAGCAATTACACTGAACGGGTGACACCTGGAGGAATCCCGCAGCCCAACCAGATTGGCCAGTAGAGCAGTCACTCAAAATATTGACAACCCTGTCTCTGATTGGGCAGCTGGACTGTCACTCACAATACTGACAGCACACCCCAGATACTATAGGCGGCTGAGTTGTCACTCAAAGCGTCCTTAGGAAAGAGTGAGTGGTGGAATTGTGACAGAACCCCTCTTCTAGAGTAGGCCATCGGACCCCCAGGTTTCCCAGAAAACCTAGAATGAAAGGCCCAGACCAGACGATCGGCCTTTACGGATCTAGCGTTAACCCAGGATCTCTCCTTGGGTCCGTATCACTTTCAATGGATGAGGTAGTGGAGGTAATTTCAGAATCTCCGAGAATCCACAATTCTCTGTACCTTTTACTCCACATTGCCTCTGACAGAAATCGGAGGAGGTGGAGATGAGGGAGAAAAAATTGATAGGGATCTGTGGAAGACGTTGGGGATACCAAGAGATGGAGGTAACTTCAATCAAAAAGCTTTTGGATTGGCCCCTTCCAGAATCTCATAAGGACCAATGTACTTCAGCCTCAACTTTGCCAAAGGAACTTTTAAGCTTAATATTTTTGAATTACAACCAAACCTCATCACTTACTGTAAAGACAGGCCTCATTGAACGTTTTCTATCAGTCTTCCATTTTGGGAGAATCTGAGCTGCCCAATATTCTTCTGAACCTCCCTCCAGACATCCCCAAGTTTCTTTATGGCGACCTCCACCCCAGGACACTCAGAACTTATCCTAGAAAATTCACCAAAATGGCAATGAAAAGTATAATTACAAAAAAACGGAGTGGTTCCAGTAGTCTGACTGACTCAACTGTTAAAGGCAAACTCAGCAAGAGGGAAGAATGAAGACCAGTCCTCCTGCTCAGCCGCAACATATCACCTTAAAATTTGTTCCAAAGATTGATTTGTCCTTTTTGTCTGACTGTTGCTTTCAAGGTGGAAAATGACAAGTCAATCACCAGTTTAATACAAAAGGCTCTCCAGAATTTGGAGGGAAATTGCACTCCCCTATCAGACACAATGTTAAGAGGAATTCCATGCAATCTCATAACATTACAAATAAACAACCTGGAGATTGTCTCAGCATTAGGTAACCCTGATAGAGGAAAAAAATTAGCCTGTTTACTGAATCGATCAACCACCACCCAAATAACAGTTTTCCCAGACTGAGGCAAATCTGTGATGAAATCCATGGACAGATGAGTCCACAGTCTTTTTAGAATTGGCAACAGAGCCGATTCCACGGCTAGTCGGCTAAGACATAGTTTAGCGTGTACGCAAACTTCACAAGAGGAAACAAAATATTTAAAATGATTATACATAGAAGACCACCAAAAGAGTCTAGCAATAGCTTTCTACTTTCCCCAGGAGGACCACTCAAGACGGAATTATGAAACTCCTGCAACAGACACAATCTTAGGTGCAGAAATAAATGTTGGTAAAATGGAAGTATTCTGCACTTTCTGGAGTCACGACAATCCAATAATGAAAGTAAAATGTAGGTTTATTGTCAATGTGTTTCAGAGTCACACCGACTCCTTCACAAGCCAGAAACAGAGCAAACTATATGCTTATATAAATGCATAATTTCTAAATAGGCAATGAAGGAGACATATGTATACTTTAATGTGCTGAACAATAAAATAAAAAAAGAAAAAGTATCTGTGTGAAGAGAAGCAATCCATG
Source organism: Phyllobates terribilis (assembly GCF_046119375.1). Lineage (NCBI taxonomy): Eukaryota > Metazoa > Chordata > Amphibia > Anura > Dendrobatidae > Phyllobates > Phyllobates terribilis. The sequence continues at coordinate 43,279,580 of NW_027362765.1, forward strand.
GGATATGAAACTAGTGACCAATAGAAGGGAAAAAAAAAACAAGATTACATGCTACGTGTGAGGCTATTCATCATTTTGATTAAGCAGTGTGCAGAATAAACTAGTGTAGTGGTACTAAACGGCCGAGCCACTAGGATTAGGTGTATAAAAAATTGTGAATAATTATGTATAGTAATATATAGTATCTTGTTATATATTAATATATATACTGTATATATACAGTACAGACCAAAAGTTTGGACACACCTTCTCATTGAAAGATTTTTCTGTATTTTCATGACTATGAAAATTATACATTCACACTGAAGGCATCAAAACTATGAATTAACACATGTGGAATTATATACTTAACAAAAAAGTGTGAAACAACTGAAAATATGTCTTATATTCTAGGTTCTTCAAAGTAGCCACCTTTTTCTTTGATGACTGCTTTGCACACTCTTGGCATTCTCTTGATGAGCTTCAAGAGGCAGTCACCGGAAATGGTTTCCACTTCACAGGTGTGCCCTGTCAGGTTTAATAAGTGGGATTTCTTGCCTTATAAATGGGGTTGGGACCATCAGTTGTGTTGTGCAGAAGTCTGGTGGATACACAGCTGATAGTTGTAACATACCTGGCGGCGTCCTTGCATGGTGGTCCATCTCCCACTGTGCAAGAGCGCGCACTTGAGCTCCAGTCCAGAATGTCTCTCTGGCTTCCCTCCATGCTGTCTGTTTGTGTCTGTTTCTGCTGCTTAAGGGCGGCGCCCGATCACTTCCTGCTTTTTGTACCTGCTGTGGGTCACACCCCTTGTGCGTCCTCAGCCTATTGCTGTCTGTCACCTGGTATATAGCTCAGCTGCTCCCATCTATCCCTGCCTGAGCATAGTGTTTCATTCAGTGTGTGCTTGCACTCTGAAGGTGCCAGGTCCCGTTCTTTGTCTCCTGCCTTGCGGTATCAGTTCCCGTGTCTGAACTGAGTCCTGTCTATGTCTCCTGCCTTGCGGTATCAGTTCCCGTGTCTGAACTGAGTCCTGTCTATGTCTCCTGCCTTGCGGTATCAGTTCCCGTGTCTGAACTGAGTCCTGTCTGTGTTCTCTTGTCTGCCTATCCTGGAGGCTGTATTTCCAGGCCTGTCTGAACACGCTCCTAGCATGTTCCTCCCGCCTTCTAGGGGCCGATTACCTAGACCCGTTCCTGTATCTTGTCTGAACACGCTCCTAGCCTGTTCCTCCCGCCTTCTAGGGGCCGATTACCTAGACCTGTTCCTGTATCTTGTCTGTCCTGTCTGAACACGCTCCTTGCCTGTTCGTCCCGCCTCTCTGGAGGCCGTATTCCCAGACCCGCTCCTGTATCCCGCTGCAGTGTCGGTCTCCTCCGTACACTCAGTTCCAGTCTGAACTCTTTCCTATCCTTTACCTGTTTTGCCTCTATGTCCGTTCCCTTCTTTTTTCTGCAGAGTCTGAACTCGTACCTAACTCCTGCTTGTTGTCTCTGTACTCCCGTTTGTGAGTTTGTGGTCCACTCGCTACTTCACTGCAAGTATCCTGTGGGTATCTGGCTCTGCCTTTCTCTTCCTGTCTGTTCCGTGTGAACAGAGCCCTGTCCCCCCTGCTCTGCCTTGCTTACCGCTCCGGCGGTTCTAGCCTGCTCCTACTCCTTTGTTCACCGCTCCGGCGGTTCTAGCCTGCTCCTACTCCTTTGTTCACCGCTCCGGCGGTTCTAGCCTGCTCTGACTCCTTTGCTCACCGCTCCGGCGGTTCTAGCCTGCATTGACTCCTTTGCTCACCGCTCCTGCAGTTCTAGCCTGCTCTGACTCCTTTGCTCGCTGCTCCGGCAGCCTTGCTCCGCTCGGACCCTTTTGCTCGCTGCTCCGGCAGTCTCGCTCCGCTCTTATCCTTTTGCTCACTGCTCCGGCAGTCTTGCTCCACTCTTGCTCACCGCTCCAGGCGGCCTCGTCCTGCTTTACTCTTGCTCACTGCTCCGGCAGTCTCGCTCAGCTCTGACCCTTTGTTCACCGCTCCTGGCGGCCTTGTCCTGCTCTACTCTTGCTCACCGCTCCAGGCGGCCTTGTCCTGCCCTGTTGTCGCTCACCTCTCTGGGCGGCCTCACTCTGCCTGTATTGTTCCTGAGTCCCAGTGTGTACTGGGTCCTATCCCGCCAGTGTCCCTACCTGCTAGTGCCTCCCTGTCTGCACTCTAGCTGTGCTTGCCTGTACCCCTCTGCCTGTATTGTTCCTGAGTCCCAGTGTGTACTGGGTCCTATCCCGCCTGTGTTCCTACCTGCTAGTGCCTCCCTGTCTGCACTCTAGCTGTGCTTGCCTGTACCCCCCTGCCTGCATACCCGCCTGCCTGCATACCAGTCGTGCCTGCCTATACCCACCAGTCTGTGTGCCAGCCTACCAGTCTGTTCCTGTATTCCCCTGTGTGGGTCAACAGCCGTGTCCGGGGTCTGTCCTGGAGTAGCACCTGGTCCCTCTGCTCGGTTCCTCCTTGGTGCACTGGCGTCGTATGCCGTCGTGCGACCCTGGTCGGATCGGGTGAATACCTAGTTACGCCCCTCCAGGCATTCACTCTCCGGCACGGTCCAGTGGAATCACTACAATCACACGCACACGCCGCTCAGCCCGGGCGTGTGCATTACAGCATGCTCAGGCCATGGTTCCCGTTGAGCCCCACGGCCTTCGCTCTCCGAGAAGTTTTCCAGCGAATACATGCATTAAAATAAATAAATAATTTTTTTTTTCCCTTTAGCTGAGTTCCAGGCGATTTACGCACCCGTCCAGATGGATCTATCTGCTCTCGTTCCTGCGGATCCGCTACGTTATTATGGGGATCCAAGACAAAGTCGTGCATTTGTGGAGCAATGCATGCTACACTTCAAGTTCTACCCTCTATGTTTTCCCACCGATCGGGTTAAAGTGGCATTCATTATGTCTTACCTGGCGGGTGATGCCTTGGAATGGATCAACCCCCTATATGAAACACAGGATCCGATCCTCCTGGACCTAATGGCCTTCCTGGTGGCCTTTCTAATGGTCTTCGATGATCCTAACCCGGAGGCTCCTGCTGAAGCTTCACTTCCCAATATCCTGGAGCAGCCCCAATGGGTAATGTGTGTGGGTAGCGCAATAGTCCTCCAGCCCAATGAGACTACTGCCCACCCAGAATCCTCACAGGGTGACTACGCTTTCCGGAATACTTCTCCCAACCTCAAGAGGCAGTCCAGACGTTCTAGACGTAGAGGCAAGCCGTCACGCCAGGGTCTGTCCTCCCTGAGACCTCCTGACCCCAACCTTGAAGTCCCTACTGAAGCTTCATCTCCCTGTATCCCGCAGAAGCCCCAACGGGTGATGTGCGTGGGTAGTGCTCCAGTTCTCCTGCCCGAAGAGACTTCTGCCCATCCAGACTCCACACAGGGGAACTTCCTGCACCCGGCATCAGATGCTTCACCCACTTTAACCGGTGTGCATGTCCAAGGATGCTCCAAAGCTGTGGTTACCTCAGAGTCTGTGCACCTCTACTACCTGGTGGAGGACCCCCTGTTGCCTCCTGAATCCTCCGGGATACCACTCGATGACAAATGGAGAGAGACTTCTCTACACCCGGTACTCGATACTTTGTCCGCTTCGTCCTGTGAGCCTGACAATGGGTACCCCAAAGTGGTAGTTACCCCCGAGTCTCTACACCCCTCCGACCAGGCGGAGGACCTCCAGTTGTCTCCTGAACCCTTCGGGGTGCTACCTGGTAGCGAAAGGACAGAGACTCTCCTATACTCTGTACCTGATACCTCGCTCGCTTCGTCCAGTGAGTCCAACCTAGTGTACTCCGAAGCAGAGGTTACTCCTGAGTCTCTACACCCCTCTGACCAGGCGGAGGACCTCCAGTTGTCTCCAGAACCCTTCGGGGTGCCACCTGGTGGTGAATGGACAGAGACTTTCCTATACTCAGTACCCGATACCTCGCCTGCTTCGTCCAGTGAGTCCGACCTAGTGTACTCTGAAGCAGATGTTTTCTCTGAGCCTCTGCACTCTTCTGACCCGGCAGAGGACCTCCAGTTGTTTCCTGAATCCTCCGGGGTACCACCAGATAACAAAGAGACAGTGACGTTTCCTCATTATGTACCTGATAACCTGTCTATTTCTTCCTGTGAGCTTGACAAGATGTACCTCGAAGCAGAGATTACCCCCAAGTCTCTGTCCCCCTCCAACCCGGTGGAGGACTTCCAGTTGTCTCCTGTACCCTCTGGGGTGCCACCTGAAAATATGTGGAAAGAGACTTCCTTGTGTGCTGTTCCTGGTACTCCACCCGTTTCGTCTGTTGCTGAGGATGGCTGGATGGGAGGTAGCATCCTAGCTACCCAGAGGAGACCAGTTTTTCCGGTGGACAGTGGAAGTGATCTCTTCGAAGTGAAGAATTGGCCCTCGAATTCCCTGCGGAAGATCCTGGCAGGCCTGAAGAAGAGGGGGCGTAAGGGGGGGGGTACTGTAACATACCTGGCGGCGTCCTTGCATGGTGGTCCATCTCCCACTGTGCAAGAGCGCGCACTTGAGCTCCAGTCCAGAATGTCTCTCTGGCTTCCCTCCATGCTGTCTGTTTGTGTCTGTTTCTGCTGCTTAAGGGCGGCGCCCGATCACTTCCTGCTTTTTGTACCTGCTGTGGGTCACACCCCTTGTGCGTCCTCAGCCTATTGCTGTCTGTCACCTGGTATATAGCTCAGCTGCTCCCATCTATCCCTGCCTGAGCATAGTGTTTCATTCAGTGTGTGCTTGCACTCTGAAGGTGCCAGGTCCCGTTCTTTGTCTCCTGCCTTGCGGTATCAGTTCCCGTGTCTGAACTGAGTCCTGTCTATGTCTCCTGCCTTGCGGTATCAGTTCCCGTGTCTGAACGGAGTCCTGTCTATGTCTCCTGCCTTGCGGTATCAGTTCCCGTGTCTGAACTGAGTCCTGTCTGTGTTCTCTTGTCTGCCTATCCTGGAGGCTGTATTTCCAGGCCTGTCTGAACACGCTCCTAGCCTGTTCCTCCCGCCTTCTAGGGGCCGATTACCTAGACCCGTTCCTGTATCTTGTCTGAACACGCTCCTAGCCTGTTCCTCCCGCCTTCTAGGGGCCGATTACCTAGACCTGTTCCTGTATCTTGTCTGTCCTGTCTGAACACGCTCCTTGCCTGTTCGTCCCGCCTCTCTGGGGGCCGTATTCCCAGACCCGCTCCTGTATCCCGCTGCAGTGTCGGTCTCCTCCGTACACTCAGTTCCAGTCTGAACTCTTTCCTATCCTTTACCTGTTTTGCCTCTATGTCCGTTCCCTTCCTTTTTCTGCAGAGTCTGAACTCGTACCTAACTCCTGCTTGTTGTCTCTGTACTCCCGTTTGTGAGTTTGTGGTCCACTCGCTACTTCACTGCAAGTATCCTGTGGGTATCTGGCTCTGCCTTTCTCTTCCTGTCTGTTCCGTGTGAACAGAGCCCTGTCCCCCCTGCTCTGCCTTGCTTACCGCTCCGGCGGTTCTAGCCTGCTCCTACTCCTTTGTTCACCGCTCCGGCGGTTCTAGCCTGCTCCTACTCCTTTGTTCACCGCTCCGGCGGTTCTAGCCTGCTCTGACTCCTTTGCTCACCGCTCCGGCGGTTCTAGCCTGCTCTGACTCCTTTGCTCACCGCTCCTGCGGTTCTAGCCTGCTCTGACTCCTTTGCTCGCTGCTCCGGCAGCCTTGCTCCGCTCGGACCCTTTTGCTCGCTGCTCCGGCAGTCTCGCTCCGCTCTTATCCTTTTGCTCACTGCTCCGGCAGTCTTGCTCCACTCTTGCTCACCGCTCCAGGCGGCCTCGTCCTGCTTTACTCTTGCTCACTGCTCCGGCAGTCTCGCTCAACTCTGACCCTTTGTTCACCGCTCCTGGCGGCCTTGTCCTGCTCTACTCTTGCTCACCGCTCCAGGCGGCCTTGTCCTGCCCTGTTGTCGCTCACCTCTCTGGGCGGCCTCACTCTGCCTGTATTGTTCCTGAGTCCCAGTGTGTACTGGGTCCTATCCCGCCAGTGTCCCTACCTGCTAGTGCCTCCCTGTCTGCACTCTAGCTGTGCTTGCCTGTACCCCTCTGCCTGTATTGTTCCTGAGTCCCAGTGTGTACTGGGTCCTATCCCGCCTGTGTTCCTACCTGCTAGTGCCTCCCTGTCTGCACTCTAGCTGTGCTTGCCTGTACCCCCCTGCCTGCATACCCGCCTGCCTGCATACCAGTCGTGCCTGCCTATACCCACCAGTCTGTGTGCCAGCCTACCAGTCTGTTCCTGTATTCCCCTGTGTGGGTCAACAGCCGTGTCCGGGGTCTGTCCTGGAGTAGCACCTGGTCCCTCTGCTCGGTTCCTCCTTGGTGCACTGGCGTCGTATGCCGTCGTGCGACCCTGGTCGGATCGGGTGAATACCTAGTTACGCCCCTCCAGGCATTCACTCTCCGGCACGGTCCAGTGGAATCACTACAATCACACGCACACGCCGCTCAGCCCGGGCGTGTGCATTACAGCATGCTCAGGCCATGGTTCCCGTTGAGCCCCACGGCCTTCGCTCTCCGAGAAGTTTTCCAGCGAATACATGCATTAAAATAAATAAATAAATTTTTTTTTCCCTTTAGCTGAGTTCCAGGCGATTTACGCACCCGTCCAGATGGATCTATCTGCTCTCGTTCCTGCGGATCCGCTACGTTATTATGGGGATCCAAGACAAAGTCGTGCATTTGTGGAGCAATGCATGCTACACTTCAAGTTCTACCCTCTATGTTTTCCCACCGATCGGGTTAAGGTGGCATTCATTATGTCTTACCTGGCGGGTGATGCCTTGGAATGGATCAACCCCCTATATGAAACACAGGATCCGATCCTCCTGGACCTAATGGCCTTCCTGGTGGCCTTTCTAATGGTCTTCGATGATCCTAACCCGGAGGCTCCTGCTGAAGCTTCACTTCCCAATATCCTGGAGCAGCCCCAATGGGTAATGTGTGTGGGTAGCGCAATAGTCCTCCAGCCCAATGAGACTACTGCCCACCCAGAATCCTCACAGGGTGACTACGCTTTCCGGAATACTTCTCCCAACCTCAAGAGGCAGTCCAGACGTGCTAGACGTAGAGGCAAGCCGTCACGCCAGGGTCTGTCCTCCCTGAGACCTCCTGACCCCAACCTTGAAGTCCCTACTGAAGCTTCATCTCCCTGTATCCCGGAGAAGCCCCAACGGGTAATGTGCGTGGGTAGTGCTCCAGTTCTCCTGCCCGAAGAGACTTCTGCCCATCCAGACTCCACACAGGGGAACTTCCTGCACCCGGCATCAGATGCTTCACCCACTTTAACCGGTGTGCATGTCCAAGGATGCTCCAAAGCTGTGGTTACCTCAGAGTCTGTGCACCTCTACTACCTGGTGGAGGACCCCCTGTTGCCTCCTGAATCCTCCGGGATACCACTCGATGACAAATGGAGAGAGACTTCTCTACACCCGGTACTCGATACTTTGTCCGCTTCGTCCTGTGAGCCTGACAATGGGTACCCCAAAGTGGTAGTTACCCCCGAGTCTCTACACCCCTCCGACCAGGCGGAGGACCTCCAGTTGTCTCCTGAACCCTTCGGGGTGCTACCTGGTAGCGAAATGACAGAGACTCTCCTATACTCTGTACCTGATACCTCGCTCGCTTCGTCCAGTGAGTCCAACCTAGTGTACTCCGAAGCAGAGGTTACTCCTGAGTCTCTACACCCCTCTGACCAGGCGGAGGACCTCCAGTTGTCTCCAGAACCCTTCGGGGTGCCACCTGGTGGTGAATGGACAGAGACTTTCCTATACTCAGTACCCGATACCTCGCCTGCTTCGTCCAGTGAGTCCGACCTAGTGTACTCTGAAGCAGATGTTTTCTCTGAGCCTCTGCACTCTTCTGACCCGGCGGAGGACCTCCAGTTGTTTCCTGAATCCTCCGGGGTACCACCAGATAACAAAGAGACAGTGACGTTTCCTCATTATGTACCTGATAACCTGTCTATTTCTTCCTGTGAGCTTGACAAGATGTACCTCGAAGCAGAGATTACCCCCAAGTCTCTGTCCCCCTCCAACCCGGTGGAGGACTTCCAGTTGTCTCCTGTACCCTCTGGTGTGCCACCTGAAAATATGTGGAAAGAGACTTCCTTGTGTGCTGTTCCTGGTACTCCACCCGTTTCGTCTGTTGCTGAGGATGGCTGGATGGGAGGTAGCATCCTAGCTACCCAGAGGAGACCAGTTTTTCCGGTGGACAGTGGAAGTGATCTCTTCGAAGTGAAGAATTGGCCCTCGAATTCCCTGCGGAAGATCCTGGCAGGCCTGAAGAAGAGGGGGCGTAAGGGGGGGGGTACTGTAACATACCTGGCGGCGTCCTTGCATGGTGGTCCATCGCCCACTGTGCAAGAGCGCGCACTTGAGCTCCAGTCCAGAATGTCTCTCTGGCTTCCCTCCATGCTGTCTGTTTGTGTCTGTTTCTGCTGCTTAAGGGCGGCGCCCGATCACTTCCTGCTTTTTGTACCTGCTGTGGGTCACACCCCTTGTGCGTCCTCAGCCTATTGCTGTCTGTCACCTGGTATATAGCTCAGCTGCTCCCATCTATCCCTGCCTGAGCATAGTGTTTCATTCAGTGTGTGCTTGCACTCTGAAGGTGCCAGGTCCCGTTCTTTGTCTCCTGCCTTGCGGTATCAGTTCCCGTGTCTGAACTGAGTCCTGTCTATGTCTCCTGCCTTGCGGTATCAGTTCCCGTGTCTGAACTGAGTCCTGTCTATGTCTCCTGCCTTGCGGTATCAGTTCCCGTGTCTGAACTGAGTCCTGTCTGTGTTCTCTTGTCTGCCTATCCTGGAGGCTGTATTTCCAGGCCTGTCTGAACACGCTCCTAGCCTGTTCCTCCCGCCTTCTAGGGGCCGATTACCTAGACCCGTTCCTGTATCTTGTCTGAACACACTCCTAGCCTGTTCCTCCCGCCTTCTAGGGGCCGATTACCTAGACCTGTTCCTGTATCTTGTCTGTCCTGTCTGAACACGCTCCTTGCCTGTTCGTCCCGCCTCTCTGGGGGCCGTATTCCCAGACCCGCTCCTGTATCCCGCTGCAGTGTCGGTCTCCTCCGTACACTCAGTTCCAGTCTGAACTCTTTCCTATCCTTTACCTGTTTTGCCTCTATGTCCGTTGCCTTCCTTTTTCTGCAGAGTCTGAACTCGTACCTAACTCCTGCTTGTTGTCTCTGTACTCCCGTTTGTGAGTTTGTGGTCCACTCGCTACTTCACTGCAAGTATCCTGTGGGTATTTGGCTCTGCCTTTCTCTTCCTGTCTGTTCCGTGTGAACAGAGCCCTGTCCCCCCTGCTCTGCCTTGCTTACCGCTCCGGCGGTTCTAGCCTGCTCCTACTCCTTTGTTCACCGCTCCGGCGGTTCTAGCCTGCTCCTACTCCTTTGTTCACCGCTCCGGCGGTTCTAGCCTGCTCTGACTCCTTTGCTCACCGCTCCGGCGGTTCTAGCCTGCTCTGACTCCTTTGCTCACCGCTCCTGCGGTTCTAGCCTGCTCTGACTCCTTTGCTCGCTGCTCCGGCAGCCTTGCTCCGCTCGGACCCTTTTGCTCGCTGCTCCGGCAGTCTCGCTCCGCTCTTATCCTTTTGCTCACTGCTCCGGCAGTCTTGCTCCACTCTTGCTCACCGCTCCAGGCGGCCTCGTCCTGCTTTGCTCTTGCTCACTGCTCCGGCAGTCTCGCTCAGCTCTGACCCTTTGTTCACCGCTCCTGGCGGCCTTGTCCTGCTCTACTCTTGCTCACCGCTCCAGGCGGCCTTGTCCTGCCCTGTTCTCGCTCACCTCTCTGGGCGGCCTCACTCTGCCTGTATTGTTCCTGAGTCCCAGTGTGTACTGGGTCCTATCCCGCCAGTGTCCCTACCTGCTAGTGCCTCCCTGTCTGCACTCTAGCTGTGCTTGCCTGTACCCCTCTGCCTGTATTGTTCCTGAGTCCCAGTGTGTACTGGGTCCTATCCCGCCTGTGTTCCTACCTGCTAGTGCCTCCCTGTCTGCACTCTAGCTGTGCTTGCCTGTACCCCCCTGCCTGCATACCCGCCTGCCTGCATACCAGTCGTGCCTGCCTATACCCACCAGTCTGTGTGCCAGCCTACCAGTCTGTTCCTGTATTCCCCTGTGTGGGTCAACAGCCGTGTCCGGGGTCTGTCCTGGAGTAGCACCTGGTCCCTCTGCTCGGTTCCTCCTTGGTGCACTGGCGTCGTATGCCGTCGTGCGACCCTGGTCGGATCGGGTGAATACCTAGTTACGCCCCTCCAGGCATTCACTCTCCGGCACGGTCCAGTGGAATCACTACAATCACACGCACAAGCCGCTCAGCCCGGGCGTGTGCATTACAATAGTCCTACTGAATAGACTGTTAGCTGATTTTTTCTTGCCATAATACAAATTCTAAGTAAAGAAAAACGAGTGACCTTCATTACTTTAAGAAATGAAGGTCAGTCAGTGCAAAAAATTGTGAAAACTTTGAAAGTGTCCAAAAGTGCAGTTGCAAAAACCTTCAAGCGCTACAAAGAAACTGTCTCACATGAGGACCACCCCAGGAAAGGAAGACCAAGAGTCACCTCTGCTTCTGAGGATAAGTTTATCCGAGTCACCAGCCTCAGAAATCGCAGGTTAACAGCAGCTCAGATTAGAGACCAGGTCAATGCCACACAGAGTTCTAGCAGCAGACACATCTCTTCAACAACTGTTAAGAGGAGACTTTGTGCCGCAGGCCTTCATGGTAAAATAGCTGCTAGGAAACCACTGCTAAGGACAGGCAACAAGCAGAAGAGACTTGTTTGGGCTAAAGAACACAAGGAATGGACATTAGACCAGTGGAAATCTGTGCTTTGGTCTGATGAGTCCAAATCTGAGATCTTTGGTTCCAACCACCGTGTCTTTGTGCGACGCAGAAAAGGTGAACGGATGGACTCTACATGCCTGGTTCCCATCGTGAAGCATGGAGGAGGTGGTGTGATGGTGTGGGGGTGCTTTGCTGGTGACACTCTTGGGGATTTATTCAAAATTGAAGGCATACTGAACCAGCATGGTTACCACAGCATCTTGCAGCGGCATGCTATTCCATCCGGTTTGCGTTTAGTTGGACCATCATTTATTTTTCAACAGGACAATGACCCCAAACACACCTCCAGGCTGTGTAAGGGCTATTTGACCAAGAAGGAGAGTGATGGGGTGCTACGCCAGGTGACCTGGCCTCCACAGTCACCAGACCTGAATCCAATCGAGATGGTTTGGGGTGAGCTGGACCGCAGAGTGAAGGCAAAAGGGCCAACAAGTGCTAAACATCTCTGGGAACTCCTTCAAGATTGTTGGAAGACCATTTCCGGTGACTACCTCTTGAAGCTCATCAAGAGAATGCCAAGAGTGTGCAAAGCAGTCATCAAAGCAAAAGGTGGCTACTTTGAAGAACCTAGAATATAAGACATATTTTCAGTTGTTTCACACTTTTTTGTTAAGTATATAATTCCACATGTGTTAACTCATAGTTTTGATGCCTTCAGTGTGAATGTACAATTTTCATAGTCATGAAAATACAGAAAAATCTTTAAATGAGAAGGTGTGTCCAAACTTTTGCTCTGTACTGTATGTCTATCAAAACGTGTACAATGTAAATATAACAATGTATTATGGACATTTATTAAATCATGTTTTTGATGAGGAATTTAATTAATTACATTTTTAGAAATTTAATTTAGTATAATTTACTCTAAACTTTATTAAAAAGTTATTTAATTTAAATAAAACCAAAAGGTTTGAATCAATGGTGTCTAATTTTTCATCTTGTACCTAGTATTACCTGAGAAGCAGGCGCAGAGAGCGGTGATTCATAGGAGTGAGTCATCAAAAACAGACCATGGGAAAGGAAATCCCCACATCGCTGAACTTGCTATATCTAGTAATTGTCCTCCAGCTATTGGCTGGAGACACTTTTAGGATGCGTCATAGAACCGAAATAAGGAGGAAGTGCGGGATGGGGCCGCGGCGGTGAGTGAGCTGGCATCCCTACTGGGAAAGAGGGACAGAGTGCAGGGATGCCGGTGCTACAATATTCACTGGTGATGAAGACACAGCCTATACATAATTTGGTCTTTTCGGTGGTCGCATACGGATGCGAAACCTGGATGATAAAGAAACAAGACAGAAGAAGAATCGTCATTTTTAAAATGTGGTGCTGGAAAAGGATGTTATCAATACCATGGATGGCAAGAAGAGAAAACAAATCAATCTTAGAACAAGTCAAGCCAGACATGTCACTCGAAACAAGGACCGATCTAGGCTGCATAAGATCGATCTTCCTACACATCGGTCATCCATGAAGTCGCCATGGCTCGAGATCGAACCAAAGGCCGTTAAATAATATCAAGAAGTATTTACATGTTGGGAGTTCCTTGGCTACTTTCTTATATGAACTACAGATGCTTTTACTGTAGATTCTGGCTCCCCTTGACTCGCGCTATAAATTTTCACCGCAATACAGTTTTCTGATTGCTGAGCACCTTGTTATACTTTCTCATATTATATTGTTTTTCTGTCTATATTAAGCCCGAGGAATCGTCTGTGAGCTGAAACATTGCGATCACAAGGAAGAATCCTCACAATAAAGAGGTTTTGAGGTAAAACCTGGTGATTATGGAGCGCTGTGCATCTCTTTGTAAGTGTCCTGAATTCTCCTGAGCGAGTGGTCCTCTCTACGGGAACATGCACCCTGGCGCTGCCCGGACTCAGAACCATGACAACCAGCACAGCAGAGTCCTGCATCCACTGAGGCCCCTGATCATGTGACCCCTGACTCCTCCCCTCCTGTGACCTCATCACAGGTCCTCTGCGCACAGAACAGCCATATATGTGGTGGCGGCTCTGCAGGTGGAGGTATGTGGAGATCCCCCATTACTGGGCGCAGGCCCTATAACGTTTGTATTTGTCATTCTGGGGTTCATATAAGGGAACCTGTCACGTTGAGGGTAGAAATCGTCAGCGATTCTCTGATCGTCATTGTCAGCAGTTAGAGCCGCGCTCGGTTCTCCTCTGTCTCTCCGTAGACGATGAATAGAGAGAAGTGCACACATCTCCTGTGGAAGCCTCTCTGCGGTTCTATACACCGGACTTGTCTCTGTCGCGGTTTCTTCAGGTGAAATTTATAATGGCGGCAGTTATAATAATAATAGTCTTTATTTTTATATAGCGCCAACATATTCTGCAGCACTTTACATACATTATCATCGCTGTCCCCATTGGGGCTCACAATCTACATTCCCTATCAGTATGTCTTTGGAGTGTGGGAGGAAACCGGAGAACCCGGAGGAAACCCACGCAAACACAGGGAGAACATACAAACTCCTTGCAGATGTTGTCCTTGGTGGGATTTGAACCCAGGACCCCAGCACTGCAAGTCTGTGTGCTAACCACTGAGCCACCGTGCTGCCCACATAATGAATGACTCCTGTAAATCCCCCTCACGGCCGCTCCCCGGGACCCTCCCAGTGTCATTGCACTTTGTATTTTCGGAGTCCCTATGACCAGAACGTCTCCTGTATTGATACTTTGCACCATTATCCGTGTAGATGGCAGATTCTGGGGAAAGGACACAAAACACATCAAGTTCAGGCCGCGCTCCATCTTTATGACATATTTCAACTCCATCACTCAGGCGCCCATTGTTTCCTTCAGTTTCTATTTACATCTCTGCAACAGAAGGGTCGGATTAACCCCTTAATGACCAGAGCATTTTCCGCTTTTGTGTTTTCGTTTTTTGCTCCCTTTGTTCCCAGAGCCATAGCTTTTTTTATTTTTTGGTCAATATGGCCGTGTGAGGGCTTATTTTTTGCGGGACGAGTTGTACTTTTGAACGACATCACTGGTTTTACCATATCGTGTACTTAAAAACGGGAAAAAAATTCCAAGTGCGGTGAAATTGCAAAAAAAAGCGCATTTGTTTACCACATTCACTGAATGCTAAAATTGACCTGCCATTATTATTCTTCATGTCATTACGAATTCGTAGACACCAAACATGTATAGGTTCTTTTTTATTTAAGTGGTGAAAAAAAAATCCAAAGTTTGCTTAAAAAAAAAAAAAAAGTCACCATTTTCCGAGACCCGTAGCGCGTCCATTTTTTAGGATCTAGTGCCAGGTGAGGGCTTATTTTTTGCGCGCCGAGCTGCCATTTTTATTGATACCATTATGGGGTAGATCCAATGTTTTGATCACCCGTTATTGCATTTTATTTTGCAATGTTGCGGCGACCAAAAAAAATTAATTCTGGCGTTTAGAATTTTTTTCTCATTACGCCGTCGGGCCACTCTGCCTTGAGTAAACCTTCAGTAATGCAGAAATTCTTTTGTAACCTTGGCCAGATCTGTGCCTTTCCACAATTCTGTCTCTGAGCTCCTTGGGCAGTTCCTTTGAGCTCATGATTCTCATTTGGTCTGACATGCACTGTGAGCTGTGAGGTCTATAGACAGGTGTGTGCCTTTCCAAATGAAGTCCTATCAGTTTAATTAAATACAGCTGGACTCCAATGAAGGAGTGGAACCATCTCAAGGAGGATCACAAGGAAATGGACAGCATGTGACTTAAATATGAGTGTCTGAGCAAAGGGTCTGAATACTTATGACCATGTGATATTTCAGTTTTTCTTTTTTAATAAATTTGCAAAAATTTCTACATTTCTGTTTTTTTTTCCAAGATGGGGTGCAGAGTGTACTTTAATGAGAAAAAAAATGAACTTTTTAGAATTTACCAAATGGCTGCAATGAAACAAAGAGTGAAAAATTTAAAGGGGTCTGAATAATTTCCGCACCCACTGTATATATTTTTTATTTTTTTTAAAAACATTTTTTTACACTTTCTGCTTGCTTCAATAGTAGACTAGAAGCAGCAGTTGTTTGATCTACTCCGCTGCATATAGGTGATGAGCAGATCGCCTATATGTAGCGGTCTAGAATGACAACAGTCAACAGAATAGCAGTCTAGAATGACAAGCACAGGGGTGTGCTGCAGACTCCGGGTTGTCATGCCAACCCATCGGTGACCCGCAATCATGAGATGGGGTCACCGATGGGTGGGGCTAATGACGCGCTGCCCACAAGCGTGAGTTAAATGCCGCTGTCAGAGATTGACAGCAGCATTTAACTGGTTAACAATCGTGGGTGGATTCCACCCGCGGGTGTTGCTAGCACATGTCTGCTGTATAAATCAGCTGACATGTGCCCGGTTCAGTGTTGGCTCAGCGCCGGAGCCCGCGCTGAACCAGGGGTATCGACGTGGTGTGTACTAATATGCACCATGTTGTAAAGTGATAAGAGTAGCCAGGGTTCCGGGCAGTTTAGAAGATGTGGGCCTCCTCCCGGTACCTGATGTATCACATGTCACATGATTCCCTTTGATAAATCATGTGATAGTTTATGTGAGTAATGTACATGTGCTCTGGTGCAGATCTGTAAATGGAAAAAGTTAGAGATAGCGTCGCGCAAATTTTCTCATTGTGTACAGTATTATGCATAACACAGGGCTATACAAAATAGAGCAGGGGAGGGAGATTAATTTTCCCATGAGGCCACATGAGAGACCGTGACTGTTGTGGAGGCCAAACTAATAGGCTGAAATTAATTCTGTTCAATATTAATAACATATTAATTATAATTATTTGTTTATATTAATTGTATGACTTAATATTGAGTACCATTAAGTATGCTGACATTGGTTTCACAGCACTAATCCTGAGTCCAGTTCCGGGGGAGTCAGTGTAGCTATTCATTAGAACCTTCAGTTTTTGCTTGTGGGGGAAGGTAGTTTTCCTGAAACTCTATATATCAAATCAATTATATACTTTGGCTAATCTCTACCTTCCTAATAAAGGCCAGATCAGGGCATGCCGACGATATCTGAGAAAGCTGGAGGACTTCGCAGAGGGCCAACTGATAATAGGAGGTGACTTGAATCTGATAATGAACAAGACACTCGATTCTTCCTCGGGTAAGTCTTCCATTCCTCCCTCACTCTTAACTGCGCTGAAAGCTGACTTGCACAGACTACAGATAGTAGATATCTGGCGCATCCTATACCCGGGGGACAGAGACTATATATACTTCTCCTACCTCCACAACTTCTATAGTATGATAGACCATTTTCTGGTCTCACATCACTTTCTTAGCTGGAATCCCACAGCATCCATAGGGATAATGGCATGGTCAGACCACGCTCCCATCTTTTTCTCATTCCAGCCCCCCAATTTGAACCACAGATCTAGGCAGTAGCGCCTAAATCCGAACCTTCTTCAGGACCCTGACACAATGAACACAATTAAAACCACCACCCAAGAATTTTTAGTAAATCATGAGGGAGACGCTACTCCGTTGCCCACACAGTGGGAAGCCCTAAAATGTGTAATTAGGGGGATTTTAGTATGGGAGGGTTAAAAGGGAGAAGACTTCCTAATGAAGGAGCTGCTTGCGCAGATACACACCCTGGAACAGGAACATAAACGTGATCTAGCTAGTGCAACCCTTATCAAGCTAAAAAAGGCAAGAGAGGACTTGAAGAAAATTAATAGATCAAGGTTTTACCAAATACAGGGAAAGATTGCAGGGTTTCTTTTATGAGTTTGCTGACAAGTGTGGGGGCCCATTGGCTAGAAGAATCCACCCAAGAAACCCCAATACTTTTATACCCTCTATTCGCAATACCTAAGGGGTAGAGGTAAATGAATCAGGTCAGATTGCTAAGTTAGTCAGAGACTATTATGAAGCGCTCTATAACATCACGGGCCGCTATGCAGACATGTGCACCACACGTGAACAGACAAAAATAGATCAATATATCAGAGAGACTGTCCCTCCCTCGTTATCGGCTGCCCTCAGGGAGACCCTGGACTTGCCTTTCAGTGAGGAGGAGCTTACGCGAGCAATCAAAATGTCCCCAACTAATAAAAGTCCTGGCCCAGATGGTTACACAGCCACATTTTATAAATTACTAGCCCCCCAATTAACGTCCTTTTTGACAAACGTGTTTCCTCAGCGAATCCATTTCCTGATCAGACTCTGGAGGCCCATATTTCACTCAATCCTAAAGCCGGGAAGGACCCTAAATTATGCCCCAGTTACAGGCCAATCTCACTAATCAACCTCGATGTAAAATTATACTCCAAAATTATAGCAACAAGATTGGCCACCTAGCTACCAGACCTAATTCATAATGATCAGGTAGGGTTTGTCCCACGGATGGAGGCGAGGGACAATACTGTTAAAACACTTTTACTTATGTCCAACAGTAAAACGACAAAATCATCCACACGTATTCTATCAGTTGATGCTGAAAAGGCATTTTACCGGGTGAAATGGTCCTTTCTATATAGTGCACGCCGTCAGATCAATATGGAACCTAACCTACAGGAGAAGATAATGGCTCTATATCATAACCCCACAGCTAGAGTAAAATGGAAAGGTATCTTTTCAGATTCTTTTAAGATATCAAATGGAACAAGAAAGGGCTGCCCACTATCACCACTGCTGTATATTATAGTGATGGAGCATAAAGCAGTAGCCCTTAGAAACAACCCCAATATCACTGGTATACAGGTTGGGCCTAGAATACATAAACTCTCCTTATATGCAGATGACTTATTGTTGTATATCACAAACCTGAGACTTTCACTACCCGTGGTCATGAAGGAATTTGATAAGTATAGCAGAGTAAGTAATTTTAAAATAAATCCATCTAAGTCTGAGATACTTAATATTACGGTGCCGAGTCAGGAGAAGGTGGTGCTACAAAATTCATTTCCCTTTCGGTGGCGTTCCACATCAATGCAATATCTGGGGGTACAGTTGACATCAGAGACTTCCCAATTATATCAGGCCAACTTCACCCATCTTTTAACACGTATTACAGTCGATCTTCAAAAATATGAGAGAGCTAGGTTGTCCTGGTTTGGTAGAATAAATGTCATTAAAATGGATATTCTCACCAGACTGTTGTACCTGTTCCAGGCAGTCCCGGTGATACTCACAGGAAATTTGTTTAACCATCTAGATACAGTCTGTAGTAAGTTCATATGGGGACTGAAGAGACCTCGACTTGCTTGCTCACTGCTTCGCAAACTCAAATCGGATGGCGGTACGGGATGCCGAATTTGAGAAACTACCATCGGGCAGCCATAGTGATACGGGCCTTGGACTGGTTCCATGATCAGGGAGGAAAACATTGGGTCTCGATAGAGAGGTCTCTTTCACCACAGGCACTGACTTCATTACTTTGGATTCCTAAAACACATTGTAATTTGACCAAATCCCTACCTTTTCTGACATGGGATTTACTGAAAATATGGGACTCTTTTATTTTGACACAAAGTTTCTCAAATAGCCCTGGTACCATGACCCCAGTGTTTGACAATCCCGAGTTCCCCCCGGGTGTTGGAGTAGGGTCGTTTTTGGTGTGGTCCGACACACCTAAACTCTGAATGATGCACGTCACTAGAATGTTAGAAAGACAGCAATCACAGGCAGAACTGAAGGAGGAATTTCCAGAACTCCATATATCATGGTTTGCGTATTTGCAGCTACGTTCCTTCATGTCGTCCCACCAGCTGGCTTCAATACATGAAACAGATCTGATGCCATTGGAATCATTGATGCAAGAGACGAGCCCTGCACACTCAGTGTCACAGGTATACTCAATTCTTATGTCCAAGAGAGCTGAGAATAAACCATGGTTTGCCTTGGATTGCGAACGGGAGATTGGGCTAGAGTTTTCTCCTGAGCAATGGAAAAGAGCTTTTTTCTGTGCACACAGGCTTCCCCTGGCTTGTAGGGCCCAGGAAACAAACTTTTAACTAGGTGGTACAGATATCCAGCACACCTTCATAAGATATACCCACTGGTATCTGACCTCTGCTGGAGATGCAAGGCATCTGAGGGTACCTGCTCAACATCTGGTGGGATTGTCCACCAATTAAAAGACTTTGGAATAAAGTCTTTGACATATATTCAAAGGTTTCTGGTGACATCATTCAAAGTAACCCACAACTGGGCCTACAGTCAATGATTGAAGGCTCCTTTAGCAACATCAAGATAGGACTTCTAAAACATTGCATAACGGCCACTCACACTATCATTCTAATACAGCCCCCGATATCGGAGATTGGATAGTTGAAATGGATTTCTTATGTAGGATGGAGAAGCTATCCACCGTTACAACACAGCGTGACTATACATTTTACAAAACATGGCAGGAATGGATTATGTTTCGCAAATCGCCGGAATTCCTAACACTCTCGGAGACAAATTAGCAGTGTAAGGTAGAACAAAGAGGAGGTTAACACAAGCGGGAGAGACTCAACTCTCCTCATACTTCACCCCTCAGTTACCCCCTCTCCCCCTTTTTTTTTCCTCTTCCACCCTCTTTACCAGACCACCCCTATCTCCTCTTATCCATTTTTTCCTTATTTTCTATTATCTACTCTACACTCTTTTCTTCTTTTTTCTTTCCATTTTAATTTGTTTCTCGGATGTTTATGATAATAAGGAATATAACACTCAAGACAGCATTATGGCAACGTTCTGGACAATCAATCAATGGTTTTTGAGTGAATTTGACTCATGAAGGCGGTTATGTTTTACTTGATTGTCTTACTGTTCTATTTGACTGTTTTGCTATTTTTGCTTTTCCTTGTCCCTGCATGGACACTTGTTATTTTTTTGTATGTTATACAGTACAGACCAAAAGTTTGGACACACCTCATTTAAAGATTTTTCTGTATTTTCTTGACTATGAAAATTGTACATTCACACTGAAGGCATCAAAACTATGAATTAACACATGTGGAATTATATACTTAACAAAAAAGTGTGAAACAACTGAAAATAAGTCTTATATTCTACAGTGGTGGCCAAAAGTATTGGCACCCCTGCAATTCTGTCAGATAATACTCAGTTTCTTCCTGAAAATGATTGCAATCACAAATTCTTTGGTATTATTATCTTCATTTAATTTGCTTGCAAGGAAAAAACACAAAAGAGAATGAAGCAAAAATCAAATCATTGATCATTTCACACAAAACTCCAAAAATGGGCCAGACAAAAGTATTGGCACCCTCAGCCTAATACTTGGTTGCACAACCTTTAGCCAAAATAACTGCGAACCGCTTCCGGTAACCATCAATGAGTTTCTTACAATGCTCTGCTGGAATTGTAGACCATTTTTTTTGGGCAAACTGCTCCAGGTCCCTGATATTTGAAGGGTGCCTTCTCCAAACTGCCATTTTGAGATCTCTCCACAGGTGTTCTATGGGATTCAGGTCTGGACTCATTGCTGGCCACCTTAGAAGTCTCCAGTGCTTTCTCTCAAACCATTTTATAGTGCTTTTGGAAGTGTGTTTTGAGTCATTGTCCAGCTGGAAGACCCATGACCTCTGAGGGAGACCCAGCTTTCTCACACTGGGCCCTACATAATGCTGCAAAATTTGTTGGTAGTCTTCAGACTTCATAATGCCATGCACACGGTCAAGCAGTCCAGTGCCAGAGGCAGCAATGCAACCCCAAAACATTAGGGAACCTCCGCCATGTTTGACTGTAGGGACTGTGTTCTTTTCTTTGAATGCCTCTTTTTTTTTCCTGTACACTCTATGTTGATGCTTTTTCCCAAAAAGCTCTACTTTTGTCTCATCTGACCAGAGAAAATTCTTCCAAAACGTTTTAGGTTTTAGTGTGATTTAGTTATTGCCAACACCTGTTAGGTGCCACAGGTAAGTTACAGGTGCTGTTAATTACACGAATTAGAGAAGCATCACATGATTTTTCAAACAGTGCCAATACTTTTGTCCACCCCCTTTTTTAGGTTTGGTGTGGAATTGTATCCAATTTGGCTTTAGGACAATTCTTTTAGTGTTTTTTCATTGAAGACAAATTAAATGAAGATAATAATACCAAAGAATTTGTGATTGCAAACATTTTCAGGAAGAAACTGAGTATTATCTGACAGAATTGCAGGGGTACCAATACTTTTGGCCACCACTGTAGGTTCTTCAAAGTAGCCACCTTTTGCTTTGATGACTGCTTTGCACACTCTTGCCATTCTCTTGATGAGCTTCAAGAGGTAGTCACCGGAAATGGTCTTCCAACAATCTTGAGGGAGTTTCCAGAGATGCTTAGCACTTGTTGGCCCTTTTGCCTTCACTCTGCGGTCCAGCTCACCCCAAACCATCTCGATTGGGTTCAGGTCTGGTGACTGTGGAGGCCAGGTCATGGCTTTTGCAACTGCACTTGGGGACACTTTCAAAGTTTTCCCAATTTTTTGGACTGACTGACCTTCATTTCTTAAAGTAATGATGGCCACAGTCTATTCAGTAGGACTATCAGCTGTGTATCCACCAGACTTCTGCACAACACAACTGATGGTCCCAACCCCATTTATAAGGCAAGAAATCCCACTTATTAAGCCTGACATGGCACACTTGTGATGTGAAAACCATTTCCGGTGACTACCTCTTGAAGCTCATCAAGAGAATGCCAAGAGTGTGCAAAGCAGACATCAAAGCAAAAGGTGGCTACTTTGAAGAACCTAGAATATAAGACATACTTTCAGTTGTTTCACACTTTTTTGTTAAGTATATAATTCCACATGTGTTAATTCATAGTTTTGATGCCTTCAGTGTGAATGTACAATTTTCATAGTCATGAAAATAAAGAAAAATCTTTAAATGAGAAGGTGTGTCCAAACTTTTGGTCTGTACTGTATATAAAAACATCTAATAAAAACTGTTTAAGAGAAGTATGCTGACATCACCCTATATACAGTGTGGGACCCTACATACAATATGAGCTCCCACATAATCCCCCTATATACAGTATAAGCCCCATATAGCTCCCTATATACAGTATAAGCACCCATATAGCCATCTATATACAGTATGAGGCCACATGTAGCCAGCTATATACAGTATGAGGCCGCACGTAACTCCCCATATCTAGTATGAAGCTGCACGGCGCTCCCCATGTCCAGTATGAAGCCGCACGGCACTCCCCATGTCCAGTATGAGTCCGCACGGCGCTCCCCATGTCCAGTATGATGACGCACGGTGCTCCCCATGTCCAGTATGAGGCCACACGGCGCTCCCCATGTCCAGTATGAGGCCGCACGGCGCTCCCCATGTCCAGTATGAGGCCGCACTGCGCTCCCCATGTCCAGTATGAGGCCGCACGGCGCTCCCCACGTCCAGCATGAAGCTGCACGGCACTCCTCAGATACAGCATGAGGCCGCACGTCGCTCCCCAGGTACAGCATGAGGCCGCACGTAGCTCCACAGATACAGCAGGAGGCCGCACGTAGCTCCTCAGATACAGCAGTAGGCCGCACGTAGCTCCCCAGATACAGCAGGAGGCCGCACGTAGCTCCCCAGATACAGCAGGAGGCTGCACGTAGCTCTCCAGATACAGCAGGAGGCCGCACGTAGCTCCCCAGAAACAGCAGGAGGCCGCACGTAGCTCCCCAGATACAGCAGGAGGCCGCACGTAGCTCCCCAGATACAGCAGGAGGCCGCACGTAGCTCCCCAGATACAGTACACGCACACGCAGTCATGCACATTCAGATACACACATGCAGTCACGTATACACATGTAGACTTGCACATATACAGATCACAGAAATGTGCACACACACAAACATATACAGACATATACAAAGACACATACATGCACTCATAAACATATTCAAAACAAAAAAAATACATATAAACACATATCACACTTACATAGATAAACACAATCATACATATACACACAGACACACTGTGTGTTACACACACACACACACACACGTCACTCACCATCCCCCTGCTCGGCTCCCGACGTCCAGCTCCTCTCTGGTGGTAAGTAGCAGTACTTGTGGGCGCACTGCGTGACGTAACGTTAGCAGACACGGCCGCGCATAGGGCTGTGTCTTCTAGCTGTGACGTGGCCGGGCCAGCACACAAGCAAGTTTGGCCGGGCCAAAGAAGAAACAGAGGCCCTGTACAGCTGCTGGTGGAGCGGCCCACCCCTGCCCCAGTCCGCATCGGCGGTGCACACATTATAATAAGGGCAATCTGGCCTTGGGCCCCCTGGAGCCCCAGGCTTTTAGCCCAGATTGCCCTCATTATAATCAGCCTATAGATGTCAGTATGTCTGTGATGTAACTGTTCTGTTACATGATGGTTTATGGAGATCATGTGACCTAAACGCTATCACCATGAAGATGTGACGTGGAGAAGATTTTGTCATAACATATTGAATAGATTCTTTATGATGTTACATCGGCTCATCTTCTTCCCATTCAGGTTCCTACAATATCGGAAACTCTCAGTGGAGACCTTCTATATAAGAGAATTTTCCTGATTGACTCGTCAAGGATGGAAAGGGACAGGGACAAAATGGCGGAGAGGATATTAAACCTCACCCTAGAGATCCTCTTCCAGCTTACTGGAGAGGTGAGAGATTCTGATGACGTCACATTACATCACTCTTATCTATGGGAATAACAGATGGACAGAACTGGAGAGGTGAGGGCTCTGGAAATGTCTGTAGTGAGATTTATTAATGTGTCTCTCAATAACCAGGATTACACAGTAGTGAAGAAGACCTCTAGTGAGCACTGTAAGGACTCTGTGTCTGAGGGATGGGGAAGAACCCTGAGCCCAATCACGGGGCCCCCACCTCATCCCCTGAAACATGAGGACATCAATGACCAGAAGATCCTTGAACTCACCTACAGGATGATTGAGCTGCTGACTGGAGAGGTGACACTGCTGGGAATGATGGGCATTATACAGTAATGCTATGAAGGGATCAGGGTATAACAGTATCATTGTATGTCTCAGGTTCCTATAAGGTGTCAGGATGTTACCGTCTATTTGTCCAAGGAAGAGTGGGAGTATTTAGAAGGACACAAAGATCTGTACAACGACATCATGATGGAGGTTCCTCCTCAGCCACTCACGCCACCAGGTAATAGACAGGACTACATACACACGGCCTTTAATTATCAATGTGTAAAAAATTAATTCAGTCCCTTTATGTGTTTCCTCCAGTTGTATCCAGTAAGAGGACAACACCAGAGAGATGTCCCCACCCTCTTCTTCCACAGGACTGGAAACAAGAAAATCCCTATGTTCCTCGGGATCATCAGGTAGATGGAGAGAAGGTGTCATGAGATCTCCCCTATGATGTGTAGACGGCTGTGAAGGTCTTGTGCTCAGTCTTGTTTTTTCCCCAGTATTATATGTTTTATATGTTTTATGCTCACAAATCCTTCCCAACATCCGCATTGTAGCGTTCCAATGCGTGGGGACATCGCACACCAGTCGGTGAACTGGAAGCTGCAAATGCTACTGAAGCACAGCAAGGACGACGGAAGCTGTAGCTGACTTTCTAAAATGGGCACACATGTGGCGTACTTTGGCAAGCAGATCTAGGCAGGTTTTGAGAAACCGCTGAACTATGAGGTTAAGCACATGGGCCAGGCATGGTATGTGTGTAAGCTCGCCTTACCTCAGAGCCACCACCAGGTTCCGGCCACACACACGACCATGCCCGGCTGTAGGGTCGGCGGTGTCAGCCACAGATCTTCCTGCTTTTTCAGAGCTGTCCGCAACTCTTCAGCGTTGTGCGGTTTGTCACCTAAGCATATTAGCTTCAGCATATCCTGTTGACTCTTGACCGAGGCAGTGCTGCAGTGCTTCCAGCTTCTGACTGATGGAGATGGAGGCTGAAGAGGAGGAAGAGGTGCAGGAGCTGTAGAATGTGGGGGCAACCCTGATTGACCCAGGGCTCGCAATCCTCAGCATAGGGGGGGACATATTCCATCCCAAGGTTGACTGGGTCCCGGCTTCCACTATATTAACCCAGTGTGCTATTAGCGAGATGTACCGTACCTGCCCACAAGCACTTGTCCATGTGTCCGTGGTTAGGTGGACTTTCCCAGTAACTGCGTTGTTGAGGCCACGGCTAATGTTGTGGGACACATGCTTGTGTAATGCTCGGACGGCACACCGGGAGAAATAGTGGCGGCTGGTGACCGAGTACTGAGGGACGGCCGCCGCCTTCAGTTGCAGAAAGCCTCCGTCTCCACGAGCCTAAAAGGCAACATTTTGAGGGAAAGCATTCACTAAATGTGTGAATTTAGTAGTGTGACCTGTGGAGCGTTGGCTGCGTATTTCCGCTTGCGTTCCAAGGACTGGGGTAGGGACAACTGAACGCTGCGCTGGGACAAGGACGTGGAAGTGCTTGCTGATGCTAGTTGAGAGTGTGCAACGACACGTGCAGGGCAGGAGGCATCTTCGTATGCACCATGGACAGGGGAATGGCATGCATACACATCAGTGGAAGAAGCGGTGGTGTCACCCGCAGACACTGTTTCTGGACCCTGGGGTTCGACCCACTTAGTCGGGTGCTTTGCTGTCATGTGCCTGGTCATGCTGGTGGTGGTCAGGCTGCTAGTTTTGCTACCCCTGTTGATGCTGGCCTGGCAGTTGGTGCAAATGACCTTTTTGGGGTTATCGGCAGAGTCTTTAAAAAACAAGCAGACTCGGGAAGACCTAACAGTTGTACTGGCAACTTCCGTCGTGCTGCCGTTATGGGAAACGCTTTCTCGCCTTGTGTCTGTGTCCACCACACTGCTTTTTCCTGCCTGTTGTGGTGCTACGCCTCCCTCCCCCTGTGTGCTGCTGTCCTCGCTCTGTATGTCCCCCTGACAGGTTGGGTCAGTTATTATATCATCCACCACCTTGTTTTCCACTTCCGCACACTGGTCCTCCTCCTGACTTTCTGGCAATTGTGTCTCATCATCATCCACCTCTTGCGACAGTAATTGCACTTTCCCACCGTTGCCTTCATGTGACCGTGGCTGCTCAAATATTTTGGCATCACTACACGCGTTCTCCTCTTGACTCGCTTGAAGCTGGCCGGGCGAGAGGCCCGAATCTACAAATGGAAAAGTGAACATCTCTTCGGAGTGTCCAAGTGTGGGATCAGTTGTCTCCAGGCACTTGGCATGGTGGGAGGAAAGAGGATCAGGGTGAGGAATATGTGGTCCGGACTCACGGCTACTGAAACTTGACCGTGTGGAAGAAAGGGTGGTGGTGGCAAAGTGACTGGAAGCATTATTTGCTACCCAAAAAACAACCTTTTGACACTGCTCTGTGTTCAATAGTGGTGTTGTGCGGTCCTCTAGTAATTGGGACGGGAAGATGGAGCAACAAGATGTGGGTGTTTGTTGAAGCACAATTTCAGCTTGCTCACGGCCTCGGCCTCTGCATGCACCATCACCATATCACGTCCACTTAATAATAATATTAATATTTTTTTTTTTTTTTTATAGCGCCAAACATATTCCACAGCACTTTACAATTTTAGGGGGGCTTGAATAGACAAAAAGACATTACAGAATAAGCATAACTCAGTTATTAAAAGGAGTGAAGGCCCTGCTCGCAAGCTTACAGTCTATGAGGAAATAGAGGGGACACAAGGTAAAATGTACAAATATTGTATAATACAGCCATAATATGCTAAATAGAATAAGTACAAAACACTACATGAACTGGTCACCAGCCAAAATGTGTACAGCATAGACAGAGGCTATTCAGTGCATGGAAGGTATGAACTTGATGTTGAAGAAAAATTTTCGTATGTGCCAAACTGGGACAGTTCGATAAGTGTGTTAAGGTGATAGACCAGTCTAAAGAAATAGGTTTTTAGGGCACGCTTAAAACTGTGGGTATTGGGGATTAATCGAATTGTCCTGGGTAGTGCATTCCAAAGAATTGGCGCAGCATGCGTGAAATCCTGGAGACGGGAGTGGGAGGTTCGGATTATGGAGGGTTTTAGTTTTAAGTCATTAGCAGAACGGAGGGCACGGGAAGGGTGGTAGACTGAGATGAGGGAGGAGATGTAGAGTGGTGCTGAATCGTGCAGAGCTTTGTGGGTAAGAGTGATAAGTTTATATTGAACTCTGTATTGGATGGGCAACCAGTGCAATGACTGGCACAGGGAAGAGGCATCAGTGTAGCGGTTGGCGAGGAATATGATCCTGGCTGCAGCATTCAAGATGGATTGGAGATGGGAGAGTTTAGTAAGAGGGAGACCGATTAATAGAGAGTTGCAGTAGTCCAGACAAGAATGAATAAGAGCTACAATAAGAGTTTTTACCGAGTCAAAGGTCCACTTCTCTATCCCTTGCCACGCACCTTGCCCATTTTAAATGGAGGAAAATATTTTCCGCATTCACTAGAAATGGCTGATTTTGGAACGCAGTTAGATGCGATACGTCTGACAGAGAACTACAGTTTTTTAAAGCAGGCCTGTAGTTTACTAATACTATTCTTCACAGAGACCTAGTGTGAATAGCTTGACTGACACACTGCAACAAAATGGAAAAGGAGGCCTATTTTTTCCACGTTCAATTCAAATTTCTGGATTTTTATCGCTGTAATATGGAAAAGATCTGGCTGTATTCTGCAGTGCTAACAAGCTAATAGGGCAGAAAAATGGTGTACTCTGGATTGCTTTTTAAGCAAATAACCAGGATTAAGATAAAAAAAAAATTTCCCTGGACCCTGTTACCTGGGGCTATGTCTACAAATATTTGTCACAGCAGGATCAGTCAAAAGTTGAATATGCAATGGACACTCTTGTGCTGTATCATGCACTGCAGTCTGTCGCATACCCTGCCTGCCTTGGTTTTTAAGCAAATAACCAGGATTAAAATAAAAAAAAAATCCCTGGACCCTGTTACCTGGGGCTATGTCTACAAATATCAGCAGACAGAACATTCAGTGGACCCTCTTGCACTTAATGCACTGCAGTCTGCTACATACACTGCCTGCCTAACTCCTGCTATCACCACTGAATATATGCAGTTGGATTAGTCCTCAGAACCTCAGAAGGACTGTTAGTTCAGATGAAGATATATATATATATATATATATATATATATATATATATATATATATATATATATGTAACGGGTCCGGGAGGCGGAACCTCTGAGCTACTATACAAGGGGGCGGCCCTTGTAAGGGAGCGGGTGGCAGTCTCTGGGTGAACGGACAGGGAGTTACGGCAAGTGATCAGGG
Source organism: Phyllobates terribilis (assembly GCF_046119375.1). NCBI lineage: Eukaryota > Metazoa > Chordata > Amphibia > Anura > Dendrobatidae > Phyllobates > Phyllobates terribilis. Next base: position 43,307,690 of record NW_027362765.1, read on the forward strand.
CAGTCTCTGGGTAAGGGGTAGGTACGACCTGTGATGGCAGAGCCTCCGGGTAGGCTAGCAGGCAGATGGTAGATGTGTGCTCCCAGGTGAGCAAGCGAGAGTCTCTGGAATAGCAGGTGGTCACGGCACGTGACGGCGGAACCTCCGGGCTGGCAGGCAGGTAGGTAACGGAGAAGCGCTCCCAGGTGAGCGGGCAAGAGTCTCTGGAATAGCTGGTGGTCACAGCACGTGACAACGGAGCCTCCGGGCTGGCAAGCAGGCAGATAACGGAGAAGTGCTCCCAGGTGAGCGGGCAAGCTGGTCCATAGACAGACTGACCGGAGTAGTAAGGCAGACCGTCGGACCTCAGGCAAGCAGGCAGGTAGCTGATATGCGCTCCCAGGTGAGCGGGCAGGCTGGTCCTTTAGACAGACTGACAGGAGTAGTAAGGCAGACCGTCGGACCTCAGACTGGCAGACAGGTAACAAGTATTCAGGCAGGAATCAGGCAGGTAACTGGCAGGTAACTGGTAGGAAACTGGCAGGAAACTGGCAGGAAACTGGCAACGGGACCTGAGGGCTGAAGCACAGGTGCAAACAACATTGCTCGGGCACCTCCATTTTGGAGGAGGTGCCTTATATATGATGAAGTCCTCCGGCCATTGGCCGGGGACTCTTTAGGAGAGCAGAGCAGGAGGAGGACGCCGGGACGGAGCGCGCGCTGACAGCAGAGCGGGGGGAGGATGCCGGGCACGGAGCAGAGCGGTGAGGGGAGCAGCGTCCCTGCCTAGCAGAGGGCAGGGACGCCGGCACTACAGTACCCCCCCCTTTAGGCCCCCCCTTTTTTAGGCCAGACAGAAATTTAGCTAGGATGAGAGGGGCATGGATGTTCTCCCGGGGCTCCCACGTTCTCTCCTCAGGACCAAACCCCTTCCAATCTACCAGGAAAAAGGTCTTTCCTCTTACCCTTTTGGTGGCAAGAATGTTCTCTACCTCAAACTCGTCCTCAGCAGAAACCGGAGCAGGAGGCGTACCTGTAGACTTGGAAAAAGAGTTAAGCACCACAGGTTTGAGGAGAGACACATGGAAGGAGTTAGGGATCCGTAAGTTGGCCGGGAGTTTCAATTTATAGGCCACCGGGTTGATCTGACTGATGACCTCCAGTGGGCCGATGAACCGAGGCCCTAACTTATAGGAAGGGATCTTGAGCCGGACATATTTGGACGAGAGCCAGACTTTATCCCCAGGGCGGAATTGAGGAGGGTCCAGACGTTTTTTGTCAGCGTGTCTTTTCATACGCTCGGATGACAGAAGGAGTGCGGACCGGGTACTCTCCCATATGGAGGAAAATTTGTTAACAAGAGATTCCGCAGCCGGATTGTCCGCCGAGGTGGAGACGGGAAACGGGATCCGAGGATGCTGACCGTAGACTACAAAAAACGGGGATTTGGAGGAAGACTCGCTCTCGTGATTGTTGTACGAGAATTCGGCCCATGGCAGGAGATCCACCCAGTCAGAATGGTGGGCATTAACGAAGTGCCGAAGGTAACTGGTCAGGTTCTGATTGATCCGCTCCACTTGACCATTAGACTGTGGGTGGTAAGCGGAGGAGAAGTCCAGGGTGACGTCCAGCAATTTACAAGTGGCTCTCCAGAAACGGGAAGTGAACTGTACCCCACGATCCGACACGATGTGACGGGGCAGGCCATGAAGACGGAAGATGTGGCGGATAAAGTCTTTAGCCAGCTCGGGTGCAGACGGAAGACCTGGCAGTGGAATGAAGTGAGCCATCTTGGAGAAGCGGTCAGCGACCACCCAAATGACCGTACAACCGGCAGAGACGGGCAGATCAGTAATGAAGTCCATCGCTATATGCTGCCAGGGGGCAGCAGGTACTGGCAGAGGTAGGAGGCGGCCGGCCGGCAGGTGTCTCGGAACTTTGTTGCGGGCGCAGGACACACAGGCAGAAACAAAGTCTATTACATCCTTGTGCAGGTTAGGCCACCAGTAGTGCCGGGTAATAAGCTGGAGGGTCTTTTTCTGACCGGCGTGGCCAGCTAGTTTAGACGAATGACCCCAGTGTAGGATCTTCTCCCGATCAGGTACTGGTACGAACGTCTTACCAGGAGGAAGACGATTTAGACTCACGGGAGCCACCTGCATTACTCTGGCGGGATCGATGATATGTTTCGGATCCTCCTCGAGATCAGACACCAGAAAGGATCGAGACAAGGCGTCCGCCTTGACGTTTTTGTCAGCCGGGCGAAAATGAAGGACAAAATCAAAACGAGCAAAAAACAAGGACCACCGGGCTTGGCGCGGGTTAAGTCTCTGGGCATGCTGGAGGTAAGCCAAGTTCTTGTGGTCAGTGTAAATTATTACCGGGTGAAGAGCCCCCTCGAGCAGGTAACGCCACTCCTCCAATGCCAGTTTGATGGCCAATAACTCTCGGTCTCCTATGGAATAGTTGCGCTCAGAGGAGGAGAAGAGTTTAGAGAAGAAGCCACAAGTTACCATCCTCCCGGAAGATGATTTTTGAGTAAGTACCGCTCCGGCTCCAGAGGAGGAGGCGTCAACTTCCAGGAAGAACTGCTTGTTGCCATCTGGGCGATGCAGCACCGGGGCGGAAGAGAAGGCCTGTTTAAGGGAAAGAAAGGCCTCCTCTGCTTCGGGTGGCCACTCTTTGGGATTAGTACCTTTACGGGTGAGCGCAGAAATTGGGGCCGTCCGGGAAGAGAAGTGTGGTATGAAGAGGCGGTAGTAGTTGGCGAAGCCCAGGAATCGCTGAATGGCCTTCAACCCCTCCGGTCGGGGCCATTTCTCGATGGCAGACAGTTTCTCAGGATCCATTTGTAGGCCGGTCTGAGAGATAATGTAGCCCAGAAACGGAAGCGAGGTCTGCTCAAAGAGGCACTTCTCAAATTTAGCGTAGAGATGGTTCTGCCTTAGCCTGAGCAGGACCTGACGAACGTCCCTCCGGTGAGTCTGGAGATCCGGAGAGAAGACCAAGATGTCGTCCAGGTACACCACTACGCAAGAGTAGAGAAGGTCCCGGAAGATGTCATTGACCAACTCTTGAAAGACGGCAGGAGCGTTACAGAGACCAAAGGGCATTACCAGGTATTCATAGTGGCCGTCCCGGGTGTTGAATGCCGTCTTCCATTCATCCCCCTGACGAATACGAACCAGGTTGTACGCCCCACGAAGGTCCAGTTTGGTGAAGATCCTAGCCCCCCTCAGACGATCAAATAATTCTGGAATGAGCGGAAGGGGGTACTTATTCTTCACCGTGATCAGGTTTAGGCCTCTATAGTCTATACAGGGACGGAGAGAGCCGTCCTTCTTTTTGACGAAAAAGAAGCCTGCTCCCGCCGGGGAGGTAGATTTCCGGATGAATCCTCTGGCCAGATTCTCCTCAATATATTCGGACATTGACCGGGTCTCAGCAGCGGATAAAGGATAGATACGCCCACGGGGAGGAGTAGTACCGGGTAGCAGATCGATGGGACAGTCGTATGGTCTATGTGGTGGTAATGTCTCTGCCTCCTTTTTATTAAAGACATCTGCATAAGACCAATAAGGAATCGGAAGTCCAGGTAGATTAGCTGGGGTAGGAGAGGGACGGACGGGATGGACGGGAACCAGGCAGGTTTTATGACAGTCTTGTCCCCAGCGAAGGACCTCTCCGGTTTGCCAGTCTAGCACGGGTGCATGTCTCTGGAGCCAGGGCAGACCTAGCAAGAGGGCGTGAGAGAGTCCAGGCAGAACATGAAAGGAGATACTTTCAGAATGCAGCATTCCCACCTGCAGGGTAATGAATTCGGTGATGAGTTGAATGGGGCGAGGTAAGAGGCCCCCATCCACGGCAGCGACAGACAAGGGTACAGCCAGAGGTTTGGTGGGGATGCGGTATTTCTCAACCAGGGACTGTGAAATAAGGTTCCCGGCTGCTCCAGAGTCAAGTTGGGCTAGTTCGAAATAACGGTTCTCCCCGTAGATGATCGAAACTGACAACAGCAGGGATGGAGAGGATTTATTCTTGTCTAGGTGGACCTCTCTGAGCGAACCTAGACACAGGCGTTTCCCGACCTCTCCGGGCAGGCACGGATCCGGTGCTCCTTACTGCCACAGTAGAAGCAGCTCCCCTCGGCACGGCGTGAGTCCTGACGGGTTTTGACCATCTTGGTCTGGTCGACCTGCATAGGCTCAGGAGAGTGTACCTGGGGAGAGATGGAGGGAATGACGGGTTTCTGGAAAGTAGGAGCTAAACGTGGAATCCTTCTCTCACGAGTGACCTCTTTGGTACGCTCCTGGAACCGTAGGTCAATCCGGGTGGCAAGGGTTATTAGATCATCGAGAGAGGTAGGAATGTCCCGACCAGCAAGTTCATCTTTAATACGACCGGACAGACCCTCCCAGAAGACGGATACCAGAGCGTCGTTATCCCAGGCCAGCTCCGAGGCAAGGGTGCGGAACCGTATGGCATATTGGCCCACGGTGAGACCCTCCTGACGGAGGCGTAGCAGAGAGGATGCGGATGAGGTCCTCCGTCCGGGTTCGTCGAAGACTTTCCGGAAAGCCGAGAGAAAAGCAGGCAAGTTGGACACCAGGGGGTCTCCTCTCTCCCATAGAGGATTTAGCCAGGCCAGGGCCTCCCCGGTGAGATGGGACATGATAAAGGCAATTTTGACCCGGTCGGAATTAAACTGATGGGACAAAAGTTCAAAGTGCAGGGTGCACTGATTTATGAAGCCCCGAGCCTGGACGGAGTCGCCTCCGAAGCGAGGAGGTGCAGACAGCCGGGGACCGGGATAGGTTACCATGGTATTAGTGGGTAGCGGAGCTGCTGGGTTGCGAGTCATGGTACTGGCAGTGGCTGCAGGTGGTGCAGTCAGAGTGTCCAGGCGAGTATTGACATTCCGCAGGTGACCCAGGATGGACTCCTGTTGGGACCTTTGACGGGACAGTTCATGACACAGGTCCGTGAGCGAGGGAGCTTGGGTGCCACCGGGTTCCATGGCCCGAGCAAACTGTAACGGGTCCGGGAGGCGGAACCTCTGAGCTACTATACAAGGGGGCGGCCCTTGTAAGGGAGCGGGTGGCAGTCTCTGGGTGAACGGACAGGGAGTTACGGCAAGTGATCAGGGCAGTCTCTGGGTAAGGGGTAGGTACGACCTGTGATGGCAGAGCCTCCGGGTAGGCTAGCAGGCAGATGGTAGATGTGTGCTCCCAGGTGAGCAAGCGAGAGTCTCTGGAATAGCAGGTGGTCACGGCACGTGACGGCGGAACCTCCGGGCTGGCAGGCAGGTAGGTAACGGAGAAGCGCTCCCAGGTGAGCGGGCAAGAGTCTCTGGAATAGCTGGTGGTCACAGCATGTGACAACGGAGCCTCCGGGCTGGCAAGCAGGCAGATAACGGAGAAGCGCTCCCAGGTGAGCGGGCAAGCTGGTCCATAGACAGACTGACCGGAGTAGTAAGGCAGACCGTCGGACCTCAGGCAAGCAGGCAGGTAGCTGATATGCGCTCCCAGGTGAGCGGGCAGGCTGGTCCTTTAGACAGACTGACAGGAGTAGTAAGGCAGACCGTCGGACCTCAGACTGGCAGACAGGTAACAAGTATTCAGGCAGGAATCAGGCAGGTAACTGGCAGGTAACTGGCAGGAAACTGGCAGGAAACTGGCAACGGGACCTGAGGGCTGAAGCACAGGTGAGACACAGGTGCAAACAACATTGCTCGGGCACCTCCATTTTGGAGGAGGTGCCTTATATATGATGAAGTCCTCCGGCCATTGGCCGGGGACTCTTTAGGGCGGCGCGCGCGGCCCCTTTAAGAGGAGGGGAGCGCGCGCGCGCGCGCCCTAAGCACAGGGGCCGGGAAGGAGCGCGCGCTGAGAGCAGAGCAGGAGGAGGACGCCGGGACGGAGCGCGCGCTGACAGCAGAGCGGGGGGAGGATGCCGGGCACGGAGCAGAGCGGTGAGGGGAGCAGCGTCCCTGCCTAGCAGAGGGCAGGGACGCCGGCACTACAATATATATATATATATATATATATTTATATATACATACACTGCTCAGAAAATGAATGAAATATTCTCATTGAATACTTAGTTCTGTACAAAGTTGAATGTGCTGACAAAAAAATCACACAAAAATCATCAATGGAAATCAAATTTATTAACCAATTTAGGCCTGGATTTGGAGTCACCCCCAAAATTAAAGTGGAAAAACACACTATAGGCTGATCCAACTTTGATGTAATGTCCTTAAAACAAGTCAAAATGAGGCTCAGTATTGTGAGTGGCCTCCACGTGCCTGTATGACCTCCCTACAACGCCTGGGCATGCTACTGATGAGGTTGCGGATGGTCTCCTGTGGGATCTCCTCCCAGATCTGGACTAAAGCATCCGCCAACTCCTGGACAGTCTGTGGTGCAACGTGACGTTGGTGGATGGAGCAAGACATGATGTCCCAGATGTGCTCAATCGGATTCAGGTCTGGGGAACGGGTGGGCCAGTCCATAGCTTCAATGCCTTCATCTTGCAGGAACTGCTGACACACTCCAGCCACATGAGGTCTGGCATTGTCCTGCATTAGGAGGAACCCTGGGCCAACCACACCAGCATATGGTCTCACAAGGGGTCTGAGGATCTCATCTCGGTATCTAATGGCAGTCAGGCTACCTCTGGCGAGCACATGGAGGGCTGTGCGGCCCTACAAAGAAATGCCACCCCACACCATTACTGACCCACTGCCAAACTGGTCATGCTGAAGGATGTTGCAGGCAGCAGATTGCTGTCCACGGCATCTCCAGACTCTGTCACATCTGTCACATGTGCTCAGTGTGAACCTGCTTCATCTGTGAAGAGCACAGGACGCCAGTGGCGACTTTGCCAATCCTGGTGTTCTGTGGCAAATGCCAAGCGTCCTGCACGGTGTTGGGCTGTGAGCACAACCCCCATCTGTGGACGTCGGGCCCTCATACCACCCTCATGGAGTCAGTTTCTAACCGTTTGTGCAGACACATGCACATTTGTGGCCTACTGGAGGTTATTTTGCAGGGCTCTGGCAGTGCTCCTCCTGTTCCTCCTTGCACAAAGGCGGAGGTAGCGGTCCTGCTGCTGGGTTGTTGCCCTCCTACGGCCTCCTTCACGTCTCCTTGTGTACTGGCCTGTCTCCTGGTAGCGCCTCCAGCCTTTGGACACTACGCTGACAGAGACAGCAAACCTTCTTGCCACAGCTCGCATTGATGTGCCATCCTGGATGAGCTGCACTACCTGAGCAACTTCTGTGGGTTGTAGAGTCCATCTCATGCTACCACGAGTGTGAAAGCACAACCAACATTCAAAAGTGACCAAAACATCAGCCAGAAAGCATTGGTACTGAGATGTGGTCTGTGGTCCCCACCTGCAGAACCACTCCTTTATTGAGGGTGTCTTGATAATTGCCAATAATTTCCATCTATTGTCTATTCCATTTGCACAACAGCATGTGAAATTGATTGTCAATCAGTGTTGCTTCCTAAGTGGACAGTTTGATTTCACAGAAGTTTGATTTACTTGGAGTTATATTCTGTTGTTTAAGTGTTCCCTTTATTTTTTTGAGCCGTGTATGTATATATATATATATATATATATATATATATATATATATATATATATATATATATATATATATATATATATATATATATATAATGTTGTGGAATACCTACACTAACTATAAACAAGCAAATCTCTCACTGACTCAGCAGCACCTCTTCCTACTCTGCCTGTTTCCAGGGTAGACTGTGACAAGCATATCGACTTCAGGTCTTATATAGACATGATGATGCTGTGCAGCCAGCCAATCACTGTAATGCCCACAACCAACATGGCTATGGCATTACAGTGCGTGGCAAGCAATCCCTGCGTGTTCATTGGCTCTCTAAAGAGCGCCAAACATGCAGTGAGGGGACTCAAGTTCCCCCCCGAGCAACCCGGAAATACTCACAGAGCGCCGAGCTTGTCGAGCATTGTGATGCTCGGACGAGTACCGAGCAGTGGCGAGCATATTCGCTCATCACTAATTACTAATCACTAATTAACACATTTAATATATACATAGATATGATATGTGACAATAATGCATATATAGAATAATAGGTACTATTAGATCCCTCAGGATTGAAGAAATAAAATCAAATTCATACTAATATAGCAGCATAGGCACTAAAGGATCCCTAGATGGAATAAATAAGTACAGTCAGATATACAGGTGTATCTCACTAAATTAGAATATCACCAAAAAGTTAATTTATTTCAGTTCTTCAATACAAAAAGTGAAACTCATATATTATATAGAGTCATTACAAACAGAGTGATCTATTTCAAGTGTTTATTTCTGTTACTGTTGATGATTATGGCTTACAGCTAGTGATGAGCGAGTATGTTTTGTTAACCCTTTCGCCGAGTATACTCGGCCGAGCACCGAGTATTTATAGTGTGCTCGGGCTTTATGTTTTGGTCGCTCCGTGAACATGGTTTGCGACTGTTTGACAGATTTAATACATGTGAGGAATGCCTGTTTTTCCAGCATTCCTCACATGTATTAAATCTGTCAAACAGTTGCAAATCATGTTCACGGAGCGACGAAAACTTAAAGCCCAAGTACGCTATAAATACTTGGTGCTCGGCCGAGTATACTCGGCGAAAGGGTTAACAAAACATACTCGCTCATCACTACTTACAGCCAATGAAAACACAAAAGTCATTATCTCAGTAAATTAGAATAATTAACAAAAAACATCTGCAAAGGCTTCCTAAGCGTTTAAAAAGGTCCCTTAGTCTGTTTCAGTAGGCTCCACAATCATGGGGAAGACTGCTGACTTGACAGATGTCCAGAAGGCAGTCATTGACACACTCCACAAGGTCCCAGAGTTCCAATTTTCATTTGGAAATCAAGGTCCCAGAGTTCCAATTTTCATTTGGAAATCAAGGTCCCAGACTCTGGAGGAAGAGTGGAGAGGCCACAATCCAAGCTGCTTGAGGTCTTGTGTGAAGTTTCCATAATCAGTGATGGTTTGGGGAGCCATGTCATCTGCTGGTGTAGGTCCACTGTGTTTTATCAAGACCAAAGTCAGCGCAGCCATCTACCAGGAAATTTTAGAGCACTTCATGCTTCCCTCTGCCGACAAGCTTTTTGGAGATGGAAATTTCATTCTCCAGCAGGACTTGGCACCTGTCCACACTGCCAAAAGTACCAATACCTGGTTTTAAAACAACAGTATCACTGTGCTTGATTGGCCAGCAAACCTTAACCCTATAGAGAATCTATGGGGCATTGTCAAGAGGAAGATGAGAGACACCAGACCCAACAATGCAGACAAGCTGAAAGCTGCTATCAAAGCAACCTGGGCTTCCATAACACCTCAGCAGTGCCACAGGCTGATCGCCTCCATGCCACGCCGCATTGATGCAGTAATTGATGCAAAAGGAGCCCCGACCAAGTATTGAGTGCATTTACTGAACATACCGTACATTTCAGTAGGCCAACATTTCGGATTTTAAAATCATTTTTCAAGCTGTTGTTGTTAAAAAGTATTCTAATTTACTGAGATATGACTTTTGTGTTTTCATTTGCTGTAAGTCATAATCATCAACATTAACAGAAATAAACACTTGAAATTGATCACTCTGTTTGTAATGACTCTATATAATATGAGTTCACTTTTTGTATTGAAGAACTGAAATAAATTAACTTTTTGATGATATTCTAATTTAGTGAGATGTACCTGTAGATCCATTTAATAACAACCTCACAGTGTACCATACCAAAGCCAATTCAATGTCCAAATGTGTAAAAAAAATATCCAGAAAACACGAAAATACCAACTCCAACAGCCATAATCATGCATAAGTAAAGTAATTATAAACGTACGGTAAATGAAAAATAGATGTAATATCACAATTAAATAAGAAAAAATATAAATATAAAGAACACCAGAAAGCGCTAATAGTGGTGTCTACCAAAATAACCAAGTATAACAATTAATATATGACCGTTGGAGTATGTGGAATAAAGGATTGCACAAATTAAGTTTGTTATAGGGACCGGATTAAGAGGCCATCAATGGAGGGTACATATTATAGGTCCCGTAGTGCCAGCTAGAAGGATTAATGGCTAGAGACTCCAAGCGTATCGCTGCTATGGCATCACTTGCTAACTTCTGCGATCAACCAGCAATTAGTCGCCGACTGGCATTTTACAGTCTATGAAGTTAAAAAATAATCCAGGTCATGCAGAGAAGTGAGGCAACTGGAAGTCTAATCATGGGATGAGGCAGGAGCTGTTCAAGAGCAAGCCAAGATCAATTTTTAATAATGATTCAATTCATATTGAACAATAAATAAACATTTAATTTTTTTGGCAGATAACTGGACCATGGCCTCAGAGAAATACCTCATGTTATCGGATTTTAACGCAAAGGACTCTAGTATCACACCTGATACCTTTGAAGAGCATCCCATTATACCAGACATACCTCCAGTCCTTTTTAAGAAAAATAAATATAACAAAAGGGATGGTGAACATCAAAGAGCACATACAAGAAAGAAGCTATATTCATGTTCTGAATGTGGGAAATGTTTTAGAAAAAAAAAACATTTTGTTATACACCAGAGAATTCACACAGGGGAAAAGCCATTTTCATGTTCAGAATGTGGGAAAAGTTTTACACAGAAATCACATCTTGTTATACATCACAGATATCACACAGGAGAGAAGCCTTTTTCATGCTTAGAATGTGGGAAATGTTTTTCACAGAAATCACATCTTGTTATACATCACAGATGTCACACAGGGGAGAAGCCGTTTTCATGTTTAGAATGTGGGAAATGTTTTTATCACAAATCAGATTTAGTCTCGCATGAAAGGATTCACACAGGGGAGAAACCATTTATATGTTCAGAATGTGGGAAATGTTTTAATCGGAAAAGAAATCTTGCTACACATATGAAAATTCACACAGGGGAGAAGCCATTTTCTTGTTTAGAATGTGGGAAATGCTTTTCTACCAAACCTAATCTTGCTAAACATAAGACAGTTCACATAGGGGAAAAACAATTTTGATGTTCAGAATGTGGAAAATGTTTTCAGCAGAAAACAACTATTACTGGACATACGAGAATTGACACAGGGGAGAAGCCATTTTTCTGATCAGGATGTGGGAAATGTTTTACAAACACATCAAATCTAGTTACACATCAGAGATGTCAGACAGGGGAGAAGTAATTTTCATTTTCAGAATGTGGGGAAAATTTTCTTACATGTTTAATTTTTCTTCTTAGAGAAATCACACGGGTAGGTAGACAGCAAATTGTACAAGTTTCAGTCATTGTAAATTCACATGTCGTCATACAAGAGAAATGGAAAACTATTTAAAACACTAAATGATGACTAATAAATGTAAGCAATTACCAATAAACATCTGTTATCAAAAAGCAAACAATGGAAATAAAGCACCTATAAACTGATTGGGGAGTTTGTGAAGATCTGAGGTTGTGGGTTGTAAATAATCACCTAGGCAGGTTAATGATGCAACAATATATTATTAATCACATTAAGGTTTTACAACAACTCCAGGTAAATGGCCAAAATACAGTTCTCTCAGTCCTCAAGTTCCCAACCTGGGATCAGTAGTTCCACTGGCTTTGTATCAGGTGATACTCACTGTCTCCCAACTTTTGGTTGGCTCACAGATTTCATATCTCCAGCCAGTATAGTCTGCAGTCACAGTTCATGCTCCTTCAGACAAAATATAAAATGATAGAAGCACAGGTATCAAATAGCACCAGTCCTTAAAGATAGTTTATCAAATCCAGACAACAGATCCCAACTGTAGCACGTTTATCCAGCCCAGTCAGTAGCCGATCTCTTCTCCATATGCCATCAATCCATCCATGGTTTAGGTCCTCAGACTAGATCCTATCCCTTCGACATAATTTCATCAACACCTCACTGTCTTCTTTTTCTCCTTCACTGGGATCAGTCCCCTCAAAGCTAAGTGTGCATTAGTGGAGGCATGTTTCTCAGGCCAAACTCATCATCTGGGTCTGCATGTGAGACCCCCTGTGGTGACGGCTCCACTGGAACTACTTTCCCCATCCACTCAGCCACAATGGGCCTAGTGACTGAGAAAACAATGGCTTGAGGCCCCTGAGATACGGTCATTGAATGGAAGCATTGATTCCTGAGGCTGAACTGACGAGCAAACAAATCACTAATAAAACACAGCAAGCAAATCAATAATAAAACACAACAATAAGATCGATGGCACTGATGCTCCGTGCTGGAAAAGTCTGATAGTCTTTAGTAGTGATAAGCGAGCACTAAAATGCTTGGGTGCTCCTTGCTCGGGTTGAGCAAATTGGAATGCTCGGGTGCTCGACCCGAGCAACAAGCCCAATGTAAGTCTATGGGAAACTCAAGAATTTTTCCGGCAGCCCCCCCCCCCCCGGAGGTCTGAAGGGGGGCCTAAAGATTTCCCAAATCGATGGGTACAGTGCTCAAATGACATGAGAACAGCATGGGGAAGACCCTGGAAGCATCTCTGACTCCCAGGTCACTGCTGTGAACACTGTTGTCAGAGTATTACGCCACTTTTACGGGCTCACGATAAAACATACATAAACAAAACCAAACTGGGAAAAATGTTAAGGAACATCCTTTGCAGGGTAATGACTTGTATGTAAGGCGAAATAAATAACCAAAAACAAAAATAATCCTCCACACCTTGGACTATGTTCACACGTAGTGTTTTTGATGCGTTTTTGCACTTTTTCATTGCTTTCAACGGTGAAAAATACATTTACCAGTTAATGTCATTTTAACATTTTACTACTTTATCTGGCCATGTGGTGTGTGAGACATCATCAGACACATCCTGTTTCATTTATGAAGGAGGGACAATGAAAGTCACAAAACCTATTTTTATAGGGCCATGAGGCAGCCCCTACTACACTGTCTGCAGAATTATTAGGCAAATGAGTATTTTGATCACATGATACTTTTTATACATGTTGTCCTACTCCAAGCTGCATAGGCTTGAGAGCCAACTACCAATTAAGTAAATCTGGTGATGTGCATCTCTGTAATGAGGAGGGGTGTTGACTAATGACATCAACACCCTATAAAGGTGTGCTTAATTATTAGGCAACTTCTTTTCCTTTGGCAAAATGGGTCAGAAGAGAGATTTGACGGGCTCTGAAAAGTCCAAAATTGTGAGATGTCTTGCAGAGGGATGCAGCAGTCTTGAAATTTCCAAACTTTTGAAGCGTGATCACCGAACAATCAAGCGTTTCATGGCAAATAGCCAACAGGGTCACAAGAAGCGTGTTGGCCAAAAAAGGTGCAAAATAACTGCCCATGAATTGAGGAAAATCAAGCGTGAACCTTCCAAGAGGCTATTCGCCACCAGTTTTGCCATATTTCAGAGCTGCAACGTTACTGGAGTATCAAAAAGCACAAGGTGTGCGATACTCAGGGACATGGCCAAGGTAAGGAAGGCTGAAAAACGACCACCTTTGAACAAGAAACATAAGATAAAAGGTCAAGAATGGGCCAAGAAATGTCTTAAGACTGGTTTTTCAAAGTTTTATGAACTGATGAAATGAGAGTGACTCTTGATGGGCCAGAGGCTGGATCAGTAAAGGGCAGAGAGCTCCACTCCGACTCAGACGCCAGCAAGGTGGAGGTGGGGTACTGGTATGGGCTGGTATCCTCAAAGATGAACTTGTGGGACCTTTTCGGGTTGAGGATAGAGTGAAGCTCAACTCCCAGACCTACTGCCAGTTTCTGGAAGACAACTTCTTCAAGCAGTGGTACAGGAAGAAGTCGGTATCGTTCAAGAAAAACATGATTTTCATGCAGGACAATGCTCCATCACATGCATCCAACTACTCCACAGCGTGGCTGGCCAGTAAAGGTCTAAAAGAAGAAAAAATAATGACATGGACCCCTTGTTCACGTGAACTGAACCCCATAGAGAACCTGTGGTCGATCATAAAATGTGAGATCTACAGGGAGGGAAAACAGTACACCTCTCGGAACATTGTCTGGGAGGCTGTGGTAGCTGCTGCACGCAATGTTGATCGAAAACAGATCAAGCAACTGACAGAATCTATGGATGGAAGGCTGTTGTGTCATCATAAAGAAAGGTGGCTATGTTGATAACTAATTTTTTTGGTTTTTGTTTTTGCATGTCAGAAATGTTTATTTCTAAATTTTGTGCACTGATATTGGTTTACCTGGTAAAAATAAACAAGTGAGATGGGATTATATTTGGTTTTTATTGAGTTGGCTAATAATTCTGCACAGTAATAGTTACCTGCACAAACAGAAATCCTCCTAAGATAGCAAAATCTAAAAAAAAAACACTCCAACTTCCAAAAATATTAAGCTTGGATATTTATGAGTCTTTTGGGTTGATTGAGAACATAGTTGTTGATCAATAATAAAAATAATCCTCTAAAATACAAGTTACCTAATAATTCTGCACACAGTGTATTCTTAAAGGACCACCAGTCGGCCCTCACTATTGTAAGAGGGCCATTAGCTGGCTATGCTTTGTTGTTCCCATTATTAAGGAGCGTGTCTCCTATAGTGTTATAGCATATGCAGTGACTTAAAGGGTTGCCCAAAATTTGGAAAAACCCCAATGCCCCTTTGAAGAGATATAGAGGGCCTGATTTAAAAAAATAATTTCCCATTGTTTAGTAGCGTGTCTCCTATAATGTTATTGCGTATGCAGTGACTGAAAGGGCTGCCCAAATTTTGGAAAAACCCCAATACCCCTTTGAAGAGACCTAGAGGAGGGCCTCAGTAACAAAATGTTCCCATTATAAAGGAGCGGTTCTGCTATACAGTTATTGCGTATGCAGTGACTGCAACTGCTGCCTAAATTTTCGACGCATCCCAATACCCCTTTGAAGAGATGTAGAGGAGGGCCTCAGTAAAAAAAATGTTCCCATTATAAAGGAGAGGGTCTCCTATACTGTTCTTGCGTATGCAGTGACTGCAAGGGCTGCCAAAAATTTGTACGCACTCCAATGCCTCTTGGAGGAGGAGGGCCTCATTAAAAAAATGTTCCCATCATAAAGGAGCGGGTCTCGTATACTTGTAATGCCCATGTGTGAGTGTAGTAGTGTGGCCTGTGGGTTGTTGGCTTCATATTTGTGCTTGCGTTCCAAGGACTGGGGAAGGGACAGCTGAACGCTGCACTAGGACAAGGACATAGATGTCGTTGCTGATGGTGGTAGTTGCGAGTGTGCAACGACAGGTGCAGGGCGGGAGGCATCTTCGCATGCGCCATCGACAAGGGATTGGCGTGTATGCACAACAGTGGAACAAGCAGTGGTATCACCTCGCAGACACTGTTTCTGGACCCTCGCGTTCGGCCCACCTAGTCGGGTGCTTTGCTGTCATATGCCTGAACATGCTGGCGGTGGTCAGGCTGCTAGTTTTGCTACTCCTGCTGATGCTGGCCTGGCAGATGTGGCAAATGGTCTCTTTGGGGTTATCTGGACAGTCTTTAAAAAACAACCAGAGACTCAGGAAGACCTAACAGTTGTACTGGCAGCTTCCGTCGTGTTGGTGTTCCGGGGAACAGTTGCCCATCATTGTCTTCGCGTGACTGTGGTTGCTCAAATATTTGGGCATCGGTACATGCGCTCTCCTCTTACCCCCACTTAAAGCTGGCCGGGCGAGAGGCCCGAATCTATAAATGGAAAAGTGAATAGCTCTTTGGAGTGTCCAAATGTGGGATCAGTTGTTTCTGGTCGCTCGGCATGGTGGAAGTAAGGAGGGTCAGGGTGAGCAATATCCGGTCCAGACTCATGGCTACTGAGACTTGACCGTGTTGAAGACAGGGTGGTGGTGGTGGTGGCAAAGTGACGTGAAGCATTATCTGCTATCCAACAACCTTTTGACACTACTCTGGGTTCAATAGTGGTGTGCTGTGGTCAGCTAGTAATTGGGACAGGAAGGTCGGGCGACAAGATATGGGTGCTTGCTGTGGCACAATTTCAGCTTGTCCACGGCCTTGGCCTCTGAATGCACCATCACCATCACGTTCACTTCCCTGTCCCTTGCCACGCGCCTTGCCCATTTTAAATGGAGGGTAATATTTTGCACAGTCCCTACAAATGGCTGGATTTGTACTGCAGTGATAGTGTATGTGATACGTCTGATGGACGCCCACGGTATTAAATACCGGCCTTGTAGTTTCCTATTATTGGCAGCGACCACGTGTGAGTAGCTTCACCGACACACTGCTGCCTAACTGTAAAAGGAGGATAATATTTTGCAAGGTCCCTACAAATTGCTGGATTTGTACAGCAGCAATATGGGATCATGTCTGATGATGGAAAAGATCTGGCTGTATTCTGCAGTGCTAACAAGCAAATGGAGCAGTAAAATGTTGGAATCTATTACTTTTAAAGAAAATAATTAGGATTAAGAGCAAAAAAAAAAAGCCCTGATATCTAGTCCAATGGCTATCTGTAACAGGCAGCAGCAGCAGCAGACAGAATGTGCAAAGGACACTATTGTGCTGTATACACTGTCCACAATCTCTGCCTGCCTAACTCCTGCTATCACCACTGAATATATGCGGCTGGATTAGTCCTCAGAAGAACTGTTAGTTCAGGTCGATATGTATCCTGGTGTGAAATACCTATACCTAACTATTACACCGCCAATTCTGTCCCTCACACAGCAGCAGCTCTCCCTACTCTGCCTGTTTCCGGGGTACAATGTGACGAGCATAGAGTCACCAGGTCTTATACAGACCCGATGACGCTATAAAGCCAGCCAATCACTGTATTGCCACAACTAAGATGGCTACGGCATTACAGTGAGTGGCAGACAATCCCTTCATGTTCATTGGCTCTCTAAAGAGCTGAGTTCCCGCCCAAGCATCCCAGAAATACTCAACATGCATTGAGATGCTCGTGCAAGTACAGAGCAGTAACGAGCACGCTCACTCATCACTAGTGTTTAGAACAAGGCCAGCTTCTCACAGAGTTTATTAGAGACACCCATCTATTAGTACATTGGACCTCCTATGGCCTTTCTAGGTGCAGGAATTTCTTGTCACAAAAAATTGAAATGCAGGAATATTGGCCCATGCAGGCTGGATATCTTCTTGCACATGTGGCAACAAATTGAATCTCTGTTTACGTCTTCCATTTCTAATTCAGACGTCAGTGATTTTCTTGTATGCAAAAAACAGTCTGAGTTTCATCTGTGATTTTGATCACTAACGTCAGAGTTTTAGTAAGAGTTTTTCATCAGGTTTTCTGGGATGAAATATAGCTTATGGCGGTTTCACATTTATATATACAGTATAGCAGAATTTTAAAGTGAACCTGTTACATTATTCATGTTGCCCAAACCAAGGGGACCATAAGTCAGGTTTGAACAAATGGCTGGGAGAGAAGAGATGAGTTCACTGCGGCTTCTTCCTGCCCCGCTATTAGTGATTGACAGGTCTCTCCCGTGTGTGTACGTAGGAGGAGACTCGTCAATTACCAGGACCTGGGCAGGGAGAAGCAGCAGCAGACTCATTTTTTTTCTCTCCCAGCCATCTCTTCAAACTAATAAAATACCTGACTGCAATGACGCTGTCAGGCACTGATTCATGCTGTCCTTGGTTTGGGCAGCAAGAATTATGTGACAGGTTCCCTTTAAATGTGCCGTCTATAAGATTAGAATTATCGTAATAATACTGACCTGAACAATCATGTTACACACTGAACACTGTAAAAATGAAACCCAAATAATATCAGAATTTTTTTCTTACCACCATTTCACCCCACTTGGAATTTTCTTCATGTTATTCGGTATATTATAAATGGATTAATTAAAAACTGCGACTCATCCAGCAATAAAAAACTAATAGAAAATTTGCCAGCTCACCGTATCTTGCAGTCCAGATTACATGGAATGACGCTGAGACAAACGAAGGACAATGGAAGAAAAAAGCTGTAAGTTAGCTTCTGATGGTAAATATTAAAAAATATGAAATTTATTGAAAGATTTAACACCCATTACACTAAAACAGGGGGCAGGAAACAACATGGTGACGCGTTTCGAACGCAACACGTCGTTCTTCCTCAAGGCCATTATGGGTAAAATTTACCATCAATCCTAAATCCATAGTGACTGAATCCCATAGGATAAAAATAACATGACATTTAAAACTATGCAAAAATGACAAACACATTTGAAAACATTTAACAAAGGTGACCAAAAAAATAATGTAACAAAAGAACAGTTGAAATGGCTAGGAATGGCACATAATATCACAGAAACCCCCGGGGGATCTTGTTCCCAATGTAAATATCCAGAAGGCTTCCTTGGTGAGGAGTAACCTTCTCATATCTCAACCCCGCGGCAGATCCCACACCCTTTCGATGCCAAATACATGGACGGAGGTGAGTTGTCTTTGATGACAAGTAATGAAATGTTTAGAATCAGGAGATGTATTTTTGTTGGCAAAACTATTTGTATTGAAAGTATCATGTTAATTAATTCTAATTTTCATTTTACGGCTAGTGCATCTGATGTAGAGCAATTAGCAAGCTACACAGCGGATACAATAGATGATATTTTTAGAATTACAATAAATAAATTGTTTAATCTGATGTGTTTGAGTATTGTCATAATTTGAGAAAGTATTGCAAAGACTGGCTGTTAAATATTAATTATGGTTTCTTAATTCTGTACTGCATAGATTGCATCAGCTGCATGGTAGGTTTAGCTGACATTACATGTGTTATTCTTGTACATTTAGCTCATGGTAGATGGTTAAGGTCATACACAAAAACAGGTGCTATGTGGGACATATATAACCCACTTCACACTGACATCAGACGGAGGGTCTGCACATTGAGCATCTAATATGAAGGCCCGGACAGACGCAACCTACCATTCTAATTATGGACAAAAGGACAATTTCTTTGTAACTACTTCAACTATTTTATGTTTTACTGCAATGATTTTTTTTGATGGACAATCGAATAAACCGCTACTTTTTTTATATATAAGATTTATCGTGACATGTTCTTTGGAGTATTGTATCTGGTAAGAAGTCATGTATAAATAAATGTACAAAAATAAGTATATTTAACACTGGCATACTTGCATGTTTTACAGCGTCCTGCCCCACATTGGTAGAAACCCTCGAAATTGAGCCATGTACTATGGGATCTAACAGATCTAAAAACTAGATGACAGAACATTGCCCAGGGAAGGTGCTTTCTTTGCAACAATATTACAGCCAAATTTGAGGATAGAAGCTAAAATTTTGTCCTCATGCGGTACAGGTAAATATTTCATGATAATTTGTTTAACAGCAAAAAAATTTGCGCTGTATTGAATTGAGAATACTGGTCGAGGGAATTAATTAACCACATTCAAAAATTATTATTTTTTTATTATATTCAATCAAATTGACTCTATCCTTCGCACAAGCAATGTTGGACGTATGATTTAATATCCATTTGTAATAACCCCTATATAATAGTCTGTATTCTGTATTCCTCAAGTCATGTTCACAAATCAGTTTATCACTGCAGTTTCGGAAATCCCAACAAGATTTAACCCTCCATCAGGCACAGCTGATCTGACGGCACAGCTTCTTTCATTTTGTTTCTCTCCTCTCCAATTTATCAGAGAATCTGCCCTCCTCCCAGTTATTTCCTGTCTTTGCTCTTTGAAACCTGATCTCACAGTGTTACAGCAGACCTTCTGGAGAGCAGATCTGAGCTTTGTGGCTTCTCAGGCTGACTGCGCCTGAGCTCGTCTCACATTTGAAGGTTAGTATTTTCTCTTTTTATTCATCATAATTGTTTATTTAGCCTGTTATATGAATGAATAATGCAAAGTTTGTGGAAATAAGTAGCGTTTTCTTAGAAAATAGAGGGTGGCCTCTAAGGCACATTGATCCTTAACACGTACTAACTCTCTCACTTCAGATTCTCTTCTGAAATGGCCAGTAAAATGTATGGTTTATATAATCCCCCTCATGTTGAAGAAATTAATCTGCTGTTAAACAATGGTGAGGGAGACCCCACACTGAGTGAAGATTTAGGGAAAGAGAGGGACATTTCATCTAAAGATGAAGTGGATGAATGTAAAAGTGATTCAGGAACAGAGCATGATGGTGAGGAGACTGATACAGAAAATTATTATTATTTGGGCAAAGATAAAAAGACCAAGTGGAGCAAGAAGCCGCCCAAGAACAAACATTGAAGGGAATCGTATATCATTCTCACTCACCTTCCTGGAGTTATTGGAGGCACTAAGAATGCTAAAACTGTACTTGAAGGTTGGAATAATTTATTTACTGACAACATTTTGGAAATTATTCTTAGATGCACAAACCAACTTATTGACACCATCAAAGACAAATTCTCCAGAGAGATATATCAGACTCACATATGACACTTATTGATACATAGATGACATTTAACAGTTGTTAAAAAGGAAAAAATAATTAAATGGAAAGAGAGGGGCATATCTAACGGAGAATATAATGCTGTATGAAGGGAAAGTATTAGAAGAGCTACAGCCAGTAACGAAGTGAGGCTTGCAAGGGAGACTAAAAGCAATAAAAAAGGATTTTGGGGGTATGTCTAAAGGAAACGAAAAGTCAAAAATGCTATTGGATTTTTACAGGATGAAAAGGGTGAAGTGGTCAAAATTGATGTTGAGAAGGCGGAACTTTTAAATTCCTATTTTACAGTTATATGAAAAAGTTTGGGCACCCCTATTAATCTTAAGCTTAATGTTTTATAAAAATTGGTGTTTTTGCAACAGCTATTTCAGTTTGATATATGTAATAACTGTTGGACACAGTAATGTTTCTGCCTTGAAATGAGGTTTATTGTACTAACAGAAAATGTGCAATCTGCATTCAAACAAAATTTGACAGGTGCATAAGTATGGGCACCTCACCAGAAAAGTGACATTAATATTTAGTAGATCCTCCTTTTGCAAAAATAACAGCCTCTAGTCGCTTCCTGTAGCTTTTAATGATTTCCTGGATCCTGGATGAAGGTATTTTTGACCATTCCTCTTTACAAAACAATTCCAGTTGCGCAATTCCAGTTGTGCAAACTAGCAGTCGGCTAGCTTCTTCTCTGGTGCCCTACTTTTCTGGTGTCTGCTCAAGCTAAGTTTACCCCCTTTGTTTGTCTACCTTGTTGTCTTTAGTTTGTAGTGGGGCCTGACCAGTGCTCACACCTTCTCCTCCTTATCTAGCGCTAAGCTCTAGGGACATCCGGGACTTAGGGTCTGCTCGGCTATATGTGTGGAACCTATATAGGGACGATAGGGTAGGCAGGGAGATATTAGATCTGCCTAGGAGTCTCCACTCCCCCTTTCCCTAGTATTTGGGCTTCCTCCCCCTCTTTCCTTCATGTTGCACTTTGTCTTTCCCACATCTTGCGTGACATTATCACCGGCCATGCATAAATAGAAGAAAAAAAACTGACATATGGTTTTATTTGTGTGTGTTTTTTTTGGGTGTGTTTTTTTTTTTTCTCCCTTAGTTCATGGATCCTGTTGCAGAGCTGGCAGAGCAGCTGCACAGGCTGTCTCTAGAGGCGACTGACCTATGCTATGAAGTTTAGCAGCAGCAACAGCGACTGCAGGTCGCTAATGTTGGGGTCTCTGCGGGTAGGCCGGTCCAGCTTGAACCCAAAGTTGTCCTCCCGGACAGGTTTTCAGGAGGTAGGGACAATTTTTGTTGTGTTCAAGGAAGCTTGCAAATTGTATTTTAAACTTTGTCCTTACTCCTCTGGAGATGAGGAGCACCGAGTGGGGATTGTGATCTCACTACTGCAAGGAGATCCGCAATCCTGGCCTTTCTCTTTGCCGTAGGGTTCGGTTTGTCTCCAGTCTGTGGAGGTTTTTTTTCGGGGCTCTAGCCCTCATCTATGATAACCCTGACCAAATCTCCGTGGCTGAGTCCAGGCTGCATTGCCTTCAGCAGGGGAATCGGTCAGTAGAAACACATAGCTTCGAATTCCGCAGATGGGCAACTGATACAAAATGGAATGACCCGGCTCTCAGAACCCAATTTTGGGGCCTTACTAAAAGGTTGAAAGATGCTTTGGCTGTATATGATGCCCCAGAGTCCTTAGAGGCTGCCATGTCTTTGGCCATACGTGTTGATAGACGCCTTTGGGATAGGTGAGTGAGACCACCTTCTCCGGAGTCCTCTTTTTGGGGTAATGCTCCTTTGCCGGGGGAGCAGTCTGGGAGTGAACCAGCACTGGGGGAGGTGGAAGAATCCATGCAGTTAGGGGGTTCCCCTGAGATCCGCAAAAAAAAGGGTGTGTGTTTTTTTGTGGAAAAAAGGGACATTTTATTGGGGCCTGTCCCTCGATTCTTAAGCAAAAGGAAACTCGATTAACCCTTGGTAGTCTGGAGTTGGATAATCAAGGGGTGCATTTATCATCAGTATGCAGTTCTCGGTTTGTCCTGACAGCAGAGGTGGTGCTAAAGAGCAAGACTGAGAAAGTTTCTGTGTTTGTCGACAGTGGAGCTGGAGTCAGCATGGTTGATGCTGAGTTTGGGAGAACTCATTGTCTTGCTTGCTGTACTTTAGCTAAGCTCATTCCCATCTTCGCCATCGACTCAGCGCCACTTGCACAGAAAGCTTTAACTCAGATTGTACATAATGTAAGACTGAGGGTGGGGTCGGTTCATTTTGAGATAATCCCTTGCTATGTCCTGGGCGGTCTTCCCACTCCAATTCTACTGGGTCTACCCTGGTGGATGAATCATAATTAGTGTTGAGCGAGCACTAAAATGCTCGGGTGCTCGAAGCTCGGGCCGAGCTCACCGTGATACTCGGGTGCTCGACCCGAGCAACGAGCCCAATGTTAGTATATGGGAGACCCGAGCATTTTTGCGGCGGCACCCCCGGCAGTCTGTAGAAAGCCTAAAAAGTGCCCAAAACGATAGTGACAGTGCTCAAAAGACATGATGGCAGCATGGGGATCACCCCTGGAAGCATTTATGACCCCCAGATCACTGCTGTCAACAACGTGGTCAGAGGTATTAAGCCACTTTTACGGGCTCACAATAAAGCGTTCAAAAACGAAACTGAAACGGTTTTCCTGTGAAAAATGTTAAGGAATTTCCTTTCCAGGGTAAAGACTTGTGTATAAGGTAAAATAAATAACCAAAAACAAAAATACTCCTCCACACCTTGGGCTATGTTCACAAGTAGGATTTTTCATGCGTTTTTGCACTTTTGTATTGCTTTCAACCGTGACAAATGCATTCACCGGGAAATGTCATTTTAACATTTTACAACCTTATCTGGCCATGTGCTGTGTGACACATGCATACAGTGCTGAAAAGACATGGGAACAGCATGGGGAAGACCCCTGGAAGCATCTCTGACTCCCAGGTCACTGCCTAAAAGTGTGCCCATCAGAAGTGATCCTTGCCGCATCAGAAGATGCAGACTTACAACTATTCCCGTGCAAGTCCTTGTCCCAGGGCAGTGTTCAATTGTACCTCCCCCATTCCTTGCAATGCAAGCGCAAATATGCAGCCAACCACCCACCCACCCGCAGACTGCAATACCATACTGCTAGCTTTCACTTGAAATGGGGCCTTTTAGTTTGGAGGAGGCCGAAGCTGGCCACTACCTCATGGCTGCTTCGGCAGCGAGGTATCCATACTCAGTCACCAGCAGCCCGGCGGCCGGGTGTCCACGCTCGGTCCCCAGCCACCAGGGGGTGGCCGGGTGTCCATACTTGGTCCCCAGCTGCCCCATGGGCGGGTGTCCACACACGGTCCCCAGCCGTCTGGGGGCGGCCGGGTGTCCATAAATGGTCCCAAGCCGCCCCTATTTCTCCTGTCACCTTCCCACACACTTTTCTTAGCCTGGGCTGCTTTTTGGGAGGCATTGGACGAGCCCACCAGAGAACCAGACTCCTCCGGTGGGCTCTGGCTTCTCCATCAGGGGAGTTGAGAGTGCCAAGATGAGGAGCATGATGATGATGATAGAAGTTAACATCTGCTTTGTTTTATTTTAATGCAAGCGTAAGTGTGCAGCCTGCCACCCACCCACCCCCAGGCTGCAATGCCATACTGCTAGCTTGCACTTGAAATGGGGCCTTTTAGTTTGGAGTAGGCCGAAGCTGGCCACTACCTCATGGCTGCTTCAGCGGCCTGGTATCCATACTCAGTCCCTAGCCGCCCGGCGGCCGGGTGTCCACACTCGGTCCCCAGCCGCCAGGGGGTGGCCGGGTGTCCAAACTCGGTCCCCAGCCGCCCCGCGGCCGGGTGTCCACACACGGTCCCCAGCCACCTGGGGGCGGCCGGGTGTCCATAAACGGTCCCCAGCCACCCCTATTTCTCCTGTCACCTTCCCACACACTTTTCTTAGCCTGGCCTGCTTTTTGGGAGGCATTGGACGAGCCCACCAGAGAACCAGACTCCTCCGGTGGGCCCTGGCTTCTCCATCAGGGGAGTTGAGAGTGCCAAGATGAGGAGCATGATGATAATGATAGAAGTTAGCATCTGCTTTGTTTTATTGGAATGCAAGCGCATGTATGTAGTAGCGGCTAGGCCTGAGGTGGTCAGCGTTTTGGCGCATATCCTACCTCCTCCGAGGATTGCTGGATGTTTTCCTGCTACTATCCCAGTTCTATGACTCCCATTAAAACAAAGCTTCAGGTGATGAATGATGGATGAGGTGGTGGCAAAGGAGAAAGAGCAGGAGGAACAGGGACCATTCACATCAATATCAGGCCAGTCAACCACACATGTCTTGTAGGATATGTTTCTGCACCAAAAGGAGCGGTTCGGCTACACAGTTATAGGGCATACAGTGAGTGCAATGCCTACCAAAAATTTAGAGGCACTCCAATGCCCCTTGGAAGTGACATGGAGGTCAGAGGGCCTTAACTAAACCATTTTTTCATTTATAGCAACTGGCTCTCCTGTGCACTGTTGGCCTAAGCAGTGAATGGAAGGCTTTCCAAAAATTATGAGGAACTGCAATGCCCCTTGAAACAGACGTGGATTACAGCGTACTAAAAAGCTTCTACCCATTATTGGGGAGTGGGTCTCCCTTAGTGTTCGCCTATGCATTGAAAAGCAAAAGCTGACTAAAATTAGGAGAAAATGCAATGCCCGTTGGAAGAGTCGTGGAGGTCGCAGTAGCTTAACAAGATGGTTTTAAAGCCCCTTGGAAAAGTGGTGGAGATCACAGTAGCTTAACAAGACGGTTTGAATGCCCCTTGGAAAAGTGGTGGAGGTCACAGTAGCTTAACAAGACGGTTTTAATGCCCCTCGGAAGAGACGTGGAGGTCGCAGTAGCTTAACAAGACGGTTTTAATGCCCCTTGGAAAAGTGGTGGAGGACGCAGTAGCTTAACAAGACGGTTTTAATGCCCCTTGGAAAAGTGGTGGAGGTCACAGTAGCTTAACAAGACGGTTTTAATGCACATTGGAAAAGTGGTGGAGGTCACAGTAGCTTAACAAGACGGTTTGAATGCCCCTTGGAAAAGTGGTGGAGGTTGCAGTAGCTTAACAAGACGGTTTTAATGCCCCTTACAAGAGCCATACAGTACAGCATCTTAAAAACATTATTCCCATTATTGGGGAGTGGGTCTCCCATAGTCTTTGCTTATGCCTTCCAAGCAAAAGCTGCCAAAAATCAGGACGGAGGAACTTGCAATGCCCCTTACAAGAGCCATGCAGTACAGCATATTACAAACATTATTCCCATTATTGGGGAGTGGGTCTCCCATAGTCTTTGCTTATGCCTTCCAAGCAAAAGCTGCCAAAAATTAGGACGGAGGAACTTGCAATGCCCCTTACAAGAGCCATGCAGTACAGCATATTACAAACATTATTCCCATTATTGGGGAGTGGGTCTCCTATAGTCTTTGCTTATGCCTTCCAAGCAAAAGCTGCCAAAAATTAGGACGAAGGAACTTGCAATGCCCCTTACAAGAGCCATGCAGTACAGCATATTACAAACATTATTCCCATTATTGGGGAGTGGGTCTCCCATAGTCTTTGCTTATGCCTTCCAAGCAAAAGCTGCCAAAAATTAGGACGGAGGAACTTGCAATGACCCTTACAAGAGCCATGCAGTACAGCATATTACAAACATTATTCCCATTATTGGGGAGTGGGTCTCCCATAGTCTTTGCTTATGCCTTCCAAGCAAAAGCTGCCAAAAATTAGGAGGAAATGCAATGTCCGTTCGAAGAGTCGTGGAGGTTAGAGTTAATTAAAAACAACATTTCAATGCCCCTTGGAAGAGCTGTGGAGTTCAGAGTGGTTTAACAAGACGCTTTTAATACCCCTCGGAAGAGACGTGGAGGTCGCAGTAGCTTAACAAGACGGTTTTAATGCCTCTTAGAAAAGTGGTGGAGGTCACAGTAGCTTAACAAGATGGTTTTAATGCCCCTCGGAAGAGAAGTGGAGGTCGCAGTAGCTTAACAAGACGGTTTTAATGCCCCTTGGAAGAGACGTGGAGGTCCCAGTAGCTTAACAAGACGCTTTTAATGCCACTTGGAAGAGACGTGGAGGTCGCAGTAGCTTAACAAGACGGTTTTAATGCCTCTTAGAAAAGTGGTGGAGGTCGCAGTAGCTTAACAAGATGGTTTTAATGCCCCTTTGAAAAGTGGTGGAGGTCGCAGTAGCTTAACAAGACGGTTTTAATGCCCCTTACAAGAGCCATACAGTACAGCATCTTAAAAATATTATTCCCATTATTGGGGAGTGGGTCTCCCACAGTCCACAGTCTTTGCTTATGCCTTCCAAGCAAAAGCTGACAAAAATAAGGACGGAGGAACTTTCAATAATGGCAACACGGACCACGGTCATCCTGGTGGTATAGCGGTGGTGGAGGCTGAGGATAAGGAGAAGAACATAAAACAGCCGATATGAGGAAGCGTATACCCATGTGTGGGTGTGAAGCGGTGCATGTGAATACACCTCCCGAAATAACAGTGGATTTGACTTTATGTTACTCTGCTGTCATTTGGTGGTGATGAGAAGTCTGGCCCAATCCAGCCCTTGTTTATTTTGATAAGAGTCAGCTTGTCAGCATTGTCAGTTGACAGGCGAGTGCGCTTATCAGTTATAATTCCCCCAGCGGCACTAAAAACACGCTCTGATAACACGCTAGCGGCAGGGCAGGCCAGGACCTACAGAGCGAGTTCATTCCAAGTGTCCAGCTTGGATACCCAATAATTAAAAGGCACAGAGGAATCAAGGAGGACGCTGGTATGGTCGGCAAGGTACTCCCTCACCATCTTTTGAAACTTTTCACTCCTTGTGAGAGTACCCCGCGCCTCAGGGTCAGTCCGAAGGGAGGGTCTGAGAAAACTGTCCCAGAACGTTGACAGTGTTCCCCTACCTCTGCTGAATTGGAGTTGCGTCTCTCTCGCATGTACGCCTTGGTTGGGCAACGAACTGTGACCTCTGCCGCTAGCGTGTTCAGATGGGAATTTTTTTAACAGTTCTGCAGCAAGGGCCTTCTGGTACTGCCTCATTTTTGTAGACCTCTCCACCTCAGGAATAAGAGAGTGAAAGTTCTCCTTGTAGCGGGGGTCTAAAAGTGTCACCAACCATTAATGACTGTCACCCAACATTTTGACAACGCGAGGGTCAAGGTTAAGGCAGCGTAACTGTCACGCTGTCTCTGTATACTGGAGGTAGGGGGCCTAAGCTGACCCTAAGCTGGGGCCCTGACTAATCCCTCAACCTGGAGGTACTGTTAAAGGTACAGAGGTCCAGGCCGCCAGCGTAACCCCTACCTCCTGAAGATCCCTGCACCTCAGTAATCTAGTCCTGAGAAGGACCCCGATCACAACCAAAGGGAACAAGAAATAATATGCCCAAACACAGTATTTAGACGAACGAGACAGTACAAGGGAAAAACCAAAACCACCTTGCATACAAACAACTTCTCAACTACAACAGAGGGAAAACCAACGGGAAAGGAGATAAATGATAAAGCGAGGAAAGGGAAAAAACACTTCCAAACACACTTATCTCAGCAACTCCAAACACCACGATCCGCTCTGTCAGTCTGAATGAAATGCTTTCACCGACACCTCCCAAACAGACCAGCAGGTATATGAAGGAGTCTCACTACAGAAGTATTGATTGCAGCTGGGCGAGGCTGGACCTCATCTAGCCCAGAGAGAGAGAGAGAATTAACTCCCTCACTGCCGAGAAACACAAAGCACCAACAAGTCAGCTGCGAGAAGTCAGGCTGTGTACTCGTGACGATCTTCGTGGCAACACACCCATGACAGTACCCCCCCTTCTACGAGGGGCCTCCGGACCCTCAGGGCCAGGTTTATCCGGGTGAGTCGTGTGGAAGGCCCGAACTAATCGGTCTGCGTTAATATCCGACGCAGGAACCCACATCCTCTCCTCAGGACCATACCCCTTCCAATGAACCAGGTACTGAAGGGACCGGCGATTAAAGCGTGAATCAATGACCCTCGATACCTGGAACTCCAAGTTACCATTGACAACCACTGGAGGGGGAGGTAAAAGTGACGGTACCACCGGCGCCACATACCTCTTAAGCAATGATCTGTGAAACACGTTGTGAATTTTAAACGTAGGGGGGAGGTCAAGACGGAATGCCACCGGATTAATAATAGAACTGATTCTGTACGGCCCGATGAACCTGGGACCCAGTTTCCAGGAGGGAACCTTAAGTTTTATATTCCTGGTAGACAACCATACCCGATCGTTCACACTTAGGTCCGGACCAGACACTCTCCTCCTATCAGCCATACGTTTGTATCGGTTCCCCATAGTATTCAGATTCTTCAGCACCCCTCTCCATACTGAAGCGAGTGATGAGGAAAATCGTTCCTCCTCAGGAACCCCCGAAGAGCCCCCCCCACTGAAAGTACAAAACTGGGGGTGAAAACCATATGCCCCAAAAAACGGGGACTTACCAGTGGACTCGCTCCGCCTATTATTAAGAGCAAACTCTGCCAGAGGTAAGAAAGAAGCCCAGTCCTCCTGGTTCTCTGACACAAAACACCGGAGATATGTCTCCAAGCTCTGGTTCATACGTTCCGTCTGACCATTGGTCTGAGGATGAAAAGCCGATGAGAATGACAACTGCATCCCCCGCCGTGCACAAAACGCCTTCCAGAACTTGGACACAAACTGAGACCCCCGATCAGACACCACCTCGGAGGGTACCCCGTGAAGCCTCACAATCTCCCCAATGAACACCTGCGCAAGAGTTTTAGCATTAGGGAGAGCCGGAAGAGCGATAAAATGTGCCATCTTGCTGAACCTGTCCACTACAACGAGTATGACCGTTTTACCCGAAGACGGAGGGAGGTCCGTAATAAAGTCCATAGACAGATGAGTCCAAGGACGCTCCGGGATCTTCAAAGGTAAGAGGGCCCCAGACGGACGGGTATGTGAGGTCTTAGAGCGCGCACAAACCCCACAGGACGCGACAAAAGTTACCACCTCCTTATGTAAATTAGGCCACCAAAACCGACGCGAGAGGAGATCCACAGTAGCTTTACTCCCCGGGTGTCCTGCAAAAACTGAGTTATGGTGTGCCTCGATCACCTTCTGTCGCAACTGATCTGGAACAAACAGTCTCCCTGGAGGTCCAACAGGGGCGTCCCCCTGAGCCTCCAATACCTCCTCCTCCAGCTCAGAGCATACTGCCGAAACCACCACCCCCTCCTGAAGGATAGGAATCGGGTCGTCCGTATTCCCGGCCCCCGGGAAACTACGAGATAAGGCATCCGCCTTTACATTTTTTGACCCAGGACGATATGTAACGACAAAATTAAACCTGGTAAAAAACAATGACCACCTAGCTTGTCTGGGATTCAGACGTTTCGCGGACTCCAGATATAGCAGGTTCTTGTGATCGGTGATGACGGTGACCGGATGAACAGCCCCCTCCAGAAAATGGCGCCACTCCTCAAAAGCTAACTTAATGGCCAAGAGTTCCCTATTGCCGACATCGTAATTCCTCTCAGCGGACGACAATTTTTTAGAGAAAAAGGCGCACGGATGCCACTTACCAGGGGACGAACCCTGTGACAATACTGCTCCCACCCCTACCTCGGAAGCGTCTACCTCTATAATGAATGGCTGAGACGCATCAGGTTGAATGAGTATGGGCGCCGAGGCAAAACATTTTTTCAAAGAAGAGAATGCTTGACAAGCCTTGTCAGACCACCTAGAAAAATCCGTCCCCTTTTTAGTCATGTCAGTGAGAGGCTTAACCATGGACGAGAAATTACGAATGAACTTCCGGTAATAATTAGCAAACCCCAGGAAACGTTGTAGTGCCTTAAGATTCTCTGGCCGATCCCACTCAAGAACTGCCCGCACTTTCCCAGGGTCCATACGAAAACCGGACGCTGAAACCAGGAAGCCTAAAAACTGGAGTTCCTGTACGGCGAACACACACTTTTCCCACTTGGCATACAGTTTATTATCCCGCAAGATCTGTAACACCTGCCTAACGTGCTCCTGATGAGACACCAGATCCGGCGAGTAAATTAGGATATCATCCAGATATATGACAACAAACTGTCCCACCAAGCGGCGAAAAATGTCATTAACAAAGTGTTGGAACACCGCCGGGGCATTAGTCAGACCGAATGGCATGACAAGGTTCTCATAATGCCCCTCCGGAGTGTTAAACGCCGTCTTCCACTCATCCCCCTCCTTCATCCTAATCAGATTGTACGCCCCCCTGAGATCCAACTTAGAAAACCATTTGGCGCCCACGATCTGATTAAAGAGATTGGGAATAAGTGGGAGCGGATACGGATCTCGGACCGTAATCCGATTAAGTTCACGGAAATCCAGGCAAGGGCGTAGGCCTCCATCTTTCTTCTTAACAAAGAAGAACCCCGCAGCCACCGGTGAAGATGAAGGTCTAATATGCCCCTTAGCCAGACTTTCTGAGATATAATCCTTCATGGCCTGCCTCTCAGGACCAGAAAGGTTATACAACCTAGCTTTAGGTAACTTGGCCTCAGGGAGCAGTTTTACAGAACAGTCATACACGCGATGAGGAGGTAGTTCCTGACACCCTTTCTCCGAGAATACATCCTCAAAGTCCGCCAGAAATGGAGGTAAGACCCAAGGAGTAACCGCACCGATGACCGTGTTCATGCAGTTTTTATTACAGAATTTACTCCATTGGCTTATCTCCCTGGTTTGCCAATTAATAACCGGGTTATGCTTAGCTAACCAAGGAAGGCCCAACACAATAGGAGTGGGAAGACCCTCCAACACGTAGCAAGACAACAGTTCTTTATGTATTGCCCCCACTTGAAGTTTTACGTCATGCACAACTTGCAAAAAACTTCCCTGCCCGAGAGGCCTGGCATCGATCGAGAATATGGGGATGGGTTTAGCCAACTCACTCAACCGCATACCTTGAACCCGGGCAAACCGAGCATCAACCAGATTAGCCCCGGCCCCACTATCCAGAAGAACAGATATCCTCTCAGTTCTCGTACCCACCACCACCTCCGCCGGTACGAGAAACTGAGACGAACCTAGGGACGAAATACCTACTCCCAGATTGCCGTCCACCACACAACCTGGGATCAACAGTTTTCCGACGACTCTTCACTCTGCAAGGGACGGGATGGACACCCCCCAATAAAATGTCCCTTTCTCCCGCAGAAGAAACACCTTCCTGCCTTATGGCGCACCACCGGTCCCCTCCCCCGAAATGATGTCCCTCCTAATTGCATAGGCTCCTCTGGACTGACCAGGGGAACCACCATATGAGGGGACCTTGTAGGAGGTGGAGTCATCACAGGGGGTAGAGTTATCCCGCACCTCTCCCGAAGCCGTCTGTCCACGCGAATAGCGAGGGCCATAGCGGCTTCCAGAGACACGGGAGAGTCATACTGTGCCAACACATCCTGTAATTTGTCGGATAAACCATGACAAAACTGGCTCCTAAGAGCCGGGTCATTCCACTGGGTGTCCGTGGCCCACCTACGGAACTCCGAACAGAATTCCTCCGCCGGACGATCTCCCTGCTGGATCCTACGTAACTTAGACTCAGCAAGGGAGATCCGATCTGGGTCATCATATACGAGTCCCAGGGCAGCGAAAAACCTATCCACTGACTGGAGAGCCGGGGAACCCGGGGGAAGAGAGAACGCCCAAGATTGTGGGTCCCCTTGTAGGAGCGAGATGACAATTCCCACCCTTTGTTCTTCACTCCCCGATGACCGAGGCCGCAGCCGAAAGTACAATTTACATGCCTCCCGGAAAACAAAAAACTTGTCCCGCCCCCCAGTGAACCTATCAGGGAGAGCTACTTTAGGTTCTGGTCCGGCTTGCTCCTGAGGATGCCAAACCTTGGACCTAACGTCCGCCAGCTCCATGGACAAACTCTGCAATTGCCGAGCTAGACCGGCTACTGGATCCATAGTAGCTGGAGAAAAACTAAGTGGGTCGGTGAAAATGTCACGCTGTCTCTGTATACTGGAGGTAGGGGGCCTAAGCTGACCCTAAGCTGGGGCCCTGACTAATCCCTCAACCTGGAGGTACTGTTAAAGGTACAGAGGTCCAGGCCGCCAGCGTAACCCCTACCTCCTGAAGATCCCTGCACCTCAGTAATCTAGTCCTGAGAAGGACCCCGATCACAACCAAAGGGAACAAGAAATAATATGCCCAAACACAGTATTTAGACGAACGAGACAGTACAAGGGAAAAACCAAAACCACCTTGCATACAAACAACTTCTCAACTACAACAGAGGGAAAACCAACGGGAAAGGAGATAAATGATAAAGCGAGGAAAGGGAAAAAACACTTCCAAACACACTTATCTCAGCAACTCCAAACACCACGATCCGCTCTGTCAGTCTGAATGAAATGCTTTCACCGACACCTCCCAAACAGACCAGCAGGTATATGAAGGAGTCTCACTACAGAAGTATTGATTGCAGCTGGGCGAGGCTGGACCTCATCTAGCCCAGAGAGAGAGAGAGAGAGAATTAACTCCCTCACTGCCGAGAAACACAAAGCACCAACAAGTCAGCTGCGAGAAGTCAGGCTGTGTACTCGTGACGATCTTCGTGGCAACACACCCGTGACAGTAACATAAAGTCAGCCACACGTGCCAGACTGGTAACGGGCAAGACTTCCGTGTCCTCACCAAGATGACGACTGACCATGCTCTCCTCCTCCTCCCCCCTGTCCTCAGGCCACCCACGCTGAACCGACGGTATGACAGTTGTACAGGTACTACCATCTACAGCGCATGATACAAGCTCCTGTTCTTCCTCCTCCTCCTTCTCTCCCTCATTGTCCCCCAATGCACGTTGGGATGAGATGAGGCTGGGCTGTGTGTAATCGACCGCTACGGATTCTTGATCCATCTCATCATACTCTGGCTGCAATGCCTCCTCTTTAATTCTCTGCAGAGAGCGTTGCAAAAGACAGACAAGTGGGATGTTGACGCTAATGATGGTGTCATCGCCACTCACCATCTTGGTGGACTCCTCAAAGTTTGTCAAGATGGTACATATGTCATACATCCAGGTCCACTCCTGAGGTCTTATGTGTGGAGTCTGACCTGAATATCGACGGCCTTGTTGCAGCTGGTACTCCACAACTGCTCTCTTCAGCTCACAAATCCTTTGCAACATGTGGAGGGTAGAGTTCCAATGTCTGGGGACATCACACACCAGTCGGTGTGACGGAAGCTGCAAACGCTGCTGCAACACAGCAAGGGCGGCGGAAGCTGTAGCCGACTTGCGAAAATGAGCTGACAGGCGGCGTACTTTGACGAGCAGATCTGGCAACTCGGGGTACGATTTAAGAAACCGTTGAACCACGAGGTTAAGCACATGAGCCAGGCATGGTACGTGTGTGATCTTGCCTCACCTCAGAGCCGCCACTAGGTTACGGCCATTGTCACACACGACCATGCCTGGATGTAGGTTCAGCGGTTTCAGCCACAGATCTGCCTGCTCTTTCACAGCTGTCAACAACTCACAAGCAGTGTGAGGTTTCTCACCTAAGCTTATGAGTTTCAGCACAGCCTGTTGCCGCTTGGTGGAGGCAGTACTGCAGTGCTTCCAGCTTGTAACTGATGTGGTGATATCTGAGATGGAGGCTGAACATGAGGATGATGATGCGCAGTAGCTGTACACTGTGAGGGCAACTCTGACTGACATAGGGCCCGCAATCCTCGGTGTGGGGAGGTTGTGTTCCGTCCCAAGGTCTGACTGGGTCCTGGCTTCCACTATGTTTACCCAGTGTGCCGTCAGGGAGATGTACCGTCCTTGGCCACAAGCACTTGTCCACGTGTCCGTTGTCAGGTGGACTCTCCCAGTAACTGTGTTGTTGAGGGCACGACAGAAGTTTTGGGACACGTGCTTGTGTAGTGCGGGGATGGCACACTGGGCAAAATAGTGTTGGCTGGGGATCGAGTACTGAGGAACGGCCACCGCCATAAGGTTGCGGAAGGATTCCGTCTCCACCAGCCTAAAAGGCAGCATTTCCAACGCAGGCAGTCGTGAAATGTGCGAATTTAGGACTGTGGCCTGTGGGGCATTGGCTGCGAATTTCCGCTTTCGTTCAAAGGTCTGGGATATGGACAATTGAACGCTGCGGTGGAATGTGGACATGGACGTTGATGCTGTTTCTTGAGAAACTGCCATAACAAGTGAAGACTGAGAGGAGAGGGCATCTTTGCATGCAGTATGGGCAGGGGATTGCCTTGCACACACAACAGGGGGTTCTATTGCACGCACAACAGCGGAAGAAGCAGTGGTGACATCCGCTGACACTGGTCGTGGACCCTGGGGTTCACCCCACAAAGTCGGGTGCTTTGCTGCCATGTGCCTGATCATGCTGGTGGTGGTCAGGCTGGTAGTTTTGTCACCTCTGCTGATGCTGGCATGGCAGGTGGTACAAATGGCCTTTTTGGGGTTATCAGCAGAGTCTTTAAAAAAACGCTCTCTGCAGAGAGCGTTGCAAAAGACAGACAAGTGGGATGTTGACGCTAATGATGGTGTCATCGCCACTCACCATCTTGGTGGACTCCTCAAAGTTTGTCAAGATGGTACATATGTCATACATCCAGGTCCACTCCTGAGGTCTTATGTGTGGAGTCTGACCTGAATATCGACGGCCTTGTTGCAGCTGGTACTCCACAACTGCTCTCTTCAGCTCACAAATCCTTTGCAACATGTGGAGGGTAGAGTTCCAATGTCTGGGGACATCACACACCAGTCGGTGTGACGGAAGCTGCAAACGCTGCTGCAACACAGCAAGGGCGGCGGAAGCTGTAGCCGACTTGCGAAAATGAGCTGACAGGCGGCGTACTTTGACGAGCAGATCTGGCAACTCGGGGTACGATTTAAGAAACCGTTGAACCACGAGGTTAAGCACATGAGCCAGGCATGGTACGTGTGTGATCTTGCCTCACCTCAGAGCCGCCACTAGGTTACGGCCATTGTCACACACGACCATGCCTGGATGTAGGTTCAGCGGTTTCAGCCACAGATCTGCCTGCTCTTTCACAGCTGTCAACAACTCACAAGCAGTGTGAGGTTTCTCACCTAAGCTTATGAGTTTCAGCACAGCCTGTTGCCGCTTGGTGGAGGCAGTACTGCAGTGCTTCCAGCTTGTAACTGATGTGGTGATATCTGAGATGGAGGCTGAACATGAGGATGATGATGCGCAGTAGCTGTACACTGTGAGGGCAACTCTGACTGACATAGGGCCCGCAATCCTCGGTGTGGGGAGGTTGTGTTCCGTCCCAAGGTCTGACTGGGTCCTGGCTTCCACTATGTTTACCCAGTGTGCCGTCAGGGAGATGTACCGTCCTTGGCCACAAGCACTTGTCCACGTGTCCGTTGTCAGGTGGACTCTCCCAGTAACTGTGTTGTTGAGGGCACGACAGAAGTTTTGGGACACGTGCTTGTGTAGTGCGGGGATGGCACACTGGGCAAAATAGTGTTGGCTGGGGATCGAGTACTGAGGAACGGCCACCGCCATAAGGTTGCGGAAGGATTCCGTCTCCACCAGCCTAAAAGGCAGCATTTCCAACGCAGGCAGTCGTGAAATGTGCAAATTTAGGACTGTGGCCTGTGGGGCATTGGCTGCGAATTTCCGCTTTCGTTCAAAGGTCTGGGATATGGACAATTGAACGCTGCGGTGGAATGTGGACATGGACGTTGATGCTGTTTCTTGAGAAACTGCCATAACAAGTGAAGACTGAGAGGAGAGGGCATCTTTGCATGCAGTATGGGCAGGGGATTGCCTTGCACACACAACAGGGGGTTCTATTGCACGCACAACAGCGGAAGAAGCAGTGGTGACATCCGCTGACACTGGTCGTGGACCCTGGGGTTCACCCCACAAAGTCGGGTGCTTTGCTGCCATGTGCCTGATCATGCTGGTGGTGGTCAGGCTGGTAGTTTTGTCACCTCTGCTGATGCTGGCATGGCAGGTGGTACAAATGGCCTTTTTGGGGTTATCAGCAGAGTCTTTAAAAAAATTCCAGACTCTGGAAGACCTACAGGTTGTACTTGCAACGTCCCTCGTGTTGGTGTTACGGGGAACTGTTGCCTGCTTTCTGTGTGCGGCCACCACACTGCTTCTTCCTGCCTGTTGGGGTAGCCTGCCTCCCTCACCCTGTGTGCTGCTGGCCTCGCTCTGCATGTCCTCCTGCCACGTTGGGTCAGATACTAGATCATCCACCACCTCCTCCTCTTCCACTTGCGCACCACGATCCTCCTCCTCACTTCCTGGCAATTGTGTCTCGTCATCGTCCACCTCTTGTGACAAATTGCCAGCGTCGACTTCCTGTGGCCGTGGCTGTTCAAATATTTGGGCATCGCTACATGGGATCTCCTCTTCCACCACTTCAAGCAGAGCAGGCGAGGGGCACATATCTGGAAATGGACCAGTGAACAGCTCTTCAGAGTGTCCAAGTGTGGGATCAGTTGCTGTCTGACGACACTCGGCATGGTGGGAGGAAGGAGCATCAGGGTGAGGAGGAGTATGCAGTCGAGACTCACGGCTACTAAGATTTGACAGTGTGGAATATAGACCAGAGGTGGTGGTGCCCAGGTAACTGGAAGTATTATCTGCTATCCAATTAATAACCTGTTCACACTGATCAGTTCACAATACTGGTGTTGTTCTGTGCTTCCCTAGTAATTCAGTCAAGAAGTGGGAGCGAGAAGATGTGGCTGTTGGTTGTGGCACATTTTCACCTTGGCCACGGCCCCGTCCTCTGCACGCACCATCACCAGAACGTCCAGTTCCACGTCCCTTGCCATGCGCCTTGCCCATTGTAAAGGAAGTAAAATAGCTTACACTCGCACTATCAATGGAAAAAGGGTAATAAAAAGTAGATTAGAAGAGGAAAACCACAGTTCTATTTCTCTGGCCTACACCCGACTCTTTTAAACAATCTGATCAATCAGGAGACACTATTACTGTTTTTCTTTACGGAAAAAAATACCAAAAGCTGGATAATAGAGATTTTTTACAGTGGGACTGCAAAAACACAGTTATAATTTACTGGTGTATACCAGACTCTTTTCAACAGATATATTTGTGTCTGAACAATCAGGAGACACTATTACGGTTTTTCTTTACGGAAAAAATACCAAAAGCTGGATAATAGAGATTTTTTACCGTGGAACTGCAAAACCACAGTTCTATTTCTCGGGTCTACACCAGACTATTTTCAACAGATATATTTGTGTCTGAATAATCAGGAGATACTATTACTGTTTTTCTTTACGGAAAAAATGGCAAAAGCAGGATAATAGAGATTTTTTACCGTGGGACGGCAAAACCATAGTTATAATTTACTGGTGTATACCAGACTTTTTTAAATAGATACATTTGCCGCTGAACAGTGAGCGACACACTCAAACTGTTTTTTTTTAGGTAAAAATGGCCCAAAAGTGGATAATACAGAGGTTTGAACCGCGGATCTGCAAAACCACACTTCTATTTCTCTGGCCTACACCAGACTCTTTTAAAAAATATATTTGTGTCTGAACTGTCACAGACACACTTTTTTTTTTTTTTTGGGGGGGGGGGGCACCAAAAGGTTAATAAGATGGGTATTTGTACAGTGTGAAGGAGGAAAAAAGAGGATTTAGATGAAAAAAAAAAGACCTGGAGCTAAGTCCAGCAATTTCAGCAACAGGAGCACACAGGACTGTAATGCAGCGTTTGCTGGTATAACCACTGCGTCTCCTATACAGCCAGCCTGCATGATATCTGGGATGGATATTAGTCCTGAGAAGGACTGTTTGTTTGATCTGGCAGCCTTTAAAGACCCTACACTAACTATTTTGCAGTATATATCTCTCCCTAAATCAGCAGGGCTGTCCCTACACTGTCTGATCCCAGCCGTCTGTGTCCAAGATGGCGGCGCCCGGTTTTAAATACTCGAGGTGAAGCTGTGCGGCC
The DNA here is from genome assembly GCF_046119375.1 of Phyllobates terribilis. Classification (NCBI taxonomy): domain Eukaryota; kingdom Metazoa; phylum Chordata; class Amphibia; order Anura; family Dendrobatidae; genus Phyllobates; species Phyllobates terribilis. The sequence goes on from NW_027362765.1 coordinate 43,346,176, forward strand.
AGCCAATCAATGTAATGCCCACAACCAACATGGCTGCGGCATTACAGTGACTGGCTGGCAATCCCTGCATGTTCATTGGCTCTGTAAAGAGCGCCAAACATGCAGGGCGGAGACCCGAGCTCCCGCCCGAGTAACCCGGAAATGCTTGGTGCTCGCCGAACATCCCGAGTAGCGTGATGCTCGGGCAAGTACCGAGCAGTGTTGAGCATGTTCGCTCAACACTAGTAGCCACCTATTTAAGGAAGTGATGTAGCGTCACTAATTACCTGGACCTGTGGAAGCGCTTGATTCAGCGTGAAACAGCTGTCGTCCGTCATCCTCCTCCTCCCCGCACTCCATCATTTTTACCTTGATATGAAATAAAGGATTATTTCTTTTAATGGTACGGTGAGTGCAGTTTTCCTTTTTCTTCATTGTTATGCTATCTTTATGCCTGTATTGCTCTGCTATTCATTGGTATATATATATCTCAGTCATCTGCTGTGTTTTAACCCTTCTGAAGTCTGCATTGCATCTTCATACCTGTATTGCTCTGCTATTCATTGATATATATACAGAGTGCCTTGTGAAAGTATTTGGCCCCCTTGAACTTTTCTACCTTTTGCCACATTTCTGGCTTCAAACATAAAGATATAAAATTCTAATTTTTTGGGGAAGAATCAACAACAAGTGGGACACAATTGTGAAATGGAACGAAATTTATTGGATATTTTAACTTTTTTAAAAAAATTAAAAACTGAAAAGTGGGGCGTGCAATATTATTCGGCCCCTTTACTTTCAGTGCAGCAAACTCACTCTAGAAGTTCAGTGAGGATCTCTGAATGATCCAATGTTGTCCTAAATGACTGGTAATGATAAATAGCATCCACCTGTGTGTAATCAAGTCTCCGTATAAATGCACCTGCTCTGTGATAGTCTCATAGTCTCAGGGTTCTGTTTCAAGTGCAGAGAGAATCATGAAGACCAAGGAACACACCAGGCAGGTCCGAGATACTGTTGTGGCGAAGTTTAAAGCCGGATTTGGATACAAAAAGATTTCCCAAGTTTTAAACATCTCAAGGAGCACTGTGCAAGCGATCATATTGAAATGGAAGGATTATCAGACCACTGCAAATCTACCAAGACACGGCCGTCCCTCTAAACTTTCATCTCGAACAAGGAGAAGACTGATCAGAGATGCAGCCAAAAATCTGTTTTATTAAACATTAACCAAACATTAATTATTGATTATTATATATTTTGCAACTCAAAAAATATAATTGAATTAGAAGAAAACATAATATAGAAAATGTCCACAGTTCCAATGAGATCACCTCTTTCAATATCAATTCACATTGTAATACCTTGAACATCATATTGTTTATGTACTAATCACCAATAAGAGGTTCTTATATTGAGGTAACTTCTATATTATGTCTGAAGAAATTATATAAAGAGAAAGAAAAAGAGAGAGAAAAGACCTAGGGACGAGGGATGGGGAGGGGGGGGGGAGGTCCTTATGCCCATGTAGCTGATTATGAGCACAATCACATAAATCTGTTGACACTATTAAAACAGGGTATGAAAATCTTGTGAATCCTGAAACAGAATCCATCTGCTCCAAACCCTTCTGAATTTATTGTTGGTGCCATTACATTCTGCAGAAAGTTCTTCCATCCTACATAAATTCACCATTTCATTGTACCAATCCAATATGCTAGGTGGGTTTTTAAGTTTCCAAAACCGTGGGATTACCGTCCGTGCCGCTGTTAAGCAAAATCGAAGTAGGTCTTTCTTTTGAGTACCTATTGAAGAAGGGAGAATTGACAGGAGAGCTATTTGGGGAGACCTTGTTACTCTCTTACCTGTGATACATTGGTAATTATTATACCTTCTCCCAAAATGGTTTAATTCTAGAACACTCCCACCAGATATAAATCATGGAACCCACTTCACATTCACATCTTCAACACATTTCTGAGACTAGGGAATATTGCATGTAATTTAGATGGGTAGTGATACCATCGTGTAAGTATTTTCTAGTTCTTCTCTTGTGCACTCCCAGCATTAGTGAGCTTATGTGTGAAGAGAAACTCTTTTGCCCATTCAAGAGGTGACAAACTAATCCCCAAGTCCCTCTCCCATGCCAGCTGATATGCCAGCTTCTCCATTCCCTCCTCTCCTCCCAATCCCTCATAGATCACAGAAATAGCGTGAGTCGGTCCATTTTCCTGAAGGAACATGTTCTCAAAGAAGGTGTAGTTTGAGAGCGAATTTACATTAGGGCTATGTGCTACTAGAAAGGATCGCATTTGCGAGTATTCAAACCATTTGATTTTCACATTTGGAGATTTTGATTGTAAATATACAAAAGAAGGTATCATACCATTTTCCAATATTTGAAACAATCAGGTGTCCTCCACTACCCTCCGACCGAGGAAGGACCCGCGTAGATATCCGGGTAGAAAGGAAGGGTTCTAAAATATTGATGTGAGTGGACTAATAGTTTTATCTGGAAACACTTTTTTCCTCAGGGAATGCCATGTTCTAAGTGTTTCCCTAGTTAATTTGCACTTGACCAAGGTCACTGAGTCTTCTTGACACCATGGTAGATGTCTTAAAGGGACCTTTAAGCCTTCCTGTTCCACTCCCACCCATTGTTTAGTGTCTGCATAAAAGCGTCAATATAGGATCCTCAGCAAGGCAGAGGCCTGAAAATATCTCTTGAAATTTGAAGGCTTGCACCACCCATTGATTTGTGACGAGAAAGTGAATGTTTATGCCAGGTTTAATCTTACCCCAAATTAATTTAATCATAGCTGACCTTAGTTTACGAAAGAAACTATGGGGAGGAGAGATCTGGACTGTTTGAAAAATGTACAAGAAACGAGGTAAAATGTTTATTTTGATAGCGTTCATTCTTCCAAACCAAGATAGCTTCAATTTACCATGTTTCAATAGATCTCCATATGTTCTATTCAGTAATGCTTGATGGTTAAGCTCAAATTATTTATTAGGATCCGAGGAAATATGGACCCCTAAATATTTCAATGATTTTTTTCTGCCATTTAAATGGAAATTTAGTCATAACTTGTGAGACTTCAGTCTGTGGGAGAGATATGTTCAAGGCCTCTGATTTAGAGAAATTGACTTTAAAATTACTGACTGATCCAAACCTATCAAATTCTTTTAGAATCATTGGAAATGTTATTTTTTGTTTGGGATATATAGAGAAGTAAATCATCTGCATACATAGCTGCTTTATAGGACTTAGGGCATTGGCAAGATGCTCCATTACCACTACACATAGCAATGGAGATAGGGGGCACCCTTGTCTAGTTCCATTGTTAATTGCAAATGGAGCAGAAAGAGAATTATTTACTCTCACTCTTGCTGTTGGCCTTTTATATAGTGCCATAATTTTCTGTAGGTAGCAAGGACCCAAACCTATATGTCTTAAAGCTTCCTCCATGAACCTCCAGTGAACTCTATCGAAAGCCTTCTCTGCATCTATAGATAGAAGACCTAGTGGAGTGGACCCAATTCTTGCTTTAGAAATAATGAGTAATGTCTTAATGGTATTGTCCCTAGTTTCTCGTCCTTTGACAAAGCCTACTTGATCATTATTAACTAAAGAGGGGAGTAAAGGAGCTAACCTATCGGCCAAGATTTTTGAAAAATCCGTGTGGAAGAAAGGGTGGTGGTGGTGGCGGCTAAGTGACTGGAAGCATTATCTGCTATCCAACCAATAACCTTTTCACACTGCTCTGTGTTCAATAGTGGTGTTCTGCGGTCCTCTATTAATTGAAACAGGAAGGTCGAGCGAAAAGATGTGGGTGTTTGTTGCGGCACAATTTCAGCTTAGCCTCGGCCTCTGCATGCACCATCACCATCACATCCAGTTCCCCGTCCCTTGCCACGCGCCTTGCCCATTTTAAATAGAAGACAATATCTTCCACGCTCACTAAAAATGGCTGAATTTGGAGCGAACTTATATGTGATCCGTGTGACTGACAAACCACAGTTTTAAATAGCTGGCCTGTAGGCAACTATTTTTAACAGCGCCGACCTTGTGTCAATAAGTTCGCTGACACACTGCAACAAAATTTCAATGGAAGCAAGAAATGGCATTATTTTCAGCACAATTATATGTGATCCGTGTGACGGACAAACCACAGTTTTAAATAGCTGGATTTTTAACACTGTAATATGGAAAGGACCTGGCTGTATTCTGCAGTGCCAACAAGCAAATGGCGTAGAAAAACGATGTTCTCTGGATTGCTTTTTAAGCAAAAAATCAGGATTAAGATAGAAAAAAATTATTCCTGGCCCCTGATACCTGGGCTATTTCTACAAATATCTGTAAAAGCACCAGCAGACAGAACTGGAATGGACCCTCTTGCTATGTGCACTGCAGTCTGCTATATTCCCTGCCTGCCTGCCTAGCACTGATATCTCTGCAGCTGGTTTAGTCCTCAGAAGGACTGTCAGTTGAGATGGATATGTAGAGAATGATTTAGAATACCTACACTAACTAATAAACCACCAAATCTCTCCCTAACTAAGCAGCACCTCTCCCTACACTGCCTGATTGTGGAGTAGACTGTGACGAGCACGGCGGCGCCAGGTCTGATATAGACCTGATGACGCTGTGTGGCCAGCCAATCACTGTAATGTCACAACCAACATGGCTGCGGCATTACAGTGCAGACAATCCCTGCATGTTGATTGGCGCCCTAAAGAGCACCAAACATGCAGAGAGGGGACCCGAGCTCCCGTCGAGCAACCCCGGAAATACTCGGCAAGAACCAAGCATCTTGAGCAGTGAGTTTCTCGGGCGAGCTCCGAGCAGTAGCGAGCATGCTCGCTGATCACTAATAGGCACATCACAGCCACCTCCACATATTCCAATGTATTTTTCACTGCTGCTTCGTCAGGGAGTGAGGTGGAGGAGGAAGGAGAGGTATTTTATAGGGTGATTATAGGTGTAATTACTTAGAAATCAAGCATGCCATATTATCAGGTGCCACCACTGGCTCAAGCGCCCAGACGTAAGTCACCAAAGTGTGACCTCGGTCACAGTTCCGTGACCCACATCACGGCATCAGGCGCGATGTGGAGAGGTATAAAATACCTCTCCTTCCTTCTCCTCTATTTTTTATGTCTATGCACTGTGCACTTTTTCATCTATTACTGAGTGCACTCATCCCCCTTCCCAACAATTTTTAGCTTTTCCTACTCCACTTTTCCCTTTTTCCTCCCATTTCTTTTATCATGTTATGTGTGTTCTATGTCTTTTAAATTTGATATAAAAAAGAGACAACTCTTATTCTTTGCCTAATTTTTAGATTTATATGCGGGTATATCTTTAGGCTCTTATATATATATTTAAAATTTTGGTATATTCTTCTTGTGTAGGTTTACCATAGAAACCAACCTTCACATTTTTGGATCCCGGCCTGAAAGTGATAGAGAAACTGAACCTAGAGAAAATCAAGGACCATCTGGCCTGTCTGGGGGTTAACCATTTAGCTGCTTCAGTGTAAGCTAAATTCTTATAATCTGCCTCCTCCAAAAAAAGTCTTAATAATGCCTTATGTATTAATAATGTCTTATCAAATAATGTCTTATTTAATGCCTCAAAGGCTAATTTAACTCACGATTCCCAACATCCATAGTTTCTTTTGGCAAATGACATTTTCTAGAAAAAAAAAGTTGGTCAGAATTTTGGACCCCTGAGATAATATGGCCTACCCCGACCTCCGAAGCATCCACATCCACAATGAATGGTTCCTGAAGATCGGGCTGCATTAAAACAGGAGCTGACATGAAACACTCTATCAATATTTTAAAAGCCCTAATAGTCTCTGGTGACCAAACCTTGAGATTCACCCCCTTACATGTGAGGTCAGTAAGAGGTTTAGTATTCTGAAAAAAAACCCTAATGAATTGTCTATAATAGTTGTCGAATCCTAGAAAACGTTGCAACCCTTTAAGGTCATTAGGTTGGACCCAATCTGTAATGTCCTGCACCTTTCCAGGATCCATCTTAAACCCTTCAGCCGATAAAATAAAAAGCAGGAATGAAATTTCATGATCAGATAAAATAGATTTCTCTAATTTAACAAACAAAGAGTTCTCCCTCAACCTTTGTAATACTATATGGACATGGTGAGAATGCAAATCAGGCGAAAAAAATAAAATATCACAAAGGTAAATCACATAAATCTTCCAATGAAATCAGAAAAAATATCCTTAATAAAGTTTTGAAATACTACTTGTGCATTGGTTAACCGAAATGGCATGACAAGATTCTCAAATAAACCCTTAGATGGTAAAATATATGCAGAGGGGTTTGGAGACATTTACATTTACTGTTCGGGTAAGAATACAAGGAGAGAACAACGGAAAGGACACCATTGTAGGCATTTACTACAGGCCACCTGGGCATACTGAAGATATGGATGAACTCTTTAATGTATCAAATGACCAAGTTCTCCAAAAAATATGACGTAGTGGTCATGGGAGATTTCAACTATCCAGACATTTGTTGGGAATCTCTCGCAAATTCTTATCCTCTCTTGCTGACAACTTTATCTTCCAAAAGGTAGGGGAGAAAACAAGTGGATCTGCTACTTTGGATCTAATCCTTATAAACTGGGAGGAAATGGTTGAGGAGGTAAAAGTGGCTGGGACCCTAGGAGTCAGCGATCATGCTATTATTGAATTTTGGGTAACTAGAGGAGGAAGACATGTGAAGACTCAAACTTCAAGGTTAGATTTCAGAAAGGCAGATTTTAAGCAACTCAGAAAGAGAATAGGAGGGATCCAATGGCTGAATGTCCTTAAGGACAAAAATGTCCAGGAAGGATGGGAAATTTTTAAAAATGAGATTCTCAAAGCACAATCGTTAATAATCCCGAAAGGTAGGAAGAATGGGAAGCATTTAAGGAAACCAGGATGGATGAACGCAGAATGTAACCACATGCTAAAAAGAAAGAAATGTTTATCAAATGGAAAGAGGGAGGCATATCTAAAGAAGATTATAATGCAGTCTGCAGAACCTGCAGGGCACGTATCAGGTTAGCTAAAGCTGACAATGAATTAAGGCTTGCAAGAGATGTCAAAAGCAATAAAAAAGGATTTTGGGGGTATGTCAAAAGTAAAAGAAAAGTCAAAGATGCTATAGGATTTTTACAGGATGAAAATGGTGAAATGGTAAGAAAGGATGTTGAGAAGGCCGAACTTTTTAATTTTGCATCAGTTTTCTCTCAGAAAGAAAATGTAACATCAACTGATCTTCACTGTCCTATTAAAGGAATAGAAGTATCCAGGTTATCTGTAAACAGAAAGATTGTGAGGGAATATTTAGCTAACATAAATGAGTTCAAGTCTCCAGGTCCAGATGAATTACACCCCAGAGTACTGAAGGAGATCGTAGAAGAAATTTTAGAACCACTCTCCATAATCTTTGAAAATTCTTGGAGAACAGGAGAAGTCCCAGAAGACTGGAGAAGAGCAAATGTTGTTCCTATCTTCAAAAAGGGGAAGAAGGTGGACCCAGGGAACTATAGGCCAGTGAGTCTGACTTCTATACCAGGAAAGATCTTTGAACAAATTATTAAACAACATGTAAGTAAGTACCTTGATAAGAATGAAGTGATTAACCAGAGTCAGCATGTGTTTGTAACTAACAAGTCATGTCAGACTAACTTAATTTCCTTCTATGACAGAATCACTGACTGGGTGGATCAGGGAAATGATGTAGATATAGTATATCTTGACTTCAGCAAAGCATTTGACAAAGTATCTCACACCATCCTTATTGAAAAAATGACCAAGTATGGAATGGACAAGGCAACTGTTAGGTGGATTCATAACTGGCTTAGTGATCGGACTCAAAGAGTGGTCGTAAATGGCTTCACATTCAGTTGGATGAATGTCTCAAGTGGGGTACCACAGGGCTCTGTCCTGGGACCTGTATTGTTCAACATCTTTATCAATGATTTAGATGAAGGAATTGAGGGTAAACTGATTAAATTTGCTGATGACACAAAGCTAGGAGGGATAGCTAATACTAGAGAAGAGAGAGAGAGGATTCAAAAAGACCTAAATAAATTGGAGCAGTGGGCAGCAACTAACAGAATGGTTTTTAACGGAAAAATGCAAAGTACTACATCTGGGCAATAAATATGAAAAAAGCATATACAGAATGGGAGGAATAGAGCAAAGCAACAGTACATGTGAAAAAGACTTATATATACTCATAGATCATAGACTGAACATGAGTCAACAGTGTGATGCTGCAGGAAAAAGGCAAATACAATTCTGGGATGTATTAACAGAAGCATACAGTCTAGATCACGGGAAGTCATTATCGCACTTTACTCCTCTTTGGTCAGACCTCATCTGGAATACTGTGCAAGTTTTGAGCACCACATTTTAAAAAAGACATTGACAAACTAGAGCAAGTTCAGAGAAGAGCGACCAGAATGGTGACCGGTCTGCAAACCATGTCCTATGAGGAACGGTTACAGGATTTGGGAATGTTTAGCTTGCAAAAAAGAAGACTGAGAGGAGACTTAATAGCTGTCTACAAATATCTCAAGGGCTGTCACATTGTAGAAGGATCATCTTTATTCTCATTTGCACAAGGAAAGACTAGAAGCAATGGAATGAAACTGAATGGGAGGAGACACAGATTAGATATTAGAAAAAACTTTTTGACAGTTAGGGTGATCAATGAGTGGAACAGGCTGCCACGAGAGGTGGTGAGTTCCCCTTCAATGGACGTCTTCAAACAGAGGCTGGTCAGACATCTGTCTGAGATGATTTAGTGAATCCTGCTTTGAGCAGGGGGTTGGACCAGATGACCCAGGAGGTCCCTTCCAACTCTACCATTCTATGTTTCTATGACCGCTTGCTATACTGCTGTAAAAGAGGAATTAAAGGTGGTGGCTATAGTTTATTCCTGGTAACAGGTTCCCTTTAATGTCCTGTTTAGCACAGATTTCTATGCGCACAGAATGATCACTAATGCAACCGTTTTGTGCTCATAGAACATCATTGTGGTCGGCAGCACATCACCTCTTTACTTTGGCTGATGTGCTGACTAATACAATGATTTTAAAGCTAGCTAAATGTCATATCTATCAAGTAAGCATTTTGCTTATTTATCTAAATGATTGCAAGTCTGCTTAGATGACCTGATAGTTGGGGACAAGCGTTATTAGGAACATTTGTTCCCCAATTATTGGTCTATCCAAAGTGTCATTATGCTCACAAGTCCAGTAGTTAGGTCTGGTTTTTAATCCGATTTGGGATGACAAAAATGGAACTAAAATGATCCAGATCATAATAGGAGATCATCTGTAGAGAAGAGCGAATATATTCAAGTGGAATTTAGTCAAATTTTCTGTAATTTGATTCCGTGCAGATTCAGCAAGTTGGCAATTTCTGGCCTCTGTAATGGTCCATGAGAAGGTTAAAAAGATTAAAAAATACTTGTACTAACCTTATCGCTTACCTCTCTTGCCCCTCCACTCCTCACCATCACTTGTGCGTCATTATCGCATCTTTTTCTCACTGCTGCTCATACTGAAATCCTAGGCTTCTTCACCCTAGACCAGGATTTCTGGCTCTGACGAAGCCAAAGGACATCTCCGCAGAAAGTCTCGACAACCGGCAAAACGTCAGGACTTTACAAGCGCTTGTACAGAACCATCCAGAGCCTCATCAGAGTAGGAAGTCCTGGTCCAGCATGAGCGTCTGTCAGGGAAATATTGAGGAATATTGAAAATATTCTTCCTCCCCCAGACATAGATATTGACCATTTCTCCCAAGCCTCTCTTCACCCCCTCCCTTATTCCACTTTTGGTCAGTACAAAAGCTGTCTCCATGTAAATCTCAGCACAAAGCCCCAATTAACACAGTCATATGTAAGGCCTTAAACAAACGCTGGCAGCCAAGAGGTGCCACCAAGGTGCTTAAAATGTGAGCAGATTTTCCCTGGATTAAAACGCAAGCTAAGCTTGCAATAATTTGCGTGTAACTGTTGAGGCTGCTTCCCGAGCTTCAAAAAGAAACCTATAGACACGCCGACTCCGATACGGAATATGGAATGTAGTAAGTGTGGCACCCCAGGTGTCCGGTTGCCACAGTGGCATTGCCTCCCTCAAAAGAGGTAATGCCATGCCTGGAAGCAAGCAGGGGTCTCCTAGTCAGGTATACTAAACATGCAACACTTTCCTAGCTCCAGACCAGCAAGTGGAGCTCCTCCCCTTGGCAACTGGTATCTGGGGGTGGGGTTAGTTAGTCTTTGTGTTAGGAGTTGAAGAGAGGACGCCGAAGAGAGAGGAGCTGGGGACTGGAGCTGCACGGCAGCTCTCCCCAGACGTACCGCACAGAAGAACAGGACACCAGAGTCTGAGGCTGTGGGGCACTGAAAGCCCAGCCGCAGAAACCGGAGGGCAGGAGATTGCAGGTCTCCTGGCCCCATCAGAAGCCCGGAGGCTCAGCAGCACCGCAGGGTCCAGCACCGCCACGTGGGAGCGACGCACGAGCATGGCCCGAGCTGCCTGCCACACGGGTGAGCACAGAAACGTTACACTCAGGGACGAGGGCCACAGCACAGCTACAAGTAGCAGGGCCAAAGCGTTTAGTGGAAAGGGAAGGCCTCCAACTTCATCTGGCAAGGATTCTTTACTTGCTTCCCGGCTGCCCGGACTCCCAATTCTAGCCAGTACCCTAGTCCAGGCTTGCCTAATCAGCACCAGTAAAGACCCTGGGACTGCACCACCTTGTCTCTGTGTTTCTTGCTGCGCCATCAACCCCTGCACTACAATGCTCAGCACAACCTGCAACATTATCCACACTGCCCTGGAGATAGCTCTTCCTGTGGAGAGCCACACCATCCCTGCTGCAGTAACATCAGCTCCAGAGGACTGCTCCGCAGCGGCGGCTCCCTTTAGCCGCATTCCACAGGTGGCATCACGAACTCTATAAGCACTCTATAAATCCCCTATACATAACCCCTTTTATTGACCGCCTTGGGTCACGGACCGGGTCACCGCCACTGTGACATTCCCCCAGCATCTACCGGCTCGGCACCGGGTACCCCACGGCCCAGGGAGCGCGTCATACTTGGCGTCACGAACAGGATATCGTACCCGCTGCCACCGGGTACTGTGCGCCTTAAAGAACTGTGTTGCATACAGTGGTGAAGTTTTCCTGCCAATTGCCGCTGTTCCCGCCATTGTCCGCCATTTTCGAGTCGCCGCACGGGAAGAAGAGGGGCGTAACCACTGGGAGCGCGCGAAGCCCAAGCCCCGCCTCACGCACTGACGCAGCGTCAGGTCCTGTAAGGAGACCGCTGTGCCAGGAAGCGCACGCCCTGACGTCAGACGCAAGGGGACGCCAGGTCCTGCACCGGGAACTGCTAGTCGAGCAGTTCTCCTCTTCCCGTCCGAGGGACTGCAGCCGGCTCTATAAGCAGGAAGGTAGGCCGCGGTTCACTAGGCGGGAGGAAGATGCCCGACATGGAGGAGGGTTCAGCCGCAGGCGCGGCCGCTGGCACTGTAATGCCATTATCAATGCCATACATACCGGGGGCGGCGTGTTTGCCCCAGTACTCAGGGGAGTCGCACACGCTGAATGACTTTGAGGAAAGACTGCGCAGTTTGTTTAAAGTGTACCCCCTGTCTGAAGAGCAGAAAGTCAGCATCCTCATAGGCCAGCTAATCGGTGCAGCCCAGATAGAAGTGAAGTCCTGGCCAGGCAGAGACAAAGGCACTGTAAAAGAAATACTGGCCCGATTAAAGGATACCTTTGACACCCGCACTGCAGCAGAAATTAAAATGAAGTTTTACGGGTGCAAACAAAGGGTGCAGGACAGTGTACGGGACTATGCTCTAAACCTGCAGGAGGCGCTGCGGGCCATCAAACAGGTAGACCCTGACAGTGTGCATGATGAGGACAGATTGCTAACTGAGCAGTTTATTGAGGGGCTCCTGTCCAGCGCTCACAGGACACAGCTGCGCATTATAGCTCTGCAAAACCCTGACCTGGACTTTGCACAATTTAAAGACAGAGCCATCCGGGTCCTGCGGGAATAAACACCAGGAGGCGCTGCATCCCACCGGCGCCCAGCTATCACCTACCACCAGGAGGTGGCATCCTTTTCCCCAGCACCTGTGGAGGCTGACGCGCAGACTCTGGACAATGACCCGTCTGCCGACCTGCGCCTTCAGGTCCAGGAGCTGACCAAAAGCGTGGCCGCGTTAACCAAAACCGTGCAGGCCATGCAAGTGTCTCCAAAGGAAAAGATCGAGCTGGCTTCCAGTCCAGATGATGTTCCGTGGCGACGACAGAGAAGGATTCCACCAATCAGAGGGAGGAACAGCGATCGCTACGACCAGGACGGACAACCCATCTGCAGCCGCTGTAAAAAGGCGGGACACTACGCAAGATTCTGCAATTTAAATGGGCAACACCTGGGGCAGAGGGCCAACCCCCAGGAGTAAGAAGACCAGGTCCACAAAGCTGGCGAGACAAGTACGTGGGAGGACGACCGGTCCTGCCTGTCGTGCTTGATGGCATCCCAATGAATGCGTTGCTGGACACTGGGTCCCAGGTGACCACGATGCCATATGTCCTTTATAAACAATACTGGACTGATTCAGACATTACCCACAGTCCAGATGAACATCTTAACATCTATGCCAGCAATGGTCAGCCCTTGCCTCAGGTGGGGTATAAAGAGGTGACCATAAAAGTTGGCAAAGTAGAATTGCCATCACAAGGAATGATTATTGTTGATATTGATTGCCGAGAAAATCACCCTATGATAACCTTAGGCACTAATGTGATAGAAAATTGTCTTGCAGAAATTATTGTTTTGTTACAACAGGTCGCAGAGACTGCCAGTTCCAGTCAGCAGCGAGTTCTGCAGAAGGAGATCAGAGCCTTGATGAAAAGACAACAGGTAGAGCTGTCTGGAGGGGAAATTGGCAATGTCAAGATGAGTGATCCGTTCCCCATTGCAATGCCCCCTAGGAGTGAAATGTTGATATGGTGTCGAGCAGCAATTGGTCTCAGGGGTCAAGATTATCAGGCCCTGGTAGAACCCGCATACTCTAACAGTAGGCCCACCATTTTGACAGCCAGGGGGGTAGTCGATGTCCGCAAGGGGAGAGTGCCGATCCACATCCTGAATTGTGGAGAGAAAGAGGTCCATTTACCCCGGTATGCTACCCATGCTAAGTTATTCACTGTTAGTAACAATTCAATAAAGACAGTGGGACCCTTACCTCCATCCAAACCGGCGGAGGATAATGGTTCCAAGGGGCAGATGGACGATTGGTGTCAGAAGCTACAAGTGGGCACTGACTCCACCCCTTTGCACCAAAAGCATACCGGGTGGTCCAAGAGTATGAGCGGGTCTTCAGTAAACACCCATTAGACTTTGGGCAGGTAAAAGGGGTCCAACATCATATCCCCACGGGAGATCATCCACCCATTAAAGAGAGGTACCGGCCTGTACCTCCAGCTCACTATCAATGTGCCAAAGGAATGTTACGGGAGATGAAGGAGGCTGGGGTGATCAGAGATAGTTGTAGCCCCTGGGCAGCTCCATTAGTTCCCGTGAGAAAGAAGGATGGTACAATGAGGATGTGTGTTGACTACAGACAGATTAACCGCATTACACATAAGGATGCCTATCCATTACCCAGGATTGAGGAGTCACTAGCTGCATTAAGATCTGCTAATTATTTCTCCACTTTGGATCTCACCAGTGGGTATTGGCAGGTTCCTGTGGCAGAGGCGGACAAAGAAAAGACCGCGTTTACACCAATGGGCCTCAGCGAGTTCAACTGCATGCCATTCGGGCTCTGCAACGCCCCAGGAACCTTCCAGCGGTTAATGGAGTGCTGCCTAGGACACAAGAACTTCGAAACTGTCCTGCTGTACCTGGACGATGTAATTGTCTACTCAAAGACATATGAAGACCACCTGGAGCACCTGGCCGAGGTGTTTGAAGCCCTATCTGGTTTTGGCCTGAATGTAAAGCCGTCCAAATGCCACCTGTTGAAGCCCAAGATGCAGTACCTAGGTCATGTGGTAAGCGCCGAAGGTGTAGCGCCAGACCCTGAAAAAGTCACCGTGATCAAGGACTGGCCAAGACCCTCCACTATCAAGGAAGTGCAGCAGTTCCTCGGGCTGGTAGGCTACTACAGGAGATTTATCAAGGGTTTCACCAAGATAGCAGCACCTATGCAGGACCTCCTGGTAGGCCAGTCCAAGAAGGCCAAGAACCCGAAACCTCCGTTAAAATGGGGTAAACCAGAAGATGAATCCTTCACCCGACTGAAGATGGCTCTGACCGGAGACAAAGTCCTGGCCTACCCCGTCTATGGCCAACCCTTTATACTCCATACAGATGCCAGCAACGTGGGATTGGGAGCGGTGCTGTCCCAGGTACAGTAAGGCAGAGAGCGAGTGATTGCATACGCCAGCAGGAAGCTCCAGCCCACGGAAAGGAACCCCGACAACTACAGTTCCTTCAAGTTGGAGTTTCTTGCCATAGTCTGGGCTGTAACAGAGCGCTTCAAGCACTATCTCGCCTCCTCCAAATTTACAGTCTTCACAGATAATAACCCTCTGACGCACCTGGAGACTGCGAAGCTTGGTGCCCTAGAGCAACGATGGATGGCCCGACTGTCTAACTACAAGTTCACCATCAAGTATCGGGCGGGGCATAAAAATGCAAATGCTGATGCACTGTCCAGAATGCCCAACTTGCCAGATGGGGGAGAAGACCCGGAAGAGCTGGAGGAGATAGAGATACCCGCTTTCCATCATCATGGGGTGACCCAGTGCTCCCACTGTGTAAGGGACAAGCGTTCCGCCAACAGAGAGGCCACGTTCAACCCATTGCCCCACCATGGATGGGCAGAAACGCAGGATAGCGACCCGGCTGTCCGCCTAGTCAAGGAGTTGCTGACGCAAGCTGACTCGCACCCTGATCCAGATGCTCCACAGGAGACCCAACAGTTGTGGAAGGAGAAGGGCAAACTGTTCATCTACGAGGGAAAGCTGTGTCGAAGAAGCATCAACTCCTGGACACATGAACTGGTCTGGCAGGTGGTAGTCCCGAGGCGGGATGCGTCAATGGTCTTAGAAGCGTACCACGATGGAGCAGGACACTTCGGGTGGAAGAAGTTGGAAGTCCTGCTACGTGAGCGATTCTACTGGGCTGGCATGAGGAAAGCAATCGAGAGATGGTGTCGAGAATGTGGTCCATGCAACCTGAGACGAAAAGACCGTGACAGCCAGAGAGCTCCCCTGCAGCCCATCATCACCAAACAGCCACTAGAACTGGTAGCCTTGGACCATGTGAAGCTAGCCCCAAGCAGGTCAGGCTATGTCTACGCTCTAACCATAGTAGACCACTACTCCCGGTTCCTGGTAGTAGTGCCAATAAAAGACCAGACGGCTCAGACGGCAGCCAAAGCATTCCAACAGCACTTTTGTCGCCCGCACGGTTACCCTGAATGGGTGCTTACCGACCAAGGTCCAGCCTTTGAAGCAGAGGTGTTCCAGGAATTCTGTAACTTGTACGGCTGCAAGAAAATCAGGACAACGCCGTATCATCCCCAGACCAACGGGTTGTGTGAAAAGATGAACCAGGTGGTGATAGACCTGTTGAAGACGCTGCCCCTTGAAGACCGTAGCCTGTGGCCAGAGAAGTTACCAGATTTGGTGGACCTATATAACCACATCCTGGTGAACTCCACCAACTGTACACCCGCTTACCTGAGGAGAGCAAGACCTGGTAAGCTACCCATTGACTTGGACATGGGAGTCCAAACACGAGAGACATCACCAGATGCGGATTGGGATACTGAGCGGCAGCAACAATACCGCAAAGTGCAAGAGTGTGTTGAAAGAAGTTTGTCCCAGGCAAGACAGAAGCAAGAGAAGACTTACAGTCAGCACGCACCTGCCGTTCCCTTGTCACCTGGAGAGCAGGTACTAAAGAGAAAGAGACAACTCCATAAATTAGATGACCAGTGGGAGGTTGAACCATACACTGTGCTACCCTCGAATTACGACAACACCAAAGTGTGCCTCATCAGCAAAGATGGAGGGGAAACTTCAGCGGCAGTCTCAAGAGACCACTTGAAGATCTGTCCTGAACAGTTGAAACACACAGAAGAAGATCAAGACAACTCTCAGCCCACAGAAGGAGTGGAGGAAGTGGTCCAAACAGTACTCGGAGAATTTCCCCGGTCTTGGATGCAGGTGAACAATGCAATTGTAGTACCGGTCCTTACCTTTCTCCAAGCGGCCTCACCGGAAGCTGCAGAAGTCCCAGAACAGCTGGAAAACCAGTCGGCCCCAGAGACAGAGGTTTCATCATCAGCAGACCAGGAGAATCTACCCTCTGCTAGCAGTGAACCTGTCGTACCCATTGTGAGCCAAAGAATTCGTAGGAGGTTACCCAGCAATCCAGTGTTACCTCAGACTACCCGTAGAGTGGTTCACACTGAAACCACCACACCAGGGGTAGACACAAGGGACCAGGGTAGAGTAGTGACTACCAATGTACTGCATAGATCGACCAGGAGTACAAAAGGTCAGCTCCCTGCCCGTTGGAGAAACTAAAATGTAAAGAATTAAAGTATAAGAGAACTAAAATGTATGCTGTATATAGTTACCCGTAAGGGTAAAGCAGAAAAGTTGTGTTTTCAAAGTGAATTTCAAAAGTTGGTCATGTGTGCATTTAGTTACCCGATAAGGGTATAAAGACTTGTAGGCTATGGACGGTGAATAACCAAAGAACTTTCCATTGTAAATAGTTGCACTTATTAGAGTGCCCCCTATTGGTTTTATGATTACAACAAATGACCTCAGAACAAAAACCCGTTTGGCGTGGCCGAAGACGTGGGCCAACACCTGGATCATCTATGCCCTGCAGCCACGCCCAGGGCCTAAGTTGAGTGTTTTCGGACGGGTCCCTCATGTTGCTCAAAACTGCACCTCACTAAAGAAGAATGTTATTAACAGTGTTTTATAATGATTTGTAACCAGTTTGTAATGTGAACTGTTATTGTTATTTGTTAATTTTGAAAAGTATCCTCAGTCCGGGAGTACTGAAGCTAACTAGGGGGGAATGTGGCACCCCAGGGGTCTGGTTGCCACAGTGGCATTGCCTCCCTCAAAAGAGGTAATGCCATGCCTGGAAGCAAGCAGGGGTCCCCTAGTCAGGTATACTAAACATGCAACACTTTCCTGGCTCCAGACCAGCAAGGGGAGCTCCTCCCCTTGGCAACTGGTATCTGGGGGCGGGGTTAGTTAGTCTTAGTGTTAGGAGTTGAAGAGAGGACGTCGAAGAGAGAGGAGCTGGGGACTGGAGCTGCGCGGCAGCTCACCCCAGACGTACCGCACAGAAGAACCGGACACCGGAGTCCGAGGCTGTTGGGCACTGAAGGCCCAGCCGCAGAAACCGGAGGGCAGGATATTGTAGGTCTCCTGGCCCCATCAGAAGCCGAGAGGCTCAGCAGCACCGCCATGTGGGAGCGAAGCACGAGCAAGGCCCGAGCTGCCTGCCACACGGGTGAGCACAGAAACGTTACACTCAGGGACGAGGGCCACCGCACAGCTACAAGTAGCAGGGCCAAAGAGTTTAGTGGAAAAGGAAGGCCTCCAACTTCATCTGGCAAGGAGGATTCTTTACTTGCTTCCAGGCTGCCTGGACTCCCAATTCTAGCCAGTACCCTAGTCCAGGCTTGCCTAATCAGCACCAGTAAAGACCCTGGGACTGCACCACCTTGTCTCTGTGTTTCTAGCTGCGCCATCAACCCCTGCACTACAACGCCCAGCACAACCTGCAACATTATCCACACTGCCCTGGAGCTAGCTCTTCCTGTGGAGAGCCACACCATCCCTGCTGCAGTAACATCAGCTCCAGAGGACTGCTCCGCAGCGACGGCTCCCTTTAGAAGCATTCCACAGGTGGAGTCACGAACTCTATAAACACTCTATAAATCCCCTATACATAACCCCTTTTATTGACCGCCCTGGGTCACGGACCGGGTCACCGCCACTGTGACATTTCCCCAGCATCTACCGGCCCGGCACCGGGTACCCCACTGCCCAGGGGACGCGTCATATAAGTTCCATATGTCTGACAATAACGGGACCTATATTTTTAGTGGCAGGGTCAGCCAAGGAATGTATACATAGTTTCTCATTGCTGTAAGCAAAATCAGGTAGCTGTAGCGCAAAAACACCAGAATAGCAGACTGCAACTATGCAATGTGTGGTCTCTAAATGAAGGTAAAATCATAATAGAAAATATGATCTCACTTTTGGGCTTCTGGGATCAACGCGCGATAAGCTATCTCAAAAAACAGGTTTTTAATACAAATCGGAAGGGTGGGGTCTCTCCCTTCAGCATAAAATAGTTTGTTGAGACTAGAGCCGTGTTCTTTGTCCGGGAGTATATGTCTATCATAGCGGAGGACCCTGTTCGATAACAGTAAGCGGAGCGTCTCCCCTCCACCTATGCTGATTCGTCCCTGCGAACTGTATAGCGCAAGTTTCCTCTTTAATCCTGTTTATTTTATGTAATTGCTTATGTATTTTAATGTCTCCTTTGTAACATCCTTGTATATATTTTTCCTAAACACTGCCTCCCTTTTGGATTAAATATAAAATTTAATAGTTAATTTTTTTTGTCCTGTAATCGTTCCATTCCCCGAAACCATATACGCTACCAAAACACAGGCGTCCGCCAAGGCCTGTATTATATTTCAAAGCGGTGGTGGCAGCGAATAATATTAATAATCGGGCTATCGTGAAGCTCATAGTGACAGTACGGGGGCATAGACACGTATTCCATGCGTTGGAATCCGGAGGTGTGACGCCATACTCTCACTGTTCGCTTGCCGATACCTAAGGAGTGAGTAGTCTGGATCGTGTGCTCGCGATTCCGGACGAAATACTGACAGCATGATGGCAACGGCGAGATATTCCGTATTCTCCCCGCTGTCGTCACTGTGGAATCCCTGACAGCGGCGGTAATAAGAAGATGCTATATGGACCGGATGGGTGACGATGAGGAATGGAACAGCTAGAGAAGTGACTGGTAAGGTGCATATAAGTAATTATTTTATTTTTAACATCTTATCTTACATTTCTTATACTCTGGGGTCTGGAGCGCACAGTAAGGGACATTCAATTCATAGTGAATAACTTCTCTGCAAATCAAATTTTCCAGGCACATCTACACGAATATCTTATGTTATCTGTTAACAGAATAGTTATTTAAGTGCTATGCATTTAAGCTGGTAGACTTCTGCACAGGAAACTTACCTGAAGCGACAAAGTGGTTGTCATGGGGACACCGCAATAAAGAGGGCCAGAAGATTGCGACATCTGGTTACACGAACTTTCACTGCTGGCAGTTCAAGGGTTAATCAGTTCAGTTGATCTCCTGGAGCTCTCCATCCTGAATTGTCTCAGCTGTTTAGTGTTGGCCACTCCCCTCTGGTATATATACTAGCCACTGGCACTTGGAAGTTGCCAGTGATAGCTCTACTTCCTGATTTGGTGGTGAAGGAGAAAGTTCTGTGTTTGGAATTGGCAGTTGGAGATCTTCTCTGGAGATTGCTGGGTGGAGTTGGTTAATGTGTTTTCCTTATCCTCTCACATTTGGTTTCTCCTTCCTATACCTCTTCTAGGTGCCCAGAATCCCTAGTCACTACGTGACATTATCACTGGCCCAACCTGTTTGGATCTATTATGAATCTTGTGGCTGCTCTGGCAGGCCAGCTACAGCAACTCTGCTTGGAGGTGGCAGACCTGCGCTCCTTGGCTTTACAGCACCCATCGACTCACTGCTTAGAACCCTCAGATTTCGAGCAACCCCTGGTGAAGCCCAAAATTGCTTTACCGGTTGGGTTCTCTGTGGGTTGGGATAAGTTTGAGGTTTTCAGGGAGGCCTGCAAACTTTATTTTAGACTACATCCTCATTCCTAGGGTACCGAGGAGCAACCAGTGGGGATCAGAATCTCTCTTTTCCAGGGTGACCCTCAAGCCTGGCCATTTTCTTTCCTGTCTGATTTCCAGTCGTTTGAGACAGTCAAGGAATATTTTCTGACTCTGGGCCTTAGCTTTGACTATCCCGACTGTGTTTCTATGGCTGAGTCTAATCTATGTCATCTGCAGAAGGGAGACCGGCTAACGGAGGAGTATTTCTCCAAGTTCCATAGATGGTCTACGGATTCTAGGTGGAATGACCCCACGCTCCATAGTAAGTTCTGTCAGGGGCTTTCTGAAAGGGTAAAAGATGCCTTGGCATTGCATGAGACCTCGGTTTCCCTGGAGGTGGCCATGTCTCTAGCTATCCGAGTGGACCACCGTCTACATCAGAGACATAAAGAAACACCTCTGGGGGGTTCAGGGGACAATTGAACCTAAGGCTGAGTCTACAGAGGAAGCCATGCAGTTGGGGGGACTTGTTTTACCAATCTTCCTGCAGTTTGGCACAACTATACGTGACCGCAAACAGCCATCGGAAAACTAAATAGCCCAAGTAGCGAGAAGGTTAGCAACTTGGCTGTACATATTTCCTCTGCGGGTAGGTCGCAATTCTTTTTTCTGCCTGAGATCCATTCTGGCGAAAATAAGGTGGTTATTTTAAGCTTTTTGGACAATGGGGCAGGATTGAATTTGATTGACGCCCACTTTGTCCAGGACCAGAGTTTCAATCCTGATAAATTGTCTAGATCCATACTTATAATCGCTATTGATTCTGCACTCTTGAGCCAGGGGTATTTTATTCAGATTATTCAAGGTAGGGGCCATGCACTTGGAATCAATTGATTGTTATTTGCTACAGTGCTTGCCCTCCCTGGTGGTACTTGAACTACCTTGGCTGACGTTGCACACTCTCATGGCGAACAGGCAGACTCGGGAGGTAGTAAGGTGAAGCGAGTACTATTAAAGTCACTGCTTGGGCACCCGTTTGACCAGGGTTGATACCCGGTCCCTACCAGAATACCTGTCTGATTTTGAGGATGTGTTTTCGGAACAGGAGTGTCAGGAACTTCCTCCTCATCATCCTTATGATTGCGCCACAAATTTAATTTCTGGGGCCAAATTGCTTAAGAGCAAGTTGTATAATATTTCAGGTCCAGAAAGGCAGGTCATGAAGCACTATATCTCAGAAAGTCTGTCAAAGAGTCATATCAGACATTACTTGTCTCCGGTTGCAGCAGGGTTTTTCTTTGTTAATAAAAAAGACGGCGGGTTCCGCATGGTTTGGGATCCTTATCCTTTCCCTTTAATTCCAGTTGCCAGTAATAGTTCTCCTTTCATTGATTTATTACTGCCTGACTTTGGACCTGGTTCTGACTATCCACTTGCTCAACCACTCTGCTCTGATCCGCTTTTCTCCTGGTATTCTGACTTCAGACCGTGACATGACTTTGTCTTTGTCCTTATTACATATAACGTGCTCTCTTGGTATCTGACCCTAAAACTTTGACAAACTTGCCTCATGGCTTGTCCGTAAACAGTGGCTACCGTTACATGTACACATCATACACATTGTACACATGGCTTTGCTCCGTATAAGTTGTACACACAAGGCTCCGCTCCATACGCCTCGTACACTTGCGGCTCCGCAGAGCTTGTACACACATGGCGCCTCCATACGCCCCGTACACACACGGCTCCGCTCCGTACACCTCGTACACACGCGGCTCCGCTCCGTACGCCTCGTACACGCGCAGCTCCGCTCCGAACGACCCAAACACAGGTGCCTCCGCTCCATACCCTCATACACGCGCAGTTCTGCTCCGTACATCTCGTAAATGCGCAGCTCCGCTCCGAAAGCCTTGTACACACAAGCTCCGCTCCATACAACTCGTACACACGCCGCTCAGCTTCGTACACACGCGGCTCCGCTCCATACATCCCGTACACACGCGGCTCCGCTCTGTACACACACGGCTCCGCACGCCTCGTACAGACGCAGCTCTGCTCCGCACAACTCGTACAGACGCAGCTCCGCTCCGTACACCTCGTACACACGCGGCTCTACTCCGCACGCCCTGTACACGCGCGGCTCCACTCCGCACGCCCTGTACACCATGTACACAGGCGGCTCCACTCCATACACCTCGTACACACGCTGCTCCGCTCCGCACGCCCCGTACACAGGCGGCTCCGCTCCATACCCTCATACACGCGCAGCTCTGCTCCAAACGCCTTGTACACACACGCTCCGCTCCATACACCTCGTACACACGCGGCTCAGCTTCGCACACCTCGTACACACGCTCCTCCGCTCCGTACACACACGGCTCCACTCCATACACCCTGTACACACGAGGTTCCGCTCCGTACACACACGGCTCCACACGCCTCGTACACACGCAGCTCTGCTCCGCACAACTCGTACACACGCGGCTCCACTCCGCACACACGCGGCTCCGCTCCGTACACCTCGTACACACGCGGCTCCGCTCCGCACACCCCGTACACAGGCGGCTCCGCTCCATACCCTCATACACGCGCAGTTCTGCTCCGTACATCTCGTACATGCGCAGCTCCGCTCCGAAAGCCTTGTACACACAAGCTCCGCTCCATACACCTCGTACACACGCCGCTCAGCTTCGTACAGACGCGGCTCCGCTCCATACATCCCGTACACACGCGGCTCCGCTCCGTACACACACGGCTCCGCACGCCTCGTACAGACGCAGCTCTGCTCCGCACAACTCGTACAGACGCAGCTCCGCTCCGTACACACGCGGCTCCACTCCGCACACCCTGTACACGCGCGGCTCCACTCCGCACACCCTGTACACCATGTACACAGGCGGCTCCACTCCATACACCTCGTACACACGCTGCTCCGCACGCCCCGTACACAGGCGGCTCCGCTCCATACCCTCGTACACGCGCAGCTCTGCTCCAAACGCCTTGTACACACACGCTCCGCTCCATACACCTCGTACACACGCGGCTCAGCTTCGCACACCTCGTACACACGCGGCTCCGCTCCGTACACACACGGCTCCGCACGCTTCGTACACACGCGGCTCCGCTTCATACACCCCGTACACACGAGGTTCCGCTCCGTACACACACGGCTCCGCTCGCCTCGTACACACGCAGCTCTGATCCGCACAACTCGTACACACGCGGCTCCACTCCGCACACACGCGGCTCCGCTCCGTACACCTCGTACACACGCGGCTCCACTCCGCACACCCTGTACACCATGTACACAGGCGGCTCCACACGCCCCGTACACGCGCAGCTCTGCTCCAAACGCCTTGTACACACACGCTCCGCTCCATACACCTCGTACACACGCGGCTCAGCTTCGCACACCTCGTACACACGCGGCTCCGCTCCGTACACACGCGGCTCCGCTCCATACACCCCGTACACACGAGGTTCCGCTCCGTACACACACGGCTCCGCTCGCCTCGTACACACGCAGCTCTGCTCCAAACGCCTTGTACACACACGCTCCGCTCCATACACCTCGTACACATGCGGCTCCGCTCCGTACACACACGGCTCCGCACGCCTCGTACACACGCGGCTCCGCTTCATACACCCCGTACACACGAGGTTCCGCTCCGTACACACACGGCTCCGCTCGCCTCGTACACACGCAGCTCTGATCCGCACAACTCGTACACACGCGGCTCCACTCCGCACACACGCGGCTCCGCTCCGTACACCTCGTACACACGCGGCTCCACTCCGCACACCCTGTACACCATGTACACAGGCGGCTCCACACGCCCCGTACACGCGCAGCTCTGCTCCAAACGCCTTGTACACACACGCTCCGCTCCATACACCTCGTACACACGCGGCTCAGCTTCGCACACCTCGTACACACGCGGCTCCGCTCCGTACACACGCGGCTCCGCTCCATACACCCCGTACACACGAGGTTCCGCTCCGTACACACACGGCTCCGCTCGCCTCGTACACACGCAGCTCTGCTCCAAACGCCTTGTACACACACGCTCCGCTCCATACACCTCGTACACATGCGGCTCCGCTCCGTACACACACGGCTCCGCACGCCTCGTACACACGCGGCTCCACTCCATACACCCCGTACACACGAGGTTCCGCTCCGTACACACACGGCTCCGCTCGCCTCGTACACACGCGGCTCTGCTCCGCACAACTCGTACACACGCGGCTCCACTCCGCACACACGCGGCTCCGCTCCGCACACCTCGTACACACGTGGCTCCGCTCCGCACGCCCCGTACACAGGCGGCTCCGCTCCATACCCTCGTACACGCGCAGCTCTGCTCCAAACGCCTTGTACACACACGCTCCGCTCCGTACACCTCGTACACACGCAGTTCTGCTCCGTACACCTCGTACACACGCGGCTCAGCTCCGTACACCTCGTACACACGCTGCTCTGCTCCGTACACCTCGTACACACGCGGCTCTGCTCCGTACACCTCGTACACACGCGGCTCTGCTCCGTACACCTCGTACACACGCGGCTCTGCTCCGTACACCTCGTACACACACACGGCTCTGCTCCGTACACCTCGTACACACACGGCTCTGCTCCGTACACCTCGTACACACACGGCTCTGCTCCGTAAACCTCGTACACACACGGCTCTGCTCCGTACACCTCGTACACACACGGCTCTGCTCCGTACACCTCGTACACACACGGCTCTGCTCCGTACACCTCGTACACACACGGCTCTGCTCCGTACACCTCGTACACACACGGCTCTGCTCCGTACACCTCGTACACACACGGCTCCGCTCCGTACACCTCGTACACACACGGCTCCGCTCCGTACACCTCGTACACACACGGCTCCGCTCCGTACACCTCGTACACACGCGGCTCCGCTCCGTACACCTCGTACACACGCGGCTCCGCTCCGTACACCTCGTACACACGCGGCTCTGCTCCGTATACATCGTACACACGCGGCTCTGCTCCGTACACACGCTGCTCTGCTCCGTACACCTCGTACACACGCGGCTCTGCTCCGTACACCTCGAACACACGCGGCTCTGCTCCGTACACCTCGTACACACGCGGCTCCGCTCCGTACACCTCGTACACACGCGGCTCCGCTCCGCACACCTCGTACACACGCGGCTCCGCTCCGTACACCTCGTACACACGCGGCTCCGCTCCGCACACCTCGTACTCACGCGGCTCTGCTACATCCACACTGTAAACCCCTCCTGACCCCACACATAACCTTCACCTCATCCAGCACCATGACAACCAGCACAGCAGAGTCCTGCATCCACTGAGGCCCCTGATCATGTGACCCCTGACTCCTCCCCTCCTGTGACCTCATCACAGGTCCTGTGCGCACAGAACAGCCATATATGTGGTGGCGGCTCTGCAGGTGGAGGTATGTGGAGACCCCATTACTGGGCGCAGGGGGCATTAACCCCTCCATTCCCAGAGATAGTGCCCCCCTCCCCCAGTTCTGCCATGTGTATATGTACAGTAATATAACCCTGGATGTGCTCATGTATACAGGGGACATTAACCCCTCCATTCCCGGAGATAGTGCGCCCTTCCCCCAGTTCTGCCATGTGTATATGTATAGTAATATAATGCTGGATGTGCTCATGTATACAGGGGGCATTAACCCCTCCATTCCTGGAGATAGTGCCCCCCTTCCCCCAGTTCTGCCATGTGTATATGTACAGTAATATAACGCTGGATGTGCTCATGTATACAGGGGTCATTAACCCCTCCATTCCTGGAGATAGTGCCCCCTCCCCCCAGTTCTGCCATATGTATATGTACAGTAATATAACGCTGGATGTGCTCATGTATACAGGGGACATTAACCCCTCCATTCCCGGAGATAGTGCCCCCTTCCCCCAGTTCTGCCATGTGTATATGTACAGTAATATAACGCTGGATGTGCTCATGTATACAGGGGACATTAACCCCTCCATTCCCGGAGATAGTGCCCCCTCCCCCCAGTTCTGCCATGTGTATATGTGCAGTAATATAACGCTGGATGTGCTCATGTATACAGGGGGCATTAACCCCTCCATTCCCGGAGATAGTGCCCCCTTCCCCCAGTTCTGCCATGTGTATATGTACAGTAATATAACGCTGGATGTGCTCATGTATACAGGGGGCATTAACCCCTCCATTCCCGGAGATAGTGCCCCCTTCCCCCAGTTCTGCCATGTGTATATGTACAGTAATATAACGCTGGATGTGCTCATGTATACAGGGGGCATTAACCCCTCCATTCCCGGAGATAGTGCCCCCTCCCCCCAGTTCTGCCATGTGTATATGTGCAGTAATATAACGCTGGATGTGCTCATGTATACAGGGGGCATTAACCCCTCCATTCCCGGAGATAGTGCCCCCTTCCCCCAGTTCTGCCATGTGTATATGTACAGTAATATAACACTGGATGTGCTCATGTGTACAGGGGGCATTAACCCCTCCATTCCCGGAGATAGTGCCCCCTTCCCCCAGTTCTGCCATGTGTATATGTACAGTAATATAACGCTGGATGTGCTCATGTGTACAGGGGGCATTAACCCCTCCATTCCTGGAGATAGTGGCCCCTTCCCCCAGTTCTGCCATGTGTATATGTACAGTAATATAACGCTGGATGTGCTCATGTGTACAGGGGGCATTAACCCCTCCATTCCTGGAGATAGTGCCCCCTTCCCCCAGTTCTGCCATGTGTATATGTACAGTAATATAACGCTGGATGTGCTCATGTGTACAGGGGGCATTAACCCCTCCATTCCTGGAGATAGTGCCCCCTTCCCCCAGTTCTGTCATGTGTATATGTGCAGTAATATAACGCTGGATGTGCTCATGTATACAGGGGACATTAACCCCTCCATTCCCGGAGATAGTGCCCCCTCCCCCAGTTCTGCTATGTGTATATGTACAGTAATATAACGCTGGATGTGCTCATGTATACAGGGGGCATTAACCCCTCCATTCCCGGAGATAGTGCCCCCCTCCCCCAGTCCTGCCATGTGTATATGTACAGTAATATAACGCTGGATGTGCTCATGTATACCGGGGGCATTAACCCCTCCATTCCCGGAGATAATGCCCCTTCCCCCAGTTCTGCCATGTGTATATGTACAGTATATAACGCTGGATGTGCTCATGTATACAGGGGACATTAACCTCTCCATTCCCGGAGATAGTGCCCCCTTCCCCCAGTTCTGCCATGTGTATATGTACAGTAATATAACGCTGGATGTGCTCATGTATGCAGGGGGCATTAACCCCTCCATTCCCGGAGATAGTGCCCCCTCCCCCCAGTTCTGCCATGTGTATATGTACAGTAATATAACGCTGGATGTGCTCATGTATGCAGGGGGCATTAACCCCTCCATTCCCGGAGATAGTGCCCCCTCCCCCCAGTTCTGTCATGTGTATATGTACAGTAATATAACGCTGGATGTGCTCATGTATACAGGGGACATTAACCCCTCCATTCCCGGAGATAGTGCCCCCTCCCCCCAGTTCTGCCATGTGTATATGTACAGTAATATAACGCTGGATGTGCTCATGTATGCAGGGGGCATTAAGCCCTCCATTCCCGGAGATAGTGCCCCCTCCCCCCAGTTCTGCCATGTGTATATGTACAGTAATATAACGCTGGATGTGCTCATGTATACAGAGGGCACTAACCCCTCCATTCCTGGAGATAGTGCCCCCTCCCCCCAGTTCTGCCATGTGTATATGTACAGTAATATAGCACTGGATGTGCTCATGTATACAGGGGGCATTAACCCCTCCATTCCCGGAGATAGTGCCCCCCTCCCCCAGTCCTGCCATGTGTATATGTACAGTAATATAACGCTGGATGTGCTCATGTATACCGGGGGCATTAACCCCTCCATTCCCGGAGATAATGCCCCTTCCCCCAGTTCTGCCATGTGTATATGTACAGTATATAACGCTGGATGTGCTCATGTATACAGGGGACATTAACCTCTCCATTCCCGGAGATAGTGCCCCCTTCCCCCAGTTCTGCCATGTGTATATGTACAGTAATATAACGCTGGATGTGCTCATGTATACAGGAGACATTAACCCCTCCATTCCCGGAGATATTGCCCCCTTCCCCCAGTTCTACCATGTGTATATGTACAGTAATATAACGCTGGATGTGCTCATGTGTACAGGGGGCATTAACCCCTCCATTCCTGGAGATAGTGGCCCCTTCCCCCAGTTCTGCCATGTGTATATGTGCAGTAATATAACGCTGGATGTGCTCATGTATACAGGGGACATTAACCCCTCCATTCCCGGAGATAGTGCCCCCTCCCCCAGTTCTGCTATGTGTATATGTACAGTAATATAACGCTGGATGTGCTCATGTATACAGGGGGCATTAACCCCTCCATTCCCGGAGATAGTGCCCCCCTCCCCCAGTCCTGCCATGTGTATATGTACAGTAATATAACGCTGGATGTGCTCATGTATACCGGGGGCATTAACCCCTCCATTCCCGGAGATAATGCCCCTTCCCCCAGTTCTGCCATGTGTATATGTACAGTATATAACGCTGGATGTGCTCATGTATACAGGGGACATTAACCTCTCCATTCCCGGAGATAGTGCCCCCTTCCCCCAGTTCTGCCGTGTGTATATGTACAGTAATATAACGCTGGATGTGCTCATGTATGCAGGGGGCATTAACCCCTCCATTCCCGGAGATAGTGCCCCCTCCCCCCAGTTCTGCCATGTGTATATGTACAGTAATATAACGCTGGATGTGCTCATGTATGCAGGGGGCATTAACCCCTCCATTCCCGGAGATAGTGCCCCCTCCCCCCAGTTCTGTCATGTGTATATGTACAGTAATATAACGCTGGATGTGCTCATGTATACAGGGGACATTAACCCCTCCATTCCCGGAGATAGTGCCCCCTCCCCCCAGTTCTGCCATGTGTATATGTACAGTAATATAACGCTGGATGTGCTCATGTATGCAGGGGGCATTAACCCCTCCATTCCCGGAGATAGTGCCCCCTCCCCCCAGTTCTGCCATGTGTATATGTACAGTAATATAACGCTGGATGTGCTCATGTATACAGAGGGCACTAACCCCTCCATTCCTGGAGATAGTGCCCCCTCCCCCCAGTTCTGCCATGTGTATATGTACAGTAATATAGCGCTGGATGTGCTCATGTATACAGGGGGCATTAACCCCTCCATTCCCGGAGATAGTGCCCCCCTCCCCCAGTCCTGCCATGTGTATATGTACAGTAATATAACGCTGGATGTGCTCATGTATACCGGGGGCATTAACCCCTCCATTCCCGGAGATAATGCCCCTTCCCCCAGTTCTGCCATGTGTATATGTACAGTATATAACGCTGGATGTGCTCATGTATACAGGGGACATTAACCTCTCCATTCCCGGAGATAGTGCCCCCTTCCCCCAGTTCTGCCATGTGTATATGTACAGTAATATAACGCTGGATGTGCTCATGTATGCAGGGGGCATTAACCCCTCCATTCCCGGAGATAGTGCCCCCTCCCCCCAGTTCTGCCATGTGTATATGTACAGTAATATAACGCTGGATGTGCTCATGTATGCAGGGGGCATTAACCCCTCCATTCCCGGAGATAGTGCCCCCTCCCCCCAGTTCTGTCATGTGTATATGTACAGTAATATAACGCTGGATGTGCTCATGTATACAGGGGGCATTAACCCCTCCATTCCCGGAGATAGTGCCCCCATCCCCCAGTTCTGCCATGTGTATATGTACAGTAATATAACGCTGGATGTGCTCATGTATACAGGGGGCATTAACCCCTCCATTCCCGGAGATAGTGCCCCCATCCCCCAGTTCTGCCATGTGTATATGTACAGTAATATAACGCTGGATGTGCTCATGTATACAGGGGGCATTAACCCCTCCATTCCCGGAGATAGTGCCCCCATCCCCCAGTTCTGCCATGTGTATATGTACAGTAATATAACGCTGGATGTGCTCATGTATACAGGGGACATTAACCCCTCCATTCCTGGAGATAGTGCCCCCTTCCCCCAGTTCTGCCATGTGTATATGTACAGTAATATAACGCTGGATGTGCTCATGTATACAGGGGGCATTAACCCCTCCATTCCCGGAGATAGTGCCCCCCTTCCCCCAGTTCTGCCATGTGTATATGTACAGTAATATAACGCTGGATGTGTTCATGTATACAGGGGACATTAACCCCTCCATTCCCGCAGATAGTGCCCCCTCCCCCAGTTCTGCCATGTGTATATGTACAGTAATATAATGCTGGATGTGTTCATGTATACAGGGGACATTAACCCCTCCATTCCCGGAGATAATGCCCCCCTTCCCCCAGTTCTGCCATGTGTATATGTACAGTAATATAATGCTGGATGTGCTCATGTATACAGGGGGCATTAACCCCTCCATTCCCGGAGATAGTGCCCCCCTTCCCCCAGTTCAGCCATGTGTATATGTACAGTAATATAACGCTGGATGTGCTCATGTATACAGGGGGCATTAACCCCTCCATTCCCGGAGATAGTGCCCCCCTCCCCCCAGTTCTGCCATGTGTACATGTACAGTAATATAACGCTGGATGTGCTCATGTATACAGGGGGCATTAACCCCTCCATTCCCGGAGATAGTGCCCCCCCTTCCCCCAGTTCTGCCATGTGTATATGTACAGTAATATAACGCTGGATGTGCTCATGTATACAGGGGGCATTAACCCCTCCATTCCCGGAGATAGTGCCCCCCTCCCCCCAGTTCTGCCATGTGTATATGTACAGTAATATAACGCTGGAAGTGCTCATGTATACAGGGGGCATTAACCCCTCCATTCCCGGAGATAGTGCCCCCCCTTCCCCCAGTTCTGCCATGTGTATATGTACAGTAATATAACGCTGGATGTGCTCATGTATACAGGGGGCATTAACCCCTCCATTCCCGGAGATAGTGCCCCCCTCCCCCAGTTCTGCCATGTGTATATGTACAGTAATATAACGCTGGATGTGCTCATGTATACAGGGGACATTAACCCCTCCATTCCCGCAGATAGTGCCCCCCTCCCCCAGTTCTGCCATGTGTATATGTACAGTAATATAATGCTGGATGTGCTCATGTATACAGGGGGCATTAACCCCTCCATTCCTGGAGATAGTGCCCTCTTCCCCCAGTTCTGCCATGTGTATATGTACAGTAATATAATGCTGGATGTGCTCATGTATACAGGGGACATTAACCCCTCCATTCCCGGAGATAGTGCCCCCCCTTCCCCCAGTTCTGCCATGTGTATATGTACAGTAATATAATGCTGTATGTGCTCATGTATACAGGGGGCATTAACCCCTCCATTCCCGGAGATAGTGCCCCCCTTCCCCCAGTTCTGCCATGTGTATATGTACAGTAATATAATGCTGGATGTGCTCATGTATACAGGGGACATTAACCCCTCCATTCCCGGAGATAGTGCCCCCCTTCCCCCAGTTCTGCCATGTGTATATGTACAGTAATATAACGCTGGATGTGCTCATGTATACAGGGGGCATTAACCCCTCCATTCCCGGAGATAGTGCCCCCCCTTCCCCCAGTTCTGCCATGTGTATATGTACAGTAATATAACGCTGGATGTACTCATGTATACAGGGGGCATTAACCCCTCCATTCCTGGAGATAGTGCCCCCTTCCCCCAGTTCCGCCATGTGTATATGTACAGTAATATAACACTGGATGTGCTCATGTATACAGGGGGGCATTAACCCCTCCGTTCCCAGAGATATTGCCCCCTTCCCCCAGTTCTACCATGTGTATATGTACAGTAATATAACGCTGGATGTGCTCATGTATACAGGGGACATTAACCCCTCCATTCCTGGAGATAGTGCCCCCTTCCCCCAGTTCCGCCATGTGTATATGTACAGTAATATAACACTGGATGTGCTCATGTATACAGGGGGGCATTAACCCCTCCGTTCCCAGAGATATTGCCCCCTTCCCCCAGTTCTACCATGTGTATATGTACAGTAATATAATGCTGGATGTGCTCATGTATATAGGGGGCATTAACCCCTCCATTCCTGGAGATAGTGACCCCTCCCCCAGTTCTGCCATGTGTATATGTACAGTAATATAACACTGGATGTGCTCATGTATACAGGGGACATTAACCCCTCCATTCCTGGAGATAGTGCCCCTTCCCCCAGTTCTGCCATGTGTATATGTATAGTAATATAACGCTGGATGTGCTCATGTATACAGGGGACATTAACCCCTCCATTCCCGGAGATAGTGCCCCCCTTCCCCCAGTTCTGCCATGTGTATATGTACAGTAATATAACACTGGATGTGCTCATGTATACAGGGGACCTTAACCCCTCCATTCCCGGAGATAGTGCCCCCTTCCCCCAGTTCTGCCATGTGTATATGTACAGTAATATAACGCTGGAGGTGCTCATGTATACAGGGGACATTAACCCCTCCATTCCCGGAGATAGTGCCCCCTCCCCCAGTTCTGCCATGTATATATGTACAGTAATATAACGCTGGTTGTGCTCATGTATATAGGGGGCATTAACCCCTCCATTCCTGGAGATAGTGGCCCCTTCCCCCAGTTCTGCCATGTGTATATGTACAGTAATATAACGCTGGATGTGCTCATGTATACAGGGGACATTAACCCCTTCATTCCCGGAGATAGTGCCCCCCTTACCCCAGTTCTGCCATGTGTATATGTATAGTAATATAACGCTGGATGTGCTCATGTATACAGGAGGCATTAACCCCTTCATTCCCGGAGATAGTGCCCCCCTTACCCCAGTTCTGCCATGTTTATATGTATAGTAATATAACGCTGGATGTGCTCATGTATACACGGGGCATTAACCCCTCCATTCCTGGAGATAGTGCCCCCTTCCCCCAGTTCTGCCATGTGTATATGTACAGTAATATAACGCTGGATGTGCTCATGTATACAGGGGGCATTAACCCCTCCATTCCCGGAGATAGTGCCCCCTCCCCCCAGTTCTGCCATGTGTATATGTACAGTAATATAACGCTGGATGTGCTCATGTATACAGGGGGCATTAACCCCTCCATTCCCGGAGATAGTGCCCCCTCCCCCCAGTTCTGCCATGTGTATATGTACAGTAATATAACGCTGGATGTGCTCATGTATACAGGGGGCATTAACCCCTCCATTCCCGGAGATAGTGCCCCCTTCCCCCAGTTCTGCCATGTGTATATGTACAGTAATATAACACTGGATGTGATCATGTATACAGGGGACATTAACCCCTTCATTCCCGGAGATAGTGCCCCCTTCCCCCAGTTCTGCCATGTGTATATGTACAGTAATATAACACTGGATGTGCTCATGTATACAGGGGACATTAACCCCTCCATTCCTGGAGATAGTGCCCCTTCCCCCAGTTCTGCCATGTGTATATGTATAGTAATATAACGCTGGATGTGCTCATGTATACAGGGGACATTAACCCCTCCATACCCGGAGATAGTGCCCCCCTTCCCCCAGTTCTGCCATGTGTATATGTACAGTAATATAACACTGGATGTGCTCATGTATACAGGGGACCTTAACCCCTCCATTCCCGGAGATAGTGCCCCCTTCCCCCAGTTCTGCCATGTGTATATGTACAGTAATATAACGCTGGAGGTGCTCATGTATACAGGGGACATTAACCCCTCCATTCCCGGAGATAGTGCCCCCTCCCCCAGTTCTGCCATGTATATATGTACAGTAATATAACGCTGGTTGTGCTCATGTATATAGGGGGCATTAACCCCTCCATTCCTGGAGATAGTGGCCCCTTCCCCCAGTTCTACCATGTGTATATGTACAGTAATATAACGCTGGATGTGCTCATGTATACAGGGGACATTAACCCCTTCATTCCCGGAGATAGTGCCCCCCTTACCCCAGTTCTGCCATGTGTATATGTATAGTAATATAACGCTGGATGTGCTCATGTATACAGGAGGCATTAACCCCTTCATTCCCGGAGATAGTGCCCCCCTTACCCCAGTTCTGCCATGTTTATATGTATAGTAATATAACGCTGGATGTGCTCATGTATACACGGGGCATTAACCCCTCCATTCCTGGAGATAGTGCCCCCTTCCCCCAGTTCTGCCATGTGTATATGTACAGTAATATAACGCTGGATGTGCTCATGTATACAGGGGGCATTAACCCCTCCATTCCCGGAGATAGTGCCCCCTCCCCCCAGTTCTGCCATGTGTATATGTACAGTAATATAACGCTGGATGTGCTCATGTATACAGGGGGCATTAACCCCTCCATTCCCGGAGATAGTGCCCCCTTCCCCCAGTTCTGCCATGTGTATATGTACAGTAATATAACACTGGATGTGATCATGTATACAGGGGACATTAACCCCTTCATTCCCGGAGATAGTGCCCCCTTCCCCCAGTTCTGCCATGTGTATATGTACAGTAATATAACACTGGATGTGCTCATGTATACAGGGGACATTAACCCCTCCATTCCTGGAGATAGTGCCCCCTTCCCCCAGTTCTGCCATGTGCATATGTACAGTAATATAACGCTGGATGTGCTCATGTATACAGGGGGCATTAACCCCTCCATTCCCGGAGATAGTGCCCCCCCTCCCCCAGTTCTGCCATGTGTATATGTACAGTAATATAACGCTGGATGTGCTCATGTATGCAGGGGACATTAACCCTCCGTTGCTGAGGTGATTTCGGGGGATTGGTGCTGCAGTATTTTCCTCCGTTTCCAGTGATGTAGATTCGGAGCCGGCGGTTTGGATAGAACAGACACATATCGCACACTGCGCCCCCTCCGTCCCCCTGAGAATGAATAACATGAGGTCTCCCTTCTGACATTCAGTCGTGGATATTACAATCTATCTACCACATGAGAAGCCGATCAGAAGCGACAATTCCCCACATGTGATCATCACTGAGACAATCTCACACCGCTCTCTGCACTGATAACCAGACTGCGGCTTCAGATTTATGTGAGGTCTAAAATTAGTTGGATTTAATAGTAGATGAAGAAAAAAATCCAAAATGCTATAAAATTATAAAAATAGTAATATTCACATTAACCATCTCTTGCCGTTCTCGCTCCAATGCTGCTAGAATCCCCTCCAGTCTCTGTACTTTCTTCTTGGTCTGGAGAAACCTGACCCCTGCAGCCAATCAGTGTCTGAAGAAGTGACCAACAGACAGTGATTGAGAAAATGGAGAAGCTGTCTTCTCAACATGACATGAATGTCTTACTGTCTTTAAGAGAAGAGAACATCTACATGATACATCTCATCACAAGTTTCCCCTTATTATCTCCAGTAATTGTATCATTACATGGGATCTTTATGATGTTACATTGTCATCTTCTTCCCATTCAGGTCCCTACAATATCGTATCCTCTCAGTGGAGATCTTCTGAATAACAGAATTTTCCTGATTGACCCATCAAGGATGAATAGGGACAGGGAAAAGATGGCAGAGAGGATATTACACCTCACCCTAGAGATCCTCTTCCGGCTTACTGGAGAGGTGAGAGATTCTGATGACATCACATTACATCATTCTTATCTATGGGAATAACAAATGGACAGAACTGGAGAGGTGAGGACTCTGGAAATGTCTGTAGTGAGATTTATTAATGTGTCTCTCCATAACCAGGATTACACAGTAGTGAAGAAGACCTCTAGTGAGCGCTGTCAGGCCCCTGTGTCTGAGGGATGGGGAAGACCCCTGAGCCCAATTACGAGACCTCCACCTCACCCCCTGATACATGAGGACATCAATGACCAGAAGATCCTAGAACTCACCTACAAGATGATTGAGCTGCTGACTGGAGAGGTGACACTGCTGGGAATGCTGGGACATTATACAGTAGCGCTATGATGAGGTCAGGGGGATGACGGTATCATTGTGTGTGTCAGGTTCTTATAAGGTGTCAGGAGTTCACAGTCCATTTCTCCATGGAGGAGTGGGAGTATTTAGAAGGACACAAGGATCTGTACAAGGACATCATGATGGAGGTTCCCCAGCGCTTCACATCACCAGGTAATAGACAGGACTAAATATACACGGCCTATAATTATCTGTATGCAAAAAATGTAATTCAATACCTTTCCTCCAGTTGAATCCAGTAAGAGGACAACACCAGAGAGATGTCCCTGTCTTCTTCCACAGGACTGTAAACAAGAAAATCCCAATGTTCCTCCGGATCATCAGGTAGATGGAGAGAAGGTGTCATGAGATCTCCCTTATGATGTGTAGACGGTTGTGAAGGTCTTGTGCTCAGTCTTGTTTTATCCACCAGTATTATATGTTTTATACTTGTGTAATGAGAACGGTGGAGATGGCAGGATTAGAGCTGATCATAGATGTGACTTCTCAATTTGTCTGTGACTTTTATAATATTTGTTTCAGGGTAAAGATCTGACCCATATTAATACTACAGAGACATATGTGATGGGTGATGAGCGGTGTAAAGAGGAGATTCCTACAGATAACTGCCCAGGTGAGTAGTAACCACTGAGTGCAGAGAAGCCACAGACTAACCTTTCTGTAGAATTATATTTTGCATTTTTTAGGGCTTGTTCAGTCAGAACTTTTTGATAGGCATTTTTACTGACGGAGAGATTTAGTGCTTAATCAAAAGAACACACTATTTAGCATATTTTTCTAATACAACATTTCACAAGCCAAAGCTAAAGTAATACAGTTTTTCCACAAAGAAAAATATAGCTCCAATCTCTGTACAATCTGCTCTGACCTTTTGGTCATGGAGCCTAACTCCATCCACAGCAGGAATGGATTAGTCTTCGCTGCGGATAGTGATTGGCTAAATCGGTCACAGGTTTGTCTGAAATAGGAAGTATGGAGACTGGTGGGGCACCTGGCCTTGAGTTGGGAGAGGGTTATTAATAATAATAATAATAATAATAATAATAATCTCATGAGTTATAAACCCTTGAGGGCCTTGGATTTGGCATCAATGCGTATAGGAATCAGCCCCACCTTGGACTCGGTGCGGTGGCAGCTCAGAAGAGGTAAGTAACCCCCTTATAAGATGGGCATCTTTGACCTCAAGATAGGACTCAGAAAATGTGCAGAATCAGTATGTGTATAGCGATAATCCAGCACCATATAGAAAAATTGAAGTCATAAGAGATGGGTGGGAATGGCTGCTCACATATCCCCACCCCAGGGGCGTGGTTTGGTAAATAAAATGGAGACCAAGTGTCTCATTCACTTTCAGTGGCTGGAGGTGTGGAAACCTCCCATGTGTTTTGCTGAAGGACACTAACCTGAGCGGGCGAACCCGCTATATTGTATGGACTGTTTATTTTCTATTTTCACTCTGTGCCAGAAAAGGTTGTCTTTTTGTTCGCTTATGCTGAGTGGTTTATGAAGTCTGAATAAACCTGGCTGAACATTTTTATGAAACCACTTCAAGTGCCTACCTCAAACGCAGCTGAGTGAGTACCAAACCCTACAATACATAGATATGATATAGGATAATGATGAATATATAGAATAACAGATACTATTAGATCCCTCAAGATTGAAGTGCAAATGCATACAATATAGCAGTATGGGCACTAATGAATCCCCAGGTGAAATAAATAAGTGCAGTCAGATATACAGTCATGGCCAAAAGTGTTGGCACCCTTGATATTGTTCCTGAAAATGAAGTATTTGTTTCAGAAAATTTTGGCAATTACACATTTTTGTTATACACGTTTATTTCCTTTGTGTGTATTGGAACAACACAAAAAAATAACAGAGAAAAAAAGGCAAATTGGGCATCATCTCACACAAAATGCCAAAAATGGGCTAGGTCAAAATTGTTGGCATTTTTCCAAAATTGTGGGTAAACAACAAAGTCTACAAAGAAAAGAATACTGTACCTACAGTAAAATATGGTAGAGGTTCAAATATGCTTTTGGTCTGTTTGCTGCATCTGGCACTTGGTGCCTTGACTATAAGTAAGCCATCATAAAATCTGAAGATTACCAAAGGATTTTTGGTCACAATGTAGTGCCCAGTCTCAGAAATCTGCATTTGCATCCTAGGTCATGGGTCTTCCTGCAGGACAATGACCCCAAATATACTTCAAGTCAAGAAGCACCCAGAAATAGAGAGTTCTGAACAGGCCAGCAATGAGTCTGGATCTAAATCCCATTGAACACCTGTGGAGAGATCTAAAAATTGCTGTTGGGAGAAGGCACCCTTCTATGACACACCTGTAGCAGTTTACAAACTGAGAGTGGTCCAAAATTCCAGTTGAGAGGTGTAAGAAGCTTGTTGAAGGTTTTAGGAAGCAATTGATTGCAGTTATTTATTCCAAAGGGTGTGCAACCAAATATTTATTAAGTTGCGGATGCCAACAATTTTGTCCGGCCCATTTTTGAGGTTTTAAGTGAAATTGTGTCCAATTTGCCTTTTTTCCTCTCTTTTTTTCTGTTTTTCCAATACACTCAAAGGAAATAAACATGTGTATAACAAAACATGTGTAACTGCAATCATTTTCTGGGAGAAATACTTAATTTTCTAGAACAATTTTAAGAGTGACAAAAGTTTCAGCCATGACTGTTGATCCATATAATAACAGCCTCATAGTATACTATACCAATGCCAATTGAATGTCCAAATAAGTACAAAATATTCAGAAAACGTCAAAATAGCAACTCCAACAGCCCTAATCATGCATAGGTAACGTAATAAAAAACATAAATGAAATATAATTGTAATATCACAATTAAATAAGAAAAAATATAAATAATAAATCTAAAGAGCACCAGAAAGCTCTAAAAGTGTTGTCTACCAAAATAACCAAATACAGTGGAGGAATTTTGGCCCACTCATCTTTGCAAAATTGTTGTAATTCAAATACATTCGTGGGTTTCCGAGCATGAACCTCCTTTTTAAGGTCATCCCACAGCATCACAGTCAGATTCAGGTCAGGACTAGGCCACTCCGAAGTCTTAGAAAAACAAAATTTAGGCTATTCAGAGGTAGACTTGCTGGTGTGTTTTGAATCATTGTCCTGCTACATAACCCAAGTGCTCTTCGACTTGAGGTCACAAACAACCTGAGGCAAGTGAGGCCTGCAGTTGTTTGGATGTTGTTGTGGAGTCTTTTGTCACCTCTTGGATGAGTCATCGCTGTACTCGTGGGGTAATTTTGGTCGGTTTGCCACTCCTGGGAAGGTTCAACACTGTTCCATGTTTTTTCCATTTGTGGACAATGGCTTTCTGTGGTTTGCTGGAGTCCCAAAGCTTTAGAAATGGCTTTATAACCTTTTCCAGATGTATAGATCTCAATTACTTTGTTTCTCATTTGTTCCTGAATTTTTTTGGATCGCATCATAATGTCTAGATTTGAGGATCTTTTGGTCTACTTCACTTTGTCATGCAGGTCCTATTTAAGTGATCTCTTGATTGAGAAAAGGTGTGGCAGTAATCAGGCCTGTGTGTGGCTAGGGAAATTGAACTCCGCTTCCTAAAGATGTGATAAACCATAGTTAATTTTTGTGTTTTAAGGGGGGCAAATCACTTTTTCACACATGGCCCTGTATGTTTCGATTTCTTTTTCCCTTAATAATGAAGACCTTCATTTGGAAACTGCATTTTGTGTTTACTTGTGTCATCTTTCTCTAATATTTAAATTTGTTTTGTGATCTGAAACATTTAAGTGTGACAAACATGCAAAAAAATAAGAAATCAGCCAGGGGGCAAACACTTTTTCACACCACTGTATAATAAATAATATATGACCGTTGGAGTATGTGGAGTAAAGGATTGCACAAATTAAGTTTGTTATAGGGACTGCATTAAGAGGCCATCAATGGAGGGTACATATTATAGGCCTCGTAGTGCCAGCTAGAGGGATGAATGGGGAAAGATTCCAAGCGTATTGCTGCAAAAAAAACCAGCTTTCTCAGGGGGAAAAAGTCAACAAAAATTAGTTTCATCCCTTCACAACTTTAGACGTATAGGTCCGTCAAAAGTTGTGTCCCTGCCTTTGATGCAGGCTCCGACACTGAGCACACATCTTTTCCCGCACATGACAGCTGATCTGATCACCTGTCATGTGCCTCTATCAGCCGCTGGTGGAACAGAGATCCATCCCATGGCCGACGTTCTTAGGAGATCGTGATTTCTGCTATACATAGTAGTTCTGAAGCCATGCTATGTGTAGGACAGGATATCAGCTGATAACAGCTTCAAGTCTCCTAAAGGGACTAATGAAGCCAGTAAAAACATATAAAACATAAAAAAAACAAATTCAAATCACCCCTGCGAAAAAAAAAGAATACACGTGTTTGGTATCGCTGTGTTCAAAAATGTGCAGTATATCAAAATATAAAAGAAATTAATTCAATCGGTAAATAACGTAACGAGAGCAAAAAATAAAAACCCCTGAATTACATTTTTTGGCCTCTGCAACACTGCAATAACAGTCAATCAAAACATCATATCTTACCCAAAATGGTATCAATAAAAGCGTCAGCTCAGGGTGCAAAATATAAGCCATCATCCAGATTAAAAAAAATGGAAACGCTATGGGTCTCAGAAAATGGCGACATTAGCAAATTTTTTTCTTACAAATTTCGGTTTATTTTTACCACTTAAATACAAAAGAACCTATAAATTTTTTATATATGCGTACTCGTACTGACCTGGGGAATCATTTTGCCCAGTCAATTTTAGCATTTTGTTTCGAGTCCGGGTGGTGGAAGCTCTGTGCTACGGTGCAAGGAGGGACCAGAGGGGCGTGACTAAGTGCCTACTCGGCCTGACCAAGGTCACACGGCGGCTTAGTCGACTCTGTGAACCAGGGAGGGACCGAGCAGGTGGACCAGGTGCCACTCTGGAACTGACCTTGTGTGAGAGCCAGTGACTCCCACGGGTCAGATGGCAGGAACTGACCGGTACAGCGGATGAGCACGGCAGGAAGGCTGACGGGTGGTCCGGGTGGATAAGCAGGCTGGTTCGGCAGATAGCCAGACGGGTGCTCCGGGTAGGCAAGCAGGCGGGTACGGCAGGTAACAGGCAGGTGCTCCAGGTAGGTAGACTGGCGGGCACGGCAGGTTACAGGCAGGTGCTCCAGGTAGGCTGGCTGGTGGGCACGTCAGATTACAGGCAGGTGCTCCAGGTAAGCAGGCTGGAGGACACAACTGTAGACAGACTGGAGGACAGAACTGTTAGATAGGCTGGCGGGCTGGACTGATAGGCAGCGGGACCTGAGGGCTGGAGCAAGTGTTAGCACACGGAACAACAACCTTGCACAGGCACCTCCATATTGGTGCCTTATATAGGGGAAGTCCTCCGGCCATTGGCCGGGGACTCTATAGGACGGCGCGCGCGGCCCCTTTAAGAGGGAGGGAGCGTGCGCCCTAAGCCCAGTGCCCGGGAAGCTGCGCGCGGTGTGCGCCACAGCAGCAGGGGAGCGGGAAGACGCCGGGCCTGGACCACGGCGGTGAGGGGAACGGCAGGAGGCAGAGACGCCGATGCTACAGTACCCCCTCCTTTACGC
Organism: Phyllobates terribilis; assembly: GCF_046119375.1. Lineage (NCBI taxonomy): Eukaryota > Metazoa > Chordata > Amphibia > Anura > Dendrobatidae > Phyllobates > Phyllobates terribilis. Next base: position 43,387,776 of record NW_027362765.1, read on the forward strand.
CCCCTCTTCTTTAGGCCCGCAAGAAATTATTTTTAGAAGATGAGGGGCATGAATGTTCTCCCTGGGTTCCCAAGACCTCTCCTCATGTCCAAACCCCTTCCAATCCACAAGAAAGAAAGTATTTCCTCTTACCCTCTTGGTGGCCAAAATGTTTTTTACCTCAAAGACGTCCTCAGCAGAGACTGGAGCTGGAGCGGTACCTGGATCGTCAGAGAAAGAATTAAGGACAACATGTTTGAGGAGGGATACATGAAAGGAGTTGGGAATCCTTAAGGTGACCGGGAGTTTCAGCTTGTAAGCCACGGGATTGATTTGGTTCAGAACCTCGAACCAACTTATAGGAAGGTATCTTGAGACGAACATATTTGGAGGAAAGCCAGACCTTGTCTCCAGGACGGAATTGAGGCGGATCCAGACGTCTCTTATCAGCATGTCTCTTCATCCGCTCGTAGGACTGAAGAAGTGCGTATCTAGTGTCTTCCCAAATAGCTGAAAATTTGCTGACCAGAGACTCCGCAGCAGGATTTTCCACTGAAGAGGAGACGGGAAACGGAATATGGGGGTTTTGACCGTAGACCACAAAGAACGGGGATTTAGAAGAAGACTTGTTCTCATGGTTGTTATAGGAGAACTCAGCCCAGGGCAGGAGCTCAACCCAATCATTCTGGTGAGCGTTGACAAAGTGCCGAAGAAAGCTGATAAGGACCTGGTTGATACGTTCCACTTGACCATTGGACTGAGGATGATAAGCAGAGGAGAAATCCAAGGAGACATCCAGCAGCTTACACGTAGCTCTCTAGAAGCGCAAAGTGAACTGGACCCCTCGATCAGACACAATGTGGAGGGGTAGGCCGTGAAGACGAAAGATGTGATGGATGAAATCCATAGCCAGCACAGATGCAGATGGAAGACCAGGCGAAGGGATGAAGTGGGCCATTTTAGAAAAGCGGTCAGCGACCACCCAAATGACAGTACAACCGGTAGAAACAGGGAGATCCGTAATGAAGTCCATTGCAATGTGTTGCCACGGAGCGGAAGGCACGGGAAGAGGAAGGAGACAGCCAGATGGAAGATGCCTGGGAACCTTGTTACGGGCACAGGAGGAACAAGCCGCGATGAAGTCCGCAACATCCTTGCGCAGTGAAGGCCACTAGTAATGTCGGGCGATGAGCAGAAAGGTCTTCCTCTGGCCAGCATGGCCGGCTAGTTTGGATGAATGGCCCCAGAGTAGAACCTTCTTACGATTTGGAACCGCTACAAAGGTCTTACCGGGTGGAAGATGAGACAGGTCAAACGGAGCCACAGTCATTACTTTTGAGGGGTCAATGATATGGAGAGGCTCCTCCTCTTGGTCGGAAGACAGGAATGAGCGGGATAGAGCGTCAGCCTTAATGTTCTTGTCCACTGGGCGGTAATGCAGAGTGAAGCAGAATCGGGCAAAGAATAGAGACCACCTTGCCTGGAGTGGATTTAGTCTTTGGGCGTTTTGTAAATAAGCGAGGTTTTTGTGGTCAGTGAAGATGACCACCGGGTGCAGAGCCCCCTCCAGCAAGTAGTGCCACTCCTCCAGCGCTAATTTGATGGCCAGCTGCTCACGATCTCCTATGGAGTAGTTGCGCTCGGACGAGGAGGAGAGCTTGGAGAAGAAGCCGCAGGTTACCATTCTCCCAGACAAGGATTTCTGGGTGAGCACCGCTCCGGAAGAGGATGCATCAACCTCCAGGAAGTACTGCTTGTTGCAATCCGGATGGTGTAGCACGGGCGCGGAGGAGAAGGCTAGTTTTAGGGAGACGAAGGCCTCCTCTGCTTCGGAAGTCCATTCCCTGGGATTTGCTCCTTTACGGGTGAGCACGGAGATGGGAGCAGTCTGAGAGGAGAAATGAGGAATGAAGAGGCGGTAATAATTTGCGAAGCCCAGGAATCGCTGAATCACCTTCAACCCCTCCGGTCGGGGCCACTTTAAGACAGCAGTGACCTTCTCGGGATCCATCCGCAGACCAGTCTCGGAGATAATATAGGCCAGGAACGGTAGAGAGGTCTTCTCAAAGAGGCATTTCTCAAATTTAGTTTATAGGCGATTTTGCCAGAGCCTAAGCAGAACCTGACGAACATCCCTCCGGTGTGAGGGCAGATCCGGAGAGAAGACCAAGATATCGTCCAGGCACAACACTACGCAAGAATACAGAAGATCACGGAAGATGTCGTTAACCAGCTCCTGGAAGACAGCTGGACATTACAGAGACCAAAGGGCATGACGAGGTATTCGTAGTGACCGTCCTGGGTGTTGAATGCCGTCTTCCACTCGTCTCCCTGGCGGATCCGGACTAAATTGTACGCTCCACGAAGATTGAACTTGGTGAAGATCTTCGCGCCTTTAAGGCTATCGAACAGCTCCCAGATGAGAGGCAGGCGGTACTTATTTTTGATGGTAATCTGGTTAAGGCCCCTGTAATCGATACAGGGACGTAGAGAGCCGTCTTTCTTCTTGACTAAGAAGAATCCTACTCCAGCTGGAGAGGTGGATTTCTGGATAAGTCCCCTAGCAAGATTCTCCTCTATGTACTCAGACATGGCCCGGGTCTCAGCCAGCGACAAGGGGTAGATACTCTCGCGGGGAGGAGAAGCACCAGGTACCAGGTAGATGAGGCAATCATACGGCCTGTGAGGTGGTAGTGTCTCTGCTTCCTTTTTGTCAAAGACGTCCGCATAAGACCAGTAGGGTGCCAGCAGACCAGGTAGATTAGCCAGAGTAGACGGCGGTCGAGCTGGACAAACCGGAACCAGACAGGACTCATGGCATTCCTGACCCCAATAGAGCGCTTCACCAGATCTCCAATTCAGGACGGGCTCATGTCTTTGTAACCAGGGTAGACCAAGCAAGAGGGGCTGATAGAGACCGGACAGCATATGAAAGGAGATCTTCTCTGTGACGAGCAAGATGGTCTCCAGAAGAAGCCTCACATCCACGGAGGCAACCGCCAGCGGTTCAGCCAGACGTGCAGTAGGAATCTGATACCGCTCCACAACAGCCTGTTGAATGAGATTCCTAGCGGCTCCGGAATCCAGATGGGCAATCTCGAAGAAGTGGGTCTCACCACTGGAAATAAAAACAGACAAAGTCAAGGATGGAGAGGATTTACTCTTGCCTAGGACGACCTCTCCGAGCGGTCCTAGACACTGGAGTTTCCCAGCCTCACTTGGCAGGAATGGATCAGATGCTCTTTACTGCCACAGTAGAAGCAACTCCCCTCGGCTCGGCGCTTCTCCTGGCGAGACTTGACCATCTTGGTTTGGTCAATTTGCATGGGCTCAGGCGAACATGCCCGGGGAATTGCTGGTTGCGAGGCTGGCTTTTGGAATACAGGAGCGAGACGAGGAAATCTTCTCTCCCGGGTAGTCTCCTTAGCACGTTCAAGAAAACGTATGTCAATCCGGGTAGCTAATGACACCAGGTCGTCCAGGGTGAAAGGAATGTCACGACCGGCTAGCTTATCCTTGATCCGTCTGGAAAGACCCTCCCAGAAGGTGGACACCAGGGCCTCATTGTTACAGGCAAGCTCAGATGCGAGGGTTCGGAAACGTATGGCATACTGGCCCACGGTGAGACTCCCTTGCCGGAGACCGAGAAGTGAGGAGGCAGTAGAAGATTTTTGTCCGGGCTCATCGAAGACCTTCCGGAAGGCAGCGAGGATAACCAGAAGAACGGACACCAGAGGGTTTAGCCATGTCAACGCCTCCCTGGTGAGGTGAGACATGATGAACGCCACCTTGGCCCAGTCGGAGGGGAACTGATGTGCCAGGAGTTCAAAGTGCAGCGTGCACTGATTTAAGAAGCCCCGACATAAGACGGGGTCACAACCAAAACGTGGAGGTGCGGAGAGCCGGGGTCCAGAGCCGGGTGCCATAGCGCCAGTAGGTTGAGGTGCCGCCGGAGCGGGTGCCGCTCGGCTAGAGACGGACACAGACTGGGTGGACAGCGTGTCCAGGTGGGAGTTGACAGTCTGCAGATAGGAGAGCATAGTCTCCTGTTGGGATCTCTGACGTGAGACCTCCTGGTACAGGTCAGAGAGTGAAGGAGCCTGGGGGCCACCGGGTTCCATAGCTGGTTTCGGGTCCGGGTGGTGGAACCTCTGTGCTACGGTGCAAGGAGGGACCAGAGGGGCGTGACTAAGTGCCTACTCGGCCTGACCAAGGTCATACGGCGGCTTAATCGACTCCGTGAACCAGGGAGGGACCGAGCAGGCGGACCAGGTGCCACTCTGGGACCGACCTTGTGTGAGAGCAGGTGACTCCCACGGGTCAGATGACAGGAACTGACCGGTACAGCGGATGAGCACGGCAGGAAGGCTGACGGGTGGTTCCGGTGGATAAGCAGGCTGGTTCGGCAGATAGCCAAACGGGTGCTCCTGGTAGGAAGCAGGCGGGCACGACAGGTAACAGGCAGGTGCTCCAGGTAGGTAGACTGGCGGGCACGGCAGGTTACAGGCAGGTGCTCCAGGTAGGCTGGCTGGCGGGCACAACTGTAGACAGACTGGAGGACAGAACTGTTAGACAGGCTGGCGGGCTGGACTGACAGACAGACTGGCAGGCAGGACTGACAGGCAGCGGGACCTGAGGGCTGGAGCAAGTGTTAGCACACGGAACAACAACCTTGCACAGGCATATTGGAGGAGGTGCCTTATATAGGGGAAGTCCTCCGGCCTTTGGCCGCGGACTCTATAGAACGCCGCGCGCGGCCCCTTTAAGAGGGAGGGAGCGCGCCTTAAGTACAGTGCCCGGGAAGCTGCACGCGGTGCGTGCCACAACAGCTGTGGAGCAGGAGGACGCCGGACCTGGGCCGCGTTGGTGAGGGGAACGGCAGGAGGCAGAGACGCCGATGCTACACATTTATTGAACATGATAAATAAGAATCCCTAAAAACAATTGTGGAATTGCACTTTTTTTGCAATTTCACCACACTTGGAATTTTTTTGCCTTTTTTCCAGTATGATATATGTTAAAAACAATAGTTTCATTCAAAAGTACAACTCTTCCCGCAAAAAGCAAGCCCTCAAACGGCTATATTGATATATAGCTCTGGGAAGAAAGGGAGAAAATAATAAAATAGTAAAAAAAGGAAAATCGTAAGATCACGAAGGGGTTAAAAAAAAGGTTCTTAAGAGTATAAGAAACCCCCTCCAAATTACACACCTATTCTTAAAAATGAAGGAAATTAAAAAGTAAGCATATCTGGTATCCCCAGCATAGTATTGATTAACCTGTAAGGTTAATGACACAACCACTTATTTTATTTTTTACAAAGTTCTGAATTTTTTTAAGTCACTAATCCACAGGCTTAATAAGGTGCAGAACAAGATGGCATTGGAGGCTAGATTGAAGATCTGGATGAGTCCAGTTTTGGTCTTGAATGCAATGATATACAGAGATTGGTTTGGAGACTACAGGGGCCATGCAATGAAGAAGCTTTAACAAGGGAACATCACGCTGGTCCTATTCCCATGATTACGGTGTGGGGGGCATAACGTACCGGATCCAGACCCCTCTAATATTCATTCCAGGTACACTAATAGCTCGGCGTTGCAGTGGTATTGTCACGGGTGTATCAGAGGTGACAGACAGTCGCCCTGCAGTTGGGTGCAAGAGATCTCTACGTTTGGCACTACAGACATCTTCTTAGATGAGAGGCTGTCTCTAGGACGTAGTGGCTACCTCCCTCTGGTTAATTAGCTCCCTGGCCTGGGTGTATAAATACCTGGTGTGTCTGAGAGAGAGGTGCCAACTATATTCATTTCTACTCGTGAGGCTTTAGCAAGAGCAGTATTTCGTCCTCTCTGGAGCTTGCGGCCATGAGCACATTTGGAGACATCTAAAGCTAAGCAATTGCCCCCTGTTTGTCTACCCTTGTCTATAGAGTTTAGTGGAGTTCAACTAGTGCTCATCTCCTCCCATCCCTAGCCATAGCCATACGCCAGGGAAAGTCAGGGCGAGGCATGTGTGCGGCGATTGGTGAAGAGCCAATATATGGACAGTAGTTGAGATAGGGTGACACTACACCAGACTAGGAGATCTTCACTCCCCCTTTCCTTAGTGTCTGGGCTCCCTATCCCTCTTCCCTCTGTGTTGCACTAAGTCTTTCCCACACCTGGCGTGACAGGTATGCCCAGTCCTCCAAAGTATCACAAGAGCTGTTTTTTACACACACAACAACCTCAGTCTGCATATTGCTCATGGAACTGTGAGCCTCCTGCGTGGCCTAAACGTGCTTCCATGTCCTGCATCGTCTCTGTATTTCTCTGCCATTGAGCACATCTGAGGCATCATTGGATGGCAATTGCAAAGGGAGCTGCCAGCAGCAGATCTTGAGGATTTTCTTGCCCAAGTGCATTCAGTGTGGCAGAACGTTCCTCAGTCAACCATTAATAACCTCATTGATAGCAAACAAAGCATGTAAGTGTATTTTTACACAAGCCACTCATACTCAAAAATGAAAATAAGGAGATATTTATGTTTTAAAATTTTTGTTTCCATATTTCATCATTTCCAAATTACTAGCATGGTTTCCGATCCTGTAATTACTATAATTCCGCAACTTTTCCTTCTGGGTGTTACAATTTCAATATTGAGGAGTGTGGTCAGTCTGGCATATTGTGTTATGTGTCCGCCACTGCTCCCGAGGTTTAGCATTGCCTGCCAGGCTGACATCATGTCAACAGCACTGCAACCAATCAGTAAGCTGACTGTTTGCCATGCTGTCAATATGACTTCTGGCATTAGCTCCAGCACTGACATCAGGCGCAGTGGCAGAGACTCACCAGTGAATCCCAGGAAAGTGAGTCCATCGTAGTTACTTTTTTTTTAAGCCAAATGCAGCAATGAACATATTTTATTTGAAAGGCAACAGCCCTTCAATGATATTGGTCAGTTATTCTGACCAGCAAGGTGGTGCAAACTGTGAAACGCCGGTGCTTGCCAAAACAGACACTGGATCCATGGAATGCCTGGAAGTCAGGCATGCAGGGACTCTCTAGGATACAGGAATTAGTCGCTGACTGGCATTTTACAGTCTATGAAGCTAAAAAATAATCTAGGTCACGCAGAGAAGTGGGGCATCTGGATGTCTAAGCATGGGATGAGGCAGGAAGCTGTTCTGGAGCAAGCCAAGATAAATTTTTAGTAAAGATTCAATGTCTATTGAAAACTAAATATACATTTAATTTTTTTTGGCAGATTTCTCAGAGAAATACCTGAAATTTTCAGATTTTAATGCAAATGATCCTAGTATCACACCTGATACCTTTGAAGAGCATCCCATTATACCAGACATACCTCCAGTCCTTCTTAAGAAAAATAAATGTAACAAAAGGGATGGTGAACATCAAAGAGCACATGCAAGAAAGAAGCCATTTTCATGTTCAGAATGTGGGAAATGTTTTAATCAGAAAACAAATCTTGCTGCACATCTGAAAATTCACACAGTGAAGAAGCCATTTTCATGTTCAGAATGTGGGAAATGTTGTAGAACAAAATCTGCTCTTACCAAGCATCAGATAATTCACACAGTGGAGAAGCCATTTTCATGCTCAGAATGTGGGAAATGTTTTTCAGACAAATCAACTCTTGCTCAGCATCAGAAAATTCACACAGGGGAGAAGCCATTTTCATGCTCAGAATGTGGGAAATGTTGTGTAACGAAATCTGCTCTTACTAATCATCAGAGAATTCACACAGGGGAGAAGCCATTTTCATGTTCAGAATGTGGGAAATGTTTTAATCAGAAAACAAATCTTGCTACACATTTGAAAATTCACACAGGGGAGAAGCCATTTTCATGTTCAGAATGTGGGAAATATTTTAATCAGAAAAGAAACCTTGCTTTACATCTGAAAATTCACACAGGGGAGAAGCCATTTTCATGTTCAGAATGTGGGAAATGTTGTAGAACGAAATCTGCTCTTATTAGACATCAGAGAATTCACAAAGGGGAGAAGCCATTTTCATGCTCAGAATGTGTAAAAAGTTTTTCAGACAAATCAACTCTTGCTCAGCATCAGAAAATTCACACAGGGGAGAAGCCATTTTCATGTTCAGAATGTGGGAAATGTTTTAATTGGAAAACAAATCTTTTTGCACATCAGAAAATTCACACAGGGGAGAAGCCATTTTCATGTTCAGAATGTGTAAAAAGTTTTTCAAAAAAATCATCTCTTACTCAGCATCAGAAAATTCACACAGGGGAGGAGCAATTTTCATGTTCAGAATGTGTAAAAAGTCTTTCAAGCAAATCATGTCTTACTCAGCATCAGACAATTCACACAGGGGAGAAGCCATTTTCATGTTCAGAATGTGGGAAATGTTGTAGAACGAAATTTGCTCTTACTAAACATCAGAGAATTCACACAGGGGAAAAGCCATTTTCATGCTCAGAATGTGTAAAAAGCTTTTCAGATGAATCAGGTCTTGCCAAGCATCAGAGAATTCACACAGGAGAGAAGCCATATTCATGTTCAGAATGTGGGAAATGTTTTACATGGAAATCACAACTTCTTAAACATCACAGAAGTCACACAGGGGAGATGCCGTTTTTATGTTTAGAATATGGAAAATATTTTACAGAGAAATCACATCTTGTTAGACATCGCGGAAGTCACACAGGGGAGAAGCCATTTATATGTCCGGAATGTGGAAAATGTTTTAATGATAAAAGAAATCTTGCTAGACATCTGAGAATTCACACAGGAGAGAAATCATTTTCATGTTCAGTATGTGGAAAATGTTTTGGACAAAAAACAAATCTTACTAGACATCTGAGAAGTCACACAGGGGAGAAGCCATTTTTCTGATCAGAATGTGGGAAATGTTTTACAAACACATCACATCTAGTTACACATTGGAGAAGTCACACGGGGAGAAGTAATTTTCATTTTTAGATTGTGGGGAAAATTTTCTTACATTTTCATTTTTTTTTTACTCAGAGAAATCACACGGGTAGGTAGAGACTTTCTTTGAAATCATTTATTAGGCAAATTGTACAAGTTACAGTCAATGTAAATTCACAAGAGAAATGGAAAATAATTTTAAGCACTAATTGATTAATAAATGTAAGCAATTACCAATAAACAATGGAAATAAAGCACCTATAAACTGATTGGGGAGTTTATTAGAGACACCTGTCTATTAGTACGTTGGACCTCCTATGGCCTTTCTAAGTGCAGCAATTTCGTGTCAGAAAAATTTGAAATGGAGGAATATTGGCCCATGCAGGCTGGATATCTTCTCGCAAATGTGGCAACAAATTGAATCTCTGTTTACTTCCTCCATTTTTAATTAAGATGTCAGTGATTTTTCTTGTATGCAAAAAATTGGTACGAGTTTCATCAGTGCTTTTGATCTCTGTCATCAGAGTTTTGGTAAGAATTTTCAGCAGTTTTTCTGGGATGAAAAACACTGATGGCTGTTTCACATTTATATATGCAGTATAACTCAATTTTAAAGTAAACCTGTTACATTATTCATGATGACTAGTGTTGGGCGAACCCGAACAGTAAAGTTCGGCGTCTGTACTGGACACCTACTGTTCGGTCACGGACCCCGAACACGGACTTCCTCTGGAAGTCCGTGTTACTTTTCGGACTCGGGTTTGGTATCACAGCTGTGACAGTGAGCCGCGGTGAAAACCTTACCGCGGGTCATAGGCGCCGGCTGATGGTGGTAGTAGTACCTGCTGTCATTGTAAATAGAGAGTGGAGGCGCCGCTGTATGGAAGCAGCAGTCTCAAATCTGCCGGTGTCTGTGCTGAACAGTGATGAGAGAACGTACTCTCCACTGCTCGGTACTCGCCCGAGCATCACGGCCCTCGGCGAGTATTTCCGGGTTGCTCGGGCGGGAATTTGGGTCCCGTCCCTGCATGTTTGGCGCTCTTTAGAGTGTGTTGTGGGCATTACAGTGATTGGCTGGCCGCACAGCATCATCAGGTCTCCATAAGACCAGGCGCCGCTATGCTCGTCACAGTCTACCCCGGAAACAGGCAGAGTAGGGAGAGGTGCTGCTGTGTTAGGGAGAGATTTCCTTCTTTATAGTTAGTATAGGTATTCCACAACATATATACACTGCTCAAAAAAATAAAGGGAACACTTAAACAACAGGATATAACTCCAAGTAAATCAAACTTCTGTCAAATCAAACTGTCCACTTAGGAAGCAACACTGATTGACAATCAATTTCACATGCTGTTGTGCAAATGGAATAGACAATAGATGGAAATTATTGACAATTATCAAGACACCCTCAATAAAGGAGTGGTTCTGCAGGTGGGGTCCACAGACCACATCTCAGTACCAATGCTTTCTGGCTGATGTTTTGGTCACTTTTGAATGTTGGTTGTGCTTTCACACTCGTGGTAGCATGAGACGGACTCTACAACCCACAGAAGTTGCTCAGGTAGTGCAGCTCATCCAGGATGGCACATCAATGCGAGCGGTGGCAAGTATGTTTGGTGTGTCTGTCAGCGTAGTGTCCAGAGGCTGGAAGCAGGCCATAAATGTGCATGTGTCTGCTCCAACTGTTAGAAACCGACTCCATAAGGGTGGTATGAGGGCCCAACGTCCACAGATGGGGGTTGTGCTCACAGCCCAACATCGTGCAGGACACTTGGCATTTGCCACAGAACACCAGGATTGGCAAAGTCGCCACTGGCGCCCTGTGCTCTTCACAGATGAAAGCAGGTTCACACTGAGCACGTGACAGAGTCCGGAGACGGCGTGGAGAGCGATCTGCCGCCTGCAACATCCTTCAGCATGACCGGTTTGGCAGTGGGTCAGTAATGGTGTGGGGTGACATTTCTTTGGAGGGCTGCACGGCCCTCCATGTGCTCACCAGAGGTAGCCTGACTGCCATTAGGTACCGAGATGAGATCCTCAGACCCCTTGTGAGACCATATGCCAGTGCGGTTGGCCCAGGGTTCCTCCTAACGCAGGACAATGCCAGACCTCATGTGGCAAGATAAAGACATTGAAGCTATGGACTGGCCCGCCCTTTCACCAGACCTGAATCCGATTCTGGCACATCTGGGACATCATGTCTCGCTCCATCCACCAACGTCACATTGCACCACAGACTGTCCAGGAGTTGGCGGATGCTTTAGTCCAGGTCTGGGACGAGATCCCACAGGAGACCACCCGCAACCTCATCAGGAGCATGGCCAGGCGTCGTAGGGAGGTCATACAGGCACGTGGAGGCCACACACAATATTGAGCCTCACTTTGACTTGTTTTAAGGACATTACATCAAAGTTGGATCAGCCTGTAGTGTGTTTTTCCACTTTAATTTTAGGGGTGACTCCAATTCCAAGCCTCCATTGGTTAATAAATTTGATTTCTATTGATGATTTTTGTGTGATTTTGTTGTCAGCATATTCAACTTTGTACAGAACAAAGTATTCAATGAGACTATTTCATTCATTCAGATCTAGGATGTGTTATTTGAGTGTTCCCTTTATTTTTCGCAAGAGTTGGATGATGATGATGATGATGATGATGAGACACAATTGCCGGAAAGTCAGGAGGAGGACCAGAGTGTGGAAGTGGAAGACAAGGTGGAAGACGAAGTCACTGACCCAACCTGGCAAGGTGACATGCAGAGCGAGGACAGCAGCACACAGGGGGAGGCGTAGCGCTGGTTCTGACTATCCACTTGCTCAACCCCTCTGCTCTGATCCGCTTTTCTCCAGGTATTCTGACTTCAGACCGTGACATGACTTTGTCTTTGCCCTTTGCATATAACGTGCTCTCTTGGTATATGACCCTTAAACTTTGACAAATTCGCCTCACGGCTTGTCTGGAAACGGTGGCTAGCGTTACACGTACACATCATACACCTCGTACACACACGGCTCCGCTCCGTACACATCATACACCTCGTACACACACGGCTCCGCTCCGTACACCTCGTACACACACGGCTCCGCTCCGTACACCTCGTACACACACGGCTCCACTCCGTACATCTCGTACACACGCGGCTCCACTCCGTACACCTCATACATACGCGGCTCTGATCCGTACACCTCATACACACGCGGCTCTGCTCCGTACACCTTGTACACATGCGGCTCTGCTCCGTATATCTCGTACACACGCGGCTCTGCTCCGTACACCTCATACACACGCGGCTCTGCTCCGTACACCTCATACACACGCTGCTCTGCTCCGTACACCTCGTACACATGCGGCTCTGCTCCGTATATCTCGTACACACGCGGCTCCGCTCCGTACACCTAGTACACACGCGGCTCTGCTCCGTACACCTCATACACACGCGGCTCTGCTCCGTACACCTCATACACACGCGGCTCTGCTCCGTACACCTCATACACACGCGGCTCTGCTCCGTACACCTCATACACACGCGGCTCCGCTCCGTACACATCACACGCGGCTCTGTTCCGTACACCTCGTACACACTCAGCTCAGCTCCGTACACCTCACATGCTGCTCCGCTCCGTACACCTTGCACACGCTCCGCTCCGTACCCCTCGCACACGCGCGGCTCCGCTCCGTACCCCTCGTACACGCGCGGCTCCGCTCCGTACATCTCGTACACGCGCGGCTCCGCTCCGTACATCTCGTACACGCGGCTCCGCTCCGTACACACGCGGCTCCGCACACCTCGTACACACGCGGCTCCGCTCTGTACAGCTTGTACACACGCGGCTCCGCTCCGTACACCTCGTACACACGAGGCTCCACTCCGTACACCTCGTACACACGCGGCTCCGCTCCGTACAGCTTGTACACACGCGGCTCCGCTCCGTACACCTCGTACACACGAGGGTCCGCTCCGTACACCTCGTACACACGCGGCTCCGCTCCGTACAGCTTTTACACACGCGGCTCCGCTCCGTACACCTCGCACACACGCGGCTCCGCTCCGTACACCTCGCACACACGCGGCTCCGCTCCGTACACCTCGTACACACGAGGGTCCGCTCCGTACAGCTTTTACACACGCGGCTCCGCTCCCTACACCTCGTACACACGCGGCTCTGCTCCGTACACCTCGTACACACGCGGCTCCGCTCCGTACACCTCGTACACACGCGGCTCCGCTCTGTACACCTCGTACACACGAGGGTCCGCTCCGTACAGCTTTTACACACGCGGCTCCGCTCCCTACATCTCGTACACACACGGCTCTGCTCCGTACACCTCGTACACACGCGGCTCCGCTCCGTACACCTCGTACACACGCGGCTCCGCTACATCCACACTGTAAACCCCTCCTGACCCCACACATAAACTTCACCTCATCCAGCACCATGACAACCAGCACAGCAGAGTCCTGCATCCACTGAGGCCCCTGATCATGTGACCCCTGACTCCTCCCCTCCTGTGACCTCATCACAGGTCCTGTGCGCACAGAACAGCCATATACAGTACAGACCAAAAGTTTGGACACACCTCATTTAAAGATTTTTCTGTATTTTCATGACTATGAAAATTGTACATTCACACTGAAGGCATCAAAACTATGAATTAACACATGTGGAATTATATACTTAACAAAAAAGTGTGAAACAACTGAATATATGTCTTATATTCTAGGTTCTTCAAAGTAGCCACCTTTTGCTTTGATGACTGCTTTGCACACTCATGGTATTCTCTTGATGAGCTTCAAGAGGTAGTCACCGGAAATGGTTTTCACTTCACAGGTGTGCCCTGTCAGGTTTAATAAGTGGGATTTCTTGCCTTATAAATGGGGTTGGGACCATCGGGTGTGTTGTGCAGAAGTCTGGTGGATACACAGCTGATAGTCCTACTGAATAGACTGTTAGAATTTGTATTATGGCAAGAAAAAAGCAGCTAAGTAAAGAAAAACAAGTGGCCATCATTACTTTAACAAATGAAGGTCAGTCAGTCCGAAAAATTGGGCAAACTTTGAAAGTGTCCCCAAGTGCAGTTGCAAAAACCATCAAGCGCTGCAAAGAAACTTGCTCACATGAGGACCTCCCCAGGAAAGGAAGACCAATAGTCACCTCTGCTTCTGAGGATAAGTTTATCCGAGTCACCAGCCTCTGAATTCGCAGGTTAACAGCAGCTCAGATTAGAGACCAGGTCAATGCCACACAGAGTTCTAGCAGCAGACACATCTCTACAACAACTGTTAGGAGGAGACTTTGTGCAGCAGGCCTTCATGGTAAAATAGCTGCTAGGAAACCACTGCTAAGGACAGGCAACAAGCAGAAGAGAGTTGTTTGAGCTAAAGAGCACAAGGAATGGACATTAGACCAGTGGAAATCTGTGCTTTGGTCTGATGAGTCCAAATTTGAGATCTTTGGTTCCAACCACCATGTCTTTGTGCGACACAGAAAAGTTGAACGAATGGACTCTACATGCCTGGTTCCCACCGTGAAGCATGGCGGAGGAGGTGTGATGGTGTGGGGGTGCTTTGCTGGTGACACTGTTGGGGATTTATTCAAAATTGAAAGCATACTGAACGAGCATGGCTACCAGAGCATCTTGCAGCGGCATGCTATTCCATCCGGTTTGCGTTTAGTTGGACCATCATTTATTTTTCAACAGGACAATGACCCCAAACACACCTCTAGGCTGTGTAAAGGCTATTTGACCAAGAAAGAGAGTGATGGGGTGCTACGCCAGATGACCTGGCCTCCACAGTCACCAGACCTGAACCCAATCGAGATGGTTTGGGGTAAGCTGGACCACAGAGTGAAGGCAAAAGGGCCAACAAGTCCTAAGCATCTCTGGGAACTCCTTCAAGATTGTTGGTAGACCATTTCCGGTGACTACCTCTTGAAGCTCATCAAGAGAATGCCAAGAGTGTGCAAAGCAGTCATCAAAGCAAAAGGTGGCTACTTTGAAGAACCTAGAATATAAGACATATTTTCAGTTGTTTCACACTTTTTTGTTAAGTATATAATTCCACATGTGTTAATTCATAGTTTTGATGCCTTCAGTGTGAATGTACAATTTTCATAATTATGAAAATACAAAAAATCTTTAAATGAGAAGGTGTGTCCAAACTTTTGGTCTGTACCGTATGTGGTGGCGGCTCTGCTGGTGGAGGTATGTGGAGATTCCCCATTACTGGGTGCAGGGGCCATTAACCCCTCCATTCCCGGAGATAGTGCCCCCTGCCCCCAGTTCTGCCATGTGTATATGTACAGTAATATAACGCTGAATGTGCTCATCTATACTGGGGGCATTAACCCCTCCATTCCTGGAGATAGTGTCCCCTTCCCCCAGTTCTGCCATGTGTATATGTACAGTAATATAACACTGGATGTGCTCATGTATGCAGGGGACATTAACCCTCCGTTGCTGAGGTGATTTCGGGGGATTGGTGCTGCGGTATTTTCCTCCGTTTCCGGTGATGTAGATTCGGAGCCGGCGGTTCGGATAGAACAGACACATATCGCACACTGCGCCCCCTCCGTCCCCCTGAGAATGAATAGCATGAGGTCTCACTTCTGACATTCAGTCGTGGATATTACAATCTACGACATGAAAAGCGACAATTCCCCACATGTGATCATCACTGAGACAATCTCACACCGCTCTCTGCACTGATAACCAGACTGCGGCTTCAGATTTGTGTGAGGTCTAAAATTAGTTGGATTTAATAGTAGATGAAGAAAAAAATCCAAAATGCTATAAAATTATCAAAATAGTAATATTCACATTAACCATCTCTTCCGTTCTCGCTCCAATGCTGAATCCCCTCCAGTCTCTGTACTTTCTTCTTGGTCTGGAGAAACCTGACCCCTGCAGCCAATCAGTGTCTGAAGAAGTGACCAACAGACAGTGATTGAGAAAATGGAGAAGCTGTCTTCTCAACATGACATGAATGTCTTACTGTCTTTAAGAGAAGAGAACATCTACATTATACATCTCATCACAAGTTTCCCCTTGTTATATCCATTAATTGTTTTATTACATTGGATCTTTATGATGTTACATTGTCATCTTCTTCCCATTCAGGTCCCTATAATATCAGATCCTCTCAGTGGAGATCTTCTAAATAAGAGAATTTTCCTGATTGACCCATCAAAGATGGATAGGGATAGGGACAAGATGGTGGAGAGGATATTACACCTCACCCTAGAGATCCTCTTCCGGCTTACTGGAAAGGTGAGAGATTCTGATGACGTCACATTACATCATTCTTATCTATGGGAATAACAGATGGACAGAACTGGAGAGGTGAGGACTCTGGAAATGTCTGTAGTGAGATTTATTAATGTGTGTCTCCATAACCAGGATTACACAGTAGTGAAGAAGACCTCTAGTGAGCGCTGTCAGGCCCCTGTGTCTGAGGGATGGGGAAGACCCCTGAGCCCAATCATGGGGCCTCCACCTCATCCCCTGATACATGAGGACATCAATGACCAGAAGATCCTAGAACTCATCTACAAGATGATTGAGCTGCTGACTGGAGAGGTGACACTGCTGGGAATGATGGAACATTGTACAGTAACGCTATGATGAGGTCAGGGGGATGATGGTATCATTGTGTGTGTCAGGTTCCTATAAGGTGTCAGGATGTCACAGTCCATTTCTCCATGGAGGAGTGGGAGTATTTAGACGGACACAAAAATCTGTACAAGGACGTTATAATGGAGGTTCCCCAGCACCTCACATCACCAGGTAATAAACAGAACTAAATTCACACAGCCTATAATTATCAGTGTGTAAAAAATTTAATTCAAAACCTTTCCTCCAGTTGTATCCAGTAAGAGGACAACACCAGAGAGATGTCCCCGTCCTCTTCTTCCTCAAGACTGTAAACAAGAAAATCCCAATGTTCCTCAGGATCATCAGGTAGATGGAGAGAAGGTGTCATGAGATCTCCCCTGTGATGTGTAGACTGCTGTGAAGGTCTTGTGTTCAGTCTTGTTTTATCCACCAGTATTATATGTTTTATACTTGTGTAATGAGAACGGTGGAGATGGCAGGATTAGAGGTGATCACAGATGTGACTTCTCCATCTGTCTGTGACTTTTACGATATTTGTTTCAGGGTAAAGATCTGACCCATATTAATACTACAGAGACATATGTGAGGGGTGATGAGTGGTGTAAAGAGGAGATTCCTACAGATGACTGCCCAGGTGAGTAGTAACCACTGAGTGCACAGAAGCCACAGACTAACCTTTCTGTAGAATTATATTTTGCATTTTTTAGGGCTTGTTCAGTCAGAACTTTTTGATGTGCATTCTTACTGATCGAGAGATTTAGTGCTTAAACAGAAGAACACGCTCTTCAACATATTTTTCTATTAAAGCATTTCAGCAACAACATTTCACAAGCCGAAACTAAAGTAATACAGTTTTTCCACAAAGAAAAATATAGCTCCAATCTCTGTACAATCTGCTCTGACCTTTTGGTCATGGAGCCTAACTCCATCCACAGCAGGAATGGATTAGTCTCCTCTGCGGATAGTGATTGACTAAATCGGTCTCAAGTTTGTCTGAAATAGGAAGTATGGAGACTGGTGGGGCACCTGGCCATCAGTGGAAATCAGCCCCACCTTGGACTTGGTGCGGTGGCAGCTCAGAAGAGGTAAGTAACCCCCTTATAAGATGGGCATCTATGACCTCAAGATAGGATTCAGAAAATATGTAGAATCAGTATGTGTATAGTGATAATCCAGAACCATATAGAAAAATTGAAGTCATATGAGATGGGTGGGAATGACTGCTCACATATCCCCACCCCAGGGGCGTGGTTTGGTAAATAAAATGGAGACTAAGTGTCTCATTCAGTGTCTGTGGCTGGAGGTGTGGAAACCTCCCATGTGTTTTGCTGAAGGACACTAACCTGAGCTGGTGAACCCACCATATTGTATGGACTGTTTATTTTCTATTTTCACTCTGTGCCAGAAAAGGTTGTCTTTTTGTTTGCTTATGCTGAGTGGTTTATGAAGTCTGAATAAACCTTCCTGAACATTTTTATGAAACTGCTTCCTGTGCCTACCTCAAACGCAGCTGAGTGAGTACCAAACCCTACAATACATAGATATAATATAGGACAATGATGAATATATAGAATAAAAGATACTATTAGATCCCTCAAGATTGAATAAATACAATCAAATTCATACAATATAGCAGTATAGGCACTAATGGATCCCTAGTAGTGTTGAGCGAGTATACTCGTTGCTCGAGATTTACGATCATACTCGGGCGAGTACCCCTTATCATCGGAGTGCTCGGCGTGTATGTTTTTCCCGTTCCGTGAACATGATTTGCGACTGTTTGTCAGCTTTAACACGTGATGAATGCCTGTTTTCTCAGCATTCCTCACATGTAATAAAGCTGCCAAACAGTCGCAAATCATGTTCACGGAACGGGAAAAACTTACACGCCGAGCAGTCCGATGATAAGAAGTACTCGCCCGAGTATCCTCGTAAATCTCAAGCAATGAGCATACTCGCTCAACACTAATCCCTAGGTGAAATAAATAAGTGCAGTCAGATATACAGTCATGGCCAAAAGTGTTGGAACCCTTGATATTGTTCCAGAAAATGAAGTATTTCTTTCGGAAAATTTTGGCAATTACACATTTTTGTTATACACGTTTATTTCCTTTGTGTGTATTGGAACAACATCAAAAAATAACAGCGAAAAAAAGGCAAATTGGACATCATCTCACACAAAACCCCAAAAATGGGCCGGGTCAAAATTGTTGGCACTTTTCCAAAATTGTGGGTAAACAACAAGATCTACAAATAAAAGAATACAGTACCCACTGTCAAATATGGTAGAGGTTCAAATATGCTTTTGGGCTGTTTGCTGCCTCTGGCACTCGGTGTCTTGACTATTAGCAAGCCGTCATGAAATCTGAAGATTACCAAAGGATTTTTGGTCACAATGTAGTGCCCAGTCTCAGAAATCTGGATTTGCATCCTAGGTCATGTTTCTTCCAGCAGGACAGTGACCCCAAATATACTTCCAAGTCAAGAAGCACCCAGAAATAGAGAGTTCTGAATAGGCCAGCAATGAGTCTGGATCTAAATCACATTGAACACCTGTGGAGAGATCTTAAAATTGCTGTTGGGAGAAGGCACCCTTCTATGACACACCTGTAGCAGTTTACAAAATGAGAGTGGTCCAAAATTCCAGTTGAGAGGTGTAAGAAGCTTGTTGAAGGTTTTAGGAAGTGATTGATTGCAGTTATTTATTCCAAAGGGTGTGCAACCAAATATTTATTAAGTTGCGGATGCCAACAATTTTGTCCGGCCCATTTTTGAGGTTTTAAGTGAAATTGTGTCCAATTTGCCTTTTTTTTTTTTTTTCTGTTTTTCCAATACACTCAAAGGAAATAAACATGTGTATAACAAAACATGTGTAACTGCAATCATTTTCTGTGAGAAATACTTAATTTTCTAGAACAATTTTAAGAGTGCCAAAAGTTTCGGCCATGACTGTTGATCCATATAATAACAGCCTCATAGTATACCATACCAAAGTCAATTGAATGTCCAAATAAGTGCAAAATATTCAGAAAACGCCAAAATAGCAACTCCAACAGCCCTAATCATGCATAGGTAAAGTAATAAAAAACATAAATGAAAAATAGATGTAATATCACAATTAAATAAAAAATATATAAATAATAAATATAAAGAGCACCAGAAAGCGCTAATAGTGGTGTCTACCAAAATAACCAAATACAGTGGTGTGAAAAAGTGTTTATCCCCTTCCTGATTTCTTAAGTAAGAAAAAATATCTATAATATAACCGGGGATGCGTGTCTCTGTGTGAAGCCTTTATAGACTGCGCAAGCGCGACACGCCTGCGCAGTCTGGCTCCAGACAGAAGCACGCATGGAGCCGTTATAGAGGTAAGAGGAGTGTATGGCGCCGGAGATCACGGTATGCGTAGACGCTGAACACATACCGCGATCTCCGGTCCATACTTACCTGACCGGGAGGAGAGTTGCCGCGGCGCCTCTCTTCGCCGAAGACCGGGGCAGGAGTGAGGCGTTGGAATTGGCGCATGCGCATAGCTCTATCCGGCGCCATTTTACTGAAGACACGCGCGTACTCTAGTGCCACACTCCTCCCCCGGTCTCCGGTAGAACAGGACACACCAGCGCTGGAGCACAGGGAAGAAAGGTGAGTATAAGTGTTTATTTTTTTCTATGTGTGTGCAGTGTGAAAGGGATTAGGGGTGCCATAAATTCCAGGAGTTGGGGGGTGAGGGGGTCACACATACCAGGATTGGGGGGTGAGGGAACCATGCATACCAGGATGGAGGGGTACCACACATACCAGGATTGGGGGTGAGGGGACCATGCATACCAGGATTGTGGGATGAGGGGATCACGCATACCAGGATGAGGGGTACCACACATACCAGGATTGGGGTGTGAGGGGACCATGCATACCAGGATGAGGGTGTGAGGGGACCATGCAAACCAGGATGAGGCGGTGAGGGGTGCCATGCATACCAGAATAGGGATGAGAGGTACCATGCATACCAGGATGAGGGGTACCATGCATACCAGAATAGGGATGAGGGATACCATGCATACCAGGATAGGGATGAGGGGTGCCATGCATACTAGGATGAGGGGATGAGGAGGTCATACATACCAGGATGAGGGATGGGGTGCCATGCATTCCAGGATTGGGGGATAAGGGGTGCCATACATACCAGAATATGGATGAGGGGTACCATGCATACCAGGATGAGGGATGGGGTGCCATGCATACCAGGATTAGGGATGGGGTGCCATGCCAAGATTGGGGGGTGAGGGGACAATGCATACCAGGATTGGGGGGTGAGGGGACCACGTATACCACGATTGGGGGGGTGAGGGGACCATGCATACCAGGATGAGGGGTACCACACATACCAGGATTGCGGGGTGAGGGGACCATGCATACCAGGATTGGGGTGTGAGGGGTACCATGCATACCAGGATGAAGAATGGGGTGCCATGCATACCAGGATGAGTGGTACCATGCATACCAGGATAAGGGATGGGGTGCCATGCATACCAGGATAGGGATGAGGGGTGCCATGCATACTAGTATGAGGGATTGGGTGCCATGCATACCAGGATTGGGGGATGAGGAGGCCATACATACCAGGATTGGGGGATGAGGGGTGCCATTCATACCAGAATAGGGATGAGGGGTACCATGCATACCAGGATGAGGGATGGGGTGCCATGCATACCAGGATGAGGGCTACCACGCGTACCAGGATTGGGGATGAGGGGTGCCACGTGTACCATGATTGGGGATGAGGGGTGCCACGTGTACCAGGATGAGGGATACCATACATACCAGGATAGAGATGAGGGATGGGGTACCACGCATATCAGGATTAGGGATGAGAAGTACCACGCATACCAGGAATGGAGGTGAGGGGTGCCACGCATACCAGGATGAGGGATACCATACATACCAGGATTGGGGGTGAGGGATGGGGTGCCACGCGTACCAGGATTGGGGGTGAGGGGTGCCACGCGTACCAGGATAGGGATGAGGGATGGGGTACCACGCATACCAGGATTAGGGATGAGGAGTACCACACATGCCAGGATTGGGGGTGAGGGGTGCCACGCATACTAGGATTGGGGGTGAGGGGTCCCACGCTTTCTAGGATTAGGGGTAAGGGATGCCATGCATACCAGGATAGCGATGAGGAGTGCCAAGCATACCAGGATGGGGATGAGGGGTGCCATGCATATCAGGATAGGATGGTGGGGACATGATGGGGGCTGCACAAATACCAGGAGGGGGCAGCACATACCAGCATGGGAGATCATATACCAATAAAAATGCTCGTCACCCGGGCGTAGAACAGGTTCAATAGCTAGTAAATAATAAATATAAAGCGCACCAGAAAGCTCTAAAAGTGTTGTCTACCAAAATAACCAAATACAGTGGTGTGAAAAAGTGTTTATCCCCTTCCTGATTTCTTACTCTTTTGTAAGTTTGTTACACTTAAATGTTTCAGATAACAAAACAAATTTAAATATTAGACAAAGATAACACAAGTAAACACAAAATGCAGTTTTTAAATGAAGCTCTTTATTATTAACGGAAGAAAGAAATTCAAACCTTACAGGGCCCTGTGTGAAAAAGTGATTCACCCCTAAACCTAATAACTGGTTGGGCCACCCTTAGCAGAAACATCTGCAATCAAGCGTTTGCAATAACTGGCAATGAGTATTTTACAGCGCTCTGGAGGAATTTTGGCCCACTCATCTTTGCAAAATTGTTGTAATTCAACTACATTCGTGGGTTTCCGAGCTTGAACCTCCTTTTTAACCCCTTAACAACATTAGACGTACTAATACGCGTCTGTGCCCTGGGACTTAAGAGCCAGACCCGTATTAGTACGTCATGGCGATCTCGCGCACACACAGGCTGTGTGGGCGCGATCGCCGCCGGGTGTCAGCTGATTGTCACAGCTGACACCCAGTACTATGTGCAGGGAGCGGTCACGCACCGCTCCCAGCACATTAACCCCCGCGATGCTGCGATCGAAGTCGATCGCAGCATTGCGGTGGCAAGGGGAGGTGATCGCAGATACTCACCTCCTCTTCCGGCTTCCAGCGCTGTCTGCCGTGGCTTCCAGGATGTTGCCATGACGACCCGATATCGTCATGACAACATCCGGGTCACCAGACAGCTGGAAGATTTTTTGAACATGCGCAGTGCATCTCCAAACAATCTTCTCCCTGTCCAGCGCTGACAGCCTGCATGGCACAGGGATGGTGCTGCATTCCTGTGCCATGCAGGTGATCAGAGAAAAAAAAGTGAAAGTCCCATAGTGGGACAAAGTAGTAAAGTATAAAAACTATCAAAAAGTGGAAAAAAAAAAATTGTAAAAATATAAAAAAAAAATAAAAAAAATAATCCACCAAAAATAAAAATATAATGTACCCATCAATAAATATTATTATGAAAAAAAAAATAAATAAAAGTACACATATTTGGTATCGCCGCGTCCGGAACAACCTGACCTATAAAACTGTCCCACTAGTTAACCCCTTCAGTGAACACGGTAAAAAAAATAAATAAAAAAAACAATGCTTTATCACCATACCGCCAAACAAAAAATGGAATAACACGCGATCAAAAAGACAAATAAAAATAATAATGGTACTGCTGAAAACGTCATCTCGTCCCGCAAAAAACAAGCCGCAGTACAGCTCCATCAGCCGAAAAATAAAAAAGTTATAGCTCTCAGAATAAAGCTATGCTAAAAAATATTTTTTTCTATAAAATTGCTTTTATTATGTAAAAGTGCAAAACATAGAAATGCGATATAAATGTGGTACCGCTGTAAACGTACTGACCCGAAGAATAAAGCTGCCTTATCAATTTTACCACACGCGGAACAGAATAAAAAAAGAACAAAAAAAACAATTCCTGAATTGTTGTTTTTTGTTTATTCTGCCTCCCAAAAATCGGAATAGAAAGCGATCAAAAAATGTCACGTGCCTGAAAATGGCACCAATAACAACGTCAACTCATCCCGCAAAAAACAAGCCGTCAAATGACTGTCTGCCAAAATCTGGAAAAATTATAGCTCTCAAAATATGGCGATGCAAAAACTAGATTTTACAAAAAATGCGTCTTTTAGTGTGTGACAGCTGTCAGTCATAAAAACCCCATATGATTCTGGTATCGCTGTAGTCTCACCGACCCGAAGAATAAGGTCGTCTAATCACTTATACCGCATGAGGAACGGCGTAAAAAATAAACTCTCAGGTTAGGGTTGTGCTAGGGTTAGGGTTGTGTTACGGTTAGGATTGTGTTAGGGTTAGGGCTGGGGTTGGGGTTAGGGTTGTGATGGGGTTGGGATTTTTTCAAAAGTAAGAAAAAAAGATGACGATATGGCGACTAGTGTTGAGCGCAAGTGCTCGCTACTTGAGTTTGCATCGGGTGTTCTGGTATGCATTGAGTATTGTGGGTATTTGAGTGACATGCTCGAGTCTCCGCCCCATATGCTTCACGGCCCAAAAAACTTTGCGGGGATTGCCTGCCATGCACGAGCAATCCCCGCATGTTTTTTTTTTGGGTGTCTAATAACCGTGAAACATCCGGGCGGGGACTCGAGCATGTCACTCGAGCACACGCAGTACATGGTGCATACCTGAGTACCCGATGCCAACTCAAGTAGCGAGCACTTGCGCTCAAGACTAATGACAGCTTATTCAATATGATGACCTAATGTTATCAAATTCTGTGTTGTACCTCTGGGTTCAAAATGTTCACTATACACCTTAATAAAATCCTTGAGGGGTATAATTTCCAAAATGGGGTCACTTGTGGGGGAGCTCCACTGTTTTTAGGCACATCAGGGGCTCTCCAAACGCGACATGGTGTCCGCTAACAAATTGAATGGAAAATCGGCTCAAATTGTTAGCGGACGCCATGTTGCGTTTGGAGAGCCCCTGCGTGCCTAAACTTTGGAGCTCCCCCACAAGTGACCCCATTTTGGAAACTAGACCACCCAAGGCACCTATCTAGATGCATAATGAGCACTTGGAACCCCCAGGTTCTTCACAAATTGATTCGTAAAAATGAAAAAGTGGAAAAAAAATACTTTTTCATTTTTACGAATCAATTTGTGAAGCACCTGGGGGTTCCAAGTGCTCACTATGCATCTAGATAGGTGCCTTGGGTGGTCTAGTTTCCAAAATGGGGTCACTTGTGGGGGAGCTCCAATGTTTAGGCACACAGGAGCTCTCCAAACGTGACATGGTGTCCGCTAACAAATTGGAACCATGTCACGTTTGGAAAGCCCCTGTGTGCCCAAACATTGGAGCTCCCCCACAAGTGACCCCATTTTGGAAACTAAACCCCCCAAGGCACCTATCTAGATGCATAGTGAGCACTTGGAACCCCCAGGTTCTTCACAAATTGATTCGTAAAAATGAAAAAGTGAAAAAAAAACACTTTTTCATTTTTACGAATCAATTTGTGAAGCACCTGGGGGTTCCAAGTGCTCACTATGCATCTAGATAGGTGCCTTAGGGGGTCTAGTTTCCAAAATGGGGTCACTTGTGGGGGAGCTCCAATGTTTGGGCACACAGGGACTCTCCAAATGCAACATGGTGTCCGCTAACAAATTGAATGGAAAATCGGCTCAAATTGTTAGCGGACACCATGTTGCGTTTGGAGAGCCCCTGTGTGCCCAAACATTGGAGCTCCCCCACAAGTGACCCCATTTTGGAAACTAGACCTCCCAAGGCACCTATCTAGATGCATGGTTAGCACTTGGAACCCCCAGGTGCTTCACAAATTGATTCGTAAAAATTAAAAAGTGGTTTTTTTTTCACTTTTTCATTTTTAGAATCAATTTGTGAAGCACCTGGGGGTTCCAAGTGCTCACTATGCATCTAGATAGGTGCCTTGGGGGGTCTAGTTTCCAAATGGGGTCACTTGTGGGGGAGCTCCAATGTTTAGGCACATCAGGGGCTCTCCAAACGCAACATGGCATCCGCTAATTATTCAAGCAAATTTTACAATCAAAAAGTCAAATGGCGCTCCTTCCCTTCCGAGCCCTACCGTGCGCCCAATCAGTGTTTTTTTTCCCATATATGGGGTATCTGCGTGCCCAGGGGAAATTGCACAACAAATTTTGGGGTCCATTTTTTCTTGTTACCCCTGTGAAAATAAAAAAAATTGGGTCTAAAGTAACATTTTTGTGAAAAAAGTTAAATGTTCATTTTTTTCTTCCACATTCCAAAAATTCCTGTGAAACACCTGAAGGGTTAATAAAGTTCTTGAATGTGGTTTTGAGCTCCTTGAGGGGTGCAGTTTTTAGAATGGTATCACTTTTGGGTATTTTCTGTCATAAAGACCTCTCAAAGTGACTTCAAATGTGATGTGGTCCCTAAAAAAATGGTTTTGTAAATTTTGTTGGAAAAATTAGAAATCGCTGGTCAACTTTTAACCCTTATAGCTCCATAACAAAAAAAGAAAATTGGTTCCAAAATTGTGCTGATGTAAAGTAGACATGTGGGAAATGTTATTTATTAAGTATTTTGTGTGACATATCTCTCTGATTTAAGGGCATAAAAATTCAAATTTTGAAAATTGCAAAATTTTCACAATTTTTGCCAAATTTCCATTTTTTTCACAAATAAACGCAAGTGATATCGAAGAAATTTTACCAAAATCATGAAGTACAATATGTCACGAAAAAACATTCTCAGAATCAGGGGGATCCGTTGAAGCGTTCCAGAGTAATTACCTCATAAAGTGACAGTGGTCAGAATTGTAAAAATTGGCCTGGTCATTAACATGCAAACCACCCTCGGGGGTTAAGGGGTTAAGGTCATCCCACAGCATCACAGTCAGGTCAGGACTAGGCCACTCTGAAGTCTTAGAAAAACAAAATTTAGACTATTCAAAGGTAGACGTGCTGGTGTGTTTTGGATCATTGTCCTGCTACATAACCCAAGTGCGCTTCGGCTTGAGGTCACAAACAAATTGCAGGACATTCTCCTTCAGGATTTTCTTGTAGACAGCAGAATTCATGGTTCCATTTACCACAGCAAGTCTCCCAGGTCCTGAAGCAGCAAAACAGCCCCAGACCATCACACTACCACCACCATATTTTACTGTTGGAATGATGTTCCTTTTATGAAATGCTGTGATACTTCTACGCCAGATATAATAGGACATACACCTTCCAAAAAGTTTGACTTTTGTCTCGCCAGTCCACAGAGTATTCTCCCAGAAGTCTTAGCGATCATCAAGATGTTTTCTGGCAAAACTGAGACAAGCATGTATGTTCTTTTTGGTCAGAAGTGGGTTTTTTCTTGGAGCTCTGCCATGCATGCCAATTTTGACCAGTCTCTTTCTTATGGTGGAGTCAGGAACACAGACCTTACCTGAGGCAAGTGAGGCATGCAGTTGTTTGGATGTTGTTGTGGAGTCTTTTGTCACCTCTTGGATGAGTCATCGCTGTACTCGTGGGGTAATTTTGATCGGCTGGCCACTCTTGGGAAGGTTCAACACTGTTCCATGTTTTTTCAATTTGTGGATAATGGCTCTCTGTGGTTTGCTGGAGTCCCAAAGCTTTAGAAATGGTTTTATAACCTTTTCCAGACTTGTAGATCTCAATTACTTTGTTTCTCATTTGTTCCTGAATTTTTTTGGATCGCAACATGATGTCTAGCTTTTGAGGATCTTTTGGTCTACTTCACTTTGTCAGGCAGGTCCTATTTAAGTTATCTCTTGATTGAGAAAAGGTGTGGCAGTAATCAGGCCTGTGTGTCGCTAGGGAAATTGAACTCGGCTTCCCAAAGATGTCATAAACCAGTTAATTTTTGTGTTTTAAGGGGGGAGCAAATCACTTTTTCACACATGGCCCTGTATGTTTGGATTTCTTTTTCCCTTAATAATGAAGACCTTCATTTAGAAACTGCATTTTGTGTTTACTTGTGTTATCTTTCTCTAATATTTAAATTTGTTTTGTGATCTGAAACATTTAAGTGTGACAAACATGCAAAAGAATAAGAGATCAGGCAGGGTGCAAACACTTTTTCACACCACTGTATAACAAATAATATATGACCGTTGGAATATGTGGAATAAAGGATTGCACAAATTATGTTTGTTATAGGGACTGCATTAAGTTTAGTGTTGAGCCACCCCCGTAGTGTTCGAGTTCGGTTCAGTTCGTCGAACACCCGTGTGTTCGCCGAACTGTTCGTCGAACTGTTCGTCGAACACCGTTAAAACCAATGGCAGGCAAACAAAAACACATAGAAACACATAGAAAACACCTTCAAAGGTGTCCAAAAGCTGACAAACTGCTCAGAAGACATAACTAACACATGGAAAAGTGACAAGTACATATAGTCATGCGAAAAGAAAAGAGGTGGAGGAGTAAAAGGAGGGGGAGACACAGATATAGGCATGTCATGCCCTTCTAAAATCCAAAAAGTGAGAAGCCGACACGGCCAGTCCGTTCCTGCCCGTGCCACCTTATACATCCTAGTGACGGAGCACCTGCTCTCATCAATTCACCATAACCCCAATATTAGGTGGATTAAGGTGGGAGGCACCGAGTACAAGTGCTCTCTATTTGCTGATGATGTCCTAGTATATATCACACAATCACATATATCCATCCCTGCTGTTATGGCTGAAATAGATCACTTTGTTACATGGTCAAATTTTAAAATCAATGCAGCGAAGTCTGAGGCCCTCGATGTCTCCCTCCCCAAATCCATACATTATTCCATCCAGTCCAACTTTCCCTTTGCCTGGCCCTCACAGGGTATCAAATACTTAGGAATTCCTATTCATAGAGACCTCTCCCGTCTATGTTATCTTAATTTTGGGCCCTTTATTGAACAACTCCATACAGACCACGGTTGGCAAGTTAGAACTGTAAGATTCACTACGTGAACCACTGGTGTTTTGTGGAAAAGCACATGTACACTGTGTTCCAAATTATTATGCAAAAAGTGTTTAGGAGTGATAAGGGAAGAATTTGTTTGTTTGTCAGTTAAACTCATTGATGGTGATGTGTGTCAGGGCTCTTTATATCACTGTAAGCAATTGCAGACACCTGTGCTAATTAGTTTGGCAGGTGTGTCCAATGAAAGGCAAGACTACTTAAGAAGGCTGTCCCACATTATTAAGCAGCCTACATTTTCTGCCAAAATGGGAAAGAAAAAGGATGTGTCGGCTGCTGAGAAGCAACAAATTGTGGAGTGTTTAGGTCAAGGCATGACTACAATCAACATTGTGCGATGATCAGGATGAAGTGTCTTGGCAATCAAGAAGTATGTAGCTGATTCACAGTACACACGTGTGCGTGCTGATAAGGGCAAATTGAGGACTCTTTCCTACAGGCAATTACGTCCGGTTAAAAGAGCAGCGGCAAAAAAGCCTTGTCATAGCAGCAGACAAGTTTTTGAAGCTGCTGGTGCCTCCAACGTCCCCTGAACAACAAGATGCAGGGTCCTTCAGAGGTTTGCAGCTGTGCGTACGCCATCCTGTCGACCTCCTCTATCCACTGCACACAAGCAGAAACGGCTCCAGTGGGCCAAACAATACATGAAGACTGATTTCAAAACTGTTTTGTTCACGGATGAGTGCCGTGCAACCCTCGCTGGTCCAGATGGATGGAGTGGAGGATGGCTGGTTGATGGACACCCCACGCAAACACGGCTAAAGCGCCAACAAGGAGGAGGTGGAGTAATGTTTTGGGCTGGAATCATGGGGAGAGAGATTGTCGGCCCCTTTAGGATCCCTGAAGGGGTAAAGATGAGCTCCATAATGTATGTGGAGTTTCTCAAACAGCACTTCCTGCCATGGTTCAAGAAGAAGAACCGTGTATTCCACAGCAAGATCATTTTCATGCATGATAATGCACCGTCTCATTCTGCACATAACACATCTGCATCTCTGGCTGATATGGGCATAAAAGGGGACATACTTATGGTGTGACCCCCATGCTCCCCTGACCTCTACCCCATTCAAAACCTCTGGAGCATCATCAAAAGGAGTGTCTATGATGGCGGGAGGCAGTTCACATCTAAGCAACAGCTCTGGGAGGGTATTCTGTCCTCATGCAAAACAATTGAAGCAGAAACCATCCAAAACCAGACAGAATCAATGGACAAGAGAGTTCAGAAGCTCCTTTCGAACAAGGGGTCCTATGTGCAAATGTAACATCACCTAGAATAAAGTTTTGAGTTGAAAACTGTTTGATTTCAGTTTCTAATAACCTGCTAATGCTTATAATTTCAAAAATGACCATTTTTTTGGTCTTTATTAAAATGAAAAGGTTGATCGAAGAGTGTGGGGGATCTAAGAGTGTGGCAACCCAGTAGTCAGGATTACTTCGAATTCTGACAATCTGAGGGTCATGTTGCAGGTAGTGCACCAAGAAGGCACTTATGTGTCTTGCGCATCTCGGAGCCCCAAAATTATTTTCCGGGCTAGATGCTGCTAAAAATTATTATTAATTTTAAATCTGGTGGAGCTTAGTATAGATGGCCTAATAGAATCAGTACTGCACACTGCTACAAAGCCCAAATTATTTTCCAGCCAAGATACAGATAAACATGATTAGTAATTTTAAATCTGGTGGAGCTTAGTATAGATGGCCTAATAGAATCAGTACTGCACACTGCTACAAAGCCCAAATTATTTTCCAGTCAAGATACAGATAAACATGATTAGCAATTTGAAAGCTTAAAACGGTTGGTGAGGTGATTTTAACCAATCATCAAGCTTTTACTCTCCCCAGGATGACACAGGGGTAGAAAAGTCGTTTTGGATCCATGATTTGTTCATCTTTATGAATGTGAGTCTGTCTACATTATCAGTAGAGAGCCGCGTGCGCTTATCTGTCAGCACACCACCAGCAGCGCTGAACACACGTTCAGACAGAACGCTGGCTGCGGGGCATGACAAGATGGCTAGCTCCGGCCATTTATCCAGATTGGAAGCCCAAAAAGAGCAAGGGTCCAGTGACACAGTCATGGCTTCAATGTTTACTTGGAGATACTCCTGTACCATCGTCTCTAGGCGTTGACTATGTGTCAGACTTCTTGTCTCCTGTGGCCTTGCAAAGGATGGGCTAAAAAAGTGGTGAAATTATTCCGCAAAATTGATGTTACCAGCAGATACTGTGTTTCTGTTACGGTTTGAGTGCTGAACACTCGATGGTCCCACGGTTGGCAAGTTGGAACTGTGAGATTCACTACGTGCACCACTGGTGTTTTGTGGAAAAGCACATGTAAGATTCTGCAACAGTCTCTGCTGATACTCCTGCATGCGTGCATCCCTTTCTATGGCAGGAATAATTTCTGCAAATTTACTTTTGTACCGGGGATCTAACAGTGTGGCAACCCAGTAGTCAGGATTATTTCTAATTCTCACAATTCGAGGGTCATGTTGCAGGTAGTGCAGCAAGAAGGCACTCATGTGTCTTGCGCATCCAGGAGCACCAAGTCCCTGTTGTGTTGGTTGCGAGGTAACAATCATGCTTCCTTCCTCTGTCCTCTCCCCCCAACCTCGCACAACAGAAATGTGATCAAGGTCTCCCTCATCTGATGAGTCTTCCATCAGTTCGTCCTCCACTTCTTCCTGGGCTCCTGCACCTTCCTCACTAGTTTGGCTGCTACCATGTGCCCTGGTAAAACCATCTCCCTCACCCTCACATGCCTGCCGCCTTGGTGCTGCCGACCGTCTGGACCTTGCAGATGTTAGCCCTTCCGCATACAACTCCTCCTCCTCTACTTCCTCCACCTCCTCTTGTGCCACCACCTGACTCCGAATTCTGTTTAACATGTGCTCCAGCATGTAAATCACCGGAATAGTCATGCTGATAATGGCATCGTCAGCACTAAACATCTTCGTCGCCATTTCAAAACTGTGCAGAAGGGTGCATAGGTCCCTGATCTGAGACCACTCCTCCAGCGTGATTTGCCCCACCTCTGGATCTCGTTGGCCCAGGCTATACGTCAGAACGTATTGCACCAGGGCTTGTCGGTGCTGCCACAGTCGCTGCAACATGTGCAGAGTTGAATTCCACCGGGTAGGCACATCGCATTTTAGCCGGTGAAGTGGCAGGCCCAACGACTTCTGTAGAGATGTAAGTCGCTGAGCTGCGGGATGCGAACGGCGGAAGTGAGCACACAGCGACCGTGCCCTCTGCAGAAGGCCATCTAGTCCGGGATAGGGGGCTAAAAATTGCTGGACAACCAGGTTCAACACGTGAGCCATACAAGGCACGTGTGTGACATTGCCCCGGCGAAGGGCCGCACCCAGGTTTGCAGCATTGTCGCACACGGCCTTCCCTGGTTTCAGGTCCAGTGGAGACAACCATTCATGAAATTGGTTCTCCAGAGCTGACCACAACTCCTCAGCCGTGTGACTCACATTTCCCAGACATTTCAAAGTAAAAACCGCCTGATGACGTTGAGCCCTACTGCCAGCATAGTAAGGAGGTGTGCAGGATCCCTTCTGTGCATTTAGAAAGCTTGTGGCATGACCAGACAGGCTTTGGGTGCAGGTGGAGGACCGAGAGGAGGTTGAGGAGGCAGAAGCAGTGGAGGAACTTTGAGATAAAGAGGATTGACGCTCAACTCGTCGGGACGGCAAGACTTGGACAGCAGCCCCTTGTCCTGCTGTCACCATAGTTACCCAGTGCCCAGTCAGCGACATGTAACCACCCTGTCCATGCCTACTCGTCCAAGTGTCTGTGGTGAAATGCACCCTGTCACACACAGAGTTTCTCAAAGAAGCGGTGATGTTGTGTGCGACATGCTGGTGGAGCGCAGGCACACCTTTCTTTGAGAAGTAGTGCCGACTGGGCATCTGGTACTGGAGCACTGCGACGGACATAAGGTCTCGAAAATCCTCTGTGTCCACCAGGCGGAAAGGCAGCATTTCTGTAGCCAAGAGCTTGCAGATGGTGAAATTCAACCTCTTAGCTTTCTCATGGCTAGGAGGAAATGGTCTTTTACTTGTCCACATCTGAGGGACCGAGGGCTGGCTGTTGTGCTTAGACGAGGTTGATAAGGGTGTCCCCGGCAAACTGCCGGTCTGTGAGGAAGATGCAGGCGGACATGTTAGGTTGCCTTGATCCAAAGGTGGTGCTATCGATGTCGGACAGCGCTCAACACCAGCTGGTGTTACCACCTCCAAAGAAAATGATGACCTGCCAATCACGCTGGCTGTTGCGGGTAAAGAGGTGGCAGGTCTGCGTCCCAAAACAGGTGTGACTGCTGTCCCCCCAGTCACAGAGGATGAAGAGGCCGCGGATGCACAAGATGTGGCAGACGGTGGTTGGCTAGGCCGCATTGTAGCACAGTGAGCTTCCCACTGCAACTTATGCTTCATGTCCATGTGCCGGTTCATGCATGAAGTACTCAAACTATGTATTTTTTGGCCTCTACTTAGCTTTTGCTGACAAATGTTACAGATAACACGAGTTGGGTCATCTTTATGGATCTGAAAAAATGCCCAGGCTATGCAAGGCTTAGCACCCATGCGACCTGAAGAGCCACCACGACTTGTGGTGAGAGGCAGAGTTGTGTTTGAGGATGCAGTTGTTGACGTGCTTCCAGTACTACGTCTCTGTCCAGGAAGGCGCAACCTGACCTCGTCGTCACTAGCATTCTCCTCCACCTCCTTTGCTGACCTCATCTCTTGGCTGACTGTGGGTTGACAGTAAGTGGGATCTCCAGCATCATCATCACCACACTGTGTGTTATCACACCCGTCGTCCTCAGAGCCAACCTGTTCCTGCCCTGACAAAAAACTAAAGTTGTCGCTCCAATCAGGTATTTTAGTCTCATCATCGTCTTCCTCATTGTCTCCACCAACAGGAGTTACAGTTTGGGAATGAGGGTCTACATTATGGTCAGAACCTTCTGCGTCTGGTCCTGGATCTGACTCATAAAGATTCTGGGCATCAGTGCAGATCATTTCCTCGTCTGGATTCACAGAAGCGCTGGAGCCGACCTCTGATTCCCAGGCTATAGTATGAGTAAACAGCTCTGCAGACTCAACCATCTGTTCTACCTCATACTCAGACGGGCAGCTGGAGATTTGGGAGCTGTGAGGAAGCAAGTGCGATTGGGGTGACACCTTTGAGGACTGGAGTATTTGTGATGTTGAAGTTGATGTGGAGGAGAGCCCACTTAAAGGAGCACTTGATATCCGTTGAAGCACCTGCTGTTTTTGTGCCTCATCTGGAATTTGTAGCGATTGGCGTGGCTGTAAGAAAGGGATCTTATCACATTGTCCGCTAAAAGAAGTAGACATTTTAGTTTGGCTGGAAGATGGTCTTTCTTCTGCAGATGTTACTGTTGCTTTAACACCTACCCCACGGACACAACCTTTTTTCCCCTTCCCAACACGCCTATTCCCCTTTCCACCAGCAGCAGGCCTTTTTCCACTCATTTTGGTGGTTAACTAATTAACAACTCTGGAGTTGTTTGCACAAAAAAACAATGGATGGGAACCGAGCAGAGCTGAGTGGCCAAACTGTGGTATTAGGCCAAAACTATTGGCTGGGTTAGATGCAGAAAAAAATTATATTCAATTTGCAACCTGATGGAGGTCAGTATAGATGTTCTAATAGACCAAGTCCCACACACTGCTAGAAGCCCAAATATTTTTTCAGAGCTAGATGCAGATAAAAATTATATTGAATTTGCAACCTGATGGAGGTCAGTATAGATGGACTAATAGACCAAGTCCCACACACTGCTAGAAGCCCAAATATTTTTTCAGAGCTAGATGCAGAAAAAAATTATTTTTAATTTGCAACCTGATGCAGGTCAGTATAGATGGACTAATAGACCAAGTCCCACACACTGCTAGAAGCCCAAATATTTTTTCAGAGCTAGATGCAGAAAAAAATTATATTCAATTTGCAACCTGATGGAGGTCAGTATAGATGGACTAATAGACCAAGTCCCACACACTGCTAGAAGCCCAAATATTTTTTCAGAGCTAGATGCAGAAAAAAATTATATTGAATTTGCAACCTGATGGAGGTCAGTATAGATGGACTAATAGAATGATGCTATGCCCAAAAGGTTTTACTTCACTAGGTGCAGTAAAAAAATTGGTATTCTATACACAGGTAGTGTAGCTTGCAACACTCTGCAATAGCCCAAAAAGGATTAGCTTTGCTAGATTTAGCCAAATGCTGTGAAAAAAACTTGCACATCACTGGCACAGACCTGCCTGGCAAAAACTGATAGGAACTGATGTAACCTAGTCCTGAAAAGGACTGCAATTACAATTAGTCTTTACTCCCAACCTATCTATTTAAGAGCACAGACCTGCCTGATAAAAGTCGTAGGAAATGCTGTAACCTAGTCCTTAAAAGGACTGCAATCACAACTATTCCCTACTCCCAAGCTATCTGTAGATTTGTGCGAAAATTGACTTGAAATTAACAAGGTATAGCGCACACAGCAACAGCGGTGCCGTCTATCACGCAGCTGCAGCAGTGAGAAAATGGTGGCGACGGGGAAAATGGCTTGGTCTTATAGGGCAAGGACATGTGACATACACTGCCAATGACACATGCCCTTGCTTGTGTGAAAAAAAGCACTTCGCTCCGTGTGTGCGCTGCTGATAGGCTGACAGATTGCACCTCCCCACTGTAAATGCGGGAAAGAGAAAAAAAAATTGAGATCTTCATTATTCCTGCAGAGATCCATCCCCTGCCTCGAACACCGCCCAAAACAGCTCGAATTTGAGATTGGCGAACAGTTCGAGTCGAACAACGCTCATCTCTAATTAAGAGGCCATCAATGGAGGGTACATATTTAGGTCCCGTAGTGCCAGCTAGAGGGATGAATGGGGAAAGATTCCAAGCGTATTGCTGCCAAGAAAACCAGCTTTCTCAGGGGGGAAAAGTCAACAAAAATTAGTTTCATCCTTTCACGACCTTTGACATATAGGTACGTCAAAAATTATGTCCCTGCCTTTGATGCAGGCTCCGACGCTGAGCACACATCTTTTCCCACACATGACAGCTGATCTGATCACCTGTCATGTGCCTCTATCAGCCGCAGGTGGATCAGAGATCCATCCCATGGCCGACGTTCTTAAGAGATCGTGATTTGTGCTATACATAGCAGTGCTGAAGCCATGCTATGTGTAGGACAGGATATCAGCTGATAACAGCTTCAAGTCTCCAAAAGGGACTATTGAAGACCGTAAAAAGATATAAAAAACTAAAAAAGCACAAATTCCAATCACCCCCGTGAAAAAAAAAAGAATACACGTATGGTATCGCTCTGTTCAAAAATGTCCAATCTATCAAAATATAAAATAAATTAATTCAATCGGTAAATAACGTAACGAGAGCAAAAAATTGAAACCCCTGAATTACATTTTTTGGCCTCGGCAACACTGCAAAAACAGTCAATCAAAACATCATATCTTACCAAAATGGTATCAATAAAAGCGTCAGCTCAGGGTGCAAAATATAAGCCATCATCCAGATTAAAAAAAATGGAACGGTTTTTCTTACAAATTTTGGTTTATTTTCACCACTTAAATACAAAAGAACCTATAAATTTTTCATATCTGCGTACTCGTACTGACCTGGGGAATCATTTTGCCCAGTCAATTTCAGCATTTATTGAACATAATAAATAAGAATCCGTAAAAACAATTGTGGAATTGCACTTTTTTTTGCAATTTGAGTGCACTTGGAATTTTTTGGCCTGTTTTCCAGTACGATATATGTTAAAAACAATAGTTTCATTCAAAAGTACAACTCTTCCCACAAAAAACAAGCCCTCAAACGGCTATATTGATATATGGCTCTGGGAAGAAACTGAGAAAATAATGAAATAGCAAAAAAAAGGAAAATCGTAAGATCACGAAGGGGTTAAAAAAAGGTTCTTAAGAGTATAAGAAACCCACTCTAAAATACACAGCTATTCTTAAAAATGAAGGAAATTAAAAAATAAGCATATTTGGTATCCCCAGCATAGGGTTAATGACACAACCACTTATTTTACTTTTTACAAAGTTCTGAATTTTTATAAGTCACTAATCCACCGGATTATCAAGGTCCAGAACAAGATGGCATTGGAGGCTAGATTGAAGATCTGTCCTCTTTAATGATGAGTCCAGGTTTGGTCTTGAATGCCCATGATTACGGTGTGGGGGGGCATAACGTACCAGATCTGGACCCCTCTAATATTCATTCCAGGTACATTAATAGCTCGGCGTTGCAGTGTTATTATCACGGCTGTATCAGAGGTGACAGACAGGTGCCCTGCAGTTGAGTGCAGGAGATCTCTACGTTTGGCACTACAGACATCTTCTTAGATGAGAGGCTGTCTCTAGGACGTAGCGGCTACCTCCCTCTGGTTAATTAGCTCCCTTGCCTGGGTGTATAAATACCTGGTGTGTCTGAGAGGGAGATGCTAACTATATTCATTTCTACTTGTGAGACTTTAGCAAGAGCAGTATTTCGTCCTCTCTGGAGCTTGAGGCCATGTGCACATTTGGAGTCATCTAAAGTTAAGCAATTCCCCCCTGTTTGTCTAGCCTTGTTGTCTATAGAGTTTAGTGGAGATCAACTAGTGAGCATCTCCTCCCATCCCTAGCCATAGCCATACGCCAGGGAAAGTCAGGGCGAGGCATGTGTGCGGCGATTGGTGAAGAGCCAATATATGGACAGTAGTTGAGATAGGGTGACACTACACCAGACTAGGAGATCTTCACTCCCCCTTTCCTTAGTGTCTGGGCTCCCTATCCCTCTTCCCTCTGTGTTGCACTAAGTCTTTCCCACACCTGGCGTGACAGGTATGGCCAGTCCTCCAAAGTATCACAATAGCTGTTTTTCAACACACACGACAACCCCAGGCTGCATATTGCTCGTGGAACTGTGAGCCTCCTGCATGGCCTAAACGTGCTCCCATGTCCTGCAGCATCTCTGGACTTCTCTGCCATTGAACACATCTGAGGCATCATTGGTTGGCAATTGCAAAGGGAGCTGCCAGCAGCAGATCTTGAGGATTTTCTTGCCCAAGTGCATTCAGTGTGACAGAACGTTCCTCAGACAACCATTAATAACCTCATTGATAGCAACCAAAGCATGTAAGTGTATTCTTACACAAGCCACTCATACTCAAAAATGAAAATAAGGAGATATTTATGTTTTGAAAATGTTGTTTCCATATTTCATCATTTCCAAATTACTAACATGGTTTACGATCCTGTGATTACTGTAATTCTGCAACTTTTCCTTCTGGGTGTTACAATTTCAATATTGAGGAGTGTGGTCATTCTGACATATTGTGGTATATGTCCGCCACTGCTCCCGAGGTTTAGCATTGCCTGCCAGGCTGACCTCATGTCAACAGCACTGCAACCAATCAGTAAGCTGACTGGTTGCCATGCTGTCAATATGACATCTGGCATTGGCTGCGGAACTGACATCAGGAGCAGTGGCAGAGACTCACCAGTGAATCCCAGGAAAGTGAGTCCATCGCAGTTAGTTTTTTTTTTAAGCCAAATGCAGCGATGGACATATTTTATTTGAAAGGCAACAGCCCTTCAATGATATTGGTCAGTTATTCTGTTATGATTATGCTTACCAGCAATGTGGTGCAAACTGTGAAAAGCCGATGATTGCCGAAAGAGACACTGGATACATGGAATGCATGGCAGTCAGGCATGCTGGGACTCTCTAGGATGCAGGAATTAGTCGCTGACTGGCATTTTACAGTCTATGAAGCTAAAAAATAATCCAGGTCATGCAGAGAAGTGAGGCAACTGGAAGTCTAAGCATGGGATGAGGCAGGAAGCTGTTCAGGAGCAAACCAAGATCAATTTTTAGTAAAGATTCAATGTCTATTGAAAACTAAATATACATTAAATTTTTTTTGGCAGATAACTGGACCATGGTCTCAGAGAAATACCTGATATTTTCAGATTTTAATGCAAATGATCCTAGTATCACACCTGATACCTTTGAAGAGCATCCCATTATACCAGACATACCTCCAGTCCTTCTTAAGAAAAATAAATGTAACAAAACAGTTGGTGAACATCAAAGAGCACATACAAGAAAGAAGCCATTTTCATGTTCAGAATGTGGGAAATGTTTTAATCAGAAAACAAATCTTGCTGCACATCTGAAAATTCACACAGCGAAGAAGCCATTTTCATGTTCAGAATGTGGGAAATGTTGTATAACAAAATCTGCTCTTACTAGACATCAGAGAATTCATAAAGGGGAGAAGCCATTTTCATGTTCAGAATGTGGGAAATGTTGTAGAACGAAATTTGCTCTTACTAAACATCAGAGAATTCACACAGGGGAAAAGCCATTTTCCTGCTCAGAATGTGTAAAAAGCTTTTCAGATGAATCAGGTCTTGCCAAGCATCAGAGAATTCACACAGAGGAGAAGCCGTTTTCATGTTTAGAATATGGGAAATATTTTACAGAGAAATCACATCTTGTTACACAGGGGAGAAGTAATTTTCATTTTTAGAATGTGGGGAAAATTTTCTTACATTTTTTTTTTTTTACCCGAGAAATTACACGGGTAGGTAGAGACTTTCTTTGAAATCATTTATTAGGCAAATTGTACAAGTTACAGTCAATGTAAATTCACAAGAGAAATGGAAAATAATTTTAAGCACTAATTGATTAATAAATGTAAGCAATTACCAATAAACAATATAAATAAAGCACCTTGTGATGAAAGCCGGCCGGTGGGTGCAGCTCTCTGGCGCCCCCTTACCTCTCAGGTCAGTCAAGGTACTGCACCTAGAGAAAGTAGTGCCAGGAAGCTGCAACCAGCGCAGGGAACACGGTAGTGTGTTATCCCTTCAACGTCACTAAACCGTAACGTCACTACACAGCACAACTCGCTAGCGCCCTCTTAGCCTCAGGTCAGTCAAGGAACTGCACCTAGGATAAGCGGTCGCCAGGGAGACTGTCCTGTAACCTACTGGGTATCGGGGCCCTCTGTAGTGAGGGCGGTATATATATCTTCCTTGGCCGCGCCAGGAATATATATATCTGAACCTCCGACCGTCACTACCAGCCTTCCCCAATCCCCAGTTGGTATGCTGCCACCAGTCCCTATTTTAGATATACGCCCAGTCCGTGAATGGGCCTATATCGGGTCAGGAACCAACCCTGGGTAGCGTTTTTGGCTTGAGCCGAGCTCACACGGACGTGCGTTCGTTATGCAGAATAAAAGGCAGGCCCACAATTACTTGAGGTAATTGATTATAATAATACACTAGATACACGATATACAACTAAATATACACAGGTATAAGGTCAGGCTAAACTATACAACAATGGAATACAACACACAGAATCACCACAGCATATCAGTTACCGGTTTCTTGATTTTCTTGTGACGCAGGGAGAGGATTCTGCGGTCGCAGGCACGGTTCTTTGTTACAGGCTGAAGCCTACCACCGCATGGTCAAACTGCTCCTCCCCTTGGTGGCCTCAGCTGGTGCTCAGATGTTCAGCACCCCACTCTTGGGTCAAGACTGCCTTGTCTCTTGTCTGTCCTGCTATCTTACCTGCCCCGTCCCGCCCACTGCTGGTGAGGTCAGCTGGCTCAGTCTCCACCCTCAGGTCTAACTTCGATCAGAAGCCCAAATTCTAAGGAACCCAATAACTTCTTCTGGGATGGTCTCAGGATACCCCCAGGGGTTCCCATGGATTCGGGCCGCCGTAACCGACCTTTTGATATCAATTCTGATACCATACGGTCCTCAGGAATGGCTCCGCGCTATATCTTGGCTTCCAGAGCACGTACAAACGTCTACCGCGGAGGCTTGTGTGCGCAATGGCTCCGGGACGCCGTGATATTTTTTTATTGGCCCATCCCACGCAACATGCGTGTACTATTCATGTTTCTATATCTTATGCCTCCATGCTTGTGACAGACAAAGAAACTAGTCCTATGGGACAAATGGTCAGGTACAGATAGACGAAGCACCCCCCCCTGCTGGCTGTGTTTCCTCTCGAAGTCTTTGAAGCTCCTAGCATTCAAGTGTTAAGTAGGCTTCTTATCTTACAGGAGCCTGGATGGGGGGAAACTATCTAGTTGACGTTTTAACAGAAGGTCCCAAGGGTGGGGGCTGCTGAAGTGTGGCCATCCCTGGATATGATTTATCATTACCAAGATGGCGGCTACAGGTTCATCACACCTCCCCCTATACGAGGGCGCGAGGGGGTAGCACATTCCTATGTTCCCCCGTGCGTCCTTCTGCACCCTCCCCTTGCCGGGATAACCCGTCAGCGTTACCGTGGTCACGGCCTCTTCTGTGGCGAATGGAGAAGTGGTACTGCTGGAGAGCGAGGCTCCAGCGTAGCAACCTGCCATTCGACCCAGAGACCGTGTGTAACCAGCTGAGGGGGTTGTGGTCCGTCTCCACGGTGAAATGGCTCCCGTACAAGTAGGGCTGCAGACGCTGCAGGGCCCATACAATTGCCAGGCATTCTTTTTCCACCGTGGAGTAAGCCACCTCCCGGGGCAGTAGCTTCCTGCTCAGGTACAAGACAGGATGTTCCTGGCCTGTCGTGTTGACCTGACTTAGCACAGCACCGAGGCCAAAGTCACTGGCGTCGGTCTGTACCACAAACGGCCGGTCGAAGTCGGCAGCTTGCAGTACAGGGGAGCTACTTAGGGCGGCCTTGAGTGCCCCGAAAGCTGTCTCGCAGGCGACTGTCCAGTCGACTGCGACGGGCAGCTTCTTCTTGGTGAGGTCCGTCAGGGGCTTGGCCAGGGTGCTATAGTGTGGGACGAACCTCCTATAGTACCCGGCGGTCCCCAAGAAGGACATCACCTGCTTTTTGGTCCTAGGAGTGGGCCAGGATGCGATGGCATCCACTTTCCCCGGTTCTGGCTTCAGAACCCCCCCGCCTACCCGGTGACCCAGGTAGAGGACCTCACTCATGCCCAGCTGGCACTTTTCCGGCTTGATGGTCAAGCCTGCCCGGTGGATCCGACCGAGCACCTGCCGCAGGTGCTCTAGGTGATCCTCCCAAGTGGGACTGAAGACTGCAATATCGTCCAAGTACGCAGCCGCGTACCCTTCAAGTCCCTCAAGCAGCGTATTGACCATCCGCTGAAAAGTGGCAGGGGCATTCTTCATGCCGAATGGCATCACTGTGGACTCGTACAGTCCAAAAGGGGTGATAAAGGCAGAGCGTTCCCTTGCCGCTGGGGTCAGAGGAATCTGCCAGTACCCCCGGCTCAGATCCATGATGGTCAGGTACTTAGCCCCGGCCATCCGATCGAGCAGGTCATCGATGCGTGGTATGGGGAACGCATCGGTGACCGTTACAGCGTTGAGCCCCCGGTAGTCCACGCAGAACCGTGTAGTTCGGTCCTTCTTTGGTACGAGGACTACAGGCGAGGCCCACGCGCTGCTGGATGCCTGGATCACCCCCAGCTTCAGCATCTCGTCTATCTCTTGGCGCATGTTTCCCTGCACCTCGAAAGAGACCCGATATGCTGAACGCCGGATCGGCGGGTGATCGCCAGTGTCCACGTCGTGGACAGCCATCTCAGTCCTTCCGGGCAGGCTGCTGAACAGCCCCCGGAAGGGGTGCAGGGTGGTCCCCAGCTGGGACCGTTGGTCCTCCGTGAGCTGGTGGCCAACCCCCACATCCTCGATGGACCCACCCGCCTTGGCTTGGGTGAGCAGATCCAGGAGGGTTTCTACCTCTCCTTCCTCAGGAAGGTTGCACACTGGGTGGGCAGTCGCTTCCCGCTCATGATGAGCCTTCATCATGTTCACGTGGAAGGCCTTCCTCCTTCCACGGGCGTGATCCAGGGTGACCAGATAGGTGACGGCATTGAGTTTCTGGTGCACGAAGTAGGGACCTTCCCAGGCTGCCTGAAGCTTGTTCTGTGGTACGGGGACCAGTACCCACACCTTTTGACCCACCTGGTAGGTCCTCTCACAAGCATTCTGGTCGTACCACCGCTTCTGGTCGGCCTGGGCCTGGGCCATATTGTCCTGCACCAGCTTTGCCAAGGCCATCATCCTGTCCCGGTGGCGCACGACATACTCGATGACCGACA
This sequence comes from Phyllobates terribilis, assembly GCF_046119375.1. Lineage (NCBI taxonomy): Eukaryota > Metazoa > Chordata > Amphibia > Anura > Dendrobatidae > Phyllobates > Phyllobates terribilis. The sequence continues at coordinate 43,430,347 of NW_027362765.1, forward strand.
CCTCGGGGGTGGCCAAATCCCCTTCCCATGCTTCCTTCACCAGAGCCAGGGGGCCCCGTACCCGTCGCCCGTACAGGAGCTCAAAGGGGGAGAACCCCGTTGAGGCCTGCGGAACCTCCCGGTAAGCAAATAGGAGGTGTGGGAGGTAACGCTCCCAGTCTCTCCCGTGGGAGTCGACCAACATCTTAAGCATCTGCTTTAAGGTGCCATTGAACCGCTCACACAGGCCATTAGTCTGTGGGTGATACGGGCTGGCCACCAGATGTTGCACCTGCATTTGCTTACAGAGGGACTCCATCGGCCGCGACATGAACTGGGTCCCTCGGTCGGTGAGCATTTCTTGGGGGAAACCCACTCTGGAGAAGATCTCCAGTAAGGCGGTAGCCACCTTGTCGGCCCGAATGGACGACAAAGCTACCGCTTCCGGGTACCGGGTGGCATAGTCCACTACCGTGAGTATGAAGCATTTCCCGGAGTGGCTGGGAGTGGGCAGAGGTCCAATAAGATCCACAGCGACCCTCGAGAAAGGCTCTTCGATGATTGGCAGAGTTACCAGTGGGGCTTTGGGGCGCGGCCCCGCCTTCCCCACCCTCTGACAGGTGTCACACGAACGGCAGTAGGCACCCACCGCGGCTCCCATCCCAGGCCAGTAGAAATGCTGAGCTATCCTGGCCTTGGTTTTAGCGATCCCTAGGTGTCCGGCCATCGGAATCTCGTGTGCGATCCGCAACAATTCCGCCCTGAACGGATAGGGTACCACTAACTGTCGGTCCCTGGGCCACGCCTCCGGTGAACCCTGCTGGACCGTTACCCGGTACAGCCGTCCCTGGTCCCAGACCACACGCTCGCAGTCTGACTCCATGGGAGGCTGTGCCGCCTGTTCCTTGAGAGCTTTCAGGCTGTCGTCTGCTTCCAACGCAGCCTGAAATTCCTGACTTGATGTGGCCAGAATCGACGAAACTGCCACATCCTCTGTCAGCCCCTCCGGGCATGTCACCTGGCCGCTGTCTGACCCGGCAGACACTTGGTCAGAAGTGGGGAAGCCGTCGGACCTCTGCAAGGCTCCTTGGGCTCCGGCGCTCCCACTCCTGGTGACAGCGGCTATGACCGCTGTGACCGTGGGTAGTGCCTGCTTCCCCTCTGTTTCTGACCAAGCCGCCCGATCAGGCAGGCTTCCTAGGCCTTTGGACATCTCGGATGTGGGGAACTCCTGCCCTGGGGTCTTACCTGGCGGCTCCTCTCTTGGGACACCCCCACCTCCCATGGCCTGTTCCTCCCCCTGCAGTGGGCCTATACTCAGCAGCCTGGATACCCCTGGGAGCCCTACACTGCCGGTAGCTGCCCCCCTCTCCATCCCTGAGCTTCCCTCTACAGAATCCTGCCCGCCCCCTCCCTCACCGGAGGACAAGAGGTCACGGCACGCCGGCTGAGCACCTCTGCGGGCATCCCCACACTCCCCACCTGCTTTCACTAACCCTGTTTGTGTTGTGTCTGTGCAGGTGTTACCCTCAGGTTTCACTCCCTCCTCCTCAGCAGGACACACACTACATACAACATGGTTGGCATTAGCAGCAGACAAATCAATACACTCTTGGGGGGCCGAACTTGGGGGTTCAGAGGGTACATACTGCGATACTAGACGCCCCAAGTCGGTCCCTAATAAAACATTTGCGGGAATATTTGGCGTTACTCCCACCTCCCGCATCCCCCTTCCGGCACCCCAGTCCAAATACACCATGGCAACGGGAAGTGCCGGCTCCACGCCTCCAACCCCGGAGACGGAAAGAGTCTTTCCTGGTACCAAGTCCTGGGGGGACACCACCTCAGGCCGTACCAGTGTTCGTTCAGCGCCCGTGTCCCGCAGTCCCATGACCGCAGAACGGCCTATGGTGACGGGTTGGATGTTGTCCAGGGACCTACCACCACCCCCTCCCACACACAAAACATTGGGCGCTCTCTGGGACTGGGATGGGGTCTTTTGGCGCTGGGGACACTCAGCCCTAAAGTGTCCTGGTTTGTTGCATAGATGACAACGTCTTACGTCTGGTCCTTGCCTGGAGAGGGCAACAGGGGGATACACCCCTTGTGTTCTAGGGGCCGGGGAAACAGGGGCATGACTGGGCTTACCCCCTCTCCAGGTGCTGCTGGCAGACTTCTTCAGCTCAGGCGCCCTGTTATTGGCATACTCGTCTGCCAGGGCGGCTGTAGCAGAAGCCCCTGTTGGTTTTCGGTCACGGAGGAACTGTCGGAGGTCCTCTGGGCAGTTCCACAAAAACTGCTCCGTGACGAACAGTTCCTGGACCTCCTGGCGGGTAGTAAGCGCTAGACCCGAGGTCCAGTGCTCTGCGGCTCTCAACAGCGCCCGCATATGATCGGTCCAGGTGTCCTTGGGGCCACGCAGCAGGCTCCGGAACTTCTGGCGGTACGACTCGGGAGTGAGGTTGTACTGCCGGATCAGGGCCCGCTTGATGCAGTCGTAGTTCTGTACCTCCCCGGCAGTTAAGTCCCCCAAGGCATCCAGGGACTTACCCCTCAAACGGGGGGTCAGGTATCTGGCCCACTGATCCCGGGCCAGATGGTGCTGAAGACAGGTCCGTTCAAATGCCACCAGAAAGGAGTCCAGGTCCCCATCCTTCTCCAGTAGAGGGAAGTCCTCAGCTCGGACTTTGGACGACTTGGTCTCCTGATGGGTTGGTTGCTCTAGCGGAAGCCCCCGCTGGGCCAGGTCCAGTTGGTGCTGGCGCTCCGCAGCTCGCTCTGCACGCTCCGCAACCTCCCGGCGCTCTGCAGCTTCACGCTCCGCAGCCTCCCGGCGCTCCGCAGCTTCGCGCTCCTCCTCCGCTGCCTTCTCTGATGCTGCCAGGAGGGTTTTGTAGACGGCATCGCCATGAGACTGGAGACTTGCCATAGCCGCTTGTAAAAGGGCTTGTGATCTGGACAGGCTGGGCTGGGTAGGTGGTGGGCAGCCCACTGCGGGACCGTATACTGGGGACTGGCTCCCTGAGGTGCCCGGGCTGGACTCCTCCTCGCCATGAGTAACAATGTCCTCCCCTCCTGCCACACGGACCGTAGCATTATCCTCCTGCAGGGTCTTGCTCCTGGTGCCGTCTGCCATCTTGGTAACCGACACCGCTGCAACCCTGAGTTTGCACACACCTTGTTATACTTTTAGCCTGACCGTCTAACGTTGGGCTGACCTTAAGACTCCAGCAGTGGAAGTTACCACTGGCAGTCTTTAGTGCCTGGGAGTAGGGGTCCCACAACACTATTATTCTGCAATCCCACCGCTCTGCCACCAATGTGATGAAAGCCGGCCGGTGGGTGCAGCTCTCTGGCGCCCCCTTACCTCTCAGGTCAGTCAAGGTACTGCACCTAGAGAAAGTAGTGCCAGGAAGCTGCAACCAGCGCAGGGAACACGGTAGTGTGTTATCCCTTCAACGTCACTAAACCGTAACGTCACTACACAGCACAACTCGCTAGCGCCCTCTTAGCCTCAGGTCAGTCAAGGAACTGCACCTAGGATAAGCGGTCGCCAGGGAGACTGTCCTGTAACCTACTGGGTATCGGGGCCCTCTGTAGTGAGGGCGGTATATATATCTTCCTTGGCCGCGCCAGGAATATATATATCTGAACCTCCGACCGTCACTACCAGCCTTCCCCAATCCCCAGTTGGTATGCTGCCACCAGTCCCTATTTTAGATATACGCCCAGTCCGTGAATGGGCCTATATCGGGTCAGGAACCAACCCTGGGTAGCGTTTTTGGCTTGAGCCGAGCTCACACGGACGTGCGTTCGTTATGCAGAATAAAAGGCAGGCCCACAATTACTTGAGGTAATTGATTATAATAATACACTAGATACACGATATACAACTAAATATACACAGGTATAAGGTCAGGCTAAACTATACAACAATGGAATACAACACACAGAATCACCACAGCATATCAGTTACCGGTTTCTTGATTTTCTTGTGACGCAGGGAGAGGATTCTGCGGTCGCAGGCACGGTTCTTTGTTACAGGCTGAGGCCTACCACCGCATGGTCAAACTGCTCCTCCCCTTGGTGGCCTCAGCTGGTGCTCAGATGTTCAGCACCCCACTCTTGGGTCAAGACTGCCTTGTCTCTTGTCTGTCCTGCTATCTTACCTGCCCCGTCCCGCCCACTGCTGGTGAGGTCAGCTGGCTCAGTCTCCACCCTCAGGTCTAACTTCGATCAGAAGCCCAAATTCTAAGGAACCCAATAACTTCTTCTGGGATGGTCTCAGGATACCCCCAGGGGTTCCCATGGATTCGGGCCGCCGTAACCGACCTTTTGATATCAATTCTGATACCATACGGTCCTCAGGAATGGCTCCGCGCTATATCTTGGCTTCCAGAGCACGTACAAACGTCTACCGCGGAGGCTTGTGTGCGCAATGGCTCCGGGACGCCGTGATATTTTTTTATTGGCCCATCCCACGCAACATGCGTGTACTATTCATGTTTCTATATCTTATGCCTCCATGCTTGTGACAGACAAAGAAACTAGTCCTATGGGACAAATGGTCAGGTACAGATAGACGAAGCACCCCCCCCTGCTGGCTGTGTTTCCTCTCGAAGTCTTTGAAGCTCCTAGCATTCAAGTGTTAAGTAGGCTTCTTATCTTACAGGAGCCTGGATGGGGGGAAACTATCTAGTTGACGTTTTAACAGAAGGTCCCAAGGGTGGGGGCTGCTGAAGTGTGGCCATCCCTGGATATGATTTATCATTACCAAGATGGCGGCTACAGGTTCATCACACACCTATAAACTGATTGGGGAGTTTATTAGAGACACCTGTCTATTAGTACGTTGGACCTCCTATGGCCTTTCCAAGTGCAGCAATTTCGTGTCAGAAAAATTTGAAATGGAGGAATATTGGCCCATGCAGGCTGGATATCTTCTCGCAAATGTGGCAAGAAATTGAATCTGTTTTCTTCCTCCATTTTTAATTAAGATGTCAGTGATTTTTCTTGTATGCAAAAAAATGGTACGAGTTTCATCAGTGCTTTTGATCTTTGTCGTCAGAGTTTTGGTAAGAATTTTCAGCAGTTTTTCTGGGATGAAAAACACTGATGGCTGTTTCACATTTATATATGCAGTATCACTGAATTTTAAAGTAAACCTGTTACATTATTCATGATGACTAGTGTTGGGCGAACCAAACAGTAAAGTTCGCCGTCTGTACCGGACACCTACTGTTCGGTCACGGACCCCGAACACAGACTTCCAGAGAAAGTCCGTGTTACTTATCGGGCTCGGGTTCGGTGTCACAGCTGGGACAGTGAACCGCGGTAAAAATCTTACCGCGGGTCATTGGCGTTGGCTGATGGTGGTAATAGTACCTGCTGTCATTGTAAATAGCGAGTGCTGGCACCCCTGGATGGAAGTAGTAGTCGCCCATCCACCAGTGACTGTGCTGAATAGGGATGAGAGAACGTGCTCGCCACTGCTCGGTACTCGGCCGAGCATCACTGTGCTCGACAAGCTCGGCGCTCTGCGAGTATTTCCGGGTTGCTCGGGCGGGAACTCGGGTCCCCTCCCTCCATGGATTGCCTGCCACGCACTGTAATGCCGTAGCCATGTTGGTTGTGGACATTACAGTGATTGGCTGGCCGCACAGCATCATCAGGTCTATAAGACCTGGCACCGCTATGGATGTCACAGTCTACCCCGGAAACAGGTAGAGTAGGGAGAGGTGCTGCTGAGTCAGGGAGAGATTTGCTTCTTTATAGTTAGTATAGGTATTCCACAACATATATATATATCCATCTGAACTAACAGTCCTTCTGAGGACTAATCCAGCTGCATATAATCAGTGCTAGACAGGAGGCAGGCAGTGTATGTGGCAGACTGCAGTGTATGATACAGCACAAGAGGGTCCATTGAACGTCCTGTTAGTATAGGTATTCCGCAACATATACTGTATATATCCATCTGAACTAACAGTCTTCTGAGGACTAATCCAGCTGCATATAATCAGTTCTGGGGAGGAGTTAGGCAGGCAGACTGCAGTGTATGTGGCAGACTGCAGTGTATGATACAGCACAAGAGGGTCCATTCAACATCCTGTCTGCTGCTGCTGTAATAATTACAGATATTTGTAGACATAGCCCCAGATATCAGAGGCCAGGGCAAATTTTTTTTTCATCTTAATTCTGGTTATTTGCTTAAAAAGCAATCCAGAGTACTCCATTTTTCTGCTCCATTTGCTTGTTAGCACTGCAGAATACAGCCAGATCTGTTCCATATTTCATCTATAAAAATCCAGAAATTTGAACTGAACGTGAAAAATATTGGCCTCCTTTTCCATTCTGTTGCAGTGTGTCAGTCAAGCTGTTCACACTAGGTGTCTGTGAAGAATAGTATTAGTAAATTACAGGTCTGCTATTTAAAACAGTGGTTGTCTGTCAGACTTATCACCTATAAGAGTGTTCCAAAATCAGCCATTTCTTCCATTTTCATTCAGTTGCAGTGTGTCGGTAAAGATAGTCACACTAGGTCCCTGTGTAGAATAATATTAGTAAATTACAGGTCTGCTAATTAAAATCATGGTTCTCTGTCAGACGTATCACATATAACTTCGTTCCAAAATCAGTCATTTCTCGTGAACGTGAAAAATATTGTCCTCCGTTTAAAATGGGCAAGGTGCGTGGCAAGGGACAGGGAAGTGGACGTGGTGGTTATGGTGCATGCAGAGAACGTGGGCAAACTGAAATTGTGCCACAACAAACACCCACATCTTGTAGCTCCACCTTCCTGTTCCAATTACTAGGGGACCACAGTACACCACTATTGAACCCAGAGCAGTGTCAAAAGGTTGTTGGTTGGATATCAGATAATGCTTCCAGTCACTTTGCCACCACCCTGTCTTCCACATGGTCAAGTCTCGGTAGCCGTGAGTCTGAACCGCATATTCCTCACCCTGATCCTCCTTCCTCCCACCATGCCAAGTGCCCGGAGACAACTGATCCCACACTTGGACACTCAGAAGAGCTGATCACTTTTCCATTTGTATATTCGGGCCTCTCGCCCGGCCAGCTCCAAGCGGATCAAGAAAAGAACGCGTGTAGCGATGCCCAAATATTGGAGCAGCCACGGTCACACAAAAGCAATGGTGGGAAAGTGAAATTACTGACGCAAGAGGGGGATGATGATGATGATGAGACACAATTGCCAGAAAGTCAGGAGGAGGACCAGGGTATGGAAGTGGAGGACGATGAAGTCACTGACCCAACCTGGCAAGGTGATATGCAAAGCGAGGACAGCAGTACACAGGGGAGGCATAGCACCACAACAGGCTGGAAAATGCAGTGTGGTGGCCACAGACACAAGGCTGGAAAGCTTTCCTCATAACGCCAACATGACAGAAGTTGCCAGTACAACTGTTAGGTCTTCTCGAGTCTGGTTATTTTTTAAAGACTCTGCAGATAACCCCAAAAAGGCCATTTGCACCACCTGCCAGGCCAGCATCAGCAGGGATAGCAAAACTAGCAGCCTGACCACCACCAGCATGATCAGGCACATGGCAGCAAAGCACCTGACTAAGTGGGTCGAACCTAAGGGTCCAAAAACAGTGTCTGCGGGTGACACCACTGCTTCTTCCACTGTTGTGCGTGCACGCCAATCCCCTGTCCATGGCGCATGCCAAGATGCCTTGCATGTGTCGTTGCACACTCTCAACTAGCACCATCAGCAAGCACATCCTTGTCCCAGCGCAGCATTCAGTTGTCCCTACCCCAGTCCTTGGAACGCAAGTGCAAATATACAGCCAATGCCCCACAGGCCACACTACTAAATTCATACATTTCGCAAATGCCCCCACATTCTACAGCTCCTGCACCACCTCCTCCTCCTCCTCTTCAGCCTCCATCTTCGAAATGACCACATCAGTCGCAAGCTGGAAGCACTGCAGCACTGCCTTGGCCAAGCGGTAACAGGCTGTGTTGAGGCTAATATGCTTAGGTGACAAACCTCACAATGCTGAAGGGTTGTGGACAGCTCTGAAAGAACAGGCAGATCTGTGGCTGACACCACTGACCCTACAGCCAGGCATGGTTGTGTGTGACAATGGCCGGAACCTGGTGGCGGCTCTGAGGCGAGACGAGCTCACACACATACCATGCCTAGCCCATGTGCTTAACATCGTGGTTCAGCAGTTTCTCAAAACCTACCCGGATCTGACAGATCTGCTTGTGAAAGTACGCCACCTGTGTGCCCATTTTAGAAAGCTACAGCTTCCTCCGCCCTTGCCGTGCTTCAGCAGCGTTTGCAGCTTCCAGCTCACCTACTGATCTGCGATGTCCCCACGCGTTGGAACTCTACATTGTAGATATTGGAAAGGATTTGTGAGCAGAAGAGGGTAGTTGTTGACTACCAGCATCAACAAAGCCATCGGTATTCAATTCAGACTCCACACATAAGACCTCAGGAGTGGACATGGATGTCCGACATGTGTACCATCCTCCAAAACTTTGAGGACTCCACCAAGATGGTGAGCCGCGATGATGCCATAATTAGCGTCACCATCCCGCTTCTCTGTCTTCTGAAACTCTGTCTGCTCACAATTAAAGAGGATGCATTGCAGGCGAAGCACGATGAGATGGAGCAAGGAACCATACAGGTTGATTACACACAGCCCAGCCTCATCTCATCCCAACGTGGATTGGGTGACAATGAGGAAGAGGAGGAGGAGGAAGAACAGGAGCTATTTTCCTGCGCTATAGACAGTACTTCCTGCACAACTGTCATACCGTCTGTTCACCATGGATGGCCTGAGGACAGGAAGGAGGAGGAGAGCACGGTCAGTCGTCCTCTTGGTGAGGACACGAAAGTCTTGCCTCTTTGCAGTCTGGCACACATGGCTGAGTCTATGTTACGCTGCCTTTCCCGTGACCCTCACATTGTCCAAATTTTGGGTGCCAGTCATTACTGGTTGGTGACACTTCTAGACCCGTTCTACAAGGAGAACTTTCTGTCTCTTATTCCTGCGCAGGACAGGCCTAATAAAATGGTGCACTACAAGAATGCCCTTGTTGTGGAATTATTTAAAAAATTCCCATCTGAAAACACTGGTGGCAGAGGTCACAGTTTGTTGGACAACCAAGGAGTACAGGCGAGAGAGACAACGAATGCAATCCAGCAGAGGCAGGAGAACACTGTCAAAGTTCTGGGACAGTTTTTTCAGACCCTCCCATCGCACAGGCCCTGAGGCGCGGGGTACTCTCCCAAGGAGAGAAAAGTTTCGGAAGATGGTGAGGGAGTACCTTGCCGACCATACCAATGTCCTTCATGATTCCTCTGTGTCTTATAATTATTGGGTATCCAAGCTGGACACGTGGCATGAACCGGCTCTCTACGCCTTGGATGTCTTGGCCTAGCCTGCCCTGCCGCCAGCGTTTTGTCAGATATGGTTTTTAGTGCCGCTGGTGGAATTATAACCGATAGGCGCATCCGCCTGTCAACTGAAAATGCTGACAGGCTGACTCTTATAAAAATGAACAAGGGCTGGATTGGGCCAGACTTCTCAAAACCACCGAATGATAGCAGCATAATATAAACTCAAATACAGTTGTTTTTTTTGTGAGGTCTAACTCTATTCCCATGCACCTCTGTCTTCACACCCAGACATGGGTATACACTTCCTGATTTTGTCTATTTGCTCTTGTCCTCCTTCTCCTCATCCTCCACATCCTCATCCATATCACTACCATATCACCATATCTACGTCTCTTGCAAGGGACATTGGAGTTCCTCCAAATTTTTGCCAGCCGTTGCATTCACTGCATAGGCAAACAGTATGGGAGAAACCACTTCCTAATAATGGGAACATTGTTTTCAGGAGGCCCTCCGACCTCTACGTCTCTTGCAAGGGGCATTGGAGTTCCTCCAAATTTTTGGCAGCCGTTGCATTCACTGCATAGGCAAATAGTGTGGGAGACTCACTTCCTATAATGGGAACATTGTTTTCAGGAGGCCCTCTGACCTCTACGTCTCTTACAAGGGGCATTGGAGTTCCTCCAAATTTTTGGCAGCCATTGCATTCACTGCATAGGCAAACAGTATTGGAGACCCACTCCTTTTTAATGGGAACATGTCGTACTTGTTACTGTAGCCCAGCTCTATGTGTGTTTAAATTCTTAGTGGGGTTTTTCCTAAATTTTGGCAGCCGTTGGACTCATTGCATACCCTATAACTGGATAGCAGACCCTCTCCTTTCTAATGTGAACATGTCATTACTGTGGCCCAGCTCTATGTGTGTTTAAATTGTTAGTGGGGTTTTTCATAAATTTTGGCAGCTGTTGGACTCACTGCATACCCTATAACTGGATAGCAGACCCTCTCCTTTCTAATAGGAACATGTTGTTACTGTGGCCCAGCTCTATGTGTGTTTAAATTGTTAGTGGGGTTTTTCCTAAATTTTGGCAGCCCTTTTTGTCACAGCATGGGCATTACCACTATAGGAGACCCACTCCTTTATAATGGGAACATTTTTTTTACTGAGACCCTCCTCTATGTTTCTTCAAAGGGGTATTGGGTTGCGTCCAAATTTTTGGCAACAAAGAATTACTGACAGTAGGTTTTTTAAACACTTTGGTATGAATATTACTATTTATCTCTACATCCAGAAAATTAAGGACTTATCCACCAAATGACAAGGTAAATTTCATATTGGCAGTGTTGACATCATTCAGATGACGACATATTCATAGTATGGGCAGGGTCGGCCTCACAATTTTCTGAGTTTGTGACATATCTGAATGATGTCATACTAAAAATATTCATACCAAAGTTTTTAAAAAACCTACTGCCAGTAATTCTTTGTTGCATTATCAGAGCGCACACCCACCGCATACAAAAGCAGGGCTGCCATACAGCCAGTTCTTGTGGCTTAGGAAAATAAATAATTCTGACCAAATGTTCTTAGAAGAAGCAAATGAACTTAAAAATAGCTTCTTAGCAAGGGGCTTCCCAGGTTGGGATTTGGATGCTGCTTTTTAGAGAACGAAAAAATTCTCTCAACATGACTTGCTCTATAAGACAAATACTCAGACTAATGATATGAATAGATTCATTTTTCATTTTAAACACAGTCCTCTTGATAACACTATCTGCAAAGCCATTTATAACAACTGGCACCTATTGGAGACAGATAAAGATTTAGCAGAAACCGCTATAGATAAGCCACTTATTTCGTATAAAAGATACCACAATCTAAGTGACATAGTTAGTATACATATATTATCAACTAAATCTAAAAATTGGGTATGAGATTTTAGACCGAAAGCAGGTCCGGCGTCAGCTCCCGGCGCACCCGGGCAAGTGCCGGGACCCTGAGCAGGCGAGGGGGCCCACTCGCCGTCAGGCACCCCGCCGCGCTATGGGCCCCGGCAGCCGTGAGCAGAGGAGAGAGGTGTCAGCGCCCGCTCCCCCTCGCTTGCTCAGGGCCCCGGCAGCCGGCACAATACTTACCCCCCCCCCTCGTGTCTCCGCAGTAGGTCCGGTCTATTTCGCGGCTGCTGCACTGCGACGTCTCAGGTCAGAGAATGCGGTGACGTCTTTACACCGCACTCTCTCCTGAGCAGTCAAAGCGCAGAGCGAGAAGACGCCGGCGACGCTGGAGTCCAGGTGAGGAGGAGTGAGGTGAGTATTTGATTTTTTTTTTTAATGTATGGAGGCATGGGGCATTATATGGGGGGGGGGTGACATCCTGCATGGGACATTATATGGGTGTGTGTGTGTGATATCCTGCATTGGGCATTATATGGGGGTGGGGGTGACATCCTGCATGGGGCATTATAAGGGGGGGTGACATAATGCATGGGGCATTATTAGGGGGGTGGCATCCTGCATGGGGCATTATAAGGGGGGGTGATATCCTGCATGGGGCATTATATAGGGGGAACAGCCTGCATGGGGCATTATAAGGGGGTGAAGTGACATCCTGCATGGTGCATTGTAAGGGAGGGGGGAGAGGTGACATCCTGCATGGGGCATTAAAAGGGGGGGAAGTGACATCCTGCATGCAGCATTATATGGGGGGAAGTGATATCCTGCATGGGGCATTATATGGGGGGCAAGTGATATCCTGCATGGGGGGCATTATAAGGGAGGGGGTTGACATCCTGCATGAGGCATTATAAGGGGGGGTGACATCCTGCATGGGGCATTATAAGTGGGTGGGGGTGACATCCTGCATGGGACATTATAAGGGGGGTGACATCCTGCATGGGGCATTATAAGGGGGGGTGACATCCTGCATGGGGCATTATAAGGGGGGTGACATCCTGCGTGGGGCATTATATGGGGGGGAACAGCCTACATGGGGCATTATAAGGGGGGAACAGTCTGAGTGGGGCATTATGTGGGGGGAATGGCCTGCATGAGGCATTATGTGGGGGGAACAGCCTGTATGGACCATTATGTGGGAGCACAGCCTGCATGGAGCATTATATGGGGGCCAGTATTCTGTATGGAGCGTTATATGGGGGCCAGTATGCTGTGTGGAGCATTATATGGAGTGTTATATGGGGGCCAGTATTCTGTATGGAGCAATTCGCCGGTTTCTGAGCTATTGTGGAATTTACAATAGATATCTGTCATGTAATGTAAGAAGTGAAATCTTTGCATTGTACTATATATATATTTCTCTGCGGTATCTGTGCATCATGAATCGTGGTATGTGTTAAAGGGGCCCACTGAGACTCTTTCGCCCAGGGCCCACAAAAACCTGGAGCCGGCCCTGACCGAAAGGCAACTTTAAATGTGGATCATGCTCTTTTTGGGACATCCATTTGGCTACTAATCCGCTACACATTGGCCCTATTAACCATTTTGTTAAGGATTTTATTTCCTGTAGATCTAGATTTATTGTGTATGTGATGTTTTGTCCCTGTGGTTTCTTTTATATTGTAAAGACAATTCGCCCACTGTTCGTTCGTATAAGGGAACATTTGCATTCGATTGAGACACAAAAAGGTTCTCAAAGATTAATATCACACATGATTAATCATCACAGTGCAAATCCAAGACTTTTAAAATTAGCTGGGATTGAACAAGTACATTTTCCTTCAAAAGGTGGTAACCATAATAAATTGTTCCTGCAAATGGAAGCTAAATGGATTGACCGAGTGAATGCTAATGGTTCTTTGGGATTAAATGTCCATTAAGATTTCTCTATGTTTTTATGAATATGTAAATTTTGTTTTTAACATGTGACTCAGGCTGGTAGCCACCTATTTAAGGAAGTGATGTAGCGTCACTAATTACCTGGACCTGTGGAAGCGCTTGATTCAGCGTGAAACAGCTGTCGTCCGTCCTCCTCCTCCCCGCACTCCCTGCACGCCATCATTTTTACATTGATATGAAATAAAGGATTATTTCTTTAATGGTACGGTGAGTGCAGCGTTTCCTTTTTCTTCATTGTTATGCTATCTTCATGCCTGTATTGCTCTGCTATTCATTGGTATATATATTTATCTGCTGTGTTTTATATTCAATCTGTTTTATTAAACATTAACCAAACATTAATTATTGATTATTATATATTTTGCAAATCAAAAATATAACTGAATTAGAACAAAACATAACAATATAGAAAATGTCCACAGTTCCAATGAGATCACCTCTTTCAATATCAATTCACATTGTAATACCTTGAACATCATATTGTTTATGTAATAATCACCAATAAGATGTTATTTGAGGTAACTTCTATATTATGTCTGAAGAAATCATATCAAGAGAAGAAAGAAAAAAAGAGAGAAAAACATAGGGACGAGGGATGGGGAGGGGGAGGGGAAGGTCCTTATGCCCATGTAGCTGATTATGAGCACAATCACATAAATCTGTTGAAACTATTAAAACAGGGTATGAAAATCATGTGAATCCTGAAACAGAATCCATCCGCTCCAGACCCTTCTGAATTTATCGTTGGTTCCATTACATTCTGCAGAAAGTTCTTCCATCCTACATAAATTCACCATTTCATTGTACCAATCCAATATGCTAGGTGGGTTTTTAAGTTTACAAAACCACGGGATTACCGTCCATGCCGCTGTTATTGAAGAAGGGAGAATTGACAGGAGAGCTATTTGAGGAGACCTTGTTACTCTCTTACCTGTGATACGTTGGTAATTATTTAATACCTTCTCCCAAAATGGTTTAATTCTAGAACATTCCCACCAGATATGAATCATGGAACCCACGTCATATTCACATCTCCAACACATTTCTGAGACTGTAGGGAATATTGCAAGTAATTTAGATGGGTAGTGATACCATCATGTAAGTATGTTATAGTTTTTTTCTTGTGCAGTCCCAACATTAGTGAGCTTATGTGTGAAGAGAAACCCTTTTGCCCATTCAAGAGGGGACAAACTAATCCCCAAGTCCCTCTCCCATGCTCGCTGATATGACAGCTTCTCCGTTCCCTCCTTTCTACCCAATCCCTCATAGATCATAGAAATAGCGTGAGTCGGTCCATTTTCCTTAAAGAACATGTTCTCAAAAAAGGTGTAGTTTGAGAGCGAATTTACATTCGGGTTATGTGCTACTAGAAAGGATCGCATTTGATTTTCACATTTGGAGACTTTGTAAAGATACAAAAGAAGGTATCATACTATTTTCGAATATTTGAAACAATCGGGTGTTCTCCACTACCCTCCGTTCGAGGAAGGACCCGCGTAGATATCCGGGTAGAAAGGAAGGGTTATAAAATATTGATGTGAGTGGACTAATAGTTAAATCTGGAAGCATTTTTTTCCTCAGGGCATACCATGTTCTAAGTGTTTCCCTAGTTAATTTGAACTTGACCAAGGTCACTGAGTCTTCTTGACACCATGGTCGATGTCTAAAAGGGACTTCTAAGCCTTCCTGTTCCACTCCCACCCATTGTTTAGTGTCTGCATAAAAGTGCCAATCTAGGATCCTCAGCAAGGCAGAGGCTTGAAAATAACTTGAAATTTGGAAGGCTTGCACCACCCATTGATTTATGACGAGAGAGTGTCTGTATGTTTATGCAAGGTTTAATCTTACCCCAAATGAATTTAATCATAGCTGACCTTAGTTTATGAAAGAAACTATGGGGAGGAGAGATCTGGACTGTTTGAAAAATGTACAAGAAACGAGGTAAAATGTCCATTTTGATGGCGTTCATTCTTCCAAACCAATATAACTTCAATTTACCATATTTCAATAGATCTCCATATGTTCTATTCAGTAAAGCTTGATGGTTAAGCTCAAATAATTTATTAGGATCTGAGTGAATATGGACCCCTAAATATTTCAATGATTCTTTCTGCTATTTAAATGGAAATTTAGTCATAACTTGCGAGACTTCAGTCTGTGGGAGAGATATGTTCAAGGCCTCTGATTTAGAGAAATTGACTTTAAAATTACTGACTAATCCAAACCTATCAAATTCTTTTAGAATCATTGGAAATGTTATTTTTTGGTTGGGATATATAGAGAAGTAAATCATCTGCATACAGAGCTGCTTTATAAGTCTTAGATCCAACTTGCATCCGTGAATATTGGGATTATTTCTGAGGGAATTGGCCAGATGCTCCATTACCACTACATATAGCAATGGAGATAGGGGGCACCCTTGTCTAGTTCCATTGTTAATTGCAAATGGAGCAGAAAGAGAATTATTTACTCTCACTCTTGCTGTTGGCCTTTTATATAGTGCCATAATTGTCTGTAGGTAGCAAGGGCCCAAACCTATCTGCCTTAAAGCTTCCTCCATCAACCCCCAGTGAACTCTATCGAAAGCCTTCTCTGCATCTATAGATAGAAGACCTAATGGAGTGGACCCAATTCTTGCTGTAGAAATAATGAGTAATGTCTTAATGGTATTGTCCCAGCTTCTCGTCCTTTGACAAAGCCTACTTGATCATTATTAACTAAAGAGGGGAGTAAAGGAGCTAACCTATCGGCCAAGATTTTTGAAAATAATTTAATATCTATGTTTGGATAAAAGAGTCAATAGCCTCTTTTAACTCTGATTCACACAGAATATCCTTGATAAGGTTATCATTCAATCTCCAAGTTCAAGAGCGTTGGGCTAGAGGTGGAAGAGATACTGTCAGAAAAACCGGAGCGTGGTCCGACCACAAAGTATCTCCGATAGTGGTCTTGGATTCCCAGGACAAAGGGTAATGGCTCAAAAAAAAGAGGTCTATGTGACTATATGAATTATGTATATGCGAAAAATCCGTGTAATCCTTACCCTGAGCGTTCATTATCCGCCAAACATCGGTCAGTATGAGGGCGTGGAGGGCCCTTTTGAAAGATCATAGCAGTCTTACCGGGACTGTTCCCCCTACCCGAGGAGTTATCTTCTTTTGGGTTCATTGTAAAATTGATGTCTCCTCCTGCAATCACTGTACTTTCTGAGAAATTAGACAATGTGGTTAAGAATGCGCGGCATGCAATAATCTGACCCTTATTAGGCAGATACCAATTAGCAATTGTGTATATTGAATCTACAATTTTTATCTTGAGAAATACGTATCTGCCTTGTGTATCAATAAGTGTGTCCATTAGGGAGAATGCTAATGATTTATGGATTGCAATGGAAACCCCTTTGGATTTTGCTTCAGGATTTGTACTATGAAACCAATTGCTATAATATCTATCTAATTTTATCTTAGGAACCTGATCAGATTTAAAATGTGTCTCTGGTAACATGAGGATATGAACCTTTTGTTTGTGCATGGAGTACAGAATCTGAGAACGTTTCTGAGGAACATTGAGACCTCGAGCATTTGGAGAACAGAATTTGACTGTGCTCATTTTGAGGACCAGGGATTAGGTCTGAGGCAGGATTAGTGAAAGAGAGAAAGGGATAAAAATTGGAAAAACTTAAGAGAAAGACAGTTTCTCTATCTGAATAATGATGATAACTCTTTCCTCTCGGAAAGGAAAAAAAATATAGGAAAGGAGGGAAACAACACAAAAAGAGAGAAGAAATCAGTTGGGAGCCTTCCCCAACCACAAAGAAAGTCCTCAAAGAGGAGAACTACTAGGGAAAAATAGAAAATTCCACACCCGTCCAGTGGAATGTAGATACTCTTAGGGGAAACGCACTTTCTATGAAGGTTAGGGAAAAGTGAACAGCTCTTCAGAGTGTCCAAGTGTGGGATCAGTTGTCTCCGGGCACTCGGCATGGTGGGAGGAAAGAGGATCAGAGTGAGGAATATGCGGTCCAGATTCATGGCTACTGAGACTTGACCGTGCGGAAGAAAGAATGGTGGTGGTGGTAGTGGCTAACTGACTGGAAGTATTATCTGCTCTCCAACCAATAACCTTTTCACACTGCTCTGTGTTCAATAGTGGTGTTCTGCGGTCCCCTATTAATTGGAACAGGAAAGTCGAGCGAGAAGATGTGGGTGTTTGTTGTGGCACAATTTCTGCTTGCCCACGGCCTCGGCCTCTGCATGCACCATCACCATCACGTCCAGTTCCCCGTCCCTTGCCACGCGCCTTGCCCATTTTAAATGGAGGACAGTATCTTCCACGCTCACTACAAATGGCTGATTTTGGAGCAAACTTATATGTGATACGTCTGACATACAAACCACAGTTTTAAATAGCTGGCCTGTAGGTAACTATTTTTAACAGCGACCTCATGTCAATAAGTTCACTGACACGCTGCAACAAAATTTCAATGGAGGCCAGAAATGGCAGTATTTTCAGTGCAATGACATGTGATCCATGTGACGGACAAACCACAGTTTTAAATAGCTGGATTTTTAGCGTTGTAATATGGAAAGGGCCTGGCTGTATTCTGCAGTGCCAACAATCAAATGGCGCAGAAAAACGGTGTTCTCTGGATTGCTTTTTAAGCAAATAATAAGGATTAAGATAAAAAATTATTCCTGGCCCCTGATACGTGGGGCTATTTCTACAAATATCTGTAAAAGCACCAGCAGACAGAAATGGAATGGACCCTCTTGCTATGTGCACTGCAGTCTGCTATATACCCTGCCTGCCTGCCTAGCACTGATATCTCTGCAGCTGAATTAGTCCTCAGAAGGACTGTTAGTTGAGATGGATATGTAGAGAATCTTGTGGAATACCTACACTACTAATAATCTACCAAATCTCTCCCTAGCTAAGCAACACCTCTCGCTACACTGCCTGATTGCGGAGTAGGCTGTGACTAGCACGGCAGTGGCAGGTCTGATATAGACCTGATGATGCTGTGTGGCCAGCCAATTACTGTAATGCCACAACCAACATGGCTGCAGCACTGTGTGGCAGACAATCCCTGCATGTTGATTGGGGCTCTAAAGAACACCAAATATGCAGGGAGGGGACCCGAGCTCCCGCCGAGCAACCCCGGAAATACTCGGCGAGCGTCGAGCATCTCGAGCAGTGAGATGCTCGGGCGAGCACCAGACAGTAGCGAGCATGCTTGCTCATCACTAATAGGCACATCACAGCCACCTCCACATACGCCAACGTATTTTTCGCTGCTGCTTCGTAAGGGAGTGAGGTGGAGGAGGAAGGAGAGGTATTTTATAAGGTGATTATAGGTGTAATTACTTATAAATCAAGGATGCCATATTATCAGGCGCCACCACTGGCTCACGCGCCCAGACGTACGTCACCAAAGTGTGACCTCGGTCACAGTTCAGTGACCCACATCACGGCATCAGGCGCGATGTGGAGAGGTATAAAATACCTCTCCTTCCTTCTCCTCTATTATTTATGTCTATGCACTGTGCACTTTTTCATCAATTACTGAGTGCACACTCATCCTCCTTCCCAACAATTTTTATCTTTTCCTACCCCAATTTTCCCTTTTTCCTCCCATTTCTTTTATCATGTTATGTGTGTTCTATGTCTTTTAAATTTGACATAAAAAAAGCGACAATCAGTTTTACACTCTTATTCTTTGCCTAATTTTTGGATATCGTATTTTAGGTTTATATGCGGGTATATCTTTAGGCTCTTATATATATTGTACATTTTGGCATATTCTTCTTGTGTAGGTTTACCATAGAAACCAACCTTCACATTTTTGGATCCCGGCCTGAAAGTAATAGAGAAACTGAATCTAGAGAAAATCAAGGACCATCTGGCCTGTCTGGGGGTTAACCATTTAGCTGCTTCAGTGTAAGCTAAATTCTTATAATCTGCCTCCTCCAAAAAAATGTCTTAATAATGCCTTATGTATTAATAATTCCTTATTAATGTCTTATGTATTTATATGTCATTATATAAATGTCATTAATATAATGTATAATGTCTTATCTAATAATGTCTTATTTAATGCCTCAAAGGCTAATTTAACTCACGATTCCCAACATCATAGTTTCTTTTGGCAAATGACATTTTCTAGAAAAAAAATTCACATGGCTGCAAGTTGGTCAGAATTTTGGACGCCTGAGATAATATGGCCTACCCCGACCTCCGAAGCATCCACCTCCATAATGAATGGCTCCTGAAGATCGGGCTGGATTAAAACAGGAGCTGACATGAAACACTCTATCAATTTTTTAAAAGCCCTAATAGTCTCTGGTGACCAAACCTTGAGATTCACCCCCTTACATGTGAGGTCAGTGAGAAGTTTAGCAATTTGAGAAAAAACCCTAATGAATTTTCTATAATAGTTGTTGAATCCTAGAAAACGTTGCAACGCTTTAAGGTCATTAGGTTGGACCCAATCTGTAATGTCCTGCACCTTCCCAGGATCCATCTTAAACCCTTCAGCCGATAAAATAAAAAGCAGGAATGAAATTTCATGATCAGATAAAATAGATTTCTCTAATTTAACAAACAAAGAGTTCTCCCTCAACATTTGTAATACTACATGGACATGGTGAGAATCCAAATCAGGCGAAAAAATTTAAATATCACAAAGGTAAATCACATAAATCTTCCAATGAAATCAGCAAAAATATCCTTAATAAAGTTTTGAAATACTACTGGTGCATTGGTTAACCGAAATGGCATGACAAGATTCTCAAATAAACCCTTAGATGGTAAAATATATGCAGAGGGGTTTGGAGACATTCACAGCTTTCTATACTGCTGTAAAAGAGGCATTAAAGGTGGTGGCTATAGTTTATTCCTGGTGACAGGTTCCCTTTTATGTCCTGTTTAGCACAGATTTCTATGCTCACAGAATGATCACTAATGCAACCGTTTTGTGCTCATAGGCATCACCTCTTTACTTTGGCTGATGTGCTGACCCATACGATGATTTTAAAGCTAGCTAAATGTCATGTCTATCAAGTAAGCATTTTACTTATTTGTCTAAATGATTGCAAGTCTGTTTAGATGACCTGATAGTTGGGGACAAGCGTTATTAGGAACATTTGTTCCCCAATTATTGGTCTATCCAAAGTGTCATTATGCTCACAAGTCCAGTAGTTAGGTCTCGTTTTTAATCCGTTTTTGGACAAAAATGGAACTAAAATGATCCAGATCATAATAGAAGATCATCTGTAGAAAAGAGCGAATATATTCAAGTGGAATTTAGTCAAATTTTCTGTAATTTACTTCCATGCAGATTCAGCAAGTTGGCAATTTCTGGCCTCTGTAATGGTCCATCAGAAGGTTAAAAAGATAAAAAAATACTTGTACTAACCTTATCGCTTACATCTCTGGCCCCTCCACTCCTCACCATCACTTGTGCGTCATCATCGCATCTTTTTCTCACTGCTGCTCATACTGAAATCCTAGGCCTCTTCACCCTAGGCCAGGATTTCCGGCTCTGACGAGGCCAAAGGACGTCTCCGCAGAAAGTCTTGACGACCGGCAAGACGTCAGGACTTTACAAGTGCTTGTACAGAACCATCCAGAGCCTCATCAGAGTAGGAAGTCCTGGTCCAGCATTCAGCATGAGCGGCTGTCAGGGAAATATTGAGGAATATTGAAAATATTCTTCCTGGCCCTGACATAGATATTGACCATTTCTCCCAAGCCTCTCTTCACCCCCTCCCTTATTCCCCTTTTGGTCAGTACAAAAGCTGTCTCCTTGTAAACCTCAGCACAAAGCCCCAATTAACACAGTCATAAGTAAGGCCTTACACAAACGCTGGCAGCCAAGAGGTGCCACCAAGGTGCTTAAAATGCCTGCAGATTTCCCCTGGAAGACGCAGGGGGTGATTAAAACGCAGGCTTTCAATAATTTGCGTGTAACTGTTGAGGCTGCTTTCCGAGCTTCAAAAAGAAACCTATAGACACGCCAACGCCGATACGGTATATGGAATATTGTAAGTTCCATACGTCCAACAATAACGGGACCTATATTTTTAGCGTCCGCGTCATCCAAGGAACGTATACATAGTTTCTCATTGCTGTAAGCAAAATCAGGGAGCTGTAGCGCAAAAATACCAGAATAGCAGACTGCAACTATGCGATGTGTGGTCTCTAAATGAAGGTAAAATTATAATTGAAAATATTATATCATTTTTGGGCTTCTGGGATCAACGCGTGATAAGCTATCCCAGAAAACAGGTTTTTAATACAAATCGGAAGGGTGGAGCCCAGCCCCTGTGATGTCATCACAGGGGGGTCTCTCCCTTCAGCATAAAATAGTTTGTTGAGACTAGAGCCGTGTTCTTTGTCCGGGAGTATATGTCTATCATAGCGAAGGACCCTGTTCGATAACAGTAAGCGGAGCGTCTCCCCTCCACCTATGTTGATTCGTTCCTGCGAACTGTATAGCGTAAGTTTCCTCTTTAATCCTGTTTATTTTATGTAACTGCTTATGTATTTTAATGTCTCCTTTGTAACATCCTTGTATATATTTTTCCTAAACACTGCCTCCCTTTTGGATTATAATATAAAATTTAATAGTTCTGTTTCTTTTGTTCTGTAATTGTTCCCTTCCCCGAAGCCATATGCGCTACCAAAACGCAGGTGTCCGTCCAGCTCTGTATTATATTTCAAAGCTGGACGGTGGTGGCAGCGAATAATATTAATAATTGGGCTATCGTGAAACTGACAGTGACAGTACGGGGGCGTAAACACGTATTCCATGCGTTGGAATCCGGAGGTGTGACGCCATACTCTCACTGGTCGCTTGCCGATACCTAAGGAGTAAGTAGTCTGGATGGTGTGCTCGCGATTACGGACAAAATACTGACACCATGACGGCAACAGCGAGATATTCCGTGATCTCCCCGGTGTCATCGCTGTGGAATCCCTGACAGCGGCAGTAATAAGAAGATGCGATAAGGACCGGATGGGCGACGATGAGGAATGGAACAGCTGGAGAAGTGACTGGTAAGGTACATATAAGTAATTATTTTATTTTTAACATCTTACATTTATTATACTCTGGGGTCTGGAGCGCACAGTAAGGGACATTCAATTCATAGTGAATACCTTCTCTGCAAATCAAATTTTCCAGGCATATCTACACGAATATCTCATGTTATCTGTTAACAAAATAGTTATTTAAGTGCTATGCTTTTAAGCTGGTAGACTCCTGCACAGGAAACATCAGATGTTCTCCTTCACTTACCTGAAACAACAAAGTGGTTGTCATGGGGACACCGCAATAAAGAGGGCCAGAAGATCGTGACGTCTGGTTACACGAACTCCAGCACTTATTAGAACTGCTTCACCGTTCTATTAAACAGTGCAGATTTCCTTGCTGGCAGTGCAAGGGTTAATCAGTTCATTTGATCTCCTGGAGCTCTCCATCCTGTATTATCTCAGCTGTTCTGTGTTGGTCCCTCCCCTCTGGTATATATACTAGCCACTGGCCAAACCTCTTCAGATTTATTCTGAATCTTGTGGCTGCTCTGGCAGGTCAGCTAAAACAACTCTGCTTGGAGGTGGCAGACCTGCGCTCCTTAGCTTTACTGCGCCCATAACTCAAGGCTTAGGACCCTCGGCTCCAGAGCAACCCCTGGTGGAGCCCAAAATTGCTTTACCGGTTGGATTCTCTGTGGGTTGGGATAAGTTTGTGGTTTTCAGGGAGGCCTGCAAACTTTATTTTAAATTACGTCCTCATTCCTAGGGTACCGAGGAGCAACCAGTGGGGATCGGAATCTCTCTTCTGCAGGGTGACCCTCAAGCCTGGCCTTTTTATTTCCTCTCTGATTTCCAGTCACTTCAGACAGTCGAGGAATATTTTCTGACTTTGGGTCTTAGCTATGACGATCCCGACCGTGTTTCTATGGCTGAGTCCAGTCTATGTCATCTGCACCAGGGAGACCAGTCAACGGAGGAGTATTGTTCCAAGTTCCATAGATGGTCTACGGATTCTAGGTGGAATGACCCCACGCTCCATAATAAGTTCTGTCAGGGGCTTTCTGAGAGGGTAAAAGATGCCTTTACTCTGCATGAGACCTCGGTTTCCCTGGAGGCGGCCATGTCTTTAGCTATCTGAGTGGACCACCGTCTACATCAGAGACATAAAGAAATACCTCTATTTTGGGGGGGTTCAGGGGACAATTGAACCTAGGGCTGAGTCTACAGAGGATGCCATGCAGTTGGAGGGACTTGTTTTACCAATCTTCCTGCAGTTTGGCGCAACTATATGTGACTGCCAACAGTTGCCGGAAAACTAAAGAGCCCAAGTAGCGGGGAGATTAGCAACCTGGCTGTACATATTTCCTCTGCGGGTAGATCTCAATTCTTTTTTCAGGCTGAGATCCATTTTGGCGAAAATAGGATGGTTATTTCAGCCTTTTTGGACAGTGAGGCAGGATTGAATCTGATTGACCCCTGCTTTGTCCAGGACCAGAGTTTCAATCCTCATAAATTGTCTAGACCCATACTTATAATCGCTATTGATTCTGTACTCTTGTGCCAGGGGTATTTTATTCAGATCATTCGAGGTAGGGGCCATGCACTTGGAATCAATTGATTACGTGCTACAGGGCTTGCCCTCCCTGGTGGTACTTGGATTACCTTGGCTGACGTTGCACAATCTCGTGGCGAACTGGCAGACTCTGGAGGTAGTTAGGTGAAGCGAGTACTATTAAAGTCACTGCTTGGGCACCCGTTTGACCAGGGTTGATACCCGGTCCCTGCCAGAATACCTGTCTGATTTTAAGGATGTGTTCTCGGAACAGGAGTGTCAGGAACTTCCTCATCATCCTTATGATTGCTCCCCAAATTTAATTTCTGGGGCCAAATTGCTTAAGAGCAAGTTGTATAATATTTCAGGTCCAGAAAGGCAGGTCATGAAGGACTATATCTCAGAAAATCTGTCAAAGAGTCATATCAGACATTACTTGTCTCCGGTTGCAGCAGGGTTATTCTTTGTTAAGAAAAAAGACGGGGGGTACCATATGGTTCAGGATCCTTATCCTTTCCCTTTAATTCCAGACCTCTTTAACCAGATCTTCGGAGCAAAGTTTTCTAAACTGGACCACAGGGGGGCATATAATCTCATCCATAAAAAGGAGGGGGATTAGTGGAAGACTGCTTTTAATACATCAGAGGGACACTACAAAAAACCTTGTTATGCCATTGGGTTGACTAATGCTAACGCCGTTTTCTAGCACTTTGTAAATGACATTTTTTGTCATCAGGTAGATTTGTGGTAGTTTATCTGGACGACATATTGAGTTATTTGCCGGACCTCAAGTCACATCAGGTACATGTCAGGCAGGTCTTACAAATACTCATGGACAATAAATTATATGTTAAACCAGAGAAATGTATGTTTTCAGTTCAAGAGATCCCTTTTATGGGATATTTCTTATCGTCCACTGGTTTTTGCATGGATCCAGTAAAAGTCCAGGCGGTACTGGATTGAGATTGACCTGAAGACTTAAAAACTTTAAAAAGGTTTTTAGGGTTCACCAATTATTACCGGAAATTCATCAAGAACTTTTCAGTAGCGACCAAACCACTGACGGATATGACCGTCTAGGCAAGATTAGCAAGATAAGACCTGCCCACAGGTCCGCCATGAAGCACAAGTATGTTCTTCATCATACAGCCAGCCAGAGATAGAGACATGTAGGGGCGGGCCTGTGGGCAAGTCTTTTCCTGCTAATCTGACCAAGAGCACCAAGGAAACACCCTGCCTACAGACCCACCCCGAAGCACGGCATATCATTAACTCAAAACTGCAAACACTGATTACACAAGAACCACAAGACAGATTTCTTCACCTCAGGTATCCTATTAATCAGTGCAGCAACCCCAACATGACACTACCTGTAGTTTACTTAGCAAAATCCTGCTGACACGTTAGCTTTAAGTTGAAGGTTCCTTTTTTGTAAACTGGGACTCAGGTTGATTGGCTTCTATAAGATAGTTGCCGTTGTTAATCCTGTAGTGTTTCGCCCTGCTTTGCTCCCCATATTAAAATTCATAATGTGCTTCAACAATCGCTTCTCAAAAAACACAAAAAATATATTGCTTCCACTCCACCACCACTTTTCCCAGTCATTGTTGATCTGGAATTCCAGATAGGGAAGATTATCGATTCACCATTGGTACACCGGTCTCTTCAATATTTGGTTAATAGGAATGGTTAGGCTATGTGCCCACGATGTAGAAATGCTCCGGATTTTTCCCGAGCGTTTCTGCATCTCCCTGGCAGAAAAAACGCTTGCGGATTTTACATGCGTTTTTCCTGCCAAGGACAAGCGTAAGTGAAGCGTTTTTCACATGCATTTCCGCATGCGGGTTGTCAAGCGCTTTCCAAGCGATTTTAGCATTACTTGGAAAGTGCTTGACAACTTGGTCACACTATATAAATCCATGCAACCGGCATGAATTTTATATAGTGAGACCAAGTTAGTTAAAAAAAAGAATAAACATGGTAAAAAATAAAAAAAAAACATTATACTCACCTTGCGATGGCCCCCGATCTCCTTCTCCGGTCTTCCCGGTGTCTCGCGGTGGTGTAAAAGGACCTTCCATGATGTCATTTAGTCATGTGACAGGTCACGCGACCGCCAACGTCAGCGGTCACGTGACCTGTCACATGACTGAATAACGTCATGGAAGGTCCTTTTACTCCATCGCGAGCCACTGGGGAGCCAAGACGTACCGAATAGAAGACAATTGGCCATCAGAAGGTGAGTATAATGTGTTTTTTTATTTTACATTCTTTTTTTTTTTTTACAGGTACTATGGTACCCGGGTCTGGAGGAGAGTCTTCTCATCTAAAGACCCGGGTACCATCCGCACATTGAATCGCTTAATATCGGCATGTGCACATGTAGTCATGCGGATATTAAGCAATTCAATGCAAGTCAATGGCAGCGAAAACACCGCGATTACGCAAAATAATTGGTAGTGCTGCGGATTTTTCCACAATGATAATCCGCAGCATGTGCATAGCACATGCGGATTATCATTGGGGAACATAGCAGACCTTCTACCAAGCGTTTTTTACGCATTTCTGCAGCGGAATTGCCGCTGCGGAAACGCCTAAAAAATGCATAGTGGGCACACAGCCTTACAGTCCCGAGGAGAGAATGTGGGTACCAGCATCAGACATTCATGTGTGAGAGCAGGAGTTATACTCTATCTATCCTGGCTTTTTTGTACGTGCATCTTCTGCTTACTAGAATTTGAGTCAGTATGTGTGTGAGATAAGATGTCCCTCAGGAATGTCTTTGTCTAAAGACTCAGAGAAAACATAAGGAAGAAACGAAAGTCAGAAAGTTGGGTGTCAGTAGTGTTAACTGTTAGAACTCTCCTGTTTGTTTTTTCCATCTTGTGGTTTGCGGTCACTTGACCATCTGCCTTTATATTCCAGCTCCGCCTTTTTGACTGTGCTGGACTTCAGTGTTGTTTGACTGTTTTGCTGGCCAGGTGCTTCTGTGCCTATCTCTGTCAGTTCGTTTGGTCCTTCTGGGACCTCTAGTACCTTTTTGTCAGTTTATCTTTTTGTGTTCTGCAACAACCTTCTCTGTTCAGGAGGTGTCCCATTTTTGTTCCAGTCCTTACTTCTTTTAGAGACCCCTTCCCTTTATTCTATAGGTCTTCGTTCAGACTAGCCTAGGACTAAGGCGGGTCCGTTCGCTAGGAACAGGCAGCCCGCTACATCGTAGGAATTCAGCTTAGTCTTAGTGTAGGGAAAGCTTTCCTCTTCTTTCCTTAGTACTTGTTGCAGATCACAACAGTAAGTCCAGCCCAAAAAAACTATTTATACGAGGATCAGTATGGCTTCCGTCCAGGATTTGGCTCAACGCTTGCAGGGACATGGATTTTATATAGTGTGACCAAGTTAGTTAAAAAAAGAATAAACATGGTAAAAAATAAAAAAAAAACAATATACTCACCTTTCGATGGCCCCCGGTCTCCTTCTCCGGTCTTCCCGGTGTCTCGTGGTGGTGTAAAAGGACCTTCCATGACGTCATTTAGTCATGTGACAGGTCACGCGACCGCCGACATCAGTGGTCGAGTGACCTGTCACATGACTAACGTCATGGAAGATCCTTTTACTCCAGCGGGAGCCAAGACGTACCGGATAGAAGACCGAGGGCCATCAGAAGGTGAGTATAATGTGTTTTTTTATTTTAAATTCTTTTTTTTTACAGGTACTATGGTACCCGAGTCTGGAGGAGAGTCTCCTCTTCTCCAGACCCGGGTACCATCCGCACATTGAATCGCTTAATATGCGCATGTGCACATGTAGTCATGAGGATATTAAGTGATTCAATGCAAATCAATGGCTGCGAAAACGCCGCGATTACGCAAATTAATTGGTAGTGCTGCGGATTTTTCCGCAATGATAATCCGCAGCGGAAATTTCCACAGCATGTGCATAGCACATGCGGATTATCATTACGGAACATAGCAGACCTTCTACCAAGCGTTTTTTAAGCGTTTCTGCAGCAGAACGCATAGTGGGCACACAGCCTTACAGTCCCGAGGAGAGAATGTGGGTACCAGCATCAGACATTCATGTGTGAGAGCAGGAGTTATACTTTATCTATCCTGGTCAAGAAGAAGGAGTACACAGAATTGTCTGTTAGCTTTGGCTGTAAGTAAGTCATTAGTAATTTTGGTAAGGGCAGTTTCAGTGGAATGGTGGGGGCGGAAGCCGGGTTGTCGGTTGTCGAAGAGAGAGTTAGATGAGAAGAGAGAGGAAAGTTCAGCGTGAACGTGTTACTCAAGGAGATTGAGGGCAAATGGAAGCAGTGATATGGGGCGGTAGCTGGACAAGGCGGTTGGGTCAAGGGATGCCTTCTTGAGGATGGGTGTGATTGTGGCATGTTTGAAGGCAGAGGGGAAGGTACCAGAAGTTAGTGATAGGTTGAATAAATGGGTTAGGGATGGGATGAGTGTGGGGGTGAGGTTGGGGAGGAGATGGGATGGGGTCGAGTGCACAAGTGGTGAGGTGTGATTTGGAAAGGAGACGAGTAAGGTCTCCTTCAGTGATGTTGGAAAGGGAGGTTATGAGGGAAGGGCAATGGTCTGGAAAACAAAGAGGTTATTGTGGTTGGGCAGTAAAGACTTGCCTTGTTTGGTCAATCTTGTTTTTGAAGCGTATGGCAAACTCCTCAGCAGAGATGATGGAGGTCGGAGGGGGCAGTGTAGGGCGGAGGAGAGAGTTGAAAGTGTTGAATAACTGTTTGGGGTTGTAGGATAAGGAAGATACGAGGGTTGTGAAGTAGGCCTGTTTAACAGAGGTGAGGGCTGATTTGAATGTGAGTGTTGTTTGTTTGAATGCAGTGAAGTCATCTTGCGAATGTGTTTTCTTCCAACGCCGCTCTGCAACCCTGGACGCTTGCCGAAGCTGTTTAATTAGGTTGTTGTGCCACGGTTGCCTATTGAATCGTCGCGCTCTGCCATGTACAAGAGGGGCGACCGAGTCAATAGCTGATGCGAGAGTGGCATTGTATAAAGCAGTGGCGCTTCCTGTGTCGTGGAGTGAAGATATGGATGTCAGTGGTAGAATAGAGTCAGAGAGTGTGTGAGTTTTTAGGTGTGCAAGGTTTCTGCAGGGGAGTGCTAGTTGCTGAACATGGGTGACAGGTGAAGAGGATGAGAACGTGAGTAGATGGTGGTCAGATAGGGGTAGGGGGAGGTTGTGAGGTTAGATAGGGAGCAGAGTCTGGTGAAGATGAGGTCTAGTGGTATGTATGTCTGTGTGGGTGGCTGAGGAGGACCACTGAGTAATGAGATGAAGTGAGTGACAGGAGTTCGGATGCAATGTGTATAGGGATCAAAGGATTGAGGTGATAAAATTTGCAGATTGGATAAGACATATCAAGCGTAAAAATAGAAACACACAGTTGTGAATGGGGTCCAATCATAATGCAGGCTATTGCAGGATGGAGACATACCTGTGACTAAAGCAAACAGATTGTCAGATGAAGAGTGGGGGGATATATTTCTGGCATATTTTATTAGACCCTTTAGAGCCAGATACACGGTCTTTGCCAGACTTGGGTCTTTAGACATCACATATTAGCCATTTGGATATTGAATTCCATTGTTGTGTATGTAAAGACGTGATCAAAATGTTAGTATCTCTTATAAATCCAGGAATATTTCTCACTAATGGCTGGAGATAGAAATCTACCCACTCTCCCAATTTCTCTATCAAACCTCCAATACCTGAAATAATAGGTCTAAAGGGAGGGGGGGAATGAATTTGTGAATTTTAGGGAGGGAATGATAATTTTTTTCTATCCAGTTCAATCTAGACCGTGGATTCTGGATACATTTCAAGAACTTGTGGAGAAAGAATTACACCCTTTGGACACATGATAATCTATCTTTCCAGGAAAGGATTGCACTCAAGGAATTATCTGACAATACAGATTTACTAATTAGACCTGCTGATAAAGGAGGTGGGGGTTGTTTTGATTAATGCTGCTTTATATCGGAGAAAAAATTTCTCCATTCTGAATAATAGTGATTCATATGTCAAACTTAAGAAGGATCCTACTAAGGAATTTCAATCTGAATTGTCTGACCTTCTCTTAGAGGGAGTTCTGGCGGGGGCGATTAATAAGAAATTATCAGAACATTTATATGTTGAATATGCTATTGTCCCTATTTATCATTCCCGCCCTAAAATTTACAAATTAATTTTTCCCCCCTCCCTTTAAACCTATAGAGAGAAATAGGGAGAGTGGGTAGATTTCTATCTCCAGCCATTAGTGAGAAATCTTCCTGGCTTTATAAGAGACACTACAATTTTGATCACTTCTTTACATACACAACAATGGAATTCCATATCCAAATGGCTAATATGTGATGTTATTAATTTATACCCCTCTATCCCTCATCAAATTGCGATGACTAGTTTAAAATATTTTCTCTACAAACATAGCAGCTATGATGAAAAGATCCGAAACTTCATTTTATCATCAACCTCCTTTCTTCTTTCCCAGAATTATTTTTTTTTCCTTTTGATAATGATTTTTTATTTTTTTTGCAAACTTGCGGCGTTAGCATGGGAGGCAGATTCTCCCCCTTCCTTGCAAACATCGTTGTTGCTGTACGGGAAGTGCAATTTATTTTTTCCTCCACTAACATTTTTAGTCATCTGATAAATTTTTATGGACGTTATATAGATGACGTGATTATTATTTAGGAAGGGACAGATAAGGAAGCGATGGAGTTTGCAGCTTATTGAATAACAATGAATTTAATCTCCGTTTCACTACTAAACTCAGCAATTCTATTCTAGCCGCAGATTCCTACCATCCTTCCCATGTCATGCGTAATATCCCCATAGGGGAATTAATTAGAACAAAAAGGAATTGTTCCTCTATAAGTAATTATTCTACAGAGGCTAAAAAAATTGACCAATAGATTCATTCATAGAGGATATTCCGGTCGTATCTTCAAAAGAGCAGAAAATATTGTGGACAAAATAGATCGTACTAGCTTATTATTGGAACGCAAGAATAATTCTCTGGATAGAAGAAATAAACAACATAATAATAATTCCATTCATTTTATTACCCAGTTTAGTCCGCAATTTTCTGATATCACTAATATTATTAAGAAATACTTACCGATTCTTAATGAAGATTCCAAGCTTGCGGTAATTCTAAAAAAAAATCCAAACTTAATTTTATTTCTAAAAAAAAGCTCCCACTCTGCAGAATTTATTATCTCCTAGCTATTTTCACTCATCTAAATTGCCTAGTAAATCTACCTGGCTCTCCGTTAAGGGGTTCTACAGATGTGGTCACGTCCCATGTAAAGCATGTCTTTACGCTGAAAATAAAAAACGCAATTTACCTCAATGGTCACACAGGAACATTTTCCTATCAAAAGTATGGGTGTTAATTACCTGGTGGAGTGCACCATTTGTATGGTACAATATATCGGATGAACAGTGGGACCACTTAAAAAGAGCATTCGCCGCCATGTCTCAGATGCGGTTAATTTTACAGCTCTAAATATCTCTGCCGTGTCTATTGATTAACCTGTAAGGTTAACGATACAACCACTTATTTTATTTTTTACAAAGTTCTGAATTTTTATAAACCACTAAGCCACCGGCTTATCAAGGTTCAGAACATGATGACATTGGAGGCTGGAATAGAGGTTTGTCCTCTTCAGCGATGAGTCCAGGTTTTGTCCTGAATGCAACGATAACCAGAGATTGGCCTGGAAACTACGGGGGCCATGAAATGTAGAAGCCTTAACGAGGGAACATCACACTGATCCTACTCCCATGATTATGGTGTGGGGGGCATAACGTACCGGATCCGGACCCCTCTAATATTCATTCCAGGTACAATAATAGCTCGGTGTTGCAGTGATATGGCCATTCCTCCAAAGTATTACAGGAGCTGTTTTTCAACACACATGACAACCCCAGTCTGCATATTGCTCGTGGTATTGTGAGCTGCCTGTGTGGCCTAAACGTGCTCCCCTGTCCTGCAGCGTCTCTGGACTTCTCTGCCATTGAGCACAAAAACGTGCTCCCCTGTCCTGCAGCGTCTCTGGACTTCTCTGCCATTGAGCACAAAAACGTGCTCCCCTGTCCTGCAGCGTCTCTGGACTTCTCTGCCATTGAGCACAACTGAGACATCATTGGTTGACAATTGCAAAGGGAGCTGCCAGCAGCAGATCTTAAATCAAGTAGAAAATTACCGCACTTCCTGCCGAGTTGGTGCACAAGTAGGGTCCCAAACCGGTGAACGCTGCGTTCCTTTTGCTGACATCTCCTTATTTCTAAACTCCCTTTTGACGGACTGTTTGACTATTTCACTGAGATATTTATCTCCATACAGCCTATATCTGCAGGTACACTGATGAAGGTCCTTTTGGACTGAAACGTTTGTTTCTCTGTACATACTTATCATTATTAAATTGATCAAGAAATTGCAATATCTTTGAGTGCCAAGTTTTCTTCTATTAAGCAACAGATCTTAAGGATTTTCTTGCCCAAGTGCGTTCAGTGTGGCAGACGACCATTAATAACTTCATTGATACCAACCAAAGCATGTAAGTGTATTTTTGCACAAGTCACTCATACTCGATATTGAAAATAAGGAGATATTTATGTTTTGAAAATTTTGTTTCCATATTTCATCATTTCCAAATTACTAACATGTTTTTTGATTCTGTGATTTCTATAATGCCACAACTTTTCCTTCTGGGTGTTACAATTTCAATATTGAGGAGTGTGGTCAGTCTGGCATATTGTGGTATGTGTCCCGAGGTTTAGCATTGCCTGCCAGGCTGACATCATGTCAACAGCACTGCAACCAATCAGTAAGCTGACTGGCTGTCAATGTGATGTCAGCGCCGCACCCATTGCCAGACATCAGGAGCAGTGGCAGAGACTCGCCAGTTGACCCCAGGAAGGTGAGTCCACTGCAGTTAATTTTTTTAAAGCCAAATGCAGCGATGGAGATATTGTATTTCAAAGGCAACAACCACTGCAATGGTATTGGTCAGTTATTCTGTTATGATTATGCTTACCAGCAATGTGGAAAATGTTTTAATCGGAAAACAAATCTTGCTACACATCTGAAAATTCACACCAGGGAAAGGTCATTTTAATGTTTAGAATGTGGGGAATGCTGGTCTTCAAAATCTGATTTTGCTAAACATATAATAATATAATAATCATTTTTATTTTTATAGCGCCAACATATTCCGCAGCACTTTACAATTTTAGGGGGGGGGGGGATTGAACAGACAAAAATACATTACCAAATAAGCATAACTCAGATATTAAAAGGAGTGAGGGCCCTGCTCACAAGCGTACAGTCTATGAGTAAATAGGGGGGGGGGGGGGCACAAAAGGTAAAATGTACAAATATTGTATAATACAGCCATAATATGCTAAATAGGGTAAGTACATAGCTCTACATGAACTGGTCGCCAGCCAGTATGTGCACAGTACAGACAGGCAAATCAGTGCATGGATGGTATGAACATGATTTTGAAGAAAATTTTGATATGGGCCAAACTGGGACAGTTAGACAAGTGTGTTAAGGCGATAGGCCAGTCTAAAGAAATGAGTTTTTAGGGAATGTTTTTAAAGCTATGGGTATATTGTCCCTGGTAGTGCATTCCAAAGAATTGGCGCAGCACGTGAGAAATCTTGGAGACGGGAGTGGGAGGTTTGGATTAAGGAGGATTTTAGTTTGAAGTCATTAGCAGAATGGAGGGCATGGGAAGGGTGGTAGACTGAGATGAGGGAGGAGATGTAGAGTGGTGCTGAATCGTGGAGAGCTTTGTGGGTAAGAGTGATAAGTTTATATTGAACTCTGTATTGGATGGGCAACCAGTGCAATGACTGGCACAGGGAAGAGGCATCTGTGTATCGGTTGGAGAGGAATATGATCCTGGCTGCTGCATTCAGGATGGATTGGAGAGGGGAAAGTTTAGAAAGAGGGAGCCCGATTAGTAAAGAGTTGCAATAGTCCAGATGAGAATGAATAAGAGCTACAGTAAGAGTTTTTGCCAAGTCAAAGGTAAGAAAAGTTCTGATTCTAGAGATGTTTTTGAGGTGTAGATGACACGAGCGAGTGAATGATTTGATGTGAGGCGTGAAGGACAGATCTGAATCGAGTATGACCCCAAGACAGCGGGCTTGTTGCTGGGGAGTAATGGTGGAGCCACAAACGGGAATGGCAATATCGGGCATAGGTACGTTAGTGGAGGGAGGAAATATGAGTAGTTCAGTTTTTGACAGAGGGAGGACATAGTGTTAGAGACAGCGGAAAGACAATCACTGGCATTTTGTAATAATGCAGGGGTGATGTCTGGAAAAGAGGTGTATAATTGGGTGTCATCAACATAGAGATGGTAGTGAAAACCGAATCTGTTGATTGTTTGTCCAATATCAGCGGTGTATAAGGAGAAACGAAGGGGGCCTAGGACTGATCCTTGAGGGACCCCGACAAGGGAAAGGAGAGAGGAAGAGGAGCCGGCAAAAGACACAGTGAAGGAGCGGTCAGAGAGGTAGGAGGAGAAGCAGGATAGAACAGTGTCCTTGAGGCCAATAGAGTGGAGAATAGTGAGCAGGAGCTGGTGATCCACAGTGTCAAATGCTGCAGAGAGATCCAGGGGAATCAGCAGGGCGTAGTGACCATTAGATTTAGCTGTTAGTAGATCATTAGAGACTTTGGTGATGGCAGTTTCAGTAGAATGTGAAGAGCGGAAACCAGATTGTAAAGGGTCAAGAAGAGAATTATCTGAGAGCGGATTAGAGGGGAGTGGACCAGATATTCCAGGAGTTTAGAGATAAAGGGAAGATTGGAAACAGGTCTGTAGTTAGCAGCACAGTTCTGGTCCAGGGATGGTTTTTTAAGTAATGGATGCATGCTGGCGTGTTTAAAAGAGGGGGGAAAGATACCAGATGAGAGGGAGAGGTTGAATATTTTAGTTAGGTGAGTGGTGACAGCTGGAGAAAGGGACTTAAGGCGATGTGAGGGTATAGGGTCACTGGTGCAGGTGGTAGGGCGAGAGAAAGCAAGGAGCCTTGTCACTTCTTCTTCCGTGACTGGTTCAAAGTCAGAAAGTGAGCAAGATGCACTGTGGGAGGGTGAAGCATGCATAACATTTGGGGATTGGGAGAAAAATTCCTGTCGGATACGGTCAATTTTTTCTTTTAAATAATTGGCTAGATAATCAGCGCTGAGGTTGGTGGTCGGGGCCTGTGCTGTTTGATTAAGGAGAGAGTGAAAAGTGTTGAATAGGCGTTTAGGATTATTGGACAGTGAGATGATGAGGTTGTTAAAGTAGGTTTGTTTGGAGAGGTGAAGGGCAGAGTTATAGATTTTAAGCATAAATTTATAATGGAGGAAATCTTCAGCCAGATTAGATTTTCTCCACAGCCGTTCGGCACACCTAGAGCACCGCTGGAGAAAACGTGTTTGAAGCGTGTGCCAGGGTTGTCCCCGTCTTTGCCAAGTTGTTCTCTGTGTAGGAGGTGTGGCTTCATCCAGGGGCATTGCAATGTTTCGTTATAAAGCTTCAGTGCAGAGTCAGGACATGAGAGGGAGGAGATCGGGGCCAATGATGATTACAACATTTTCAAAAATTTCTGGGTGTTAATGGCATGTATATTTTTCTAGTTGTGGAAAGTGGGGGTGTCTTGAGCAGGGAGACAGTTCTTGACAGAGAAAGAAAGAAGGTTGTGGTCAGAGAGAGGAAGAGGAGAGTTAGTAAAGTCATGTATTGAACAGAGCCGGGCAAAGATCAGGTCAAGAGTATTTCTGTAATGCACACGCCCGGGCTGAGCGGCGTGTGCGTGTGATTCCACTGGACCGTGCCGGAGAGTGAATGCCTGGAGGGGCGTAACTAGGTATTCACCCGATCCGACCAGGGTCGCACGACTGCATACGACGCCAGTGCACCAAGGAGGAACCGAGCAGAGGGACCAGGTTGCTACTCCAGGACAGACCCCGGACACGGCTGTTGACCCACACAGGGGAATACAGGAACAGACAGGTTAGGCTGGCACACAGACTGGTGGGTATAGGCAGGCACGACTGGTATGCAGGCAGGCGGGTATGCAGGCAGGGGGGTACAGGCAAGCACGGCTAGAGTGCAGACAGGGAGGCACTAGCAGGTAGGAACACAGGCGGGATAGGACCCAGTACACACTGGGACTCAGGAACAGAACCACAGATGTGGCGGACAAACACAGCAGAGTAAGGCCGCCCAGAGTGGTGAGCGAGAGCAGGGCAAGACGAGACCGCCTAGAGCGGTGAGCGAGAGTAGAGCAGGACGAGGCCGCCTGGAGTGGTGAGCAAGAGTAGAGCAGGACAAGGCCGCCTGGAGCGGTGAGCAAGAGTAGAGCAGGACGAGGCCGCCTGGAGCGGTGAGCAAGAGTAGATCAGGACGAGGCCGCCTGGAGTGGTGAGCAAGAGTAGAGCAGGACGAGGCCGCCAGGAGCGGTGAGCAAGAGTAGAGCAGGACGAGGCCGCCAGGAGCGGTGAGCAAAAGTAGAGCAGGACGAGGCCGCCTGGAGCGGTGAGCAAGAGTAGAGCAGGACGAGGCCGTCTGGAGCGGTGAGCAAAGGCAGAGCAGGCTAGAACCGCCGGAGCGGTGAGCAAGGCAGAGCAGGGGGGACAGGGCTCTGTTCACACGGAACAGACAGGAAGGGAAAGGCAGAACCAGATACCCACAGGGTACTTGCAGTGAAGTAGCGAGTGGACCACAAACTCACAAACGGGAGTACAGTGACAACGAGCAGGAGTTAGGTACGAGTTCAGACTCTGCAGAAAAAGGAAAGGTACGGACATAGATAAACACAGGAAAACAGGCTAGAAGAGCATACAGACAAGAACAGACACAGTAGCAAGATACAGGAGCGGGTCTAGGAATGCAGCCCCTAGAAGGTGGGAGGAACAGGCCAGGAGCGTGTTCAGACAGGACAGACTAGATACAGGAGCGGGTCTAGGAATGTAGCCCCTAGAAGGCGGGAGGAACAGGCCAGGAGTGTGTTCAGACAGGACAGACAAGATACAGGAGCGGGTCTAGGTATGCGGCACCTAGAAGGCGAAACAAACAGGCAAGGAGCGTGTTCAGACAGGCCTGGAGATACAGCCTCCAGGATAGGCAGACAAGAGAACACAGAAGGGGACCTGGCACATTCAGAGTGAAAGACCACTCTGAATGAAACACAATGCTCAGGCATGGGTTAATTGGAGCAGCTGGTTTAAATACCAGGTGACAAACAGCAATAGGCTGAGGACGCACAAGGGGTGTGCCTGCAGCAGGTACAAAAAGCAGGAAGTGATCGGGCGCCGCCCTTAAGCAGCAGAAAGAGAAGCAAACAGACAGCATGGAGGGAAGCCAGAGAGACATTCTGGATTGGAGATCAAGTGCGCGCTCTTGCACAGTGGGAGATGGACCACTATGCATGGACGCCGACAGGTATGTTACAGTACCCCCCCCTTACGCCCCCTCTTCTTCAGGCCTGCCAGAATGTTCCGCAGGGAATTCGAGGGCCAATCCTTCACTTCAAGGAGATCACTTCCACTGTCCACCGGAAAAACTGGTCTCCTCTGGGTAGCTAGGATGCTACCTCCTATCCAGCCATCCTCAGCAACAGACGAAATGGGTGGAGTACCAGGAACAGCACACAAGGAAGTCTCTCTCCATATATTTTCAGGTGGCACCCCAGAGGGTACAGGAGACAACTGGAAGTCCTCCACCGGGTTGAAGGGGAGCAGAGACTTGGGGGTAATCTCTGCTTCGAGGTACATCTTGTCAAACTCACAGGAAGAAATAGACGGATTATCAGGTACAGGTTGAGAAAAAGTCACTGTCTCTTTGTTATCTGATGGTACCCCGGAGGATTCAGGAAACAACTGGAAGTCCTCTGCCGGGTCAGAAGAGTGCAGAGGCTCGGGGAAAACATCTGCTTCAGAGTACACTAGGTCGGACTCACTGGACGAAGCAGGCGAGGTATCGGGTGCCGAGTATAGGAAAGTCTCTGTCCATTCACCACCAGGTGGCACCCCGAGGGGTTCTGGAGACAACTGGAGGTCCTCCGCCTGGTCAGAGGGGTGTAGAGACTCATGGGTAACCTCTGCTTCGGAGTACACTAGGTTGGACTCACTGGACGAAGCGAGCGAGGTATCAGGTACAGAGTATAGGAGAGTCTCTGTCCTTTCGCTACCAGGTAGCACCCCGAAGGGTTCTGGAGACAACTGGAGGTCCTCTGCCTGGTCGGAGGGGTGTAGAGACTCGGGGGTAACTACCACTTTGGGGTACCCATTGTCAGGCTCACAGGACGGAGCGGACAAAGTATCGAGTACCGGGTGTAGAGAAGTCTCTCTCCATTTGTCATCGAGTGGTATCCCGGAGGATTCAGGAGGCAACAGGGGGTCCTCCGCCAGATAGTAGAGGTGCACAGACTCGGAGGTAATCACAGCTTCGGAGCATCCTTGGACATGCACACTGGTTAAAGTGGGTGAAGTATCTGATGCCGGATGCAGGAAGTTCTCCTGTGTGGAGTCTGGATGGGCAGTAGTCTCTTCAGGCAGGAGAACTGGTGCACTACCCACGCACATTACCCGTTGGGGCTTCTCCAGGATACAGGGAGATGAAGCTTCAGTAGGGACTTGAAGGTTGGGGTCAGGAGGTCTCAGGGAGGACAGACCCTGGCGGGATGGCTTGCCTCTACGTCTAGCACGTCTGGACTGCCTCTTGAGGTTGGGAGAAGTATTCCGGAGAGCGTAGTCACCCTGTGAGGATTCTGGGTGGGCAGTAGTCTCATTGGGCTGGAGGACTATTGCGCTACTCACACACATTACCCATCGGGGCTGCTCCGGGATATTGGGAAGTGAAGCTTCAGCAGGAGCCTCCGGGTTAGGATCATCGAAGACCATTAGAAAGGCCACCAGGAAGGCCATTATGTCCAGGACGATAGGATCCTGTGCGTCCCATAGTGGGGTGATCCAATTCAAGGCATCACCCGCTAGGTAAGACATCATGAATCCCACCTTAACCCGATCTGTGGGAAAACATAGAGGGTAGAACTTGAAGTGTAGCATGCATTGCTCCACAAATGCACGACTCTGTCTTGGATCCCCATAGTAACGTGGCGGATCCGCAGGAACGAGAGCAGATAGATCCATCTGGATGGGTGCATAATTCGCCTGGAACTCAGCTAGAGAAAAAAAAAATTATTTATTTATTTTTAATGCACGTATTCGGTGGAAAACGTCTCAGAGAGCGAAGGCCGTGGGGCTCAACGGGAACCATGGCCTGAGCATGCTGTAATGCACACGCCCGGGCTGAGCGGCGTGTGCGTGTGATTCCACTGAACCGTGCCGGAGATTGAATGCCTGGAGGGGCGTAACTAGGTATTCACCCGATCCGACCAGGGTCGCACGATGGCATACGACGCCAGTGCACCAAGGAGGAACCGAGCAGAGGGACCAGGTGCTACTCCAGGACAGACCCCGGACACGGCTGTTGACCCACACAGGGGAATACAGGAACAGACAGGTTAGGCTGGCACACAGACTGGTGGATATAGGCAGGCACGACTGGTATGCAGGCAGGGGGGTACAGGCAAGCACGGCTAGAGTGCAGACAGGGAGGCACTAGCAGGTAGGAACACAGGCGGGATAGGACCCCGTACACACTGGGACTCAGGAACAGAACCACAGATGTGGCGGACAAACACAGCAGAGTAAGGCCGCCCAGAGTGGTGAGCGAGAGCAGGGCAAGACGAGACCGCCTGGAGCGGTGAGCGAGAGTAGAGCAGGACGAGGCCACCTGGAGCGGTGAGCAAGAGTAGAGCAGGACGAGGCCGCCTGGAGCGGTGAGCAAGAGTAGAGCAGGACGAGGCCGCCTGGAGCGGTGAGCAAGAGTAGAGCAGGACGAGGCCGCCTGGAGCGGTGAGCAAGAGTAGAGCAGGACGAGGCCGCCTGGAGCGGTGAGCAAGAGTAGAGCAGGACGAGGCCACCTGTAGCGGTGAGCAAGAGTAGAGCAGGACGAGGCCGCCAGGAGCGGTGAGCAAGAGTAGAGCAGGACGAGGCCGCCTGGAGTGGTGAGCAAAAGTAGAGCAGGACGAGGCCGCCAGGAGCGGTGAGCAAGAGTAGAGCAGGACGAGGCCGCCTGGAGTGGTGAGCAAGAGTAGAGCAGGACGAGGCCGCCTGGAGCGGTGAGCAAAGGCAGAGCAGGCTAGAACCGCCGGAGCGGTGAGCAAAGGCAGAGCAGGCTAGAACCGCCGGAGTGGTGAGCAACGGCAGAGCAGGCTAGAACCACCGGAGCGGTGAGCAAAGGCAGAGCAGGCTAGAACCGCCGGAGCGGTGAGCAAAGACAGAGCAGGCTAGAACCGCCGGAGCGGTGAGCAAAGGCAGAGCAGGCTAGAACCGCCGGAGCGGTGAGCAAGGCAGAGCAGGGGGGACAGGTGAGCAAGAGTAGAGCAGGACGAGGCCGCCTGGAGCGGTGAGCAAAGGCAGAGCAGGCTAGAACCGCCGGAGTGGTGAGCAACGGCAGAGCAGGCTAGAACCACCGGAGCGGTGAGCAAAGGCAGAGCAGGCTAGAACCGCCGGAGCAGTGAGCAAAGACAGAGCAGGCTAGAACCGCCGGAGCGGTGAGCAAAGGCAGAGCAGGCTAGAACCGCCGGACCGGTGAGCAAGGCAGAGCAGGGGGGACAGGGCTCTGTTCACACGGAACAGACAGGAAGGGAAAGGCAGAACCAGATACCCACAGGGTACTTGCAGTGAAGTAGCGAGTGGACCACAAACTCACAAACGGGAGTTCAGTGACAACGAGCAGGAGTTAGGTACGAGTTCAGACTCTGCAGAAAAAGGAAAGGTACGGACATAGAGAAACACGGGAAAACAGGCTAGAAGAGTATACAGACAAGAACAGACACAGTAGCAAGATACAGGAGCGGGTCTAGGAATGCAGCCCCTAGAAGGCGGGAGGAACAGGCCAGGAGCGTGTTCAGACAGGACAGACTAGATACAGGAGCGGGTCTAGGAATGTAGCCCCTAGAAGGCGGGAGGAACAGGCCAGGAGCGTGTTCAGACAGGACAGACAAGATACAGGAGCAGGGCCTAGGTATGCGGCCCCTAGAAGGTGACACGAACAGGCAAAGAGCGTGTTCAGACAGGCCTGGAAATACAGCCTCCAGGATAGGCAGACAAGAGAACACAGAAGGGGACCTGGCACATTCAGAGTGAAAGACCACACTGAATGAAACACAATGCTCAGGCATGGGTTAATTGGAGCAGCTGGTTTAAATACCAGGTGACAGACAGCAATAGGCTGAGGACGCACAAGGGGTGTGCCTGCAGCAGGTACAAAAAGCAGGAAGTGATCGGGCGCCGCCCTTAAGCAGCAGAAAGAGAAGCAAACAGACAGCATGGAGGGAAGCCAGAGAGACATTCTGGATTGGAGATCAAGTGCGCGCT
The DNA here is from genome assembly GCF_046119375.1 of Phyllobates terribilis. NCBI lineage: Eukaryota > Metazoa > Chordata > Amphibia > Anura > Dendrobatidae > Phyllobates > Phyllobates terribilis. Next base: position 43,471,627 of record NW_027362765.1, read on the forward strand.
CTTGCACAGTGGGAGATGGACCACTATGCAAGGACGCCGCCAGGTATGTTACAATTTCCATCTTCATGTTTAGGAGAGTTAGAGTAAGATGTGAAAGGCCGAAGGAGGAAGTTAGTGATAAAAGATGAGCTGCAGATGGGGAGAGGGGATCACCAATTGGGATGTTAAAGTCCCCCATGATGAGAGTGGGGATGTCACAGGATAGAAAGTTTGGAAGCCAAGTGGCAAAGTGATCCAGAAACTGATGGGAGGGGCCCAGAGAGCGATACACAACCACCACTCGCAGAGAGAAGGGCCAGAAGAGTCTGACTGTGTGAGCCTCAAAAGAAGGGAAGATAAGTGAGGGAACAGGGGGGATAACCTGAAAAATACATTTTGTTGAAAGGGTCAGACCAACACCTCCACCTGATCTGTTGTCAGGTCTTGGGGTATGAGAGAAGTGTAGGCCACCATATGAGAGAGCAGCAGTGGCCGTGGTGTCCGACTGCTAGATCCAGGTTTCAGTGAGAGCCAGAAGGTTAAGGGAATTTGAGAGGAAGAAATCATGCATGTAGGAGAGTTTATTACATGCTGACCGCACGTTCCAAAGGGCACAATTGAATGAGACAGAAGGCATGCAGGGAATATTAATCAGATTGGCAGAGTTTCTGAATGTAGCAGGGAAAGAGTTAGTGTTATTATTACAAGAAGGTCCTGGATTAGGAGAAATATCACCTGCGACTAAGAGAAGGAAGATACAGAGAGTGAGCAGATGGTTGACTGATTTGTGAGAGCGTTTCTTGTGTTGTATGGTGGGAGTGAATGGGTCTGCGGTATAACATTGTGAAGAGAGCATGACAGCTGTACATAGGAGAAGGGAGGAGAGAGGGGTTAATATGGATGAAGTGTGCCGAGTATGTGGGAGAACGGTGAATGTGGATGATTGTAGCAGCCAGAATATAAATGGCACAAATACAAATGGTGAACACTGTTTGCAAAACAGATGGTCTGGCAGCAAGTTTGTTTAATTGTCTTGCATGTCTTACATGTTTCCTGCCCTGTCCAACTGCCATGTCTAACTGTGCCGGGACTTCGAAAAACTATGCATAAATGCTATATGCATAAATGCCCCCGCATAAACGCTGCCCCTTAACTATGTCTCAATATATAGGGAAGTATGGGCTTAGATCTAACGCGGATTTAACTTGTTAGCAATCAATCAACTAGCTTAAGACAACAGAGACAATAAAACTGCAGAAAAAAAAACAGACTAGCAGATCTACATGGATCATAAAACTTGGTCGAGTAAGTGTGATGACCTTAAAGAATCATGGCTTAAAATATGTAGATGAATAGGAAGTACATACCAATCAGTTGCAGAGCAATACGGGCATGAAGATGCAATGCAGACTTCAGAAGGGTTAAAATACAGCAGACGAATGGGAAGTATATACCAATCAGTTGCAGAAACATAAGACAATTCACAAGGGGGAGAAACCACTTTTCAGAATATGGGAAATCTTTCAATCGGAAAACAAATCTTACTTGTTTTGTTTTCAATGTTTTGTTTATTGAGAAATAATCACAGAACATTTACAAGCATCTACATTTTTGAGGTATTAAAGCAGATGATGAACAAGTTTGATGCAAGATTGGAAAATCAATAACAGATAAGAAAGAAGTAATAAAAAAATTCTTATGGAAAATAAGTTAATATTTCTTTAGATATTATATACTGATACTAATCATATAACCAAGTATTATATCTCATTTTTTATATTTTTATACTAGGAAAGACAAATCTAAGACTTTATTAAACTATAACTAGAAAACTAATGTTCAAAAAGAAGTGAAAATCTTAACGATAACAGGGGTGGAGTAGAGGGGTGGGATATAAGGGGAGGGGTGGGATATTGAGGGATAGGTTCAATTGTTGTTTAGGAAGTAGAGGATTCCAAGGCCTCAGTGAGTTCTAAGTTACCGAAGAGATGTAATTAGTGGAGTGTCGGAAAACCTGCCATGGAGCCCAAACCTGATGGAAAGTGAAAAGGTTGTGCATTGACAGAGCTGCAAGTTCTTCAATATGAAAAAGTTGGTCAATTCTGAGGAGCAAGTGTTTCCTACTTGGAATGTCTGTTGTTCGCCAAAGTGGTGGAATAAAGTTTGCCCACAGCAAAGACAAAAGAGACTAGTTTTGAAAGCAATTTTTTTGTTTGGTTTAATTGGGAAATTTAAAAATATATGTTCTGGAGACAGGTCTAGACGTCTTTATAGAAGCTCTGTTAGGATTTGGGAGACCATTTTCCAGAATTTCTGAATGAGTGGGCAAGACCACCATATGTGGAGGTAGGAACCCTTGTCTTCTTCACATCTCCAACAAAGGTCAGAGGTGGAGGGAAACCACCTGTGGGTCTGATGAGGTGTGGTATACCAATGTGTGATTATTTTATAGGAGTTTTCCTGAACTCTGACGCATTGAGATGGACCATGAAAAAATTTATATATAAGATTGATTTGTGATTCTGTAAATGAGAACCCCAGTTCTTTTTCCCATTTTAGTAAGAATGCTCTTTTCGGGGGTATATCTTTTGTGAGAAGATTATTGTAGAGAGAAGAGAGTATTTTTCTTGGAGGTCTTGTCTGTGAGCATACTATCTCATATGCGGTGAGTGGGCATAACATTTTAAATATTAATAAAAGGACAAAAATGCAATTTGTCATTAGACTAATATAGTCAAAATTTCACAAAAAAGACTGTATGGAAAAAGATATATTGAATGGGATTTAGTTGGACTAAGGCTAGAAAAAAACTTCAATCAGCCATAGTCTACCTCCTTGGGGGCAGATGGATGTTTTGCTGGCTTGCGTCTAGACTGTTGAGGTTTGGATGCTGTTGCGACGTTCCAAGGTGTGGGCAGGGGGATGTGGCTTAAAGAAGATGCAAAATGAGACACTTCCAGATCAGGGTATTTCTCCAAAATGATTCCCAGTTCTTTGCACGCATCCTGGATCTCGTCTGAAGTTCTTCTCTGGATTAGTTTGTCTTTAGCAGATATCACTATACCAAAGGGATACAGCCAGTAGTATTGGTATTGTTTTTGACGCAAAGCTTCAGTGACGGGGTTCAACAATCACTGTTTATTAAGGGTTGAGGAGGCTAAGTCCTGGAAAATCAGGATCGCCGAATCTTCAAAATTGATGTCCGTCGCTTCTTTTGCTCTTTTTAGTAACAGGTCTTTGGTGCGAAAATCGAGGAGTCGACAAATAACATCACGTGGGGAGTCCCCCTTTCTAGGTCTAGGTCGTAGCGACCTGTGTGCTCTCACTATTTCAATGTGGGGGAAGTCATCTGAGTTCAAAATTTTAGAAGATCTCAATAAGTATTGGTGTGATTGCTACGTTTTCGTGTAAGCCCTTTATGCGTAGATTATTGCGTCTTTCTCTGTTTTCGTGATCCTCCAGTATGGAGTAAATTTGATTAATTTAGTGTTCTTGGATTGGACACAGGTTGTGGCGGCATTATTTTGTTGAATTAAAGAGGAGTGTGTTGTTTCTAAAGAGTCCACTCTTTGTCCTATCTGACCAATTTCTTGCTCAATGTCAGTAAGATCTTTTACAACAGGCTCTAGTGACTTGGCCAGGATCCTTTTTATGAAGGACCTGGATACTGGATTTCCACTTGATGATTTGCCGTCCTCTACATCGCTTTCTGCTTCTGAATCTGAGTCATGCGTAGAGGGTAGATCTGAGGGTGTGGGTGATGCGGGCTTGGAGATAGATGATTTAGCCTGTTGTTTTTTAAGAAACTTGTCCATGTCTATTTGGGTGAGAGCGTTGGAAGACCTAGAAGTTGCCCCCGATGCTTTATTGACAATCTTGACCATTGTGAGGTTTTTGAGATTGCCTTATTGTGTATTGAAACAGATTGAGTCACATTCCCCCGGGCGAAGTAAAAGAAAGTTATTGAATTCTCATGGGGGTTAACTTATGGTGTATTCTCTTTCATTTACACCAAGATGCTCAGGGAAGGGGGGTGAGTGGAAGGGTCCCCCAATGCCTTAGAAGAGTATATAATTAGCAGTCAACCACATTCCTTTTTGTTTTAGATTGGGTGGGTGAGTTGGTAGCAGTTCTCTTCTAGTGGTTAATGTCTCATTCCTGGCTGTTGGTCTTTACTGTGTAAAAAACTTTTAGGTGTAATTTCTGTTAAGACCACTAGATGTTGCCCAAAGCACAGGAGTAAAGTCTCTTTTATATACTTATAGAGTGACTCAGACTCTTTTTTTTCTTTCTGTGTTTAAGAGAAACCTGTGGGACATTTTTCCACTAGGTTAACCCCTGACTTAACAAGATGTTAAGGTCTGTGCCCAAGTTCCAGAAAGGTCTTATGAGGTGAGGAAGGGTTGATATCTTCCTCTATGATGGAGCTTTCTTTGTTTTAATTATATAAATCCAGGGGGCCTCCTCCCTCACCTGAGTTCTCCCTTGCTGCCAAAAGCTAGTTCATATCAATCCCACCAGTCTAGGTGTCCTAGAGATCTCCAAAGTCCCTCCAATCCCTGGAAGGGCAGTGAGAGAATGAAGCCCTGTTGGACTGTAGTGGAGAGGCGACAGAGAGAGTAACTCTTCCCCTCCCAATCACCGGTGAAGGCGCAGGCTTCGGGCCAGTAAAGTTTGCCAGGGCTACAGCAGAGGATGTGGGGCAAAGAGAGCCCTGTCTTCATGGAAAACAAATCTTACTACACATCTGACAATTCACACAGGGGAGAAGCCATTTTCATGTTTAGAATGTGGGAAATGCTGGTGTTCAAAATCTAATCTTGCTAAACATCATGCATTATGTAAAATAGGAGTCAGGTCAGCTAAGGATCAGTGAGCTGTCATAAGATTATATAGTGAATATGTAATCAGAGCATCAGATAGAGCGCCCCCACAGGCCTCCCCAGAGCACGAGCATATCATTATCTCCAAACTGAAAGTAAAGATTAAACAAGAACCACAGGACGGATTTCATCAACCAAGGTATCATTTTAATCAGTGTAATGGCGCTCACCTGACAGTTTATGTAGTTTACTGAGCACAATCCTGCTGACAGGTGCGCTTTAAGCTGGTAACATCCACTGGATCCTCTTTCATTTGATGTTTTTACTCTGTTGTATGATTTTCAGTATACTCTCAACCTTGTTGCATTAGAAAGCCCCAAAAGGTTGATAGTGTTTGAAATAGTGGACCTGGCTAATCTAGCACGTAGGACAATACCCCCTGGATGAAGCCAACGCGAAACACGCTGTTGTACCAGCCCAAGTCCTCCCAGGTTTCGTCTTCTCTTCTTATTAAAGCCACTGTTGTGCTATACTGTGTTTTGTCCTCTGGATTTGTATACATTAAGTGTGGTAAGTACAAAGGCCAGTTATCTCTTTATACATATAAATCTGTTTTTTGAGTACATATCTATGATAGATTCACTATATGATTGTTAATGGGGTTCCTGGGTGGGCTGGATATCTGTGTCATATACTTTTTTTTTTCATAATCATTTATAAATAAAGGTTGTTAGATTTTATGTGGGCTTCTTTTGGTCCTGTACTTTCTGTGTTTATTGCATTGCTGGGATAGCACTTTACCCACTTTGGCTATATATGAAGATATTCATGTAGAACAATGCAGAATGTAAACTTGCTCAGATTGTTTGTTTTGCTTGATCTGAAAAAAATTACCCTTACTGAGTACCACATTTTTTATCTTGATTTCTTTTAGTGTTTCTTAAAGCCATAAAGTTGCCATTTGAAATGACTTCAGTTAGGTGCCATGTCTGTGATCTGCTTTTTTTCAGCAACATTAAACAACTGTATGAACATCCTCCGAGCCCGGTGATTCCATAATTTTTGCCAGGGGTTGTAGTTACCTACAGGCCAGCTATTTAAAACTGTGGTTTGTCTGCCACACGGATCACATATACGTTTTCAGAAAATACTGCCATTTCAGACCTCCATTAAAAATTTGTTTCAGTGTGTCAGTGAAGCTATTGACACCAGTTTGCTGTTCAAAATAGTTACCTACAGGCCAGGTATTTAAAACTGTGGTTTGTCCGTCACACGGATCACATATAAGTTCGCTCCAAATTCAGTCATTTGTAGTGAGCGTGGAAGATATTGTCCTCCATTTAAAATGGGCAAGGCACGTGGCAAGGGACGGGGAACTGGACGTGATGGTGATGGTGCATGCAGAGGCCGAGGCCATGAGCAAGCTGAAATTCTGCCACAACAAACACCCACATTTTATCGCTTGACATTCCTGTTCCAATTAATAGGGGACCGCAGAACACCACTATTGAACACAGAGCAGTGTGAAAAGGTTATTGGTTGGATAGCAGATAATGCTTCCAGTCACTTAGCCACCACCACCACCACCACCTTGTCTTCCACACTGTCAAGTCTCAGAAGCTGTGAGTCTGGACCGCATATTCTTCACCCTGAACCTCCTTCCTCCCACCATGCCGAGTGCCCAGAGACAACTGATCCCACACTTGGACACTCAGAAGAGCTGTTCACTTTTCCATTTATAGATTTGGGCCTCTCGCCCGGTCCTCTTGAAGCAGGGCAAGAGGAGATTTCATGTAGCGATGCCCAAATATTTGAGCAGCCATGGTCACACAAAGGCGACGGTGGGAAAGTGTCACAAGAGATGGACGACGATGAGACACAAAGTCAGAAAGTCAGAAGGAGAACCAGAGTGCGGAAGTGGAAGATGAGGTGGTGGATGATGTAGTAACTGACCCAACCTGACAGGAGGACATGCAGAGTGAGGATAGCAGCACACAGGGGAAGGGAGGCAGAGCACCCCAACAGGCAGGAAGAAGGAGTGTGGTGGCTTCAGAAAGAAGGCAGGCAACCGTTCCCCGTAACACCAACACGAAGGAAGTTGCCAGTACAGCTGTTAGGTCTTCCCGAGTCTGGTTGTTTTTTAAAGACTCTGCCGATAACAAAGGCCATTTGCACCACCTGCCAGGCCAGCATCAGCAGGGGTGGCAAAACAACCAGTCTGACCACCACCAGCATGATCAGGCACATGGCAGCAAAGCACCCGACTTTGTGGGCCGAACCCCAGGGTCCAGGAACAGTGACTGCAAGTGGCACCACTGCTTCTTCCGCTGTTGTGCATGCAAGCCAATTCCCTGTCCATGGTGCATGCGAAGATGCCTCCTGCCCTGTACCTGTCGTTGCACACTCTGAACTAGCAGCATCAGGAAGCACTTCCTTGTCCCAGTGCAGCGTTCAGTTGTCCATACCCCAGTCCTTGGAACACAAGCGCAAATACGCAGCCAACGCCCCACAGGCCACACTACTAAATTCGCACATTTTGCGACTGCTTGAGCTAGAAATGTTGCCTTTTAGGCTCGTGGAGACTGAAGCATTCCGCAACCTGATGGCGGCGGCCATTCCTCGGTACTCTGTCCCCAGCCGCCACTATTTCTCCCGGTGTGCCATCCCCGGATTACACAAGCACGTGTCCAAAAACGTTAGCTGTGCCCTCAACAACGCAGTTACCGGGAAAGTCCACCTAACCACGGACATGTGGACAAGTGCTTGTGGGCAGGGAGGGTACATCTCGCTGACGGCACACTGGGTTAAAATAGTGGAAGCCAGTACCCAGTCGGACCTTGGGATGGAACACGTCCTCCTGATGCCAAGGATTGCAGGCCCTAGGTCAATCAGGGTCGCCCCCACAGTCTACAGCTCCTGCACCTCAGCCTCCTACTCCTCCTCTTCAGCCTCCATCTCCGAAATGACCACATCAGTCACAAGCTGGAAGCACTGCAGCACTGCCTTGGCCAAGCGACAGTAGGCTGTGTTGAAGCTAATATGCTTAGGTGACAAACCGCACAATGCTGAAGAGTTGTGGACAGCTCTGAAAGAGCAGGCAGATCTGTGTCTCACACCGCTGAACCTACAGCCAGGCATGGTCGTGTGTGACAATGGCCGGAACCTGGTGGCGGCTCTGAGTCGTGGCGACCTCACACACGTACCATGTTTGGCCCATGTGCTTAACCTCGTGATTCAGCGATTTCTCAAATCCTACCCGGAGCTGCCGGATCTGATTGTCAAAGTACACCGCCTGTGTGTCCATTTTAGAAAGTCAGCTACAGCTTCCGCCGCCCTTGCCGTACTTCAGCAGCGTTTGCAGCTTCCGGCTCACAGACTGGTGTGTGATGTCCCCACATGTTGGAACTCTACACTGCAGATGTTGGGAAGGATTTGTGAGCAGAAGAGGGCAGTTGTTGAGTACCAGCATCTACAAGGCCGTCGGTATTCAGTTCAGACTGCACACATAAGACCTCAGGAGTGGACATGGATGTCACACATATGTACCATCCTCCAAAACTTTGAGGACTCCACCAAGATGGTGAGCGGCGATGACGCCATAATTAGCGTCACTATCCCACTTCTCTGTCTTCTGAAACGCTCTCTGCTCACAAAGAGGATGGATTGCAGGCAGAGCACGATGAGATGGAGGAACCATACAGGGTAATTACACACAGCCCAGCCTCATCTCATCCCAACGTGGATTGGGTGACATTGAGGAAGAGGAGGAGGAAGAAAAGGAGCTGGTTTCATGCGCTATAGACGGTACTACCTGCACAACTGTCATACCGTCTGTTCAGCATGGATGGCCTGAGGACAGAGAGGAGGAGGAGGAGAGCATGCTCACTCGTCCTCTTGGTGAGGGCACGGAAGTCTTGCCTGTTACCAGTCTGGCACGCATGGCTGAGTTTATGTTACGCTGCCTTTCCCATGACCCTCACATTCTCAAAATTTTCGATGACAGCCATTACTGGTTGGTGACACTTCTAGACCCATGCTACAAAGAGAACTTTATATCTCTTATTCCTGAGGCTGACAGGTCTACAAAAATGGGGCAGTACCAGAAGGCCCTTTTTGCGGAACTATTAAAAAATTTCCCATCTGAAAACGCTGGCGGCAGAGATCAAAGTTCGTTGGACAACCAAGGACTACAGGCGAGAGAGACACAACTTCAATCCAGCAGAGGCAGGAGAACACTGTCAAAGTTCTGGGAGAATTTTCTCAGCCCCCCACATTGCACAAGCCCTGAGGCGCGGGGTACTTTCACAAGGAATGCAAAGTTTGGGAAGATGCTGAGGGAGTACCTTGCCAACCATATCAACATCCTCCGTGATTCCTCTGTGCCTTATAATTATTGGATATCCAAGGTGGATATGTGGAATGAACTGGCTCTCTACGCCTTGGAGGTCCTGGCCTGCCCTGCCGCTAGCGTTTTATCAGAGCGGATTTTTAGTGCCCCTGGTGGAATTGTAACTGATAAGCGCATCCGCCTGTCAACTGAAAATGCTGACAGACTGACTCTTATAAAAATGAACAAGGGCTGGATTGGGCCAGACTTCTCAACACCACCAAATGATAGCAGCGTAACATAAACTCAAATACAGTGTCTTTTTTTGAGAGGTGTATTACCATGCACCTTTTCACACCCACACATGGGTATGCGCTTCCTGATTTTGACTATTTGCTCTTGTCCTCCTCCTTCTCCTCATCCTCCACCACCATATCACCAGGGTGACCATGGTCTATGATGCAACACCCACATCATTTTTTTAAAGGGTGTTTATGATCTGAAAGCACTGCAGCACTGCCTTGGCCAAGCGGCAACAGGCTGTGCTGAAGATAACATGCTTAATGCTTAGGTGACAAGCCGCCCAGCGCTGCAGAGTTGTTGAAAGCTGTAGCACAGCTGCCTGATCTGTGGCTCTCACCACTGAACATACAGCCAGGCATGGTTGTGTGTGACAATGGGCGGAACCTGGTGACGGAGAAATGACAGTCGGAGTAGAAAGGTTCCCCTCTATGCCAGTTCTTTCACCGAGCTAAAGAATATGGCTGTGGTGAAATACAAATCCCACTGAGAAGCTGTTTCAGATTGAAAAACATTGGGCCCACCAGAGGATTTGATTTGAGGGCTCACCTTTCTCCCCCGCTAAAGAGACCCAGAGTAGCTGCAAAGTTAGCGCTATCATAACTCTCCTGATGTAGAAACCAGGGCACACCAGAGGATTCTCTGGTGGGACCGTCCAACCCTGCCGAGAAGCAGTCCTGGCTAAGAAAAGTGTGTGGGAAGGTTCCCAGACACTCTATGGCTGCTTTTTTACAGCGGTGGAAAATATGCAAACACAAGGAGAATATACAAAATCCTTGCAGATGTTGTCCTTGCTGGGATTTGAGCCCAGGATCCCAGCACTGCAAGGCTTCAGTGCTAACCACTGATCCAATATGCTGCCGTTGACGCTCTGATATCTAACAGGCTGGAGAAACTTGCATCTACTGCCACTCTATCTTCAGCTCCTTTGTGAGAAACTAATGTATTTGGGCAGCCATTCAGTCTATCAAATAAAATTCCTGAGAAGGAAATTGGGGATGGCTTCGCTAATGGTACTGGGGGCAGTGCTAATACCATGGCGTCATACCATAGTTTACTGGAAATATTCCAGGCCGGTAGGAGGCAAGCAGATTCCCAAAGAAAAGTACCAGCAGTAATGTTCAGGGACCCGTGCTGGTAGAAGGCGGAGACAATACCGGGAGAAATAGTGGTGCCTGAGGACCGAGCATGGACACCCGGCGGCGGCCGCCGCCATGAAGTTGTGGACATCTTCCACCTCCACGAGCCTAAAAGGTGCAAGCCGCTGCCCAGAAATCTGGCAGTTTAGTATTGCGGCCTGTGGGTGGCTGGCTGCATACTTGCGCTTGCATTCCAAGTAACAGAAAACTAAGCAGATGGTGGCCTCTATCATCATCATGGCCTCACCTTGGCACTATGAACCAGGGCCCACCGGAGGAGTCTCCAGTTCTCTGGTGGGCCCGTCCAACCCTGCCGAGAAGCAGCCCTGGCTAAGAAAAGTGTGTGGGAAGGTTCCCGGACACTCTATGGCTGCCTTTTTAATGTGGATTGGATGTGCTTATGCATGTTATTTCTCAAACCGCATTGCAGATCAGGCCATTGCCCAACTCTATAGTCATGAAATTAAAGGCGCAAAGAAAGATGTTTGTGTGTCAAAGCACCACCGACAAGTACGAGCTGATGTTGGACAGGCTGCCATTGTTTCTGCAACAAGCTGCATTAGAGGACTTCCTGGGAGAAATGACACCCAGAGTAGATACGGTTTCCCTCTATGCTAGTCCTTTCACTGAGCTAAAGAATATGGCTGTGGTGAAATACAACTCTCAGCAAAAAAAGCTGTGGATTGGTTCCGTACCGTCCCTGGCCACATTCACCTGTCCACGTGTTTGTGGTTAGGCAGTCCTTCCCAGTAAGTTCACTGGGGAGGGCACGGGTAATGTTGTGGGATCCGTGCTTGTGGAACGTGGAGACGATACCGGGAGAAATAGTGGCGGCTGGGGACCGAGTATGGACACCCGGCCGCCGCCGGCATAAGGTCGTGAAAAGCTTCCACCTCCACGAGCCTAAAAGGCCACATTTCAGGTGAAAGCAGCTTTAGAGGACTTCCTGGGAGAAATGACAGCTGGAGAAGATATGCAGGTGCATGGCGGGAGGCATCTTCACATGTGCCACAGATCACTTATGAGGGGCACACTTTTAGGCAGTGACCTGGGAGTCAGAGATGCTTCCAGGGGCCTTCCCCATGCTGTTCCCATGTCTTTTCAGCACTGTATGCATGTGTCACACACCACATGGCCAGATAAGGTTGTAAAATGTTAAAATGACATTTCCCAGTGAATGCATTTGTCTTGGTTGAAAGCAATGCAAAAGTGCAAAAACACATCAAAAATGCTACGTGTGAACATAGCCCAAGGTGTGGAGGAGTATTTTTGGTTTTGGTTATTTATTTTGCCTTATATACAAGTCATTAACCTGGAAAGGATGTTCCTTAACATATTTCCCAGGAAAATCCATTTTGGATTAGTTTTTGTATGTTTTATTGTGAGTCCGTAAAAGTGGCGTAATAGCTCTGACAACGTTGTTGACAGCAGTGACCTGGGAGTCAGAAATGCTTCCAGGGGTCTTCCCCATGCTGTTCCCATGTCATTTGAGCACTGTTCCCATCGATTTGGGCAATTTTTAGGCCCCCTGCAGACCGCTGGGGAGAGCCGCCTGAAAAATGCTCGAGTTTCCCATAGACTTACATTGGGCTCGTTGCTCGGCTCGAGCACCCGAGTATTCCAATTTGCTCGACCCGAGCATCGAGCACCCGAACATTTTAGTGCTCGCCCATCACTACTAAAGATATCTTTTCCCAGGCAGGAAGACATTTCTTTAGTCTTCCATCTACCTGGGTTCTGGCATCATTGACTCCCAAGGAATTCTTTCCTCTACTCCTGGACCCTATCCACTTCGGGTCCATTTGCCTTGGGGACATGACTTGTTTGTTCTTTCTTGATGATCGAAAGGGTTTTTTGAACTTGGGAATACTGGTTAGTGGGAACCCCATTTTTTCAGTCTGATGCTTTATCCAAGAGTTTAATGCCTTTCTAAAATGGTACTTAATAATACATCCCTGTTCCCTGGGCTATATGGGCCAGGTACGTATTATTACGCCCAGGTGATTGTGCCCGCACACAAGCTATGCGGGCGCGATTACCTCCGGGTGTCAGCTGATTCTGACAGCTGACACCCTGCACTCAGTGTCAGGAGCAGTGCCCGCACCGCTTTCGGGACTTTAACCTTCTAAATGCTGCGATCACAGCATTTAGTGAGCAAGCAGAGGGAAAAAAGTTCCACTGCTCTTGGATCGGAGACCCCGCGCTGTTAGTGTGGAATCCCGATCGTTGCCATGGTTACCCGACATCATCCGGATCACCAGGCACCAGCAAGTTAGTTTGATCATGTGCAGTGCAGGACTTCATACTTTCCATAAGGGAAGAAGATTCTTCTGCTAGGGTTCTTTCAATACAAGATTGGCATAATTTTTGCTGTATGCAGATGATAATTTACTTTTACTTAATGCACATTCTTTGTGTTTTGTTTTGACCTGTGCTTTCCTAGGTATGCCTACAATACAGTCATATACTGATTTATGCTGTCCATGGTTTGGGCAGAAAGAATCATGTGACAGGTTTCCTTTAAATGTTCTTTCTATAAGATTAGAATCATCTTAATAATAATGACCTGAACAATCATGTTAGTTACACACAGAATACTGTAGAAATAAAACCCAAATAATTATATCAGAATTGTATTTTCCACCATTTTCACCCCATTTGAAATTAGCTTTTATCACACAGTGTAAAAAGTCCTGAAAGGCTAATCTCATGCGCGGTATAGACATGTAGCTGACAGCAGTTGAATGACGACCGATCAGCTGTATTCAAGCTAATCTGCTGTCACTTAAAGGGAACCTGTCACCAGGTTTTCCCAATATAAACTAAGGCCACCATTACCTGTATAGAAGTCCCCAATCACCTCCGCATATCACAAATAATAATTTTTATAACTCACCCATTTGGCGCAGTCTGATTTGATGTTTGACACTTTTTGGCACCTCCTTTATCCCCGCAATCACTGTCTTCATGCTTTCTTCGTGTGAATAACGTCCTATGTCATCTACACAGCGCCCTCAATCTCGCTCCAGCGCAGGCACACTTCGTTCTTCTCCGCTGAGGACAGTGAAAAGTCCTGTAATATGCATGTGATGGGAGACACCAAAGAGCACTAATGACTCAGAAGTATACTGTACAGTACTTTGCTCTTCCCTCAGTAGGTCAGAGCGAAGTACAACTGCACAGGAGTGAGATTGAGAGCGCTGTGAGGATGACGTATAACAGGTAGTCTTTCATAGAAAATATGAAAAAATCTCTAAAGTCACTCACCCCCCCCCCCTTCTTTTTCTTATCACATAGATTTCCAGTAAGACAAGCAGCTGACACTCTTAGATGCAGGATTGTACAACAGACAAAGAGATGCCAACCATCTTAGTTAAAATGCATGGAATCCTTTTGAAGCCGGATGACTGGAAGAAGATGCCTTTTGTAAGAAAAACTGAGATTTACAATAGACCCTGGCATACTAACGAGGATGTCTATTGTGTATGGACAAAGAGTTACAGATTGGAAAAATAGTTAAGACAGAAAAAGGCCTTTTAAGTTTCGAGAAGACTAAAGCAAATAATACACATCCTCTGGATAGAACTATTGTCAACCAGTATGCATATTTCTTTCATCAGAACAGCTTCCCTCAGCCGTAATGTCTTTGAAAGGAAATATTGAATATCGAAATTTGTATAAATCTGGTTCTGATGAGACATTTTTGGCCTCAGGGCTAATAGGGGAAGAATATGCATTTTTTTTTCATAACAACTCCATCCAATATAGCTCAATATGCTATAGGACAACAGAGAATCTAGTTGGATACAAACTTAGCTTTTATTGAGTATAAAGATCAAAAAAGACAAACATTGACATTAAAAACAGAGAACCTCCAACGGCAGAGAGATCTACTACAAGACTAAATATTATTATGAAAATACGCCAAGGTGAACATCCATAGACAATCCTAAAGTTGCACAGTGCTAATAGTACTAGTTGTCAGTATTGGCTATGTACCTTTAAATCTACTGCTTATTGCATATGCATAGTTAAAATTCTTGTAAATAGGAACTCAAAATACCTGTAATTGCTGGAGCAGTATAAATAAGTAGAGGGTAACTGCTGTGTGTAGATCGATCTCTCATGCCCCTACGCCGTTTTGCACCACGCTTCTTCCGGGCGGTGTCCTAAACTAGGAGGTCTATGTAAATATAGAATATCCCATCGAATGGAGTGGCTTCAAATAAGGGAGGAAAACAAAAAGAAAAGGTGCCTATATTTGGTGCATACTGAGCAGGGGGACGAGCATTCCTTAATACAATGTCCTTTTATGGGGTCGTATGTCCGAAATCTGCGGACCGACACCAGCTGAACCATCACGGCGCATCCCGCGCATGCTCTGTCCCTCAAATGGCAAAAGGGACCTCCGGGAGAGCACGCACTGGAACGCACACCCGAAGGCGTGCGGTCCACCTAATGCGCTTCCCCGGGAGTCGGAAGAGGTGACATCATATGCGCATGCGCACAGCTCATGCTGGTGGATTATCTCTCCAACTAGGGTCCATAAACAGAGTATCCAGGCAATACGAGCGGTTGCTAAGAGGGGAGCGTTTCTGATATAAGTCAGAAATGCTTACTTATATCAATATATACTTGCATTGTAAAAAAGCTCCACAAGTCTAAACACAAGTCTAAAAAAAAGACTGGTAATTAACAATTTGACCGAATGAGATGCAGTGGAAAGGAACGCTAGATCAGTTTTATCAATGAATGTATAAAACGTATAGTTAAATCTATTTATACAAATTCCACGTCTCAGATTCCATTAGACTGCACCTCATATCAATCATGGAATAAATGAATAAAAAACAAAAGAAAAAAAGGGAAGGTAAGTAACATGAGCTAGTAATGAATAGACACAGTCAATGTTATAGGGCAATACTGAGGCATCCATGTATACCCCAAGAACTTATAGCATCATCTCCCATGATACATAAACCTAGAATATTGCAATACAAATACACGTAAGATAATAATATTGTTCAAAAACAGCAATAGTCCCCTCATAAATCTACAATATTAGAAAAGACTGCCATTGGCCCCGTATTCCTCCATATCCCACACCAGCCTAATTATTTCCAGAACTTCATCAAGGGTAAAGAAAAGAGAGGCCCATGTTTCCAAAACCTCAAGAATACCACCAGGACCCAATATCAGCGTCTTTCAGTGTTTGATACCAGAATTCAAATTTTCATAGAGGTAAGTAAAAGGCCAAGTCCGTATCATCAATGGACCTCCGTGCTAGAAGAAAGGGAACTATTACCTGGATATCTAAAGAAAAAAACACAATGTAAGTACCTGGTATTAGCTTGTGGACAACAATTGGTGTTAAAATCCCCCGAACACACGCCATATTCCTAAATTAGGGATATGCGCACCAACCATGACACCGAAAAGGATAAAAAGGATACAGGAGCCCCCAAAGGGATAAAAGTATGGTAAAAAAATATTTTACCTATACATTAAAAAATTAAAACCACCACCTAAAAGTACATGAAACCTAAGTAATCTAAATGAATATGATATTACTTTTCCATATTACAGAAATTATCCAAATTCAGTGGCCTCATTGAGACCTTGTGGGTTTAAAGTACCTAAGCGAAAAATCCAATGACTTTCCAGTTGGGCCAGGGCTCTGCCCAAGTCTCATCCCCTGGGGCCTAGGTCAATTTGGTCAATAGCCAGAATTTTAATCCCCCTGGCAGCACAATTATGATATAGCTTAAAATTACGTGGAATTGTTTTGAGTAACGCAGGGTCATCAATATTGCGGGCTTTCTCTATGTCCCGTACGTGCTCCCTTACCCGTATTTTCAGCTCCCTTGTTGTAAGACCATTGTAAATTTTCTGGCAAGGGCATCCAGCATAATAAATGACTCCTCTCGAGTTACAATTTAGATGTTTACGTATGTCATATTTTTTTGTTCCATCAAAGTTACAGAATTCTTTAGCCTTTACAAGGTTCCAACATGCCTTGCACAGGCCACAGGGGAAGAAGCCATTTGGGATTGTAGATTCTTTGTTCTTGTAGCTGGATGGGTCATAGAAACTCTGGACTAGAATATCCCTCAGATCTCAGATTCCTACTTCTCTTAGCCACCATTGAGGGACATGAGGGTAAAGTCTTAGATAGAACTGGGTCTGTGAACAAAACCTTCTAGTGTTCCGAATTGCTCTTAATTCATCCCGCTGGCTATTATAGGTAGATATAAACCTTACTACCTTATCCTTTTTGGTTGATTTTTTTCGGTTTGTTGTGGATTAGATGTTCCCTTGATGTTTTTCTAGCTCTCATGTATCCACGTCTTATCTGTCGCCGGCTGTAACCTCTATCTAGGAAGCGTTGTGCTAAATTGGAGGCCTCTCTATCAAAATCCTGTTCCTCGGTACAGATTCTCTTTGCTCTAAGAAACTATCCTATTGGGATCCCTCTAATGGTGGAAAACAAATGGGAAGATGATGCATGAAGCAAACTACTAAAATCCCTCCCTTATCTGCTGGTTTATATACTACGTCAGGGAGGGATTGAAGTTCTTTTAACGCAACTCGCTCACTTCTGTTGAGATTAGTTTTCCATACAGAGCCCGGCGTAAGACACTGGATATCTTCAATCACTAATTTAGTAAAGATATCTACAGCCGGGCAGGCACTTAATGGTGGGAACTTTTTGGATTAATAAAAGAGATTTGTATGAATATTACCCACTTTGGGAGATTGATTTTGCTCCTCAAGAGATTCCAAGATCTCCAGAGCTTCTTTCCTCATCAGTAGGAAAGAGATCCCTATGATCATCTTTATAATGCCATTTGTTGAACACCAATTTCCTGGCGAAGAGATGAACGTCTCTTACCGCCGAAAACGTGTCTAAATATGAGGAAGGGGAGAAAATCAGACCTCTTTCAAGTACCTGAAGTTAAGTATTGGTCAGCTGATGTGTGGACAGATTAATTTCCCGTAATTACCCGGGAATCTCTGTTCCTGTTTATTGCCTTTTGTTCTAAGAGGTTTATTACCACTGATTCCCTCAATGTCGCTTGATGATGAATACTCACCAGTGTGGGACTGATAAGGTCTTTCAAATTGGTGATTAGAGCCAGATGCAGTAGTGATGTTTTTAGGTTTCTTAATTTGCCAACGGAATATCTTATTCTCAAAATCCATTATATCCCTTTGAAATTTTTTGGCTTTTATTTGACAAATGTCGCTTTCCCATTTATCAATATCCTTATTAATGTCAGCCATTAGTTTTTCAAAGTAATCCCCAGTGATCTCTTTATGTACCGTTTTTTCCAGCTTTTCCAATTCACTATCAATGTCGCTTAAAGTTTTGGTACTTTTATCAATAATAATCTGGATGAAATCCAACGAGCAGGTGGTAGCGGCTTTTATCCATCTACTCGTAAGGGCCTCATCTTCAAGATCAAAAGAAGGATAGACTTGTATCTGTAGACCACGGGTAATAATTTCTTTACTATAATAGTTCTCAAGAGATGTTTTATTCCACCAGACCTTTGTTTTTTATACAGTGCATTCCTGTATTGACGGATCAATTGTTTGTTACTAACAGAGGCTTCCACTGCGCGCTCTCCCGGAGGTCCCCTTTGCCATTTGAGGTCAAAGCATGGGAGGGATGCGCCGTGATGGTTCAGCTGGTGTCGGTCTGCAGATTTCGGACATACGACCCCATAAAAGTACATTATATTAAAGACCGCCCGTCCCCCTGCTCAGTATGCACCAATTATAGGCACCTTTCCTTTTCTTTTTGTTTTCCTCTCATATATGAAGCCACTCCATTGGATGGGATATACTATATTTACATAGACTCCCTAGTGTAGGACTGTGGCGCCCCTGAGGGTTCAGTCGCCACAGGGGTACTGCACAGGGGTACTGCACCTCAGTCCGAGGTGTGGTATCTCCTCTCTGAGGTAAGGAAGGAGCACCTCTCAGGACCCCACCACATCACTCAACACTACACCTCTCCCACCTGAGGGGGGCTTTTAAAGGCACCAGGGTGCTGCCCCAGCCGGGATAAGAGGAGATGGGGGGGGAACCAAAGATAGGGGGAACCATGTAGTGGGTGAGGGTGGAGGACGCACTTTAGGTTACACCAAAAAATTCATATTTAATAAACGGCCATCTTGGGCTTATGGTCTTTGATTGTGATCTTCATCACTGAACGTGGCTTTCTGTGTGAACCTGCAGCTGATTGAGGATACACGGTCCTCGTCCTCTGGCCTTGAGGCGAGGAGCGGGCTAGAGTTAACGGCTGTCTCTACCCGGTCAAGGTCCCTACCCAAGAAGGCCTGGAGGGGAGCAGAGGAGACAAGCTCCACAGGCAAAAGCATCCCAGGGGGATGCAGACGGAGCGGTATACGCCACCTGTCCTCACTATTCTGGCCTAGTCAGAGGGATTCCTGCTGCAAAAGGGGTACCGGCCCCCAATATCTGACTCTGTCACTTCAAGTCTTAGTCGGAGAAGCCCGGAGGCTCAGTGGATCCCACCGGGTAATTGACGGAGCGGAGTCGCCACCCGTACCCTTGTTCTGTGCATAGACCACAGGGAGACCCGGCCTTAGTACACGCACCACATACGGACAGGAGAGGACCTAGTGGGAAAGTCTAGGAACACTCTGGTGCAGGGGGTCCTGATTCATGCACCTGAACTACCCGGAGTGTGGTGAACCCCTTCCTGGTGGCTGCAGCGCGCCGTGAGGAGCAGGGAGAAGCCTTGCAGCTGTGCATTCTACCGTGAGTAAGGCTTGGAAGACTACCCCTATGGCCTCCGGTCCTTTATTGAAGCGAGGCACTGCACCACACCGCACCACATCTCCCACTACAACTCCCATCCTCCTGTTCTCTCTGCCCTGAGGCCCTGTTCCGCCTGTGGGGAGTAGTACCATCTTCTGCTGCCACTACATCCCGCCTCAGAGGACTGAACGCAGCGCTGGTGGAGAATCACCAGGCACCACAGGTGGCGTAGTCATTACATCCACTCGATTAACACCAAACCCTGAAAGCCCATTACATCTTTTATGTGACGGCTCTGAGCATGGAACGGGTCCAGGCCACGACTGCAACCCCCAACATCTGACCCGGCTCCGGGTACCCCCCATCTCTCAGGGTAGGGCTGTGAGCGTCACAGGACACCCCCCCCCCCCCCGGAAGAAGCGTGGTGCGAAACGGCGTAGGGGTAGGTGCATGAGAGATCTAGCTACACGCAGCAGTTACCCTCTACTTATTTATACTGCTCCAGCAGTTACAGGCATTTTGAGTTCCTATTTACAAGTATTTTAGCTATGCATATGCAATAAGCAGTAGATTTAAAGGTACATAGCCAATACTGACAACTAGTACTATTAGCACTGTGCAACTTTAGGATTGTCTATTGTTCTCTGTTATTAATGTCAATGTTTGCCTTTTTTAATCTTTATACTCAATAAAAGCTAAGTTTGTATCCAACTGGACTCTCAGTTGTGCTATAGCATATTGAGCTATATTGGATGGAGTTGATATAATTGAGAATACAGTGTCTAGTGCCTTTTGTTTTCAGTTGGACATTTATGAATAATTATGTTTTTTCATAACTATAGACCCTGCCTATAAGCCCCAAATCCACACTGGCCAGATAACTGACATAAGTTTTGCCATGTTTACTATATATGGAAAGGTAAAATCCTGATGGAAAATTTGGAGGCAATTTCAAACTTCTGCGATCAGGCTGAGAGAAGTTATCGCAGATGTTGGTGGATTTCATATGGGGAGTGCACTATACTGTGTGCAGGACCATGACGAGTGCATTATACTGTGCGGAGGACCATGGCGAGTGCATTATACTGTGTAGAGGACCATGGCGAGTGCACTATACTGTGTGGAGGACCATGGCGAGTGCACTATACTGTGTGCAGGACCATGGTGAGTGCATTATACTGCGTGGAGGACCTTGGGGAGTGTATGATACTGTGTGGAGGACCATGGTGAATGCATTATATTGTGTGGAGGACCATGGCAAGTGCACTACACTGTGTGGAGGACCATGGCGAGTGCATTACACTGTGTGGAGGACCAAAGCGAGTGCATTACACTGTGTGGAGGACCAAGGCGAGTGCATTATACTGTGTTGAGGACCATGGCGAGTGCACTATACTGTGTGGCGGACCATGGCGAGTGCATTACACTGTGTGGAGTGTGAAGGTTTGTGTGGGGGGCCATTATAGTGCATGGAGGGCTGTGTGGGGGGGTCACAGTTGAGGCATCATATTGTGTTGGGATCACCATACTTTGCCTTGCCTTGGGAGTTGAGGTGGGGTACAGTAGGGTCATTGTGACATGCAAAAGTAGTGCTGTTGCTTTAAAGCATTCAGCAACTATTAGAAGTAACACAAGCACAGGAGACAGAAAGTGTTGTGCTCCAGAAGCATCTAGCAACTTGAGGGGTTAACACAGTCACAGGAGAAGGGGAGTGTTTTCGCAGAGCCCCAGAGGGATTGTGGGGAAGTTGTTTACTGTCTGTCTGGAGCCAAAGAGAAAGGTGGTGGCTTGTAATCTGTATCTCACAGAAGGCAAGGGAACAGAATTCAGGTCAGGAGGGAAGCTAAACAAAGGTCACTTAGACCCCCTGCGCTAACAGTGTGGAGGATTATCGGCCAGGAAGATAAGGACAGGAAGGAATCCTGTCATATGGATCATCTCTATCAAAAAACCCCCACCCTCCATCTCCATACAGGAGAAAGAATGCTGTGTACTATTGAGTCCTTGTGAAGGAAAAGCCTGTGGTTCTGTATGCATTAAAACTGTGCTGTACTGTGCTACCGGATAATAGACTGTCTACTGCTGTGCTGCAAAGGAGATTATATTGTTATTATTGAAGCCTGTTGCTCAAGAGACATTTGCATTGCACTGGCCGTGCCTCATTAAATGTTACTCTTCCACCGTTTATGAAGACTGTTGTCAGATGTGTCTGATCAGCAACTGAATCTATCGTGTGCCTGAGAAAAGTTGCAGCCTATGGTCACCCTGAGTAACGGTTCCCCCGGGACTCCAACGAATTCATGTAACTGGTCTCGCCCCTATCTGAACTTAGGCGGCGTGTGTGTTTCATCATTATATTGTGCATGTGGAGGAATTCACCATGGGGATATCATACTGTGTTTTGTTGGCATCATACTTTATGGGACAAGAAAAGAGGAATCCAGGACTTCAGCAGGAGGAAAATTACTATGTAAAGGCTGGAAAGTTTATTTGGGGTGGGGGTCCCAATTAGAACTTCTGCTACGGGGCCCCATGATTCCTATGTACACGCGCGGCTCTGTTCCATACACCCCCTGCATGTGCGGCTGTGCTCCGCACACCCCCTACACGCGCGGCTCTGCTCCGCACACCCCCTACACGCGTGGCTCTGCTCCACACACCCCCTACACGCGCGGCTCTGCTCCATACACCCCCTACATGCGTGGCTCCGCTCCACACACCCCCTACATGCGCGGCTCCGCTCCACACACCCCCTACACGCGCGGCTCCGCACACCCCCTACACGCGCGGCTCCGCTCCGCACACCCCCTACACGCGTGGCTCCGCACACCCCCTACACGCGCGGCTCCGCACACCCCCTTACACGCGTGGCTCCGCTCTGTACACCCAGTACACGCGTGGCTCCACTCCTACACCCCGTACACGCGCGGCTCCGCTCCGTACACCCCGTACACGCGCGGCTCCGCTCCGTACACCCCGTACACGCGCGGCTCCGCTCCTACTCCCCGTACACGCGCGGCTCCGCTCCGTACACCCCGTACACGCGCGGCTCCGCTCCGTACACCCCGTACACGCGCGGCTCCGCTCCGTACACCCCGTACACGCGCGGCTCCGCTCCGTACACCCCGTACACGCGCGGCTCCGCTCCTACACCCCGTACACGCGCGGCTCCGCTCCGTACACCCCGTACACGCGCGGCTCCGCTCCGTACACGCGCGGCTCCGCACACCCCGTACACGCGCGGCTCCGCTCCGTACACCCCGTACACGCGCGGCTCCGCTCCGTACACCCCGTACACGCGCGGCTCCGCTCCGTACACCCCGTACACGCGCGGCTCCGCTCCGTACACCCCGTACACGCGCGGCTCCGCTCCGTACACCCCGTACACGCGCGGCTCCGCTCCGTACACGCGCGGCTCCGCTCCGTACACCCCGTACACGCGCGGCTCCGCTCCGTACACCCCGTACACGCGCGGCTCCGCTCCGTACACCCCGTACACGCGCGGCTCCGCTCCGTACACCCCGTACACGCGCGGCTCCGCTCCGTACACCCCGTACACGCGCGGCTCCGCTCCGTACACCCCGTACACGCGCGGCTCCGCTCCGTACACCTCGTACACGCGCGGCTCCGCTCCGTACACCTCGTACACGCGCGGCTCCGCTCCGTACACCTCGTACACGCGCGGCTCCGCTCCGTACACCTCGTACACAGGCGGCTCCGCTCCGTACACCTCGTACACACGCGGCTCCGCTCCGTACACCTCGTACACACGCAGCTCTGCTACATCCACACTGTAAACCCCTCCTGACCCCACACATAACCTTCCCCTCATCCAGCACCATGACAACCAGCACAGCAGAGTCCTGCATCCACTGAGGCCCCTGATCATGTGACCCCTGACTCCTCCCCTCCTGTGACCTCATCACAGGTCCTGTGCGCACAGTACAGCCATATATGTGGTGGGTTGTGGCTAAAGCCCCAGGTCCTTCTGTGCACTGGGATTTCTCTTTCTCACACAGTCGGCTCTTTCCTAGTGGGCAGAGGGACCAGGTCCTTTCTCTCTATAAGATGCTAAATCCTAATAGACAGAAGGACACTGATTGTATATAGATATATATGAATCCTGTCATGTTATATGTCACAGTAATTTTGAGCCGTGGACTAGATATGACGTCTGATTACAGATATATATTTTTATGTGACGTTTATACGCAAGAATTTTCCCCTTAATTTCGGTATCTACAATATTCTGCGCCAATCACATCCGCATCCCGTTTTATTTACTGGTAATCATTTTTGTAGATCACACGACCACAGATTTTTCCATGCATGTACCTAAGAGTGTTTTAACCCTCGGGCGATTTCCCGTTTTTTTTTTTTTTCATTTTTTTCCTTCCCATAACTTTTTTATTTTCCATCCACATCACTGTTAAATATTAATTACGGATATTCATTTTATTCTGAATTCTGTACCATACATTGCATAAGATTGCATCAGCCATCGGGCTAGGGTTTCTAAATGACATGCGCTATTTGTGTATTTTTAGTTAGTACCATAAATAGAAGAACAGCTGGTATGACCAGCTATATAATCTCATGTTAGAGACAGGGGGCGCGGTCTTGCCGTTTCACAGGACACAGAATCTATGTGTGAAGAAAACAGCTGCTGATGTAGGCCCAAGGAGACACATCCTTTACCCAGACACATGGTGTCATCCAGACACACATGCTGGACACAGACAGACGCAATCTACAATCCAGGATCCCAGGAAAAGATGGGTGAATCTCAACTATTAAGCTAATTATGGAGAAATGGACAATCAGTCTGTAACTATATAACTATTATATGTAACTACTGCAATCATTCTTTTTAATGGACAATTCAAGAATAAATCAATACATTTTTTAATAAGAATATTGTGATATTGATACTTTGATCAATCACATCTGATAAGAAGTTCTCTATAGAAAAATATAAGGAAATAAGTATTTTTTTACATTGACGAGCCTCAGCCAGTCCTGATTTCCTTCTTGAACAAAGGGGGAAGAGAAGAGACGAGACAAGCTGAACAGCTGTTGTTCATATGTCAAGAAATCTACTAACTTTGTCACAAGAATCAGAAAGAACCTACAGATTGAGGACTGATATATTCTCCAGTGGGATTGACAGGCACCAGAGGTACTACAAGGATCAGATCAGACGAGTTGCTGATCATCTGAAGGTAAGCAAAATATGGATATAATTTCTTCTTTTGCTAAACAAAGTAAGATTAAATTCAAAGTTACTGATGAAACTGACTTACAGTTATATGAAAAAGTTTGGGCACCCCTATTAATCTTAAGCTTAATGTTTTATAAAAATTGGTGTTTTTGCAACAGCTATTTCAGTTTGATATATGCAATAACTGTTGGACACAGTAATGTTTCTGCCTTGAAATTAGGTTTATTGTACTAACAGAAAATGTGCAATCTGCATTCAAACAAAATTTGACAGGTGCATAAGTATGGGCACCCTTATCATTTTCTTGTTTTAAATACTCCTACCTACTTTTTACTGACTTACTAAAGCACTTTTTTTGGTTTTGTAACCTCATTGAGCTTTGAACTTAATAGCCAGGTGTATGCAATCATGAGAAAAGCTACTTAAAGTGGCCACTTGCAAGTTGTTCTTCTGTTTGAATCTCCTCTGAAGAGTGGCATCATGGGCTCCTCAAAACAACTGTCAAATGATCTGAAAACAAAGATTATTCAACATAGTTGTTCAGGGGAAGGATACAAAAAGCTGTCTCAGAGATTTAACCTGTCAGTTTCCACTGTGAGGAACATAGTAAGGAAATGGAAGAACACAGGGACAGTTCTTGTTAAGGCCAGAAGTGGCAGGCCAAGAAAAACATCAGAAAGGCAGAGAAGAAGAATGGTGAGATCAGATTTTTGACAGAGACAGAAGATTTGGTTTAGGGAGTGGCTAAGAAAAAACTGTAGTTATATGTTGTATCAAAATTATACAAAGTCTCATTAGTTATTTATTATTTTATACAGTAAAATTGTGTAGTTACATAGTTTCTGCTAGTTCATATATATATAATCTGCTAGTTCATATATACACTGCTCAAAAAAATAAAGGGAACACTCAGATAACACATCCTAGATCTGGATGAATGAAATATTCTCATTGAATACTTTGTTCTGTACAAAGTTGAATGTGCTGACAACAAAATCACACAAAAATCATCAATGGAAATCAAATTTATTAACCAATAGAGGCCTGGATTTGGAGTCACCCCCAAAATTAAAGTGGAAAAACACACTACAGGCTGATCCAACTTTGATGTAATGTCCTTAAAACAAGTCAAAATAAGGCTCAGTATTGTGTGTGGCCTCCACGTGACTGTATGACCTCCCTACAATGCCTGGGCATGCTCCTGATGAGGTTGCGGATGGTCTCCTGTGGGATCTCCTCCCAGACCTGGACTAAAGCATCCACCAACTCCTGGACAGTCTGTGGTGTTGGTGGATAGAGCGAGATTTGATGTCCCAGAATCGGATTCAGGTCTGGGGAACGGACGGGCCAGTCCATAGCTTCAATGCCTTCATCTTGCAGGAACTGCTGACACACTCCAGCCACATGAGGTCTGGCATTGTCATGCATTAGGAGGAACCCAGGGCCAACCGCACTAGCATATGGTTTCACAAGGGGTCTGAGGATCTCATCTCAGTACCTAATGGCAGTCAGGCTACCTCTGGCGAGCACATGGAGGGCTATGCGGCCCTCCAAAGAAATGCCACCCCACACCATTACTGACCCACTGCCAAACTGGTCATGCTGAAGGATGTAGCAGGCAGCAGATCGCTCTCCACGGCGTCTCCAGACTCTTTCACGTCTGTCACATGTGCTCAGTGTGAACCTGCTCTCATCTGTGAAGAGCACAGGGTGCCAGTGGCGACTTTGCCAATCCTGGTGTTCTGTGGCAAATGGCAAGCATCCTGCACGGTGTTGGGCTGTGAGCACAACCCCCATCTGTGGACGTCGGGCTGTCATACGACCCCCATGGAGTCAGTTTCTAACAGATGGTGCAGACACATTCACATTTGTGGCCTGCTGGAGGTCATTTTGCACGGCTCTGGCAGTGTTCCTCTTGTTCCTCCTTGCACAAAGGCGGCGGTAGCGGTCCTGCTGCTGGGTTGTTGCCCTCCTACGGCCCCCTCCACATCTCCTGGTGTACTGGCCTGTCTCCTGGTAGCGCCTCCAGCCTCTAGACACTACGCTGACAGACACAGCAAACCTTCTTGCCACAGCTCGCATTGATGTGCCATCCTGGATGAGCTGCACTACCTGAGCAACTTCTGTGGGTTGTAGAGTCCGTCTCATGCTACCACGAGTGTGAAAGCACAACCAACCTTCAAAAGTGACCAAAGCATCAGCCAGAAAGCATTGGTACTGAGATGTGGTCTGTGGTCCCCACCTGCAGAACCACTCCTTTATTGAGGGTGTCTTGATAATTGCCAATAATTTCCATCTATTGTCTATTCCATTTGCACAACAGCATGTGAAATTGATTGTCAATCAGTGTTGTTTCCTAAGTGGACAGTTTGATTTCACAGAAGTTTGATTTATTTGGAGTTATATTCTGTTGTTTAAGTGCTCCCTTTATTTTTTGAGCAGTATATATATATATATATATATATATATATATATATATATATATATATATATATACAGTACAGACCAAACGTTTGGACACACCTTCTCATTTAAAGATTTTTCTGTATTTTCATGACTATGAAAATTGCACATTCACACTGAAGGCATCAAAACTATGAATTAAAGCAGTCATCAAAGCAAAAGGTGGCTACTTTGAAGAACTTAGAATATAAGACATATTTTCAGTTGTTTCACACTTTTTTGTTAAGTATATAATTCCACATGTGTTAATTCATAGTTTTGATTCCTTCAGTGTGAATGTACAATTTTCATAGTCATGAAAATAGAGAAAAATCTTTAAATGAGAAGGTGTGTCCAAACTTTTGGTCTGCACTGTAACTAGTTGAACTATATTATGTGTATCACTTATTAATTAATTATTTTGTGCTGCTAGTATTTTCTGTGCATGGAGTTATTTGTGCTTTATAACTAAGATAACTAAGATAACCTTACAGCATGACATGTGACAGCGGCAGCCTTTGAACTTTGAGCAAATAGTATGGATTTCCATTCATCTTATCTTTAGTTGGTGTAATTTAAACCTGTCAGCCAGTAAAAAAGAATCTAAGACATTTCTATTTTTGTAACTCAAGAGCATTTTTTTTCAAGCGTCTTAAATTTCAGAAAAATCTTATATTATAATATATGTACTTGGGGAATATTCAAAAAAATATTAAGATATTAAATGTATTAGTTTACAATGCGCATTGATAATTAGGATACAAATTTTTTTGGGTTAAATATATATATATATCTATAACTTCATATGTGGAATGTTTGAGTTGAACGAATCTGTGACAGTCAGAGTGAAATGTGATGAATTTATGAGCAGCTGCTAAGTGAGATTTGTGTGACAGAGGCCTCATATGTATTTATATGTATCTCATGTATGCTAGGAAAAAAAACATTTCTTTATGTGAAGGTACAAAAATATATTTAATTCTGAGAAAATTATGATTCATGATTAAGTATTATCTACATAATATATATTTCTTTAGTAATTATTATTTCTTGATTTAGCTAATAGTGGATAAGGGCAACCACACATCAAAATGGTTTACAAAGCAAATTTACATTTAGAATAATTTTTCCAAATTATAATTTTATAGTGTTCAAGGATATTACTTTTTAATGGTTACGTAAATAGGTACACACCTCTTCAGACAAATATATGCTACACATTGATATGAAATCTATACAATATATGTATAGAATAATTAATTATTTTAATTTAGGCTCTGATGCATAAATTATTTTATAAAATAATATTTTTTGGTATTAAGGGGGAAAATGTGTTTTTGACCCTGATTTCATAATCACTTTTGATCAATACTTATTTTTCACCCATTTTAATGAAGAAGAAATAGTTATAATGTACAATGGTATAATCAGGAAGGGTATTACATGCAAAGTTGCATAATTTAATAATTTTTGGTAATACAAGGTTATGACAAATATGAAAGCATCCAGATAATGGAAATATAAGGGTATTTTTTATGGAGAATATAATTACTCTGCATTTGTCATTAACATATAAAAGGCCTTATTTTTATTTTTATTCTTATTCTTAATTTTATTTTTCATTTTTTATTTTTTATTCTTATTTTTCCATTTTTCAATTTTAATTCTCATTTTTTGATTTTATTTCAGTTCAATATCTCAATTGAGAAAACACATTAATATTTAATAAAGTAATGTCTAATACTAGAGTATTGCTTCATTAAATATAATGATATGGTTCCAATATAAGAAGAAAAATGTTTCAATTTTCTGAGTAAACACAACAAGTCATTCTTGCATTCATTCATTCATATATTTATTCATTTTGGTTCATGAGTATACATTCTTTGGTATTATTGGTTTAATAAAGATATAAGCACTTGTTGTTTCAAAACACACTGACACCTATGGGTTGGAAAAGGTAATTACACCCATGACATAAAAATATTCTATCACATGAAGAACTTGATTAATAATGAATTACTATCTATTAGTGTTTTATTATTCTATATATAGATACTTTGATCAATCACATCTGATAAGAAGTCCTCGATAGAAAAATATACGGAAATAAGTATTTTTTTACATTGGAAATAAGTATTTTTTTTACAATCGCTGTTGAGGGTTTTTTTATTTTGGAGTGACGTTTTTATTGATACCATTTTGGCGCGGATACCATGTTTTGATCACCTCTTATTTCATTCTATTGCAATGTTGCGGCAACCAAAAAAAACATAATTATGGCGTTTCAATTTTTTTCTTGTTATGCCGTTTACCGATCAGATTATGTTATATTTTGATTGGTCAGACCTTTCTGAACACGTCAATTCCAAATTTGTGTATTTTTTTTTTAATGGAGCAAAAGGGATATTTTGTATTTTTTTTCTTATATTTTTATGATATATGACGTAACAGCATCATGCGTTGTGAAGGGGTTAATACTATAACTATTGGCCATATGGACCAGGTCCTTCTGCCCACTTGGATTTACCCTGCTCTCTATGAGAAAGCTAAATCCCAGTTGGCTAAATGACCATGTCCCTGTGAGTGTTCTAATACTAGACCTAGCAGGCTAAAGGACCAGGACCTTCTGCCAACTTGGAATTAGCCTGCTCTCTATGAGAAATCTGAATCATAGCTGTCTAAAGGACCAGGTCCCTGTGAGTGTTTTAATACTAGACCTAGCAGGCTAATGGACCAGGTCCTTCTGCCATCTTGGATTTAGCCTGCTCTCTATGAGAAATCTGAATCATAGCTGTCTAAAGGACCAGGTCCCTGTTAGTGTTTTAATACTAGACCTAGCAGGCTAATGTACCAGGTCCTTCTGCCAACTTGGATTTACTGTGCTCTCTGTGAGAAAGCTAAATCCCAGTCGGCTAAAGGACCAGGTCCCTGTGAGTGGTATAATACTAGACCTAGCAGGCTAAAGGACCAGGTCCCGGTGACTGCTTTAATACTAGACCTAGCAGGCTAAAAGACCTGGTTCTTCAGCCAACTTGGATTTAGCCTGCTCTCTATGAGAAAGCTAATCCTAGTTGTCTAAAGGACCAGGTCCCTGTGAGTGTTTTAATACTAGACCTAGCAGGCTAATAGACCAGGTCCTTCTGCCAATTTGGATTTAGTCTACTCTCTATGAGAAAGCTAAATCCCAGTTGTCTAAAGCAGAGGTCCCCAACCGCCGGTCCGCGGAACAGGACCGGGCCGTTGGGGTTTTTCAGCCGGTCCGCGGGGAGAGGGGGCCCCTCCAGCCTCCAGCAGGGCCGCCATCAGGGCATGACTGCCCTGACTCCAGTATGGGGCCCGGCCGGTAGGAGCCCCCTCGGAGCCCCCCTCTTGTGCGTCTCTCTCCTCATGGGGCCCCCGGCCGCATGCTAAGCGCCGGGTCCGGGACATCTTAGTGCTGCGCTGCTGCGGCAGCACCTTCATGATTCCCCTGACTTCCGGTCATGTGACGGCGCCGTCACATGGCCGGAAGTCAGGAGAACCTGGTGTCAGCGATTTGGACGAGCGCCAGGATTCTGCAGGGATCGCATGGGGGTAAGTATAACAAGTTTTATTTTTTTTTAAATACAATTAACTAGGAGTGGGGGGAATGGGAGATGCACATGGGGGGAGGGGAGAGATGAGAGATGCACATGGGGGAGGGGAGAGATGAGAGATCCACATGGGGGGAGGGGAGAGATGAGAGATCCACATGGGGGGGAGGGGAGAGATGAGAGATGCACATGGGGGAGGGGAGAGATGAGAGATCCACATGGGGGGGAGGGGAGAGATGAGAGATGCACATGGGGGAGGGGAGAGATGAGAGATCCACATGGGGGGAGGGGAGAGATGAGAGATGCACATGGGGGGAGGGGAGAGATGAGAGATGCACATGGGGGGAGGGGAGAGATGAGAGATGCACATGGGAGGGAGGGGAGAGATGAGAGATGCATGGGGGGGTGAGAGATGCACGGGGGGGTGAGAGATGCACGGGGGGGTGAGAGATGCACGGGGGGGATGAGAGATGCACGGGGGGTGGATGAGAGATGCACGGGGGGGTGAGAGATGCACGGGGGGATGAGAGATGCACGGGGGGGATGAGAGATGCACGGGGGGTGGATGAGAGATGCACGGGGGGGATGAGAGATGCACGGAGGGGATGAGAGATGCACGGGGGGTGGATGAGAGATGCACGGAGGGGGATGAGAGATGCACGGAGGGGGATGAGAGATGCACGGGGGTGAGCTGCACATGGGGGGGTGAGAGATGCACATGGGGGGGTTATGTTTACATAACTTTGTTGCCTTATGAAGGGCGGGGGGGGCCCCCAAAAATTTCTTGCACAGGGGCCCACTACAGTCTGTGTCCGCCCCTGGGATGAAGTAAATGCAGCTGAACAGCAGCTGTCAGGACAGCTGCCCTGTCCTGCTGCAGGGCGTGATGGGGCCTCAGTGATGCGGCTCCTGGCACAGCACATTATGTGGGGCTCCTGGCATAGCTCCTGGCGGGGACCTGGTCTACACTATATGATAAGTATGCACTAAACTCCAAATCCCTCCATTACCCCGCCCCCATATGATCAAAGCCCCGCCCACCCCACCCCCTCCTTGCTGGGCCATGGAAAAATTATCTTGCTTCAAGCCGGTCCCTGGTGCAAAAAAGGTTGGGGACCACTGGTCTAAAGGACCAGGTCCCTATAAGTGTTTTAATACTAGACCTAGTAGGCTAATGGACCAGGTCCTTCCTCCCTCTAGGTTTTAGCCTGCTTTATATAAGAAAGCTAAATCCCAGCAGTTGATTTCATGATGTCTTTATTTGAAGTAAATTGATTTTTTGAGTAAACATCCAAAGTTGTACATTCATTTTTAATACCATTTTATATTTTTAATGTATTTCGATTCAGCAAAATTTATTTTTTTGTGATGAATAAAACTAGCAATTTTACTATACAAATAATTACACTCAGTGCTGACTGTTCAGTTTGTCCAAAATTCAACTTTTTACGAATGTAGACCAGTGCTGGCCGGCAGCTCCACCGGTTTTAATAGTGGGCGGAGCTTTACTGGGAAAAGCGTAACGGAGCGCAACCGACAGTCATCAGAATTTACAACAGAAAAACAATGTGAATTACTCCAGAAATGTGCAGGGTTCCTGGAGTATAAGGATGTCTTCCGTGCAACAACTCTATTCTAGCTGACGCCCTACAGAAAACCAAGTAAATGAGCCGAAGCATAAATTAATATATGTGGAAAGTGTAAGAACATGTTCACACTATGGCCATTCCAGAGAGAAAACACAGGATAAAAATATTGTGTATATACCGTATTTAGTGACAAAACTGTATAATTGGTGGAGAAAAGCTGGACTTGATGGACCTAGGTCTTTTTTCCTCCTATGTAACTATGGAAATAAATAGTGTGCTATTACTAATTATTCATTTACTTACTATAGGCTCAACTTGTTTTTTTTTCTTGAGTTTTGTCTCAATACAGAGATGACTAGATTGGAGTTGCTGCACTGAGGCTCATGATTTCTGGGCACACAGAATAAGGACATCATCTGTACAGCAACTCCATTGCAGCTGTCTCACTACAGAGATGACTAGATCGGAGTTACTGCACTGAGGTTCATGATTTCTTCTCCGCCAGTACTGTCTATCATGGCTCATTCAGACATCCATACTCATCTCGGAATGCAATGCACATACTGGCCGCGGGTCTCGTGACCCAAGCATGAGGCTTCATATATTTCTATGAGGCTATCACGCTCTGGTTAGCAGAGCCTTGTCAAGTCCATGCATTGTGTTCTGCTATCAGACTGAGGTGCATGGACGTCTGAATGAGTCCTTATACAGTTTACACTAAGGCTTCCATACACACAAAGCTAAAGTCAGCAGGATCAGCCAACAATCTGACGTGTATTGGGGCTTCCCACGTCTCCCTTGATAATTGATGTCAGGGGAGAGAAAGATCTGGCATTCCAGTAATTGATCCTCTTGTTCTCTCTGGAGATAAGCTGCCACCAGTGGAGCTCGACACCTGCTCTCTAATAGAGAGCACAAAAACGTTTGGCTAAGAACTGCTGTATGATAGTCATGAGAGAGCTGTCATCCATAGGATTGTAGGGATTGGGTGTTTATGGGCCTTAAAGGGTTTGTGTAGTGAAAACAAGTTACCAACGATACAAGAGACAGATGATAACTTGCTGATCAGTGAGTGTCCAACTCACATTGCTTTGAAAAATGGAGAATTTTTATCCGTGTTACAGAATTAACCCCGAATCGACCCGAGCAACAAGCCCAATGTAAGTCTATGGGAAACTCGAGCATTTATCCGGCGGCTCCCCCCAGCGGTCTGCAGGAGGTGCAAAAATTGCCCTAATCAATGGGAACAGTGCTCAAATGACATGGGAACAGCATGGGGAAGACCCCTGGAAGCATCTCTGACTCCTAGATCACTGCTGTGAACAATATTGTCAGAGTATTTCGCCACTTTTACATGCTCACAATAAAACATACAAAAACAATACCAAAATGCATTTTCTTGGGAAAAATGTTAACGAACATCCTTTCCAGGGTAATGACTTGTATATAAGGTAAAATAAATAACCAAAAACAAAAATGCTCCTCCACACCTTGGGCTATGTTCACACGTAGCGTTTTTGCGCTTTTGCATTGCTTTCAATGGTCAAAAATACATTTACAGTTAAATGTCATTTTAGCATTTTACTACCTTATCTGGCCATGTGGTGTGTGACACATGATCAGACACATCCTGTTTTATTTATGAAGGAAGGACTCTGAAATTCACAAAGCCTATTTTTCTATGGCCATCAGGCGGCCATTCCTATTGTTAAAGGGCCAGCAGTCGGCCCTCACTATTGTTAGAGGGCCATCAGCTGGCTATGCTTTGATGTTCCCATTATTAAGGAGTGGGTCTCCTATATTGTTATAGGGTATACAGTGACTTCAAGGGCTGACAAAAATTAAGATGCACTCCAATACCCCTTTGAAAAGATATAAGAGAAGGGCCTCAGTAACAAAATGTTCCCATTATAAAGGAGCAGTTATACTATACAGTTAATGCGTATGCAGTGACTGCAACGACTACCTAAATTTTGGACGCATCCCAATACCCCTTTGAAGACACATAGAGGAGGGCCTCAGTAACAAAATATTCCCATTATAAAGGAGCGGTTCTGCTATACAGTTATTGTGTATGCAGTGACTACAACGGCTGTCTAAATTTTGGAAAACCCCCAATACCAATTTAGAGACATATAGAGGAGGGCCTTAGTAACAAAATATTCCCTTTATAAAGGATCGGTTCTGCTATACAGTTATTGCGTATGCAGTGACTACAACGGCTGTCTAAATTTTGGAAAAACCCCAATACCAATTTAGAGACATATAGAGGAGGGCCTCAGTAACAAAATGTTCCCATTATAAAGGAGCGGGTCTCCTATACTGGTATTGCGTATGCAGTGACTGCAAGGGCTGCCAAAAATTAGGATGCACTCCAATACTCCTTTGTAGAGACATAGAGGAGGGCCTCAGTAAAAAAAATGTTCCCATTATAAAGGAGTGGGTCTCCTGTACTGGTATTGTGTATGCAGTGACTGCAAGGGCTATGCAGTGACTGCAAGGGCTGCCAAAAATTTGGATGCATCTCAATACCCCTTTGAAGAGTCATAGAGGAGGGCCTCAGTAAAAAAAAATGTTTCCATTATTTGGAAGTGTGTCTCCTATACTTTTATTGCCTATGCAGTGAAACCCACCCTGACAAAACGCTAGCAGCAGGGCAGGCCAGGACCTCCAAGACGTAGAGAGCCAGTTCATGCCACATGTCCAGCTTGGATAATAATTACAAGGCACAGAGGAATCACGGAGGACGTTGGTACGGTCGGCAAGGTACTCCTTCAGCATCTTCGTAAAATTATCCCTCCTTGTGAGAGTACCCCACACATCAGGACCTGTGCGATGGGAGGGGCTGGGAAAATTCTCCCAGACCTTTGACAGTGTTCCCCTGCCTCTGCTGGATCATATTTGTGTCTCTCTCGCCTGTACTCCTTGGTTGTCCAACGAACTGTGACCTCTGCCCCCAGTGTTTTCAGATGGGAATTTTTTTAATAATTCTGCAACAAGGACCTTCTGGTACTGCACCATTTTAGTAGACCTGTCCACCACGGGTATGAGAGATAGAAAGTTCTCCTTGTATCGTGGGCCTAATAGTGTCACCAACCAGTAATGACTGTCACCCAAAATTTAGAGAATGCGAGGGTCACGCTAAAGGCAGTGTAACATAAACTCAGCCATGTGTGCCAGACTGCTAACAGGCAAGACTTCCATGTCCTCACTAAGAGGATGACTGACCATGCTCTCCTTCTCATCCTCCTCCCTTTCCGCAGGCCATCCAAGCTGAACAGACTGTATGGCAGTTGTGTGGGAAGTACCATCTATAGCGCAGGAAACTAGCTCCTGTTCTTCCTCCTCCTCTTTGTCACCCAATCCACATTGGGATGAGATGAGGCTGGGCTGTGTGGAATCACCCTGTATGGTTCTTTTCTCCATCTCATTGTGCTCCACCTGCAGTGCCTCCTCCTTTATTGTGAGCAGCGATCGTTTCAGAAGACAGAAAATCGGGAGGGTGATGCTAATTATGGAGTCATCACCGCTAACCATCTTCATGGAGTCCTCAAAGTTTTGGAGAACAGCACAGATGTCTGACTTCCATGCCCACTCCTGAGCTCTTATGTGAGGAGGCTGACATGAATACCGACGGGCGTTTTGAAGCTGGTACTCAACAACTGCCCTGTGCTGCTCACAAATCCTTCCCAACATATGCAACATTGAGTTCCAATGCGTGCAGACATTGCACACCAGTCGTTGAGCTGGAAGCTGCAAACGCTGCTGAAGCACGGCAAGGGCGGTGGAAGCTGTAGCTGACTTTCTAAAATGGGCACACACACAGCGTACTTTGACAAGCAGATCAGGCAGATCCGGGTAGATTTTGAGAAACCGCTGAAACACTAGGTTGAGCAACATGGGCCAGGCATGGTACATGTGCGAGCTTGCCTAGCTTCAGAGCCGCCTCCAGGTTCCAGCCATTGTCACACACGACCATGCCTAGCTGTAGGTTCAGCGGTGACAGCCACAGATCTGCCTGCTCTTTTAGAGCTGTCAACAACTCTTCAGCGGTGTGCGGTTTGTCACCTAAGCATATTAGCTTCAGCACAGCCTGCTGCCGCTTGGCCGAGGCAGTGCTTCCAGCTTCCGACTGAGGTGGCCATTTCAGAGATGGAGGCTGAAGAGGAGTAGGTGCAGGAGCTGTAAAATGTGGGGGCAACTCTGCTTGACCCAGGGCCTGCAATCCTCAGCGTCGGGAGGATGTGTTCCGTCCCAAGGTCCAGCTGGGTCCCGGCTTCCACTATATTAACCCAGTGTACTGTCAGCCAGATGTACCGTCGCCTCCCACAAGCATTTGTCCATGTGTCAGTGGTTAGGTGGACCTTCCCAGTAACTGCGTTGTTGAGGGCATGGCTAATGTTCTGAGACACGTGCTTGTGTAATGCTGAGACGGCATACCGGGAGAAACAGTGGCGGCTGGGGACTGAGTACCGAGGGACATCTGCCACCATCAGGTTGTGGAAAGCTTCCAACTCAACAAGCCTAACAGGCAAAAAGTCTAGTGCATGCAGTCGAGAAATGTGGCAATTTAGTATTGTGGCCTGTGGGTGTCTGCGTATTTGGGCTTGTGTTCCAAGGACTGGGGTAGGGACAACTGAACGCTGCGCTGGGACAAGGACGTGGTTGCTGATGGTAGTGGTTTCAAGTGTGCAATGACAGGTGCTGGGCGGGAGGCATCTTCGCATGCACCATGTACAGGGGATTGGCATGCACGCGGAACAAGCAGTGGTGTCAACCGCAGACACTGTTTCTGGACCTTGGCGTTCGGCTCACCTAGTCGGGTGCTTTGGTGCCGTGTGCCTGAGCATGCTACTTTAATCTCCACGCTACTAGAAAGTAGGAAACCAGTACCCACCAGACTTTATGGGAAAACCTGGAGGAAGTTCCTTTCATCGTTAGGTTCTGGGTTGGATGGAGGGGTACCACTGTCAGCCATCTTAGAATTTCTGCAGAAGGGGTTGGAAAAGGGCCTAGCTACAAGTACCTTGAAGGTCCAGACAGCAGCTTTAGGAGCCCTGTACAACTACTGGCTAGAAATAGGTGGATATCTAGGTTCATCACGGCATCGGCTAGATCTACGCCTATCCCCTCTCGGAACACGCCTCCTTGAGATCTAAACTTAGTCCTCACAGCTCTAACCAAGCCTCCTTTCGAACCCCTGGTGCACGCATCTCTGAGAATCCTATCCCTTAAAACATCACTTCTAGTAGCTCTCACGTCAGCGTGTAGTAGAGTCCGTGACATCAAGGCTTTATCTGCAGGCCCTGCATTCACACAAATCTTGGCGGATAGAGTTGTCCTTAAAACAGACCCAACCTACCTACCAAAAGTAGCATCACGTTTTCATAAGTCTCAGGAGGAGATCACCCTCCCTGTCTTTTGCCCAGATCCCAAAAACAAGGGAGAAAGGGACTTGCATACACTAGACATCAGAAGGTGCCTAATCCAGTACCTAACTGCCACGCAAGAGTGTAGGAAGGACAGGGCTCTCTTTGTGTGCTTTCAGGGTCCTCAAAAGGGGCGGAAAGCCTCTAAAGGCACATTGGCGAGATGGATAAGGGACGCCATCACTCCGTCATACTCCTCACGCGGGGAAGCCACCACGGAGAATATGAACGCTCACTCGACAAGAGCAGTGGCAGCCTCCTAGGGGGAAAGAGTGGGGGCTTCAATAGAACAGATATGTAGAGCTGCTACGTGGTCTAAT
The DNA here is from genome assembly GCF_046119375.1 of Phyllobates terribilis. Lineage (NCBI taxonomy): Eukaryota > Metazoa > Chordata > Amphibia > Anura > Dendrobatidae > Phyllobates > Phyllobates terribilis. The sequence goes on from NW_027362765.1 coordinate 43,509,561, forward strand.
CTCTCTACATTCTTTAATCATTATCGGCTGGACTTCGCCTCTTCTTCAGACCTTACTTTTACTAGAAGGTTTCTGGAAGCAGTGGTCCCCGCCCTGATAATACATTTCTCTGCAATTGTCTCTGTGGTGCGGTCATGGGGGAAGGAGAAAGACGTAGTTACTTACCGGTAACAGGATTTCTCAGAGCCCATGATGACACTTGTACATTCCTTCCCTTCACGCGTTGGTGTGCACACTTATTTTTTGTTATTTATACGTAGTCACATGGTGTTCCTGATAAGTGCCATAAAAATATTAAGAAAATATTAAGAATTTCTCTCTCCCCCTGAAACCCATGGTTCCCCCTCCTACCAATTGTCAGAATAGCAGAGCTGACAATCTACAGAGCTGTCTGTATGCAAATTAGCACACAGGAGAAGTGGCTAATAGGCAGATGCGAGCACAAATGGAGCTACTAACCCAATTAACATGCGAGTGTGTTTTCCAGTAGCACAGACTTGTGATGAATTTGCACATAGGTAAGAAAGATGTAGTCCATGGCTTCAAAAGAATTCAACAGAAATCTGCAGTCTGTCCGGCACAGACATGAAATATGGAATATCTCAAGTTCTATACCTCCGATAATAATGGGGCCCATATTTTTAGTGGCAGGTTCTGCCAAGGAACAATATGCATACTTTCCCGTAGCTGTATACCCCCCCGGAGAGCGGTAATGCAAAAGTACAAAATAACAGACCGCAGCTATGTCATGTGTGGTCTCTAAAGAAAGGTAAATTCATAATGGAAAATATGGTGTCACTTGCAAGCTTCTGCGATCAACTAGTGATAAGTTATCCCAGAAGTTAGAAATTCTAATAAAAATATGAAGGCTGGAGCCCAGCCCACGTAAGATCATCACAGGGGGTATGTAGGCAGGTCTCCCCCTTTGGCATAAAAGACCTAACCGAAGATGAGTCAGTACTCATGCCGGAAGTATATATTTCATATAGCACGGGTCACGTTCGATAACGGTCAAATCAAGTGGAGCACCTCTCCTCTAGCTGAACTGAATCATCTCTGTGATCTCTTAAGTTCTTCTTTAATCTCATTTATTTTGTGTAACTGTATATTCTGTACTGTAAATGTCCCCCTTTGTAAAACCTGTTGTATATTTTTCAGAAACACTGCCTCCCTTTTGGGTTAAATATAAAATTTAATAGTTCTGTTTCTTTTGTCCTGTAATCGTTCCTCCCCCGAAGCCATATACTCTACCAGAAAGCAGGCGTCCGACCAGGCCTGTATTATATTTCAAATTTGGTCGGTGGTGGCAGCGAATAATCGTAATTGGTCTATCGTGAAGCTGGCAGTCACCGTACGGGGGCGTATACACACATTCCATGCAATGGAATCCGGAGGCGTGTACGCCATATGCTCTCTGTTCACTTGCTATTAGCTACGTAGGGAGTAATCGGGATCATGTGTGCACGAATCCGTGTGAATCCCTGCTCAATCCTAACAATAAGCACCATAAAAATGTTGTATATTATGTTATTAACCTGGAGGTCCTCTCGTGCTCTGTAAACTACTGATGCGGGAGAGATGTACCGCCCTTTTTATCTGTAGGTTTCCTTTCCTTGATGGGCGGATCCCCTCTCTCCGTGGTGCCATCATGGGCTCTGAGAAATCCTGTTACCGATAATTAACTACGTCTTTTACACTTGCTGGACACAGAGGGGGCTGAATGCTACTCTCATCATTGTCCCTTGTTATAGCTGATCACAGCGCAAGCAGGGGACAATGATGAGGGCAGCGTCCAGCACCGGGCGCTTGGGAACAGCGCTAACTGTACCGTGGATTCCCAGGCGCCAGTATGTGTCACACGAAGGTTATCCATGTGTCATCACTGTGCACGTGTGCAAGACGTTTTACGGCCAGTGCTGCGAGAAAAAACGGACATGTCAGCGTGTTTTGTCTATTGACACACTGAGGAAACACACTGACACGTGCACAGACAGATTCATTAAAATGGGTCTACATGTGTCAGTGTCTCCAATACATGTGGAAACGGACACCACAAGTACTGGAAACAGATGTCAAACGCGCCTTAAGAAGTAGGACCATTGCTATGTGGTTATGGACGTCTGAAACGTGCCTTAAGAAGTAGGAACATTGCTATGTGGCTGCCAGAAAAAAACAGCATGGCTTGAGAGCCATAAAGGGTGGTAATGGAGGTCAGACTGAGAACGTGCACTGCTGCTCAATTCAACAAGAGATAAAAGTTCTGCATTGTGCGGATAGGATGAGCGATGAGGGGTTATCCGGTGAAAACAAGTTCTCTCTACTCATGCTTGATAGCATTGTTATAAGATACTATTGATCAGATGAACCAGTATTATGCATATCTATCTATCCATGTACTCTAAGATTTCAGTCACTGCAAATTAGGTCCTCCTCCTTGGCTAAAAATACTCACAATTTGTAAGAGGCGCACTTTTACCACTCTGTAAAATATGTAATGTGACCTCTGCCAGATTCTGTCCTATGGAGCAGCAGCAGCAGTCAGACCCTCAGCGAGAAGCAACTTTACGAAAATGCCTCTTTATAAACAAAAAAAATCTGTCAAAAACTGTTTTGCCCCATATAAGACCTGGACACCTAATCAGACTGTATGGGCCACATGGAAAGCCAAGTTACATAAGGGCGCTCATAGCAATGACAACCGCATGGGTCTCCTCCAGACCCGGGTTGTCATGCCAACCCACCGGCGAACTGTGGTCATGTGACACGGGTGCCCAAAGACGGCGTTAGTGACGCGCTTCTGACTCGCCCCCTGGGCCGTGGGGCACGCGGATCCGGGCGATAGGGGAACGACGGGGGTAGTAGTTGTGGCGGCCCGGTCCTGCGGCTCAGGGTGGTCAGGCCAATGGTAGTCTGCTACGTGCTTCAGATAATGTCCGACTACGCCACCCGTGGATTGCGGTTATTAGGAACCGCCGCTGCAAGGCAGTCCGCTGGGGCTGATGATGGGTGCAGCTGAGGTGATGTGACTCCCCACGGGAAGAGTGCAGCCCCAGGGCAGTGTAGTGGATGGTGGGAGTGATGGTAGTGCGAGTCCCGGTGCTGATAGTGCTGGAGGAGCGAAGGAGCACACGGACAACAAGTTACAGTCCAGGGTCTTTACTCACAGTTCGTTTGTTCCGGGTCACTTCCGTCGGCAGTGACCGCCCGAGCCGTGCTGCGTCCACCAGGTGAGGGGCTCGGTCAACTCCCAGGCAGTTCAGGAGCATGGCACAGGACCCCCTTTTATCCTTTCTCTGGCCTGCCTCACCAGTGACCCACTTTTGTCCAGCTGCCGCGGACCTGTGCGGTTAAACGTGGGCCCCGTCCTCCGCTGTCCTATATGGTGCCTTCCTAGCAGGTTTGATGAGGTGTCGCACCAATAGATGATCACGACGACCGGTCTTTGGCTGAGGGTTGTTTCTCCTCCACCAACTTGGGATCCGGTACCCTTAATCTGCCTGACCCTGCACCCTGGATTCTCGTGGGTTCTTAGGGTCCCTTCCACCTTCTTGTTCCTGAGCCCTTCTGTTTCTCTGCCTCTCCTTCTTTGCAGTTCCTTTATGTTTCTGTTCCTTTCTCTTGGAGCTGAGATGAGCCAGAATCTCAGCTCCCCTTCACCTCCTCCTCGGCCTCTTCTCCAGGCCCACTTCTCCTTCTCCTCTCAGGCCCCGGCCTCTTCCCTAGGCCTGCCTCTGGAGCAGCACTCAGCCTGAGCTGCTGCTCCCTGTCTTCTCCTCTCCACAGAACGAACCTAGATCTAAGATGGTGCCCACCTTTTATACCTCCCTCTAGCCATGAGCCCAGGTGACCAGCAACCAATGGGCTCCTACCTACGCTCAAGAACCGCCCCCTATCTGCCCCTACAGCACTGGGTGTTCCACCCCTCCCTCCCCACTCCAGCAGGGACATGGTCGGTCGTGCCTGCACTTATGTCTAGTGGGAGCACCGTTGAGCTGTCCCTCGGAAATGGGGTGTGTGTGCTGTATGCAGCTAACTGAGCCCTGGTCCATACTCCATCCTTACACGGGAGTGGAATATCACACCTCTGGACTGAGGTGCAATACCCCTGTAGCGGCCGAACCCTCGGGGCGCTACACTTCCTGTAAGCGCGAGTTAAATACCGCTGTCAGAGGTTGACAGCGGCATTTAACATGTTAAGAGCTGCGGGTGGATCACGATTCCACCAGCGGCTGTTAGGGACACATGATGGCTGTACAGATCAGCTATCAAGTCCCCTGAAAGGTGCGCCCGGCACATGCTGGAAAGGGGTTAAAGGTTGCTGCCGAATACAAACCAAATTGTCGGTGAGATCTGAAGGATTTAGTGCGGGTCTACATGTGACGACTTTGCTGCAGATCGTTTCCACACCAAATCGCAATGTGTGAACTAGTCCAGATCCACCTGCAGTTTCTCTTCACTAATATCACACCATGATTTATAATTATAGAAATGAAAATTCAGCCCATAGTTCTCAAACTGTTTTATTAAAACAATTATTTATATAACAAAAAGGAGACATATAATATATTTATACATACAAATGTAGAACAATCAACTTTACCAGGCAATAAGTAGAATTAAGCCTCGCTGGACATTAGGGCCAAGAAAAACAGAAACCTTTTGTACCCGAGTCCATGGCGCTTTAGTTGTAAAAATTGTTGAAAAATGTTTATTTCTGCATTCACCATAAAATTCCTTTCTGGTTGAAAAGGGGGCGAGAACAAAAGGGGGGTTGACGGGGAGGGGGGAGCACTAAAGGGGGTCCGACAGCCACGGGGAGAACACCTTCCTTCCCCCACGAAGACCCCCAGCCCCACGCAAGTAACAACACCCCTCCTTCCCCACACAGACCCCCAGCCTCATGCAAGTAACAGCACCCCCTCCTTCCCCACGCAGAACCCCAGCATGCAGCCCCATGCAAGTAACAGCACCCCATCCTTCCCGACGCAGACCCCCCCAAAGCATGCAGCCCCATGCAAGTAACTGGACCCCCTCCTTCCCCACAGACCCCCAGCATGCAGCCCTATGCAAGTAACCATCCCCTTTGCTTCCCCACGCAGACCCCCAAGCAAGTAACTGGACTCCCTCCTTCCCCACGCAGACCCCCAGCATGCAGCCCCATGCAAGTAACAGGGCCCCCTCCTTCCCCACGCAGACCCCCAACACGCAGCCATATGCAAGTAACTGGACCCCTCCTTCCCAACTCAGACCCCCAGCCCCATTCAACAGCACCCCATCCTTCCCCATATAGACCCCCAGCCTCATGCAAGCAACAGCCCCCGCTCCTTCCCCACGCAGACCCCCAGCATGCAGTCCTATGCAAATAACTGGACCTCCTCTTTCCCCATGAAGACTCCCAGCACGCAGCCCCATGCAAGTAAAAGGACCCCCTCCTTCCCCAAGCAGACCCCCAGCACGCAGCCTCATGCAAGTAACTGGACCCCCTCCTTCCCCATGTAGAACCCCGGCCTCATGGAAGTAACAATACCCCCTCCTTCCCAACGCAGACCCATGCAAGTAACTGGACCCCCTCCTTCCCCACGCAGACCCTCAGCATGCAGCCCCATGTAAGTAACAGCACCCCCTCCTTCCCCACGCAGACCCCCAGCACGCAGCCTCATGCAAGTAACAGTGCCCACCCCTTCCCCACGCAGACTCGTACAAGTAACAGTGCCCCCTCCTTTCCCGCAAAGACCCCCAGCATGTAGTCCTTTACAAGTAACTGGACCCCCTTCTTCCCCACGAAGACCCCCAGCCTCATGCAAGTAACAGGACCCCCTCCTTCCACACGATGCCCCCCAGCCCCATGCAAGTAACAGGGCCCCCCCATGCAAACATATGCAAGTAACAGGGCCCCCTTTTTCCCCACGAAGACCCCCAGCACGCAGCCTCATGCAAGTAACAGTGCCCCCTTCTTCCCCATGAAGCCCCATGCAAGTAACAGGACCCCCTTTTTCCCCACAAAGACCCCCAGCAAACAGCCCCATGCACCTTCCCCACGCAGACCCCCAGCACGCAGTTCCATGCAAGTAACTGGACCCACACCTTCAAAAAAAAACAACCCTGTGCAGCCCCCATACAATAACACCCACTTATCTGCGCCCCCAAATCCCATTCGTGTCATCACCACAGCCTCAGCAGCAGAGCGCGCCTTCCAGTATCAGGTTTGCAATGGAACAGAAGGCCCCGCCCCTTCCGGTGACATCAACACATTGCATGGTCACATGGGCATGACGTCAGCAAAGGTCCTTTAGTCACTTGGATTTCTCCTCTGCCATATATGTGGTGGCGGCTCTGCAGGTGGAGGTATGTAAAACCAAGCAATGTGAACTGAAGTCTAAGATGGTACACATGCAAGAAATAGGAGCATGTTCACACTAGCAAAAAGATGCAAAACCTACAAAAGACAAAAAATATATCACATACCCTACCATCATTATATATAAATGTAAAGCAAAGTTGCATATAAAATATAGGGTACTTAGTGAACTATTTTTGATCAAAAAAAGTTATACAAGCCGTCCCACCAGCGACAAGGTGGCCCTAATTGAGACGGTCCTACACTGTCTATATTAAAAATCTTACTGTATATCAAAGTTGAAGTAATGCATATAAAAGGGTAGACAAATAGAGCCGGGTCCCAATATCAGACCACCCAAACCCATGGTAAGCTACATATATACTGACCAGCTCAACAAGGGGGATGCCACACCCCTAATTTGCACAGAATGCAAACAAGACAAAAAAACAAGCAATGTGAACTGAGGTCTAAGATGGTACACATGCAAGAAATAAGAGCATGTTCACACTAGCAAAAAGATACAAAACCTACAAAAGACAAAAAATATATCACATACCCTACCATCATTATATATAAATGTAAAGCAAAGTTGCATATGAAATATAGGGTACTTAGTGAACTATTTTTGATCAAAAAATGTAGGTATGTGGAGAACCCCCAACACTGGGCGCAGGGGGGCATTAACCCCTCCATTGCCAAGATGCTTTCGGGGGATTTGTGCTGCTATATTCCAGGAGACATCTCTTCCTTCCGTGACAATGTGGCCCTGTGACCGGGAGAGATGAGAATGAGACCGGAACTCTCCCTCATACCGCAGTAATGAGCCGCAGGCGGCGCTCACACCTATCAGACAATTAGCTTTACTTGAACCTGACTGTATTTTACAGGTAAAATAAAAATCTGATTTTTTTTTTCTTCCTATAAAATAAAAAAAGGAAAAACTAATAAAACAATTTTTTAACTCACTTTTTTTTTTAAATCACAAATCAGCAAATAACATGTTTGATGTTTCTGTAATTGTAACTTCCTGTACAATACAGTGAACAGATTATTTATGGCATCAAACTTAGCGTAATTGATTTTCTCTTTCAACATTAACCCCTAAGTAACCGAGTCACTTTGTACGCTAAAGACCAAGCCCATTTTTCAAATCTGACCAGTGTCCCGTTATGTGGTAATAACTCTAGAACGCTGTTACCAATCCTGACTCGGCTGTCAGCTAGGTTCAGCACCCCCCGACGGCTGTCAGCTAGTTTCAGCACCCTCGACTGCTGTCAGCTAGTTTCAGCACCCGCGACGGCTGTCAGCTAGTTTCAGCACCCCTCAACGGCTGTCAGCTTGTTTCAGCACCACGCGACGGCTGTCAGCTAGTTTCAGCACCCCTCGACGGCTGTCAGTTAGTTTCAGCACCCCTCGACGGCTGTCAGCTAGTTTCAGCACCCCTCGACGGCTATCAGCTAGTTTCAGCATCCCCCGACGGCTGTCAGCTAGTTTCAGCACCCCGCGACGGCTGTCAGCTAGTTTCAGCACCCTGCGATGGCTATCAGCTAGTTTCAGCACCCCGCGACGGCTGTCAGCTAGTTTTAGCACCCCGCGACGGCTGTCGGCTAGTTTCAGCACCTGCGACGGCTGTCAGCTAGTTTCAGCACTTCTCGACGGCTGTCAGCTAGTTTCAGCACCCCCCCGACGGCTGTCAGCTAGTTTCATCACCCCCCACGGCTGTCAGCTAGTTTCAGCACCCCGCGACGGCTGTCAGCTAGTTTCAGCACCCCGCGACGGCTGTCAGCTAGTTTCAGCCCCCCGCGACAGCTGTCAGCTAGTTTCAGCACCCCGCGACGACTGTCAGCTAGTTTCAGCACCCCGCGACGGCTATCAGCTAGTTTCAGCACCCCGCGACGGCTGTCAGCTAGTTTTAGCACCCCGCGACGGCTGTCAGCTAGTTTCAGCACCCGCGACTGCTGTCAGCTAGTTTCAGCACCCGCGACGGCTGTCAGCTAGTTTTAGCACCCCGCGACGGCTGTCAGCTAGTTTCAGCACCCCGCGACGGCTGTCAGCTAGTTTTAGCACCCCGCGACGGCTGTCAGCTAGTTTCAGCACCCGCGACTGCTGTCAGCTAGTTTCAGCACCCGCGACGGCTGTCAGCTAGTTTTAGCACCCCGCGACGGCTGTCAGCTAGTTTCAGCACCCGCGACTGCTGTCAGCTAGTTTCAGCACCCGCGACGGCTGTCAGCTAGTTTTAGCACCCCGCGACGGCTGTCAGCTAGTTTCAGCACCCCGCGACGGCTGTCAGCTAGTTTTAGCACCCCACGACGGCTGTCAGCTAGTTTCAGCACCCTCGACTGCTGTCAGCTAGTTTCAGCACCCGCGACGGCTGTCAGCTAGTTTTAGCACCCCGCGACGGCTGTCAGCTAGTTTCAGCACCCGCGACTGCTGTCAGCTAGTTTCAGCACCCGCGACGGCTGTCAGCTAGTTTCAGCACCCCGCGACGGCTGTCAGCTAGTTTCAGCACCCCGCGACGGCTGTCAGCTAGTTTCAGCACCCCGCGACGGCTGTCAGCTAGTTTCAGCACCCCGTTACGGCTGTCAGCTAGTTTCAGCACCCCCCGACGGCTGTCAGCTAGTTTCAGCACCCCCCACGGCTGTCAGCTAGTTTCAGCACCCCGCGACGGCTGTCAGCTAGTTTTAGCACCCCGCGACGGCTGTCAGCTAGTTTCAGCACCCGCGACTGCTGTCAGCTAGTTTCAGCACCCGCGACGGCTGTCAGCTAGTTTCAGCAGCCCTCGACGGCTGTCAGCTAGTTTCAGCACCCCGCGGCGGCTATCAGCTAGTTTCAGCACCCCCCGACGGCTGTCAGCTAGTTTCAGCACCCCCCCGACGGCTGTCAGCTAGTTTCATCACCCCCCACGGCTGTCAGCTAGTTTCAGCACCCCGCGACGGCTGTCAGCTAGTTTCAGCACCCCGCGACGGCTGTCAGCTAGTTTCAGCACCCGCGACGGCTGTCAGCTAGTTTCAGCACCCGTGACGGCTGTCAGCTAGTTTCAGCACCCGCGACGGCTGTCAGCTAGTTTCAGCACCCCCCGACGGCTGTCAGCTAGTTTCAGCACCCCGCGGCGGCTATCAGCTAGTTTCAGCACCCCCCGACGGCTGTCAGCTAGTTTCAGCACCCCCCCGACGGCTGTCAGCTAGTTTCATCACCCCCCACGGCTGTCAGCTAGTTTCAGCACCCCGCGACGGCTGTCAGCTAGTTTCAGCACCCCGTGACGGCTGTCAGCTAGTTTCAGCACCCGCGACGGCTGTCAGCTAGTTTCAGCACCCACGACGGCTGTCAGCTAGTTTCAGCACCCGCGACGGCTGTCAGCTAGTTTCAGCACCCCCCGACGGCTGTCAGCTAGTTTCACCACCCCGCGACGGCTGTCAGCTAGTTTCAGCACCCCGCGACGGCTGTCAGCTAGTTTCAGCACCCCGCGATGGCTATCAGCTACTTTCAGCACCCCGCGACGGCTGTCAGCTAGTTTCAGCACCCGCGACGGCTGTCAGCTAGTTTCAGCACCCCTCGACGGCTGTCAGCTAGTTTCAGCACCCCTCGACGGCTGTCAGCTAGTTTCAGCACCCCGCGACGGCTGTCAGCTAGTTTCAGCACCCCTCGACGGCTGTCAGCTAGTTTCAGCACTCCTCGACGGCTGTCAGCTAGTTTCAGCACCCCCCGACGGCTGTCAGCTAGTTTCAGCACCCCCCGACGGCTGTCAGCTAGTTTCAGCACCCCCCCGACGGCTGTCAGCTAGTTTCAGCACCCCCCACGGCTGTCAGCTAGTTTCAGCACCCCTCGACGGCTGTCAGCTAGTTTCAGCACCCCTCGACGGCTGTCAGCTAGTTTCAGCACCCCTCGACGGCTGTCAGCTAGTTTCACCACTCCGCGACGGCTGTCAGCTAGTTTCAGCACCCCGCGACGGCTGTCAGCTAGTTTCAGCACCCCGCGACGGCTGTCAGCTAGTTTCAGCACTCCTCGACGGCTGTCAGCTAGTTTCAGCACCCCCCGACGGCTGTCAGCTAGTTTCAGCACCCCCCCCCGACGGCTGTCAGCTAGTTTCAGCACCCCCCACGGCTGTCAGCTAGTTTCAGCACCCCGCGACGGCTGTCAGCTAGTTTCAGCACCCCGCGACGGCTGTCAGCTAGTTTCAGCACCCCGCGACGGCTGTCAGCTAGTTTCAGCACCCCGTTACGGCTGTCAGCTAGTTTCAGCACCCCGCGACGGCTGTCAGCTAGTTTCAGAACCTCGCGACGGCTGTCAGCTAGTTTCAGCACCTCGCGATGGTTTTCTGCTAGTTTCAGCACCTCCCGACGATCACATTCTATGATTGATTAGTCAGAATGGCTAGCCAATCACAGTGATCAGAAAGCAGGGACCACTGTAATTGGACCCCGCACCAGTAGCCACTCCGGTCAGCCTTCAGTGTTTGCTGCCAGCACGGAACTGTCACTGTGTTATTGCACACAGTGACAGTTAAAGTCCATGATGGATGTAGTACGTCATAATGCGGGGACTAATACCCACATATGATGCACTATGCCCGTCATTCGCCATTAAGGGGTTAAACCATTCGATTTGATATTTGGTGCAGATCTGAAGCCATGTTTTTAAGCGTTTATAGTGCAGAATAGCTTTTACACTGTGTTCCAAATTATTATGCAAATAATATTTTCTCAGATTTTCCCAAATTACCTATATGAATTGCAGTCATTGTAATTTGCATGATAATGCCCCGTCTCATGCTGTACATAACACATCTGCATCTCTGACTGCTATGGGCATAAAAGGGGACAAACTTATGGTGTGGCACCCATGCTCCCCTGACCTCAACCCCATTGAGAACCTCTGGAGCATCATCAAAAGGAGTGTCTATGATGGCGGGAGGCAGTTCACATCTAAGCAACTGCTCTGGGAGGGTATTCTGTCCTCATGCAAAACAGTTGAAGCAGAAACCATCCAAAACCTGACAAATTCAATGGACGAGAGAGTTCAGAAGCTCCTTTCGAACAAGGGGTCCTATGTGCAAATGTAACATCACCTAGAATAAAGTTTTGAGTTGAAAACTGTATGATTTCAGTTTGTAATAACCTGCTAATGCTTATAATTTAAAAAATGACCATTTTTTTGTTCTTTATTAAAATGAAAAGGTTGAAAACTCTGCTGTGCATAATAATTTGGAACATGCATTTTGAGTGCAGTTTGAGGTTTTTATTTTTTTAAAAATATACTGTTATCATAGGCAGTTTGTACAAAAACCTTTCAATTGTACTCTAATAGTTATTTGACTGGAAAATTACAATGACTACAATTCATATAGGTAATTTGGGAAAATCTGAGAAAATATTATTTGCATAATAATTTGGAACACAGTGTATTCTGTCCTTAAAGATGCATCTTTGCTTGCCTGCAGCAATATGGTGCCGTGCACGCGCAGTGGCATCTCTTGGCAACCGAGAAATGATACTGCGCGGGTGGTGGTGCCATATTGCTGCAGGCAAATTTCTTTTTCCTCCAGCAAAATGGCACCTGCGCATGTGCAGTAGCATCTATCGCTTGAAATATGAATACATAATCAGAGCACCACATTAATCCGCCAAAGGCTGCCCCTTATGTCAGAAATGAAAATAAAGATTATAACAGAACCACTGGACAGATTTCCTCAACAAAGGTATCATATTAATCAGTTTAATGGCGCCCACCTGACAGTGTATGTGGTTTGCTAAGCACAATCCTGCTGACAGGTGCACCTTAAGTATCAATGCACAGTTGACCTGCATGTTTAGGCTCACAGAGGGCCGAGTTTTCATGAAATCACATCCACTTTTTCAGCACTTTTTCTTCTGCACAAAAAAACGCAGCAGAAAAATATGCCACATTTCTGCTGTGTGTGAACACAGCCTTGTTTGGCAAAATGGCACTACTACAGCTCATGTCACAAAAAAGCCAAGACCTCATGTATCGAAGCTTGTGTAAAAATTAAAACGTTATGGCTGCTACAACTATGAGTGAATGAACAAGAAAAAATCCATAGGTCTCAACCCCTCTGGATACAGCGGAGAGTCCTGGATTTGGGTCTACTCCCTGCAGTCTCAGACATCTGATGAATGTCCCTCACTGCCACCATCCCTCCTCTGGCAACTCCTCATCCCAGGGTAGTAAGAAATGGTACAGGGGTGTGGTGAGTGGTGTGGATAAGGACTTTGCCAATATTTTCCTGTGACGCACAACGAGCACTCTGTAGTTTGTACTTCTTTCTGTTCTATGAAAGTCTGGAGCTTTGCTTACTGCCAATATGACAAAAATTATCTTAAGGCTTTGGATCTCCGATGTTCCATTAACAATACTTGAGATGATAGAAGATTTACAACATCCGGCCTAAACAGTTACTAGATTGTACTGGTTCTATTTATAATCCGGCCATAAGACCGGTCATTTCTAAGCCTCTGTCTGAGCAGGAGACTAATCTATTGCGAGACGAATTACACTATAGGCCCTATCTGTCCATGTCATAAATGTAGTAATGCAGGTATTATATTCTGGTGTCTGCAGGATGAGGAGGAAAGGATAGGAAAATAGAGATACAGATTAGTGTGAGGTCTAAAATAAGTAGGTTTAAGTAGTATATAGCAAAGAAAAAAATTCAAAATGCTATAGAATAATGAAAATAGTAATAATTGCATTAATCGTCTCCTGCTGCACTCACTCCACTCCAAGAAGGGCCCAGCAGCCAGTGATTGTAAGAATGGAGAAGCCGTCTCAGTAAGCCATTCATGCCATGTTCATATCTTTAAGAGAAAAGGGAGAATATCTACATTATACAACCCCTGTCAAAAATTATGGAATCACCGGGCTCGGAGGATGTTCATTCAGTTGTTTAATGTTGTTGAAAAAAAGCAGATCACAGACATGGCACAAAACTAAAGTCATTTCAAATGGCAACTTTAGGGCTTTAAGAAACACTAAAAGAAATTAAGATAGAAAATGTGGTACTCAGTAAGGGTAATTTTTTTCAGACCAAGCAGAGGGAAAAAATTGTAGAATCACTCAATTCTGAGGAAAAAATTATGGAATCATGAAAAACAAACATACAAAAGAACACTCCAATACATCACTAGTATTTTGTTGCACCACCTCTGGCTTTAATAACAGCTTGCAGTCTCTGAGGCATGGACTTAATGAGTGACAAACAGTACTCTTCATCAATCTGGCTCCAACTTTTTCTGATTGCTGTTGCCAGATCAGCTTTGCAGGTTGGAGCCTTGTCATGGACCATTTTCTTCAACTTCCACCAAAGATTTTCAGTTGGATTGAGATCCGGACTATTTGCAGGCCATGACATTGACCTTATGTGTCTTCTTTCAAGGAATGTCTTCACAGTTTTTGCTCTATGGCAGGATGCATTATCATCTTGAAAAATGATGTCATCATCCCCAAACATCCTTTCAATTGATGGGATAAGAAAACTGTCCAAAATATCAATGTAAACTAGGGCATTTATTGAAGATGTAATGACAGCTATCTCCCCAGTGCCTTTACCTGACATGCAGCCCCATATCATCAATGACTGTGGAAATTTGCATCTTCTCGTCATGCAGTCATCTTTATAAATCTCATTGGAACTGCACCAAACAAAAGTTCCATCATCATCGCCTTGCCCAATGCAGATTCGCGATTCATCACTGAATATGACTTTAATCCAGTCATCCACAGTACACAATTGCTTTTCCTTAGCCCATTGTAACCTTGTTTTTTTCTGTTTAGGTGTTAATGATGGCTTATGTTTAGCTTTTCTGTATGTAAATCCTGTCACGGTCTCCACACTTTCCTTGTCTGCTAGGTTACTATTGTGTGGAGGCTGTCAGTCTGTTTTGGGTTTGCTGGGTTGTTTCTGCAATCATCTGTGTTCACTTCCCTTGATTAGTCTTCTACTTAAGCATGCTAGCTCCTTCACCCAGTGTCAATTGTACACTTGGTATTACCTGTGTAGGACTGATCTCTCTGTGCTCTGTGCCTGACCCAGCCTGACTATTTTCCCTTACCTGGATTTTGACCATTTGCTTGTTAACTGACTACTCTTTTGTCTGCTCCCTTTGTACTGCGCCATCTTCCTGGACTTGACTTTGGATTGTTTGACCTCCCTATTTTTATCTAGTAAGTAGCTCTAATATTATATTTCTTTCAGTAATATTAGTCTTTTCTCTCCTCTTCTGAGACTGTTATTTCTGTAGTGACTCGCGTCACAAATCCCATTTCCTTTAGGTGGTTTCTTACCGTTCGGTCACAGACATTGACTCCAGTTTCCTCCCATTCGTTCCTCATTTGTTTTGTTGAGCATTTCCTGTTTTGGAGACATATTGCTTTAAGTTTCCGGTCTTGACGCTTTGATGTCTTCCTTGGTCTACCAGTATGTTTGCCTTTAACAACCTTCCCATGTTGTTTGTATTTGGTCCAGATTTTAGACACAGCTGACTGTGAGCAACCAACATCTTTTGCAACATTGCATGATGATTTACCTTCTTTTAAGAGTTTGATAATCCTCTCCTTTGTTTCAAATGACATCTCTCGTGTTGGAGCCATGATTCATGTCAGTCCACTTGGTGCAACAGCTCTTCAAGGTGTGATCACTTCTTTTTAGATGCAGACTAATGAGCAGATCTAATTTGATGCAGGTGTTAGTTTTGGAAATGAAAATTTACAGGGTGATTCCATAATTTTTTCCTCAGAATTGAGTGATTCCATAATTTTTTCCCTCTGCTTGGTCTGAAAAAAATTACCCTTACTGAGTACCACATTTTTAATCTTGATTTCTTTTAGTGTTTCTTAAAGCCCTAAAGTTGCCATTTGAAATGACTTTAGTTTTGTGCCATGTCTGTGATCTGCTTTTTTTCAACAACATTAAATAACTGAATGAACATCCTCTGAGCCCGGTGATTCCATAATTTTTGCCAGGGGTTGTACATCTCACCAAAAGTTTCTCATTATCACCAGTAATTGTATTATTACATGGGATTCTTCATGATGTTACATCATCATCTTTTTCCCATTCAGGTCCCTACAATATTAGATCCTCTCAGTGGAGACCTCTGTATAAGAGAATTTTCCCAATTGACCTGTCAAGGATGGATAGAGACAAGATGGCGGAGAGGATATTACACCTCACCCTAGAGATCCTCCTTCGGCTTACTGGAGAGGTGAGAGATTCTGATGACGTCACATTACATCATTCTTATCTATGGGAAAAAACAGATGGACAGAACTGGAGAGGTGAGGACTCTGAAAATGTCTGTAGTGAGATTCATTAATGTGTCTCTCCATAACCAGGATTACACAGTAGTGAAGAAGACCTCTGGTGAGCGCTGTCAGGCCTCTGTGTCTGAGGGATATGGAAGACCCCTGAGCCCAATCATGGTGCCTCCACCTCACCCCCTGATACATGAGGACATCAATGACCAGAAGATCCTAGAACTCACCTACAAGATGATTGAGCTGCTTACTGGAGAGGTGACACTGCTGGGAATGCTGGGACATTATACAGTAACGCTATGAAGGGATCGGAGGATGACAGCATCATTTTATATGTTAGTTTCCTATAAGGTGTCAGGATGTTGCCGTCTATTTTGCCATGGAGGAGTGGGAGTATTTAGAAGGACACAAAGATCTGTACAAGGACGTCATGATGGAGGTTCCCCAGCCTCTTACATCACCAGGTAATAGACAGGACTAAATACACACGGCCTATAATTATCAGTGTCTAAAAAAATGAATTCAGTCCCTTTATATGTTTCCTACAGTTTTATCCAGTAAGAGGACAACACCAGAGAGATGTCCCCGTCCTCTCCTTCCCCAGGACTGTAAACAAGAAGATCCCAATGTTCCTCAGGATCACCAGGTAGAGAGAGAAGGTGTCATGAGATCTCCCCTTTGATGTGTAGACGGCTGTGAAGGTCTTGTGCTCAGTCTTGTTTTATCCACCAGTATTATATGTTTTATACTTATGTAATGAGAACGATGGAGATGGCAGGATTAGAGTTGATCATATATGTGACTTCTCTATCTGTCTGTGACTTTTACAGTATTTTTTTCAGGGTAAAGATCTGACCCATATTAATACTACAGAGACTTATGTGAGGGGTGATGAGCAGTGTAAAGAGGCGATTCTTACAGATAACCGTCCAGGTGAGTAGTAACCACTAAATGCAGAGAAATCACAGGTTCTTCTTCCTGTAAAATTATATGTTGCCTAGTGAAGACCCAGGGTCTTCCGTAGGCGTAACGCTACTCAGACAACGCAGGGTGAGGGTAAAACGGCGTGGCAATACTTTATTGAACCACAAAGCGGACAATAAACACACTGAACAGTCCCAGCAAATGCCCAAGATGGTACAACATTACACAGTCTCACCCTTCTGCTCCGCCCGCTTGGGATAGAACAGCCGCGACTTTGGAGACTTCCAGGGCTGACTACCTCAACCAGTGGCCCCGACAAAGAGAAGGTAGCTTCAAGCTTAGGAAGCTAGCAGTCCATCGAGGTACAGGACCAGGAGACCCGAGGGTCCAAATCTGGCCTCTCCGAGAGTTTCCATGGGGCCAGTCGACCGGTGGGTCCCTCCTGGCAACTCAAAATGTCTCCATAAGTTCTAGACGACCGGTGGGTCCCTCCTAGCAACCCCAAAACAACATATCCATGGGGCCAGGTGACTTCTTTGTCCTCTCCTGGACTCCTCAAAATGTATCCATGTCTCTCTGATGGTTAATGGAGCAGATCCGAATCTTTCCAGTCAGGGCCGCTACCCTTAGACTAGAATCATGTAGAATACAAATCTGTGTCTCTTTAGATGCCATGCCATCCATCTACTTTCCTGAAGGATGTCTCCCATCCTCCTTCCAACATCCTTCTGACTCTGTCTCAAATCTCATTCTGTCTCCAGCACTACAGACATCCCTGTTTAGATTTACATCTGTGTGAGGTCATCAGGCACAACTAAGAGGTAAAGGTGCAGGGCTCGAGTATCCACAGCTCATTCCCCAAGATTGACTAGCAAACACCCTACAATGGTATTTAACATATCTAGCAGATATTCATTGTTCTTGCTAATCTATTTACATAGTTTGTATCACAGGGACTCTAGTAACTACACATCATTGTTTCAGAATCAAAGAGCAGATAACATTCAGGGTTATATAAATAATAGTCTGTTATTCAACTAAAGAAGAACGGAGATTAAAGAGTCAACATAAAAATAAAGGTGTTCTGCTCTTGCCATCAGAAAGTATGTCTAGCATAATTCAGATTTTACTCTGTATCGTCACATGCCTTTTTTAGGGTTTGTTCACTCAGAGCTTTTTGATGTGCTTTTTTACTGACTGAAATATTTAGTGCTTCAACAAAAAAACTCACTATTTAACAATTTTTTTTTTATTAACTCATTTTAGACACAACATTTCATAGGCCAAAGTTGACGTACACTGACGAGCAAAAGGGTAACAATGTTTTAAACTTTTTACTTTCAGGCTCCATATCTCACAATTCACTACTGCTTTAAACATGAGACCATCATTTTATAGACAATCATCGTGGCTATATGCTACATGATTATTTTTTCTAAACTGTTTATTTAACATTTTTTTATCTTTATCATGGCCACGCAATAATGCATCTATTTAAAACATGTTATAAACTTGGGATATCCTATCGGAGAAGGAGTCATCATTGAAGAGTTTTATCAAAAAAACTGTACGAAAGTCTCCGATATATATAGTGAATAAAATATTTTCCAAGTTTTCCCAATCAAGCATTAATAGTAAATAAAATAATACAACTATAAAGGGGAGAGGGCGGATAAAAAGAGAAGGGGTGGAAGAGAAAGAAGAAGAAAAGATGAGGTGTACTACATTCCTAAGTCAAGATAATTATCCCATGGAGCCCATATACGATTAAGCCCTTCAATCTGGTTATTAAGACATGTAGTAAGATTCTCCATCTGTCTAATTTCCTTAATCTTCACTTTAAGTTTTTTAATGGTAGGTGCTGTTAACATATAGAGGAACAGCCTGGCAGGATGTTTCCCCATAGAATGTAGGGGGAACATTAAGCAAATAGACCAAAGGATCTAAAGGGACCGTAGTGCCGAAGATCTGGGTGATCAAATCCCTGACTTTTAGACAAAAAGGGATGATTAGGGGACAGTCCCAAAATATGTGTGTTAATGAGCCCTCTGCCCCCCTGTATCTCCAACATCGATCAGATGTAGAGGGGGAAAACCTATGTAGGACTTCTGTTGTATGGTACGAGTACCAATGCAGTATTATTTTATATTGTTTTTTCTTTTGTGTTACACATAGAGACTATTTAGCCGCCCTAGACCAAATAATCTGCCAAGGAGTAATAGGCAATTCCCTGCCCAAATATCTCTCCTATCTGTCCATGTAAGCATGTGTAACAGGTGTATCCGAGGAGTGAGAAGACAGACTACTGTATACATTTGTAATAAGACCCTTTCTGGAGGGGTTCTGTTTACACAGTCGCTCAAATGGGGTAGGTGTGGAGAATTTTGAGCTTTTATGCAAAGTCAGTGCAAAATATTTATAGTTTTGGAATTTGTAACCGTTCTCTAATAGTTTGGAAAGGAAGAATATCTCAAGTAAAATGGTCGACTATAACTGCATGAGCTTGGAACCACGGCTTTTTCATATCTGTGAAACTATCTTGTTTCAGAGGCGTAAAGAGAAAAGGAATCATAGGAGATCTGGGTGATATCAGGGGGGAAACCTTACTACTTATTCTCCAATTGCGTCAATAACATAGGCCATAGCAAGGGTGTTGAAGGGTTTATAATTTTTGCAGGTGACCATAATAATGAATTGGGATGTATGGGGGCTATCCAAAGTGTTTCAATTTCAGACCACCTAGTAAAAGCTCGTAATGAGGCCCAGGCTGGAATTCTACAAAGATGAACTGCTAGATAATAACTCCAAATGTCTATAAAAGCAAGGCTTCCTGTGATTTTGGGGAGAAGATGACTGTTTTGCAATGTGATGACGTCTGCTTCCCCAGAAAAACAGAAAAAATTAAGAAGATCAGTTTTAAATTTCTTGAAAACTAAACTCGGAATTGATATAGGCAGGGTTTCTAACATATATAGAAATGTAGGCAAAATAGTCATTTTTACAGCAGCTGCTCTCCCAAAAATTGAGAGGTCAAGCTTTGACCATTTGGAGAGTAACAGCTTGATTTCTTGAAAAAAGTCTGGAAAGTTATATTTATATAAGGAATCATAGGATCCAGTTATAAAGATACCAAGATATTTAAGCTTTGTGTCCTTCCAGGCAAGTTTGAACGTTTCGCGTAAGATATTTACTGTTGAGGAAAGTAGGTTAATAGAGAGAGCTTCCATTTTTGTAGTGTTTATCTTATATCCCGAAAGTGCACCATATTCCATCATAGTAGTATGTCGGTTAGATAAGGAAATTTGTGGGTTGCATAAAGCCAGTAAGATATCGTCTGCAAAAAGAGACAACTTAAACCCTTTTTGTTTTATTGAAAACACTGAATATTAGGGTTATTATATTAGATGCCATTGGCTCTATGCAAAGCAAAAACAGGAGGGGGATAAAGGGACATTCCTGGCTGGACCAGTTGAAAATATTAAAACGTGAGGAGGAAGCATGGGGAAGTTTAACAACTGCACTAGGCAATGAATAAAGAGCATGTATGGTTTGAAGGAATGAGCCTGAGAAGCCATATCGTTCTAAAAATGCAAATATGAACGGCCTGTTCAGCCAATCAAATTCCTTCTCGGCATTGAGGCTAAGAAAAAGACCAGGCTAATTACTTCTTCCAAGAGCACCAACCAAGTCTATAGTACAAAAAAAGAGAGCATGGACCGCACCTCCAAAAAAAATCATACGTTGATCTAATGCCTCTCTGCAAAAATATATAACTGAACATGAGGTTCTTAGATTAACATTCTGATCAGACTGCATGAAACCTACTGCCACGTCACGGCAAACCTCTTAGTGGGTCCTAACGTTTCCTGCCTAAAGGAGCGTCGTCGTGTGCCAACCACCTCCTCAACGACAATACCCCAGCAGGGTGGGCAACCTGGTGCCTCACAGCAAACACACTGTGGTGTTGGTGTAGTGTGTCGGCCATTGTTGCTGTGATTTTGTGCTTGTGGGGTGGCGCGGTCCGGAGTCATGGGGACTCAGTCTTGCAGAATGGGTGCTGTGAGGCACCAGGCCGCCAGCCCTACTGGTGCATTGTTGGCGTGACAGTGGTTGAGGCACGGCGCCGCTCCTTTTAGGCAGGAAAAGTTAGGACCCACTAAGAGGTTTGCCAAGACGTGGCAGTGGGCTTCATACAGTTTGATCAGAATGTTAAACTAAGAACCTCATGTTTAGTTATATATATTTTTGCCTAGAGGCGTTAGATCAATTGTATGATTTTTTGGAGGTGGGGTCCATGCTATTTATTTTTTTTTGAAAGTCTATAGTACGCTTAGTATTGTCTCTTGCCTGCCTATGTAACACAAAACCAATCTGGTCTGTATGGATCAAATCTGGGAGGAACGAACTCAATCTGTTTGCTAGGATTTTTGTAAAAATGTTTAAATCTGCGTTCAGTAAAGATATAGGTCTGTAATTAGCACAATCAGCGGGGTCCTTCCCTTGTTTGGGTATTACTGTGATATGAGAGCTTAACATGGAGGGGGGATAGTGGAACCTGATATAAAAGAATTGAAAAGTGGTAGTGTGTCACCCTGACCTGGATGCCACAAGTGTAATTAAAGCTGTGTCTGAGAGCAAGGGGGAGGTTCTCTAGTCAGGTGAACATTAGCATGCAATGCCTCCTGTCTCAGGCCAGTAGGGGGAGCTGGCTGCCCCTATAAAAGCTGGTACTGAGGGCAGGGTTAGAGAGAACAAGATGACCTGTCTCAAGACTGAGACGTGTCTCATCAGAGCAGGGACAGAAAGTTGCATTGTAACCTAAGAGGAAGTGTGGCAGAAGGAGAGCCACAAGCCAGAGACAAGAGGTGAAGAGAGCCTGTCTTGGCAGAGAAAAGACTTAATTTTACCAGACTTTGGTGTCTGAGGCTGGAAGGATTCCACATCCCCCAGCAGAGAACCAGTCCGCAAGGGACTGTACATTCCTTGGCCTAAGAAGCCTGGAGGCCCTGCCACAACCGAAGGGACCAGTAAAGCCGTACAAGGCTGGGAGCAGAAAGGAACCCACGTCGCAGGCCATACAGGCGAGAATACACGGAAAGCTCGGAAACGTGGGCTGTTACCCTATAAGGAGGAGATAGCCAGAAGGAGCGCAGAAAGCACGGTAGGCCTACACCCTCACCCTGACCAGGGCCAATTTCCCCGTTGCTCTCAGACATCCAGGTCCCCTCCTAGCTGGGACTGTTTGTGGGTCAGTTTACCTGTTTAGTAAAGACCCTGGACTGCAACCTGTTGTCTGTGTGCTCCTTGCTCCTCCAGCACTATCATCACTGGGACTCTCACTACCATCACTCCCACCATCCACTATACTGCCCTGGGGCCGCACTCTTCCCGTGGGGAGTCACACTACCCTAGCTGCACACCTCATCAGCCCCAGCGGTCTGCATGCAGCGGCGGTTCCTAATAACCGCAATCCACGGGTGGCGTAGTCGGACATAATTAATAACACATAACGGACTACCACTGGCCTGACCACCTTGAGCCACGGAACCGGGTTGCCACTACTACTCCCATCGTTCCCCCTATTGCCCAGATCTGAGTGCCCCACGGCCCAGGGGGTGAGTCAGTAGCATATATGGAATCAAATCCTCTTGAAAAGTTTTATAGTATAAATATGTAAACCCATCAGGACCTGGTGCTTTACCCTGTTGGAGTTCTTTGATTGTATTCATCAATTTGTCTTTTGTAATTGTACTATTAAGTATTGAGAGGGCTTCTCTATTTAAGGTTGGTAATTGGCAGGAGTCCAGGTAGGTTTTAGTCTCTCAGATCTCTTATTCGGATCTGCAGGTAGGCTAGAGGGCAGGGAATATACATTGTAATAATATTCTTGGAATATGTCTGCTTGTTCTTGGGGATCATAGATAAGGTGACCTTGTGCATTTTTGACAGCAAAGGGTATGATACATAAATTTGACTTGCAACTATTTAGTATATGATTAATTACGCAGATTCTTGTCATGTCACTGCATTGTTACTGTTTTGCTCCTGTATACTACAACATACAACTTGTTCTCACATTCCCTAATAGCTCAGTGGGTTATTAGGCTGATAACCAAGCAAAAGGTCACTGGTTATAATCGAGAAGCAGCCATGAAGAAGATTTTCCAAGAAAAGAGAAACGGTATCGATCACTCGGCAACAAAAATTGCCATGTGAGTGCCATGACAGTTGGAAGAATACAAAATGAAGTCCATCCATCCGTTCAAAAGCCAAGAGGTGGATGTCCAGGGAAAATATCAGAGTCAACCAGGTCTATCAGTTCTGACGCGATAAACACGGCAGTGGAGGTGGCTCGTATGCTTC
The DNA here is from genome assembly GCF_046119375.1 of Phyllobates terribilis. Classification (NCBI taxonomy): domain Eukaryota; kingdom Metazoa; phylum Chordata; class Amphibia; order Anura; family Dendrobatidae; genus Phyllobates; species Phyllobates terribilis. The sequence goes on from NW_027362765.1 coordinate 43,532,458, forward strand.
GTAATAGTGAGATCACAGATAACCATGCTAGCACCGTGTTACACACGTTGCACAAATCTGGAAGGTGACCCGAAAAAAGGTAAAGAAGCCTCAACCCCAATATCATCATAAGAAGCGTCGTCTCTAGTTTCCAGAAAAGTGGACAGTAGAAGATTGGAAACGGGTGATTTGGAGCGTTGAGACTAGGCTCTGATCGGTGCAAATGGGTCTGAAAAAAAACAAGGGGAAAAGGGGCAAACAGATCTAGAAATTGAAGGAACTGTCAAGTTCGGTGGAGGAAGCCTGATGATATGGGTTGGTTTCACAGTCAAAGGCGTTAGATACTTGACCACGATTTATGGTGGTCTCAATGCTGAGCTATATGTGAGTATCCTACACGACAAGTTATTTTGTACACTCGAGTACTATGGCTATGAAAACAATATAGCGGTGTTCCAGCAGGACAATGACCCAAAGCATACATCGAGATTGGCACAGAAAAGGTTCAATGACAATGAACCTGTAGCGTCGGCGTCCCTGCCTCCTGCTAGGCAGGGACGCTGTTCCCCTCACCTCTCTGCTCCGTGCCCGGCGTCCTCCTCCCGCTCTGCTGGCAGCGCGCGCTGCTTCCTGGCCACTGTGCTTAGGGCGCGTGCGCGCGCGCTCCCCCTCTCTTAAAGGGGCCGCGCGCGCCGTCCTAAGGAGTCCCCGGCCAATGGCCGGAGGACCTCACCATATATAAGGCACCTCCTCCAAAATCGAGGTGCCCGAGCAATGTTGTTGCAAAGCCTTCACTCTGCTTCAGCCCTCAGGTCCCGTCACCAGTTACCTGCCAGTCACCTGCCAGATTCCTGCTTGATACCTGCCTGATATCCGTTTACCTGCTTGCAAGCCTGCGGTCTTACGGTCTGCCTTCCAACACCTGTCAGTCTGTCTATGGACCAGCCTGCCCGCTCACCTGGGAGCGCTCATCTGCTACCTGCCTGCTAGCCTACCTGGAGGCTCCGCCGTCACTTGCCGTGACCACCTGCCCGTCCAGAGACTCTTGCCCGCTCACCTGGTAGCGCTCACCTGCTACCTGCCTGCTAGCCTACCTGGAGGCTCTGCCGTCACTTGCCGTGACCACCTGCCTGTCCAAAGACTCTCGCCCGCTCAGCTGGGAGCGCTCACCAGCCACCTGCCTTCTGTCCTTCTACCCAGAGACTGTCCCTGTCACTTGCCGTGACTACCTGCCCTTCTACCCAGAGACTGTCCCTGTCACTTGCCGTGACTACCTGCCCGTCTTCCCCGGGAGCCAGCCGCTTCCTTACAAGGACCGCCCCCTTGTATAGTTGCTCAGAGGTTCTGCCTCCCAGACCAGTTACAGTTTGCTCGGGCCATGGAACCCGGTGGCACCCAAGCTCCCTCGCTCTCGGACCTATGTCATGAACTGTCCCGTCAGAGGTCCCAACAGGAGTACATCCTGAGTCATCTGCGGAATGTCAACTCTCGCCTGGACACTCTGACTGCTCCACCAGCAACAACCGCTAGTGTCATGACTCGCAGCCCGGCAGCGCCGCTGCCCACCAATACCATGGCATCCTGCCCCGGACCCCGGCTTTCTGCACCTCCTCGCTTCGGAGGCGACCCCGCTCAAGCTCGAGGCTTCATAAACCAGTGCACCCTGCACTTTGAACTCCTGTCCCACCAGTTTATCTCCGACCGGGCCAAAGTAGCCTTCATCATGTCCCATCTCACGGGGGAGGCACTGGCTTGGCTAAATCCTCTATGGGAGAGAGGAGACCCCCTGGTGTCCAACCTGCCAGCCTTTCTCACGGCTTTCCGGAAAGTCTTCGACGAACCCGGACGGAAGACCTCATCCGCATCATCTCTGCTACGCCTCCATCTAGGAAATCTCACCGTGGGCCAATATGCCATACGGTTCCGTACCCTTGCTTCGGAGCTGGCCTGGGATAACGACGCCCTGGTGTCTGTCTTTTGGGAGGGTCTGTCCGGCCGTATTAAAGATGAACTCGCCGGTCGGGACATACCTACCACTCTCGACGACTTAATAACTCTTGCCACCCGGATTGACATCCGGTTCCAGGAACGCGCCAAAGAGGTCACCCGTGAGAGGAGGTTTCCACGTCTAGCCCCTACCTTTCAGAAACCTGTCACTTCTCCCGCTACTCCCCAGGCGCACTCACCCGAGCCTATGCAGGTCGACCAGACCAAGATGGTCAAAACCCGTCAAGAGTTACGCCGTGCCGAGGGGAGCTGCTTCTACTGTGGCAGTAAGGAGCACCGGATCCGTTCCTGCCCGGAGAGGTCGGGAAACGCCTGTGTCTAGGATCGCTCAGAGAGGTCGTCCTAGACAAGAGTAAACCCTCTCCATCTCTGTTGCTGTCGGTCTCTATCATCTTTCAAGAGTTGGTCAATGACATCTTCCGGGACCTTCTCTACTCCTGCGTAGTGGTGTACCTGGACGACATCTTGGTCTTCTCTCCGGATCTCCCCACACACCGGAGGGATGTTCGTCAGGTTCTGCTCAGGCTCAGGAAGAACCACCTCTACGCTAAATATGAGAAGTGCCTCTTTGAGCAGACCTCGCTTCCGTTTTTGGGCTACATAATTTCTCAGACCGGCCTACGAATGGATCCTGAGAAACTGTCTGCCATCGAGAAGTGGCCTCGACCAGAGGGGTTGAAGGCTATTCAGCGGTTCCTGGGCTTCGCCAACTACTACCGCCTCTTCATACCGCACTTCTCTTCCTGGACTGCCCCTATCTCTGCGCTCACCCGTAAGGGCACTAATCCCAGAGAATGGTCGCCCGAAGCAGAGGAAGCCTTTCTTTCCTTAAAACAGGCTTTCTCTTCCGCCCCGGTGCTGCATCGCCCGGACGGCAACAAGCAATTCTTCCTGGAAGTTGACGCCTCCTCCTCTGGAGCCGGAGCGGTACTTACCCAAAAATCGTCTTCCGGGAGAATGGTAACTTGCGGCTTCTTCTCCAAACTCTTCTCCTCTTCCGAGCGCAACTATTCTATAGGAGACCGAGAGTTATTGGCCATTAAGCTGGCATTGGAGGAGTGGCGTTACCTGCTCGAGGGGGCTCTTCACCCGGTAATAATTTACACGGACCACAAGAACTTGGCTTACCTCCAGAGTGCCCAGAGACTTAACCCGCGCCAAGCCCGGTGGTCCTTGTTTTTTGCTCGCTTTGATTTTGTTCTTCATTTTCGCCCGGCTGACAAAAACATCAAAGCTGATGCCTTGTCCCGATCCTTCCTGGTGTCTGATCTTGAGGAGGAACCTAAACACATCATCGATCCCGCCAGAGTAATGCAGGTGGCCCCCGTGAGTCTAAATCGTCTCCCTCCCGGTAAGACGTTCGTAACGGTACCTGATCGGGAGAAGATCCTACACTGGGGTCACTCGTCTAAGCTTGCTGGCCACGCCGGTCAGAAAAAGACCCTCCAGCTTATCACCCGGCACTACTGGTGGCCTACCCTGCACAAGGACTTAATAGACTTTGTTTCTGCCTGTGTGTCCTGCGCCCGCAACAAGGTTCCGAGACATCTGCCAGCCGGTCACCTCCTTCCTCTTCCAGTACCTGCTGCCCCCTGGCAGCATATAGCTATGGACTTCATAACAGATCTCCCTGTCTCTGCCGGTTGTACGGTCATTTGGGTGGTCGCTGACCGCTTTTCCAAAATGGCTCATTTCATTCCCCTGCCAGGCCTCCCGTCTGCTCCCGAGCTGGCTAAAGACTTTATCCGCCACATCTTCCGTCTCCGTGGCCTGCCCCTCCACATCGTGTCGGATCGTGGGGTCCAGTTCACCTCACGCTTCTGGAGAGCCACATGCAAGCTGCTAGATGTCACCCTGGACTTCTCCTCCGCATACCACCCACAGTCCAATGGTCAAGTGGAGCGGATCAATCAGATCCTGACCAGTTACCTCCGGCACTTCGTTAATGCCCACCATTCAGACTGGGTGGATCTCCTGCCATGGGCCGAATTCTCTTACAATAATCACGAGAGCGAATCTTCCTCCAAATGCCCGTTTTTTGTAGTCTTCGGTCAGCATCCTCGGATCCCATTTCCCGTCTCCACCTCGGTGGACAATCCGGCTGTGGAATCTCTCGTTAGCAAATTTTCCTCCATTTGGGAGAGTACCCGATCCGCACTCCTTCAGTCGTCCGAGCTGATGAAAAAACACGCTGACAAAAAACGCCTGGATCCTCCACAATTCTGTCCTGGAGATAAAGTCTGGCTCTCGTCCAAGTATGTCCGGCTCAAGATTCCTTCCTACAAGTTAGGGCCTCGGTTCATCGGCCCACTGGAAGTTATCAAACAAATCAACCCAGTGGCCTATAAATTGAAACTCCCGGCCAACTTGCGGATCCCTAACTCCTTCCATGTATCTCTCCTCAAACCCGTGGTACTTAACTCTTTTTCCAAGTCTACAGGTACGCCTCCTACTCCGGTTTCCGCTAAAAACGAGTTTGAGGTAGAGAATATTCTGGCCACCAAAAGGGTAAGAGGAAAAACCTTTTTTCTGGTAGCTTGGAAGGGGTTTGGTCCTGAGGAGAGAACTTGGGAGCCCCGGGAGAACATCCATGCCCCTCTCACCCTTGATAAATTTCTGTCTGGCCTAAAAAAGGGGGGGCCTAAAGGGGGGGGGGTACTGTAGTGTCGGCGTCCCTGCCTCCTGCTAGGCAGGGATGCTGTTCCCCTCACCTCTCTGCTCCGTGCCCGGCGTCCTCCTCCCGCTCTGCTGGCAGCGCGCGCTGCTTCCCGGCCACTGTGCTTAGGGCGCGCACGCGCGCGCTCCCCCTCTCTTAAAGGGGCCGCGCGCGCCGTCCTAAGGAGTCCCCGGCCAATGGCCGGAGGACCTCACCATATATAAGGCACCTCCTCCAAAATGGAGGTGCCCGAGCAATGTTGTTGCAAAGCCTTCACTCTGCTTCAGCCCTCAGGTCCCGTTACCAGTTACCTGCCAGTCATCTGCCAGATTCCTGCTTGATACCTGCCTGATATCCGTTTACCTGCTTGCAAGCCTGCGGTCCGACGGTCTGCCTTCCGACACCTGTCAGTCTGTCTATGGACCAGCCTGTCCACTCACCTGGGAGCGCTCATCTGCTACCTGCCTGCTAGCCTACCTGGAGGCTCCGCCGTCACTTGCCGTGACCACCTGCCCGTCCAGAGACTCTTGCCCGCTCACCTGGGAGCGCTCACCTGCTACCTGCTTGCTAGCCTACCTGGAGGCTCTGCCGTCACTTGCCGTGACCACCTGCCTGTCCAAAGACTCTCGCCCGCTCACCTGGGAGCGCTCACCAGCCACCTGCCTGCTGTCCTTCTAACCAGAGACTGTCCCTGTCACTTGCCGTGACTACCTGCCCTTCTACCCAGAGACTGTCCCTGTCACTTGCCGTGACTACCTGTCCGTCTTCCCCGGGAGCCACCCGCTTCCTTACAAGGACCGCCCCCTTGTATAGTTGCTCAGAGGTTCCGCCTCCCAGACCCGTTACAGAACCATTCAATGACAATGAAGTAGAGATGCTGGATTGGCCCCCACAATCCCCAGACCTCAACCCAATCGAACACTTGTGAGTAGAGGTGAAGAAAAGACTGTATATAAACCCAAGTAAGTCGACCAGTATGCACCAACTTTGGGAACATGTAGAAGAGACCTGGGATCAGATTGCAGTCACAATATGCTTGAATCTGATCAAGAGCATGCCCAGGAGGGTTGTAGTGTTGGATTGAGGATTGAGATAGCCAAGATGATTGTCTATAAAACGATGGAAGTCTCATGTTCGAAGCAGTAGTGGATGGTGAGATATGGAGCCTGTAAGTAAAAAGTTCAAAACATCGTTACCCTTTTGCTCGTCAATATAATACAGTATTTATAAAATAAAAAAAATATATATGTACAGTACAGACCAAAAGTTTGGCACACCTTCTCATTTAAAGATTTTTCTGTGTTTTCATGACTATGAAAATTGTACATTCACACTGAAGCCATCAAAACTATGAATTAACACATGTGGAATTATATACTTAACAAAAAAGTGTGAAACAACTGAAAATATGTCTTATATTCTAGGTTCTTCAAAGTAGCCACCTTTTGCTTTGATGACTGATTTGCACACTCTTGGCATTCTCTTGATGAGCTTCAAGAGGTAGTCACCGGAAATTGTCTTCTAGCAATCTTGAAGGAGTTCCCAGAGATGCTTAGCACTTGTTGCCCCTTTTGCCTTCACTTTGCGGTCCAGCTCACCCTAAACCATCTCGATTGGGTTCAGGTCTGGTGACTGTGGAGGCCAGGTCATCTGGTGTAGCACCACATCACTCTCCTTCTTGCTCAAGTAGCCCTTACACAGCCTGGGGTCATTGTCCTGTTGAAAAATAAATGATGGTCCAACTAAACGCAAACTGGATGGAATTGCATGCCGCTGCAAGATGCTGTGGTAGCCATACTGGTTCAGTATGCCTTCAATTTTGAATAAATCCCCAGCAGTGTCACCAGCAAAGCACTCCCACACCATCACACCTCCTCCTCCATGCTTAACGGTGGGAACCAGGCATGTAGAGTCCATCCGTTCACCTTTTCTGCTTCGCACAAAGACACGGTGCTTGGAATCAAAGATCTCAAATTTGGACTCATCAGACCAAAGCACACATTTCCACTGGTCTAATGTCCATTCCTTGTGTTCTTTAGCCCAAACAAGTCTCTTCTGCTTGTTGCCTGTCCTTAGCAGTGGTTTCCTAGCAGCTATTTTACCATGAAGGCCTGCTGCATAAAGTCTCCTCTTAACAGTTGTTGTAGAGATGTGTCTGCTGCTAGAACTCTGTGTGGCATGGACCTGGTCTCTAATCTGAGCTGCTGTTAACCTGCGATTTCTGAGGCTGGTGACTCAGATAAACTTATCCTCAGAAGCAGAGGTGACTCTTGGTCTTCCTTTCCTGGGGCGGTCCTCATGTGAGCCAGTTTCTTTGTAGCGCTTGATGGTTTTTGCTACTGCACTTGGGGACACTTTCAAAGTTTTCCCAATTTTTCGCACTGACTGACCTTCATTTCTTAAAGTAATGATGGCCACTCGTTTTTCTTTACTTAGCTGCTTTTTTTCTTGCCATAATACAAATTCTAACAGTCTATTCAGTAGGACTATCAGCTGTGTATCCATCATACTTCTGCACAACACAACTGATGGTCCCAACTCCATTTATAAGGCTAGAAATCCCACTTATTAAACCTGACAGGGCACACCTGTGAAGTGAAAACCATTTCCGGTGACTACCTCTTGAAGCTCATCAAGAGAATGCCAAGAGTGTGCAAAGCAGTCATCAAAGCAAAAGGTGGCTACTTTGAAGAACCTAGAATATAAGACATATTTTCAGTTGTTTCACACTTATTTAAGTATATAATTCCACATGTGTTAATTCATAGTTTTGATGCCTTCAGTGTGAATGTACAATTTTCATTGTCATGAAAATACAGAAAAATCTTTAAATCAGAAGGTGTGTCCAAACTTTTGGTCTGTACTGTATATATGCAATCAGTTCTGTCCGTTTGGTCATGTGATTTCTCCAATGACTCCAGCCTATCTCCATTCACAGCAGGAATGGATTAGTCTCTGCTTCAGAAAGTGATTTGCTAAGTTTGTCACAAGTTCATCCTGGAGGAAAAGCATAAGACTGGTGGAGCATCTCGCCATCAGTGGAAGAGGATTAATAATGATAATAGTATCTCAGGAGCTATAAACCATTGAGGGCCATGGACTTGGCAACAATGTGTATAGGGCAAGCACTGTGCACCATTCCGGAGTCGTGGAGTTGGAGTCGGTGTCATGGAAATTGAGGAGTCGGGAGTCGAAGGTTTGGCTTACCGACTCCACAGCCCTGGTGATAATCCAGCACCATATAGAAAGGCTGAAACATAAATTTTATTGCCTGGTTGTTCCTTCCGTGCTGGCATGCTCTAACAAAAAACACATACACTTATGGCTACATCCCTACTGACACGTTTCTTGTTTATTCATCCCTTACTCATAGCTTGTGGAACAATACCCGTTTCAGAGTATTAAACGCTGGCGCTTACATTGTACAGGGATAATCAATTAATTCATCAGTAGAAAATAGATCTTAATAACATAGAAATGAGATACAGTAATAAAAAGAGAATATACAGTTAGGTCCATATATATTTGGACAGAGACAACATTTTTCTAATTTTGGTTCTAGACATTACCACAATGAATTTTAAATAAAACAATTCAGATGCAGTTGAATTTCAGACTTTCAGCTTTCATTTGAGGGTATCCACATTAAAATTGGATGAAGGGTTTAGGAGTTTCAGCTCCTTAACATTTGCCACCCTGTTTTTAAAGGGACCAAAAGTAATTGGACAAATTAAATAATTGTAAATAAAATGTTAATTTCTAGTACTTGGTTGAAAACCCTTTGTTGGCAATGACTGCCTGAAGTCTTGAACTCATGGACATCACCAGACGCTGTGTTTCCTCCTTTTTAATGCTCTGCCAGGCCTTCAATGCGGTGGTTTTCAGTTGCTGTTTGTTTGTGGGCCATTCTGTCTGAAGTTTAGTCTTTAACAAGTGAAATGCATGCTCAATTGGGTTGAGATCAGGTGACTGACTTGGCCATTCAAGAATATTCCACTTCTTTGCTTTAATAAACTCCTGGGTTGCTTTGGCTTTATGTTTTGGGTCATTGTCCATCTGTAGTATGAAACAACGACCAATCAGTTTGGCTGCATTTGGCTGCTTCTGAGCACACAGTATGGCTCTGAATACATCAGAATTCATTCGGCTGCTTCTGTCCTGTGTCACATCATAAATAAACACTAGTGACCCAGTGCCACTGGCAGCCATGCATGCCCAAGCCATCACACTGCCTCCGCCGTGTTTTACAGATGATGTGGTATGCTTTGGATCATGAGCTGTACCACTCCTTCGCCATACTTTTCTCTTTCCATCATTCTGGTAGAGGTTGATCTTGGTTTCATCTGTCCAAAGAATGTTCTTCCAGAACTGTGCTGGCTTTTTTAGATGTTTTTTAGCAAAGTCCAGTCTAGCCTTTTTATTCTTGATGCTTATGAGTGGCTTGCACTGTGCAGTGAACCCTCTGTATTTACTTTCATGCAGTCTTCTCTTTATGGTAGATTTGGATATTGATACGCCTACCTTCTGGAGAGTGTTGTTCACTTGGTTGGCTGTTGTGAAAGGGTTTCTCTTCACTATGGAGATTATTCTGCGATCATCCACCACTGTTGTCTTCCGTGGGCGCCCAGGTCTTTTTGCATTGATGAGTTCACCAGTGCTTTCTTTCTTTCTCAGGATGTACCAAACTGTAGATTTTGCCACTCCTAATATTGTAGCAATTTCTCGGATGGGTTTTTTCTGTTTTTGCAGCTTAAGGATGGCTTGTTTCACCTGCATGGAGAGCTCCTTTGACCGCATGTTTACTTCACAGCAAAACCTTCCAAATGCAAGCACCACACCTCAAATCAACTCCAGGCCTTTTATCTACTTAATTGAGAATGACATAACGAAGGGATTGCCCACACCTGTCCATGAAATAGCCTTTGAGTCAATTGTCCAATTACTTTTGGTCCCTTTAAAAACAGGATGGCACATGTTAAGGAGCTGAAACTCCTAAACCCTTCATCCAAGTTTAATGTGGATACCCTCAAACGAAAGCAGAAAGTCTGAACTTCAACTGCATCTGAATTGTTTTGTTTAAAATTCATTGTGGTAATGTCTAGAACCAAAATTAGAAAAATGTTGTCTCTGTCCAAATATATATGGACCTAACTGTATGTAAGATGCTAACAGAGGTACATGAGATTCGTCTTTTCATTTATATTTTTTGGTTCTCGAGTATAAAAATGTAGTACTCATATTGTCTCCTGTCTTAGAGGGATTCTTTTCCACTCTTCTCATGAGGGCTTATTACGACTTTGTCATGCTCCTGGATTTAAACCCTTGAACCTGTGTTTTGTGGTCAGCTTCTCTGTCTGCCGAGCCACAGAAGGCACACCTTTTTCTTCAGGTGTTTAGGTTCTGTTATCCTGGCTGCTGTCTGTTTAGCTTAACACAGGTGTTCTTATTTGTCTGCCCGATCATCCTTTCGGGTGTGGATTTATGTTCTGTCCCCTTGCTGGCATTTACTGCTGGTGATGGTCTCTTTTGTATGTCCAGCCATTTTGCTGTAGTTTAAAGTCAGTCAGTGAAATTCCAGCTAGGGTTTATCTCTGCTGTTTCTGTTCTATTCTCTACACCTATCTTCTTTTCCTTTTGAGGAAGTGGTCAGCATATTATCTAACAGTATGTATTTTATACCTTATTTTGTATTTTGTGGTTTGTTTTACTCACTCTGTATGGTCTTATGACAGCTCACTGTGACTTCACTGAAATGCCTCCTATTTTACCTAGCCCCACACTACTAGATAGATTATGTAAAATAAGAGGCTGGTCAGTGAAGGCACAGTGAGCTGTCATAAGAGCATACAGTTGTATGTGTAAGCAGAGCAACAGATAGAGCGCCCCCCACAGTCCTGTTCCAAAGCACATGCATATCATTATCTCCAAACTGAAAGTAAAGATTACACAAGAACCACTGGACGGATTTAATCAACTAAGGTATCATTTTATTCAGTGCAATGTTGCCCACCAGACAGTGTATGTAGTTTATTGAGCGCAATCCTGCTGACAGGTGCGCTTTAAAATATAGCATATGTAAGGTAAACAATACAACCATTTTTTTATTGTTTTCAAAGTTCTGAATTTTTGTAAGCCACTAAACCAGACTATCAAGGTGCAGAACAAGATGGCAATGGAGGCTAGATTGGAGGTCTGTTCTCTTCAGTGATGACTCCAGTTTTTGTCTTGGATGCAATGATAGCCAGAGATTGGTCTGGAGACTATGCATGCTATGCAATGAAGAAGCGTTAAGGAGCCATTGGTAATAATCGAGGACTAAAATTCTCAAGTAATCAGTACTCAAATCGAGTTGGTCTGGCACTGGTACCGAGTATAATACCGAGTATAATAGAAGGTGGGAAAGTCAAGCAATTTCCAGAAGAGCCTAACAAAGGGGCTGTGAAGGCAGGAAAATTGCTGAAATGGATGGAAACAGTGCTCAAACGGAATGGGAACAGCATGGGGAAGATGCCTGGATGCATCTCTGACTACTTGCCGTTCCCCACTGTTGTCTTCTTCTGACCATGGCTGCTCAAATATTTGCGCTTCACTGCACACAAGCTTCTTATGTCCCTTTTGAAATGTGCAGGGCGAGAGGCCAGAATCAATAAATGGAAATGTAATGAGCTCCTCGGAGTGTGGGATCACTTGTCTCCTGGGACTTGCCTTGCTCAGAGAAAGGAGGATCAGGGTGAGGATTATGTGGTCAGGGTGGTGCTGGGTAACATACTGGAAGCATTATCTGCCATCCAACCAACTACCTGTTTGCACTGTTCTGGCTTCAAGAATGGTGTCCCCCAACTAATCCTGCAAAGTGGGATAGGAATCTAGGTCTCGTGGATGAGCATATTTGTTGTGCTCCCATAGCACGCAGTTTCACCTGGCCCATAGCCTCGGTCTCTACGTGCACCATCTGCAGCACGTCCACTTCCCTGTCACTTAACACACACCTTGTGCATTTTAAGTTAGGTACCGTATTTTTCGGACTATAAGACGCACTGGACCATAAGAGGCATCTAGGTTTTAGAGAAGGAAAATAAAATAAAAATGTAAGCAAAAAATGTGTTCATGATGCACTTTTAAGGGTGAGGGGGTCTTCTGCTGACACTGGTATAGGGGTAATGTCCCCCAATTCTGACAATATCCCCCATTCTGGTATATATGCCCCCTTTTCCTTTTATACGTGGTCCCCATCCTGGTATGCATGGCACCCCTCATCCTTATACTGGTATGAATGACACCCCTCATCCCTATCCTGGTATGCATGGCACCCCTCATCCCTGTCCTGGTATGCATGGCACCCCTCATCCCTATCCTGGTATGCATGGCACCCCTCATCCCTGTCCTGGTATGCATGGCACCCTTCATCCCTATCCTGGTATGCATGGCACCCCTCATCCCTATCCTGGTATGCATGGCACCCCTCATCCCTATCCTGGTATGCATGGCACAGCAATCCCCATCCTGGTATGCATGGCACCCCTCATCCCTGTCCTGGTATGCATGGCACCCCTCATCCTTGTCCTGGTATGCATGGCACCCCTCATCCCTATCCTGGTATGCATGGCACCCCTCATCCATATTCTGGTATGTATGGCCCCTCATCCTTATCCTGGTATGTATGGCCCCCTCATCTTTATCCTGTTATGTATGCTCCCCTCAGCGTTATCCTGGTATGCATGGCATCCCTCATCCTTACCTTTGTATGTATGGCCCCCTCATCCTTATCCTAGTATGCATGGTCCACATAATCCCCACCAGGTTGCACATAAAAAAATAAACACTCCTACTCACCTTTCTTCTCTCCTCCAGCGCTGCATCCTGTCTGCCCGCACTGATCTCTCCATGTGAGCCGCGCATGACATCACTGCCATGCACGGCTCACAAGGAGAGATCAGCTGCCGGAAGTCACTGCTCCCCACGCCGGGACTGTGTGCGCGGGGAGCAGTGACTTCATGCTCCTTAATAGCCGGCACACAGCGTGGGGAGCAGTGAATATTCATTTTCTTTAGCAGCGGGGACAGTCTAGGCTGTAGCGGGCGGCTGCTGCCTCCTGTGCTCCGCTCCTGCACCGCTACTGCTCCCCCACACCGTGTATACATATATACCCTCTCCCCCCCAACATTCGGACTATAAGACGCACCCCCCATTTTCCTCAAAAATTTTGGAGGAAAAAAGTGCGTCTTATAGTCCGAAAAATACTGTATATAATATATGCCTGCAAAGTTTCCGGTATTAATAGGGAAAAGAAAGTATGTAGCCCTGAAACGGACTTTTGTTTTTAGGTTGCAGCAGCCTTATATTTATATAAAGTCCGAATACTTGGAGTAGAAAAATTAGAAAAAATTGCCAGCTCACCTGAAGTAGTCCCGGGGATAGGAGCACGGAGAAGCGTCCTGACCAGACGTGAGTTGAATGCGAAGTAAAGGAATTTACAGCTCCAAATAAAACTAATGATGTTTATTAAATCTCAAAAAAGTTAAAAAGATAATTGAGAAAACTCATGCATAAATAGAGAACACTCAGTGCGAGGGATTACGGAACGGACACATGTCAAGGTAGTTAGGACATCTAGGCAACGCGTTTCGAACGCAACCTGGGTGTTCTTTGTCAAAGCTGTTATAAGAATTGTGTGCTATGATTAAATAGCCTCCTGATTAGTGTTGAGCGAATTTGTTCGGCATTTCAAATTCGTGTTCGTGTTCGGGGTTCCAGCTTGTTCGCGCCCAAAAAAATCAGCTCTGCCCACGAACATCCCTGATTTGCCACGCAGTGACGTTACCTGCGTGACAGCATGGCAAATCAGGGATGTTCATGGGCGGAGCCGATTTTTTGGCGCGAACAAGCCGGAACCCCGAACACGAACCCGAATTTGAAATGCCGAACAAATTCGCTCAACAGTAATCCTGATAACAAGCAGGTGGAAACAGCTCTACGTCTGACCGCAGGTAAGATCACATGTTCCTGATAATTATACATACAGCTATATGAAAAAGTTTGGGCACCCCTATTAATCTTAAGCTTAATGTTTTTTAAAAATTGGTGTTTTTGCAACAGCTATTTCAGTTTGATATATGTAATAACTGTTGGACACAGTAATGTTTCTGCCTTGAAATGAGGTTTATTGTACTAACAGAAAATGTGCAATCTGCATTCAAACAAAATTTGACAGGTGCATAAGTATGGGCACCCTTATCATTTTCTTGTTTTAAATACTCCTACCTACTTTTTACTGACTTACCAAAGCACTTTTTTGGGTTTTGTAACCTCATTGAGCTTTGAACTTCAAAGCCAGGTGTATGCAATCATGAGAAAAGCTACTTAAAGTGGCCACTTGCAAGTTGTTCTCCTGTTTGAATCTCCTCTGAAGAGTGGCATCATGGGCTTCTCAAAACAACTGTCAAATGATCTGAAAACAAAGATTATTCAACATAGTTGTTCAGGGGAAGGATACAAAAAGCTGTCTCAGAGATTTAACCTGTCAGTTTCCACTGTGAGGAACATAGTAAGGAAATGGAAGAACACAGGGACAGTTCTTGTTAAGGCCAGAAGTGGCAGGTCAAGAAAAACATCAGAAAGGCAGAGAAGAAGAATGGTGAGATCAGCCAAGGACAATCCTCAGACCACCTCCAGAGAGCTGCAGCATCAACTTGCTGCAAATGGTGTCACTATGCATCGGTCAACTATACAACGCACTTTGCACAAGGAGAAGCTGTATGGGAGAGTGATGCGAAAGAAGCCGTTTCTGCAAGCACGCCACAAACAGAGTCGGCCGAGGTATGCAAAAGCACATTTGGAGAAGCCAATTTCTTTTAGGAAGAAGGTCCTGTGGATTGATGAAACCAAGATTGAGTTGTTTGGTCATACAAAAAGGTGTTATGCATGGCGGCAAAAAAACACAGCATTCCAAGAAAAACACTTGCTACTCACAGTAAAATTTGGTGGAGGTTCCATCATGCTTTGGGGCTGTGTGGCCAATGCCGGCACCGGGAATCTTGTTAAAGTTGAGGGACGCATGGATTCCACTCAGTATCAGCAGATTCTTGACAATAATGTTCAAGAATCAGTGACAAAGTTGAAGTTACGCAGGGGATGGATCTTTCAGCAAGACAATGATCCAAAACACCGCTCCAAATCTACTCAGGCATTCATGCAGAGGAACAATTACAATGTTCTGGAATGGCCATCCCAGTCCCCAGACCTGAATATCATTGAACATCTGTGGGATGACTTGAAGAGGGCTGTCCAAGCTCAGCGACCATCAAACTTAACTGAACTGGAATTGTTTTGTAAAGAGGAATGGTCAAAAATACCTTCATCCAGGATCCAGGAAATCATTAAAAGCTACAGGAAGCGACTAGAGGCTGTTATTTTTGCAAAAGGAGGATCTACTAAATATTAATGTCACTTTTCTGGTGAAGTGCCCATACTTATGCACCTGTCAAATTTTGTTTGAATGCAGATTGCACATTTTTTGTTAGTACAATAAACCTCATTTCAAGGCAGAAACATTACTGTGTCCAACAGTTATTACATATATGAAACTGAAATAGCTGTTGCAAAAACACCAATTTTTATAAAACATTAAGCTTACGATTAATAGGGGTGCCCAAACTTTTTCATATAACTGTATTCATAAAGATGGGGAGAGAACACACCCCCATAGTTGTGATTTAACACCAGATACAAAAACAATAAAACATAAAATCAGCAGCATTAATATCCTAACAAAAAATTAACTAATAATAGTACATCATTTCTTTGTGAACATTTAATCCACTAGGTGTGCAGGTAAATAAATTATATATCCAATACGCTTCCCTTGTACGTAAATGTCTCATGTAATCTCTTATTGGCTTTTTAACTTGCTCAATACCAAATACTTGAAGGCATGATGACAAGAAACAAAATGTTTGGAAGCAAATGTTAAATTGCGGTTTCCTGTGCTAGTGATAATGTCTGTAATATGTTTGGATATGCGAACTTTGAGTTTGCGTGCTGTAGATCCTATATACATTTATTTGTAGAGTATACGTTTAATAGCATTAACTACATTTTTAGTGTTGCAGTTAATGAGGTGTTTAATAGGGTGACTGCACGTTTGATCATGGTTGTGAAAATTTTGGTAACTAATGCATGTGTACATGTATGCCAGTTCCTAACCCCACGTCTATTACTGGAAAGCCAAGTACCGGATGGTTTATTTGGGCAAAAAAAGCTGGGAGAAACTATGTTTCCTATTGTGGCCACTTTTTTGCGACTACAGAGCAACTTGATTCTAAAATAGAAAATAATGTTGAATCCTCATATAAAATGGGAATAAATTTCTGAATGATGTTTTTCATACAATTAAATTGAGGCCTATAATTGAAAGAATAGGTTTAAGATTATTGGAGGAATTTTTAACTTTCCTGTTAATTAAATCCGATTTGTTTGTGTTGTATGATATTTGATGCTCTATTCAACAACTATGGAAAATAGCCCCTTTCAGATAGTCTAACTCGGGATTCCGTGATTTAATTCTGTAAAATATCAGGATTACTACAATTTCTTTTGATCCTATTAAATTCACCCACCGAAATAGAGTGTATTGTGTGCAAGGGGTGACTGATGTGTGCATGCAAAATTGTATTTCCCGTGATATCTTTTACAAATGTTGAAGTGGAAATAATTTCCCCAGGGGTACCTGATAAATGTAAATGCAAAAATGAAATTTCATTGGGATGTGAAGTATGGGTGAATTTTAAATTATATTTATTATTGTTAATGTAATTCATGAATTGTGATATGGCAGATACATGACCCCCCCCCCCCATATTATTAGGCGTTTGTCAATGCATCTGCCATACCACATGAGGTGAGGGATTAGATGAAGAATACAAGAACTCTGACTCCCAGAAGAGCATGACTATAATGGCCAATGAGGGAGAATATTTCGCGCCCATTGAAATGCCTTTGCATTGTATGTAGTATGACCAATTAAAAATGAAAAAATATTGGTCATGAGAAATTTCGTGACCTGACCTGCAAAATATAATTTTGTAAATCTAGCGAGAAACTGCTGTACCGTGATATGTAAAATTCTAGTGCCCTAATTGCAACCGTGTGGTATCGATGTATATAGGGACACAACATCGCACCTAAGGCAGGAGAAATTCTAGCACCATAATGTATTTGAAAAATGTCTAAGGATATCACATGAATCCCTCAAAAACCCCGGAGTTCTTTGTGCCAGGGGTTGCATTGCTGCATCAAGCCACTCACTAAAATGTACAGTAGAAGAACTAATCCCCGAGATGATAAGTCTCATAGGGGGGAGGTTTATGTATTTCATAGAATCATAGAATCATAGAATGGTAGAGTTGGAAGGGACCTCCTGGGTCATCTGGTCCAACCCCCTGCTCAAAGCAGAATTCACTAGATCATCTCAGACAGATGTCTGTCCAGCCTCTGTTTGAAGACGTCCATTGAAGGGGAGCTCACCACCTCTCGTGGCAGCCTGTTCCACTCATTAATCACCCTAACTGTCAAAAAGTTTTTTCTAATATCTAATCTGTGTCTCCTCCCATTTAGTTTCATCCCATTGCTTCTAGTCTTTCCTTGTGCAAATGAGAATAAAGATGATCCTTCTACAATGTGACAGCCCTTGACATATTTGTAGACAGCTATTAAGTCTCCTCTCAGTCTTCTTTTTTGCAAGCTAAACATTCCCAAATCCTGCAACCGTTCCTCATAGGACATGGTTTGCAGACCAGTCACCATTCTGGTCGCTCTTCTCTGAACTTGCTCCAGTTTGTCTATGTCTTTTTTAAAATGTGGTGCCCAAAACTGTACACAGTATTCCAGATGAGGTCTGACCAAAGAGGAGTAAAGACCGATAATGACTTCACGTGATCTAGACTGTATGCTTCTGTTAATACATCCCAGAATTGTATTTGCCTTTTTTGCTGCTGCATCACACTGTTGACTCATGTTCAGTCTATGATCTATTAGTATACCTAAGTCTTTTTCACATGTACTGTTGCTTAGCTCTATTCCTCCCATTCTGTATATGCTTTTTTCATTTTTATTGCCCAGATGTAGTACTTTGCATTTTTCCCTGTTAAAAACCATTCTGTTGGTTGCTGCCCACTGCTCCAGTTTATTTAGGTCTTTTTGAATCCTCTCTCTCTCTTCTCTAGTATTAGCTATCCCTCCTAGCTTTGTGTCATCAGCAAATTTAATCAGTTTACCCTCAATTCCTTCATCTAAATCATTGATAAAGATGTTGAACAATACAGGTCCCAGGACGGAGCCCTGTGGTACCCCACTTGAGACATTCATCCAGCTGGATGTGAAGCCATTTACAACCACCCTTTGAGTCCGATCACTAAGCCAGTTATGAATCCACCTAACAGTTGCCTGGTCCATTGCATACTTGGTCATTTTTTCAATAAGGATGGTGTGAGATACTTTGTCAAATGCTTTGCTGAAGTCAAGATATACTATATCTACAGCATTTCCCTGATCCACCCAGTCAGTGATTCTGTCATAGAAGGAAATTAAGTTAGTCTGACATGACTTGTTAGTTACAAACCCATGCTGACTCTGGTTAATCACTTCATTCTTATCCATGTACTTACATACATGTTGTTTAATAATTTGTTCAAAGATCTTTCCTGGTATAGAAGTCAGACTCACTGGCCTATAGTTCCCTGGGTCCACCTTCTTCCCCTTTTTGAAGATAGGAACAACATTTGCTCTTCTCCAGTCTTCTGGGACTTCTCCTGTTCTCCAAGAATTTTCAAAGATTATGGAGAGTGGTTCTAAAATTTCTTCTACGATCTCCTTCAGTACTCTGGGGTGTAATTCATCTGGACCTGGAGACTTGAACTCATTTATGTTAGCTAAATATTCCCTCACAATCTTTCTGTTTACAGATAACTTGGATTCCTCTATTCCTTTAAAAGGACAGTGAAGATCAGTTGATGTTACATTTTCTTTCTGAGAGAAAACAGATGCAAAATAGGAATTAAAAAGTTCGGCCTTTTCAACATCCTCTCTTACCATTTCTCCATTTTCATCCTGTAAAAATCCTATAGCATCTTTGACTTTTCTTTTACTTTTGACATACCCCCAAAATCCTTTTTTATTGCTTTTGACATCTCTTGCAAGCCTTAATTCATTGTCAGCTTTAGCTAACCTGATACGTGCCCTGCAGGATCTGCAGACTGCATTATAATCTTCTTTAGAAATGCCTCCCTCTTTCCATTTAATAAACATTTCTTTCTTTCTTTTTAGCATGTGTTTAAGTTCTGTGTTCATCCATCCTGGTTTCCTTAAATGCTTCCCATTCTTCCTACTTTTCGGGATTGTTAACGATTGTGCTTTGAGAATCTCATTTTTAAAAATTTCCCATCCTTCCTGGACATTTTTGTCCTTAAGGACATCCAGCCATTGGATCCCTCCTATTCTCTTTCTGAGTCTCTTAAAATCTGCCTTTCTAAAATCTAACCTTGAAGTCTGAGTCTTCACATGTCTTCCTCCTCTAGTTATCCAAAATTCTATAATAGCATGATCGCTGCCTCCTAGGGTCCCAGCCACCTTTACCTCCTCAACCATTTCCTCCCTGTTTATAAGGATTAGATCCAAAGTAGCAGATCCCCTTGTTTTCTCCCCTACCTTTTGGAAGATAAAGTTGTCAGCAAGAGAGGATAAGAATTTGCTTGACCTGTTAGTTTTACTTGAGAGAGATTCCCAACAAATGTCTGGATAGTTGAAATCTCCCATGACCACTACGTCATATTTTTTGGAGAACTTGGTCATTTGATACATAAAGAGTTCATCCATATCTTCAGCTTGCCCAGGTGGCCTGTAGTAAATGCCTACAATGGTGTCCTTTCCGTTGTTCTCTCCTTGTATTCTTACCCAAACAGTTTCCACAGAACTCCCAGTCTCTGAAGCTTCAATCTCTGTGCAGATATACGCTTTTCTAACATACAATGCAACACCTCCTCCTCGTTTATCAAGTCTGTTTCTTGCAAATAAGTTGTATCCTTTTAGCCTTTTATTCCAATCATGTGTATCGTCCCACCAAGTTTCAGTGATTCCAATGACATCATATTCCTTTTCCTGCATTAGTAGTTCCAATTCTCCTTGTTTGTTGCCCATGCTTTGTGCATTTGTATAAAAACATTTTAGTTTGTGATTGGTTTCTCTTCCTCCCATATTTTTATTATTTAGATTTTTTTGTCTTTGTTCTTCTTTTCCACTTCCAGTAGCAGAGATCTCAATAGTATTTGTCAGCTGTATGGCTTTTTCTGGCCTTTTGCTTCCCTTCCCACATTGTTCTAGTTTAAAGCTCTTCTGATGAGTGTAGCAAGGCGACTTCCAAATACATGTTTTCCAGTCTTCGTAAGGTGCACCCCATCTCTAGCAAGTAGTCCATCGTATAGGTAATTCATTCCGTGATCCAGAAATCCAAATCCTTGTTGACGGCACCATCGACGTAGCCAGTTGTTCACCTGTAGAATCTTATTCCACCTCATTGTTCCACGGCCATCCACTGGGAGGATGGATGAGAAGACCACCTGCGCTCCCAATTCTTTCACTTTCTTGCCTAAGTCTTCAAAGTCACTGCAGATGGTTTCCAGGTCCTTTCGTGCGGTGTCATTTGTCCCCACATGTATTAGCAGGAATGGGTAGTGATCTGTAGGTCTGAAGAGTCTTGATATCCTGTCAGACACATCTTTAATTTTTGCTCCTGGAAGACAGCACATTTCTCTTGAGGTTATGTCTGGTCTGCAGATAGCGGCCTCTGTTCCTCTTAACAGGGAATCCCCCATGACCACCACTCTCCGTTTTTTCTTCACAACATTCTTCTTTCTCCATCCAGGAGGATTCTGAGGGCTTACAAGGTTATTCATTGCTGGCAAAGTCTTATTTTGCTGTATTTCTTCATGGTTCTCCTGCGTGAGAGCCTGGTACTGGTTCCTGAGCAGTATGGGTGCTGACTGCCTCTCGATCCTCCTGCTTCTGTGGGTCACATGCTTCCATTCCTCTGTTTCGTCAGGTGCAGTTCGAATTTCTTCTCTTTCTGAATCATGAAGAGATAATTCTGCTCTGTCTAAGAACTCTTCACCTTCCTTAATGATTTTCAAGGTAGTTAACCTCTCTTCTAGATTTCGCAACTTTTCCTCCAACAGGGATTTTCGGGAGGATATGCATATGAAGGAGTACTGGGTATCCTACCATAGGGAAATCCCTCTGTTTTTCGCATAAAACCCCTAATGCAAAACTCCCACAAGATGGCAATGGAGGCTAGAATGGAGGTCTGTCCTCTACAGTGATAAGTCCCTGTTTTTGTCTTGGATGTAATGATAGCCAAAGATTGGTCTGGAGACTACGCGTCCCATGCCATGAAGAAGTCTGTTAAAATATACTTATTTCCGTATATTTTATATGGAGGACTTCTTATCAGATGCGATTGTTCAAAGAATATATCACGATATTCTTATAAAATAAATGTAGCGGTTTATTCTTGGTTGCGCAGTAAAAATAATAATTGCAGTAGTTATATAAAATAGGGGAAATAGTTACAAAGTGAGTGTCCATTTGTCCATAATTAGCTTATTAGTTGAAATTCACCCATCTTTTCCTGGGATCCTGGATGGTAGGTTGTGTCTATCTGTGTCCAGCACGTGTGTCAGGATGACACCATGTGTCCGGGCCTTGTCAGCTGTTTCCTCAGCATGGGGATCCTAGGACTGAGCTGTGTAGTGTAGAATGAAAAGACTGCCCCTCCCTATGTCTTACAGGGGTTATTGTTGCCCCTCATAGCATTTGCTCTTCATATATGGCAATAGCTTACACTGAGCTAAGAATAGCACTTTGTGACGTCAGCTTATCAGCAGTCAGCTTCTCCAGCAGTTCTGAGATGAGTGCAGGCATTCCTTCCCTATGTGTTTGTTTTTTTTCCCCTTATCTATAGAGGAGGAGTTTCACTACTTATCATGTACATAACCTGCAGCACATTCATCTCCGCTAAAAGTCTAGTCAATTATCGAATTGCACTCAACCGAGTTATATGCCAGTGTGAGCGAGGCCTTATAGAGATAAAGGTGCCCCATTGTGCTGATCAGTGCAGGTCACAGCTGTTGGACACCACCGATCACTTATCCTGTTAGGTGATAAAGGGGTTGTCTGATTAAAACAAGTTCTCTCTATTCATGCTTGGAAGCTTCATTATAAGATACAGATTTCCCTCATAGTGAGATTTTAGTATTATGTATAACTGGGGTGTCCAATTTTCCCAAGGGGCCACATGAGAGACTGTGACTGTTGTAGAGAGCCGAACCAATAGGCTGAAATTAATTCTGCTCAATATTAATATATTACTATTTTATATTATTTGTATCACTTAATACTGAGCAGAATAAATTCCACTGACTCGCTGCTACATGTTACGATAGGGATTATTGTAACTTGTATCCTTACTTGTAGTAGCAAATCAGCACCATATTATTCCAGGACTGTGGAGTCGATAAACCAAACATCCGACTCCTCAATTTCCATGACACCGACTCCTCAATTTCCATGACTCAGACTCCCCAAATCACATGGCTCATGTTTAAGTGATAAATTTACTGTAGCACAAATTCATCTCAGCTAAAAGTCTAGACCCTTAGATCAGGAATAGGACAGACATTTATAGGACATTTCATAACTTTCCCAAATTCTTATGAAAAAAATATTCCCCACAAACTGCATTGAACGACTGTGCCCAATTTATTATATATTTTCGGAGTCAGTCCATTTTATACCGACTCCACCAAAATGGACACCGACTCCGACTCCACAGCCCTGGTTGCCATGGTAGGCCAGAGTCTAATATGTTGAGGTAGAGAGTTCCAGAGTAGGGGGGAAGCACAGGAGAGATCTTGTATGCGATTGTGGGAAGAGGAGATAAGAGGGGAGTAGAGCAGGAGATCTTTTGAGGATCGGAGGTTGCATGCAGGTATGTATTGGGTGACTAGGTCACAGATATATAGAGGAGACAGGTTGTGGATAGCTTTGTATGCCGTAGTTAGCATCTTGAATTGCAGTCTCTGGGCAATGGGGAGCCGGTGAAGGGATTGACAGAGAGGAGATGCTGGGGAATAGCGGGGGGACAGGTGGATTAGTCGGGCAACAGAGTTTAGGATAGATTGGAGGGGTGCGAGAGTGTTGGAAGGGAGGACATAGAGCAGGAGGTTGCAGTAGTCGAGGCTCGATGTAGTAGTCAATGGAAATCTGCACTAGGGCCTGACACTGACAATTGTGTGAGATGGTTTTAATTTTTCTATTTCACGTTTTAGCCACTGATGATTGCATGAGGCAGCTGACCACTGTCAGTTTTTGCTGAATCAGGTTTAGTAACGAGTCGTGTCCTATATTTATTTGTTATGTGGAATGGATTAATTTTAGTTTTTTAGCTCCTCTTTACAAGTAATTTTATTGTGTCTACCTATATTTTATTGAATATCTTATCTTGATTAAAAGTTATGTTTTAATGCTCACAAAGTGCTGATCTACACTATCTATTAGTGAGGTGTCTAGGAGATCTTTTGGGGGTTTGAGAAGTGTCAGGATTTACTTTTTTTCCCCATATTTTTGCTCAGTTATCAATTGCAAAGGGAGCTGGAAGTAGCAAATCATGATGGCTTTCTTGCCAAAGTGCATTCAGTGCAGCAGAACATTCCCCAGACGTCCATTAATATAATCTCATTGTTGGAAACCAAAGCGAGGAAGTGTATTTTTGCACAAGCCACTCATACTGAAAACATGGACATGTTTGGAAAATTTTGTTTCAATTGTTCATCATTTTCATATTACTAACAAGTTTTTAGATCCTGTGATTTCCATAATTCCACAACTTTTCCTTCTGGGATTTGCAATTTCAATATTAAGGAGTGTGGTCAGTCTGACACATTGTGGTAAATCTCCGCCACTGCTCCTAAGGTACAGCATTGCCTGCAAGGCTGACATCACGTCAAAAGCACAGCAATCAATCAGTGAGGTGACTGACTGCTACACTGTCAATGTGACGTCAGCACCGCAATCAATGCCAGATATCAGGAGCAGAGACTCGCCGATGGGCCCCATGAAGCTGAGTCCACCACAGTTATTTTTTATAGCAAAATGCAGCGATGAATATATTTTCTTTAAAAGGTAACAACCCTTCAATGGTATTGGTCAGTTATTCTGTTATGATTATGCTTACCAGCAAGGTGGTGCAAGATGTGAAAATCCCGATGCTTGCCGAAACAGACAGTGGGTGCAAGGAATACCTGGTAATCACCCTTTAATTGTGGTTTGCACTTCACTGTAGGGAGTCCTTGGGACACAGGAATTAGTCACTGACTGTCATTTTACAGTTTATCAAATCAAAATTGATCCAGGTCATGCACAGAAGTTAGGTAGGAAGCAGTTTAGGAGAAAGCCACGATCATTTTCTAATCATTATTCAATGTCTATTGAAAAATATATATACATTTCATTTTTTTTGACAGATAACTGGACCATGATCTCAGAGAAATATGTGATATTATCAGATTTTAAAGCAAATGTTCATAGTATCACACCTGATACCTTTGAAGAGCACCCAAATATACCAGACATACCTCCAGTATTTCTTAAACAAGACAAATATAGCAAAAGGAATGGTAAACATCAAAGAGAACACAGAAGAAAACATACATTTTCATGTTCACAATGTGGGAAATGTTGTTCTACAATATATAATCTTACTAAACATCAGCAAATTCACACATTGGAGAAGCCATTTTCATGTTCAGAGTGTGGGAAACATTTTAATGGGAAAACAAATCTTGCTAAACATCTAAGAATTCACAAAGGGGAGAAGCCATTTACCTGTTCACACTGTGGGAAATGTTATGCAATAAAATCTGATCTTACTAAACATCAGAGAACTCACACAGGGGAGAATCCATTTTCATGTTCAGAATGTGGAAAATGTTGTATAACGAAATATGATCTTACTAAACATCAGAGAATTCACACAGGGGAGAAGCCATTTTTATGTTCAGAATGTGGACAATGTTTTGCAGACAAATCTTCTCTTGCTAGGCATCAGAAAATTCACACAGAGGAGAAGCCATTTTTATGTTCACAATGTGGGAAATGTTGTTCTACGAAATTTAATCTTACTAAACATCAGCGAATTCACACAGGGGAGAAGCCATTTTCGTGTTCAGAATGTGGGAAATATTTCAATCAGAAAGCAAATCTTACTGTACACCTAAGAATTCACACAGGGGAGAAGCCATTTTCATGTTCAGAATGTGGGAAATGCTTTACTATGAAATCATATATGGTTACACATCAGAGATTTCACACAGAGGAGAAGCCATTTTCATGTTAATAATGTGGAAAATGTTTTAGTTGGAAAAGAAATCTTGATTCACATCTGAAAATTTACACAGGGAAGAAGCCATTTTCATGTTCAGAATGTTGGAAATGTTTTACTGAGAAATCACATCTTGTTAAACATCAGAGATTACACTCAAAGGAGAAACCATTTTCATGTTTAGAATGTGGGAAATGCTTTTCTTCAAAATCTGATTTTGCTAAACATCAGACAATTCACACGGGAGAAGTCATTTTCATGTTCAGAATGTGGAAAATGGTTTAATAGGAAAACCGCCTTTACTAAACATCTGAAAATTCACACATGGGAGAAGCCATTTTTCTGATCAGAATGTGCTAAATATTTTGAAAACACATCGGAGACGTCACGCAAGGGAGAAGCAATTTTCATTTTCAGACTGTGGGGAAAATTATTTCTTTTATACATAAAAATCTGTTTTTTGAGTACATATCTATGATAGATTAATGATTGTTAATGGGATTCCTGGGTGGGTTGGATCTCTCCGTCACACACTGTTTTTATCATGTATTATTTTGTTCATGTTTTGTATGTGAATATTTATAAATAAAGAATGTTATACTTTGTTGGTGTGATGCTGCGTTCAGGAAGAGCTTCAGGGACTCCATGGCTCTTTTGTTTCCCCTCTTCTGGTTCAGGCTCAGACTGGTGTAGACCGAGCAGAAGTGAGAATGGATTCAGGTCTGGGTGAATCTCTGTTGCCGACTCTACCCGAAGGTTATGGACTATTTAAGGATTAAATAAGGATTTCCTGAGGAGCTCGTCTGACATGCAACCTCTCACATTGTTTGCTGGCCTGCCACGGTCTCATTTGATGCTTGTCGATGGTCTTTCTTGGCACCTACTCTATCCCTGCAATCGCCATCCCCTGCTTCATGTAGATAACATGTCCTACGTAATCTATACAGCGCCCTCAATTTCACTCCTGCACAGGCATACTTCGCTCTGCTCCGCTGAGGACAGAGCAGAGTCTTGTAATGCGCATGCGCCGGGAGATGCCAAAGACCACTGATGACTCAGAAGTAAACAGTACAGTAGGGCAGAGCAAAGTACAACTGCACAGGAGTGAGATTGGTGGCGCTGTTTGGATGACGTAGGACATGTAATCCAAATGAAGCAGGGCAAGAGGACAGCGCTTGTGGGGATAGAGGAGGCACCAAGCAAGACATGCAACGCCCATTGGTGGCCACCAATGTGATGAAATGGCACCAGAGGGACCCCGCAGAATCCCACTGTTGCCACCAATGTGATAAAATGGCACCAGAGGGACCCTGCAGAATCCCACTGCTGCCACCACTTGTGATGGATCCACATCCCGCCTGACGTCACAATTACGTCAGGCGAAGTACGTGCTACGGATCTGCCCTTTGCACCAATGTGACATTCCGCACCCCCTTCGAGGACGCGTAAGGTCAGATTGGTACAGTTCTACACAGATACCCCCTGTCCACACGGGTACAGGAAGGCACCAGGGAGTGAGAAGCAGGGCTGTGGAGTCGGTAAGCCAAACCTGCGACTCCGACTCCTCAATTTCCCTTACACCAACTCCGACTCCCACATATATTGCTTATATTTAAATAGATAGATAAAGTCATAGAGGGATGGATAGATAGTGGGATAGATGGAGGAATAGATAGATTAATAGAGGGATGGATAGGTAAATAGAGGGATGGAGAGATAGATAGATACAGGGATGGATGGATAAATATATGGATAGATAGATGATAGATAGCTGGATGGATAGCTGGAGGGATAGATGAAAGGATGGATAGATAGATGGATGGATAGATAGAGGGATAAATGAAAGGATAGATGAACAGCTAGATGGAGGGATAGATAGAGGGATGGATAGATAGATGAATACATGGGGGGATAGATAGAGTGTGATAGACAGATGACAGCTACAGACAGCAAATAGTACATTGCACATATCGCACATATAGTTTACATATTGTACAGAGAGCACATAATAATCACCTACAATATTAGCATTAGTCACCTTCCTGTCACACAGATGAGCAGTAGTACTTTCACTTTCTCCAGCTCGGGGCCCAGGAATCAGATCCTGTGCAGGGCAGGCACCCCTCCCCCTCCTCTCTCTGGTGAAGACAGCAGAAGACAGGACAGAGGAGGGGAGATTGCCCCCTGCAGCCTGCAGCCGGTGCATGACGGGAGCACTGCAGCATACAAGTGAGTTTTGATAGGTGCGTGCCCCTGCTTCTAGGGGGGGGCAGCTGCCCCTCGCTGGCTACAGCCATGATTCACACAGAGCGTTTTTGCGGATCCGTTTTTTGCAGTAAAATACAGTGTCTCTGGGCATCCCAGCAAAGTCAATGGGTTTCAAGATATGACATTCAGACATCATTTTGTGAGGATTCGTTTTTGGGCTCAAAAACGGATCCTCACAAAGAATGAGCATGTCCGTTTGTGCGTCGTTTTTCTAATCTGCTTTTGCTATTGATGCGGTTTTTTAAAAAGCTGATCTGCTTTTGCAGCTGAAAAACGTATCCTCAAAAAACGCAGCAAAAACGCTGTGTGTGAATGTAGCCTTAGATCAGGAATAGAACAGCCATTTATAGGACATTTCATAACTTTCCCAAATTCCTATGAAAAAATATTCAGCACATTCTGCATTAAACTACTGTACCCAATTTATTATACACTGCTCAAAAAAATAAAGGGAACACTTAAACAACAGAATATAACTCCAAGTAAATCAAACTTCTGTGAAATCAAACTGTCCACTTAGGAAGCAACACTGATTGACAATCAATTTCACATGCTGTTGTGCAAATGGAATAGACAATAGATGGAAATTATTGGCCATTATCAAGGCACCCTCAATAAAGGAGTATTTCTGCAGGTGGGGACCACACACCACATCTCAGTACCAATGCTCTACAACCCACAGAAGTTGTTCAGGTAGTGCAGCTCATCCAGGATGGCACATCAATGTGAGCTGTGGCAAGAAGGTTTGCTGTGTCTGTCAACGTAGTGTCCAGAGGCTGGAGGTGCTACCAGGAGACAGGCCAGTACACCAGGAGACGTGGAGGGGGCAGTAGGAGGGCAACAACCCAGCAGCAGGACCGATACCTCCGCCTTTGTGCAAAGAGAAACAGGAGGAGCATTGCCAGAGCACAGCAAAATGACCTCCAGCAGGCCACAAATGTGCATGTGTCTGCACAAACGGTTAGAAACCGACTCCATGAGGGTGGTATGAGGGCCCAACATCCACAGATGGGGGTTGTGCTCACAGCCCAACACCGTGCAAGACGCTTGCCATTTGCCATAGGACACCAGGATTGGCAAAATCGCCACTGGCGCCCTGTGCTCTTCACAGACGAAAGCAGGGTCACACTGAGCACATGTGACAGAGTCTGGAGACGCCGTGGAGAGTGATCTGCTGCCTGCAACATCCTTCAGCATGACCGGTTTGGCAGTGGGTCAGTAATGGTGTGGGGTGGCATTTCTTTGGAGGGCCGCACAGCCCTCCATGTGCTCTCCAGAGGTAGCCTGACTGCCATTAGGTACCGAGATGAGATCCTTAGACCCCTTGTGAGACCATATGCTGGTGCAGTTGGCCCTGGGTGTAGCATACCTGGCGGCGCCCTTGCATGGTGGTCCATCTCCCACTGTGCAAGAGCGCGCACTTGATCTCCAGTCCAGAATGTCTCTCTGGCTTCCCTCCATGCTGTCTGTTTGTGTCTGTTTCTGCTGCTTAAGGGAGGCGCCCGATCACTTCCTGCTTTTTGTACCTGCTGTGGGTCACACCCCTTGTGCGTCCTCAGCCTATTGCTGTCTGTCACCTGGTATATAACCCAGCTGCTCCAATCAATCCCTGCCTGAGCATTGTGTTTCATTCAGTGTGTGCTTGCACTCTGAAGGTGCCAGGTCCCGTTCTGTGTTCTCTTGTCTGCCTATCCTGGAGGCTGTATTTCCAGGCCTGTCTGAACACGCTCCTAGCCTGTTCCTCCCGCCTTCTAGGGGCCGATTACCTAGACCCGCTCCTGTATCTTGTCTGTCCTGTCTGAACTCGCTCCTAGCCTGTTCCTCCCGCCATCTAGGGGCCGATTACCTAGACCCGCTTCTGTATCTTGTCTGTCCTGTCTGAACTCACTCCTAGCCTGTTCCTCCCGCCATCTAGGGGCCGATTACCTAGACCCGCTCCTGTATCTTGTCTGTCCTGTCTGAACACGCTCCTTGCCTGTTCGTCCCGCCTCTCTGGGGGCCGTATTCCCAGACCCGCTCCTGTATCACGCTGCAGTGTCGGTCTCTTCCGTACACTCAGTTCCTGTCTGAACTCTCTCCTATCCTTTACCTGTTTTGCCTCTATGTCCGTTCCTTTCCTTTTTCTGCAGAGTCTGAACTCGTACCTAACTCCTGCTTGTTGTCTCTGTACTCCCGTTTGTGTGTTTGTGGTCCACTCGCTACTTCACTGCAAGCACCTTGTGGGTATCTGGCTCTGCCTTTCCCTTCCTGTCTGTTCCGTGTGAACAGAGCCCTGTTCCCCCTGCTCAGTCTCGCTCCGCTCTGACTCCTTTGCTCACTGCTCCGGCAGTCTCACTCCGCTCTGACTCCTTTGCTCACTGCTCCGGCAGTCTCGTCCTGCTCTGCTCTTGCTCACCGCTCCTGGCGGTCTCGTCCTGCTCTGCTCTTGCTCACCGCTCCAGGCGGTCTCGTCCTGCTCTGCTCTTGCTCACCGCTCCAGGCGGTCTCGTCCTGCTCTGCTCTTGCTCACCGCTCCAGGCGGTCTCGTCCTGCTCTGCTCTTGCTCACCGCTCCAGGCGGTCTCGTCCTGCTCTGCTCTTGCTCACCGCTCCAGGCGGTCTCATCCTGCTCTGCTCTTGCTCACCGCTCCAGGCGGTCTCGTCCTGCTCTGCTCTTGCTCACCGCTCCAGGCGGTCTCGTCCTGCTCTGCTCTTGCTCACCGCTCCAGGCGGTCTCGTCCTGCCCTGCTCTCGCTCACCTCTCTGGGCGGCCTCACTCTGCTGTGTTTGTCTGCCACATCTGTGGTTCTGTTCCAGAGTCCCAGTGTGTACTGGGTCCTATCCCGCCTGTGTTCCCGCCTGCTAGTGCCTTCCTGTCTGCACTCTAGCCGTGCTTGCCTGTAACCCCCTGCCTGCATACCCGCCTGCCCGCATACCAGTCGTGCCTGCCTATTCCAACCAGTCTGTGTGCCAGCCTAACCAGTCTGTTCCTGTATTCCCCTGTGTGGGTCAACAGCCGTGTCCGGGGTCTGTCCAGGAGTAGCACCTGGTCCCTCTGCTCGGTTCCTCCTGGGTGCACTGGCGTCGTATACCGTCGTGCGACCCTGGTCGGATCGGGTGAATACCTAGTTACGCCCCTCCAGGCATTCACTCTCCGGCACGGTCCAGTGGAATCACACGCACACGCCGCTCAGCCCGGGCGTGTGCATTACACTGGGTTCCTCCTATTGCAGGACAATGCCAGTCCTCATGTGGCTGGAGTGTGTCAGCAGTTCCTGCAAGATGAAGGCATTGAAGCTATGGACTGGCCCACCCATTCCCCAGACCTGAATCCGATTGAGCACATCTGGGACATCATGTCTCACTCCATCCACCAACGTCACGTTGCACCACAGACTGTCCAGGAGTTGGCGGATGCTTTAGTCCAGGTCTGGGAGGAGATCCCACAGGAGACCATCCGCAATCTCATCAGGAGCATGCCCAGGCATTGTAGGGAGGTCATACAGGCATGTGGAGGCCACACACAATACTGAGCCTCATTTTGACTTGTTTTAAGGACATTACATCCAAGTTGGATCAGCCTGTAGTGTGTTTTTCCATTTTAATTTTGGCGGTGACTCCAAATCCTGGCCTACATTGGTTAATAAATTTGATTTCCATTGATGATTTTTGTGTGATTTTGTTGTCAGCACATTCAACTTTGTACAGAACCAAGTATTCAATGAGAATATTTCGTTCATTCAGATCTAGGATGTGTTATTTGAGTGTTCCCTTTATTTTTTTGAGCAGTGTCCATTTTAAACCGACTCCGACTCCACCAAAATGAGCACCGACTCTCACTCCGATTCCACAGCCCTGGTGAGAAGAGGTGGCCCACTCAGTCACTGATGTGGCACCACACTCGCTCACACTCATGACAGGCTGAGAGGTTTCTTCACTAGCTCCAGTGATGCAGAGCCTGGTCGGCCTGGGAGAGCTGCCACCAGTTTATATTAGATATAACGGAATTATATCGGGCTAGAAACCTGCCCGGTCGTGTGTTTGTGGGACCGAACAACGGACATGAGAGTTCGTGGATCGAGATTAAAGAACAGCCCAGGGTTAAATTATATATTTAATCACCATAAGGGCACACTAGACATTACACTATATACATAAGGGTTATACATACACAATGGTCAGAGTTGCAAATACAATAGTAGGAGTACCAAAGATGTAAAGCAGTTATTACGAGTAAGTTACTGGTCAGATGGACGACCTGGCTTTCAGGGGAAGGGCTGCCACATGAGAGGCTTGTGGGCTCTCTCTTGGTTGACGGACCCCTTCCACGGCCTCCCCAGGAAAAAAGACAATGGAGCCAGCGCTGCCGGGGCTCTTAAATTCTCTGGGTCACTCCCACTCCTACCTCCTGGCTGCGCCCAAATCTCCGCCCCTGTCCTCTCCCAGCTAAAACTCCCAAAAGCTAAAATAGGCTATACCTCCTTAATGGACAGTCCAAGGGAGCTGGTTCTGGTGTCATTGGACCGAGCCGGACTCCTGCTACACGTGGATACCAAGCACCGGGGCCCTAGGGGCCCCCGCAAGTCTGTGCCGGATATCTCCCCATCCGTAGATGCTGGACTGTACTGAAAGCTAGGATGACATTCCGGCGGTTCGTTCGTTTCCAAAAATCTACTTGGTGTATCACTGGGCTGTATCATATTACCATAACTCAATGTTGAATTATAGTATCTTACACAAAAGACCGCGTGGCCTGGGGGAGGAGTTGTCCGGTGACACAGCTGCAGTGAGGTACTGTATGTCACTCCCTGCCTCTCAGCCCCCTCCCTTGCAAGCTGAAGTGTCGAATTACACTGTACATTGGAGTTCTCTATAATCACTGGCAAAAAGTGCACAGTGATTGACATGGGATTATCTTGAATATTCTTCACACCTCCCCCCTTGAGAGGGCGCTAGGGGGCAGCACCACCTGGTGTTCCCCCGCTCGCCCGTCTGCAACATCCCCTTGTCGGGATAAGCCATCGGCATTGCCATGTTCGCGGCCCTTTTTGTGGCGAATAGCGAAGTGGTACTGCTGGAGCGCGAGGCTCCAGCGTAGCAGCCTCCCATTCGCTCCGGATACAGTGTGTAACCAGCTGAGGGGGTTGTGGTCTGTTTCCACGGTAAATTGGCATCCGTACAAGTATGGCTGCAGATGCTGCAGGGCCCACACAATTGCCAGACATTAAGCATCTGCTTCAGGGTGCCATTGAACCGTTCGCACAGGCCATTGGTCTGTGAGTGGTACGGACTGGTCACCAGATTTTGCACCTGTATTTGCTTACAGAGGGACTCCATCAGCTGCGACATGAACTGGGTCCCCCGGTCGGTGAGCATTTCCTGGGGAAAACCCACTATGGAGAAAATCTCCAGTAAGGCGGTGGCTACCTTGTCGGCCTGAATGGACGACAAGGCTATTGCTTCCGAGTACCAGGTGGTATAGTCTACTACCGTCAGTATGAAGTGTTTACCGGAGCTGCTAGGAGTGGCCATCGGGCCAAACAAGTCCACAGCCACCCTCCTGAAAGGCTTTTCAATGATGGGCAGTTACCATTGGGGCGCCGCCCCGCCTTCCTCACTCTCCGACAGATGTCACACGACAGGCAGTAGGCAATCACCTCGGCCCCCATCCTTGGCCAGTAGAAATGCTGGGCTAGCCTGGCCTTGGTCTTAGTGATCCCTATATGTACGGCCATCAGAATCTCATGCGTTATCTGCAACAACTCTGCCCTGAATGGATAGTGTACCACTAACTGTGGGTCCCTGGGCCACACCTCTGGTGAACCTCGGTGGACCGTTACCCGGTACAGCCGTCCTTGGTCCCAGACCAACCGCTCGAGGTCTGAGTCCGAAGGAGGCTGTGCCGCCTGCTCTTTAAGAGCTTTCAGGCTGTTGTCAGTCTCTAACGCCGCCTGAAACCCCTGACTGGACGTGGCCAGAATAGATGAAACTGCCACATCTTCTGCCAGTTCCGCGGGACCTGTCTCTTGGCCTCAGTCTGACCTGGCAGCCACTTGGTCGGAAGGGGAGAAGCCGTCGGACTCCCGAGGAGCCCCTCTGACCACAGGTAGCGCACGCACGCAGACCTGACCCGCAGCGATGACCATGGCTGGCGTCACCACCCGGCGCACCCAGGCAAGTGCTGGGGTCCCAGGGGGAATGGACACTGGCATGCTATTGGGTCCATGAGTCAGTGGAGGGAGAACGAGAACCCCCACCTCCTCAGATACGCACCTCTTCTCATTCCTCGCAGTTCCAGTAACATCAGCATCTTCTGATTCTGACGTCTCAGGGCAGAGGGCGAGGTGACGTCACTACCGCCCTCTGCTCTGAGCACTGCAGAGTCCTGACCTGGCTTAGTCAACTCCGTGAACCAAGGAAGGACCGGGAAAATGGACCAGGTGCTACTCCGGGACCGACCTTGTGTGAGCGCAGGCGACTCCCACGAGACTGACAGCTGACACTGACTGACACGGCAGATAGATGGGCACGGTTAGTAGGCAGGTTCAGCATGTCGGTCACAGCTGATACAGTTGATAGGCTGGAGGACACAGCGGATGGACAGGCTGGCGGGCACGGCTGATGGACAGGCTGGTGGGCATGACTGATGGGACAGGCTGGCGGGCATGGCTGATGGACAGGCTGAGGGCACTGCTGGGACCTGAGGGCTGACAAGCGTGTTAGAACACTAACTTTCAACATTGCACATGCATCCATCTTGGGGGAGGTGCCTTAAGTTGGAGATGTTATCTGGCCATTGGCCGGGGACATCTTAGGACGGCGCACGCGGCCCCTTTAAGAAACAGGGAGCGGCGCACCCAGGACCGGGGCCGCAGCAGTAAGGGGGTCGGCGTCTCTGCCAGGGGAGGGAGGCAGAAGGCAGAGATGCTATAGTACAAGGAATTTCTCTAGGAGAAGAGGAACGTGGATGTTCTCCTTGGGCTCCCAAGACCTCTTCTCATTAACAAACCCCTTCTAATCCACAAGAAAAAAGTTTTTTCCGCTTACAACTTGGAAGCTAGAATGTTCTCTACCCCAAAAACGTCCTCAGCGCAGACTGGAGCTGGAATGGTACCCGGATCATCAGAGAAAGGATTGAGGACCACATGCTTGAGGAGAGACACATGAAAGGAATTGGGCATCCGTAACGAGGTTGGGAGTTTCCGCTTGTACGCCACTGTATTAATTTGTCTCAAAATCTCGAAAGGACCAATGTACCGCGGACCCAGCTTGTATGAAGGTATTTTGAGACATACATACTTGGATGATAACCAGACCTTGTCCCCCGGACGGAATACAGGCGGATCCAGACGTCTCTTGTCTGCATGTTTCTTCATTCGCTCAGAGGACAGTAGCAATGAGGATTTCTTGTCCTCCCATATCACAGAAAAGTCTTTAACCAAAGACTATGCGGTCAGATTGTCAACAGAAGTAGAGACAGGGAACGGAATATTGGGATGCTGACCGTATACCACAAAAAACGGGGCTATGGCAGAAGATTCTCTCACATGGGAAAAATTCGGAAAAATTCGGCCCAAGGCAGGAGTTCCACCCAGTTGCTATGGTGGGCATTGACGAAGTGCCAGAGGAAGCTAGTGAGGATCCGATTGATACGCTCAACCTGGCCATTAGACTGTGGATGATAAGCCGATGAGAAATCTAATGCGACATTCAGAAGTTTGCACGTGGCTTTCCAGAAGCATGAAGTAAACTGGACCTATTGTCCGAGACAATATGAAGAGGTAGGCCGTGGAGACGGGAGATGTGAAGAATGAACTCTAACCAGCACTGGCGCTGACGGTAGACCAGGCAGAGGAATGAAGTGAGCCATCTTGGAGAAGCGATCAGCTGCCACCCAAATGACAGTACAACCAGCCGATACAGAAAGATCCATGATGAAATCCATCGCAATATTCTGCCACAGAGTGGAAGGCACAGGTAAAGGAAGTAGTCGACCCGTTGGAAGTTGCCTAGGAGTCTTGTTTCGGGCACAGGAAGAGCAGGCAGAGACAACATCCGCAGCATCCTTGCATAAGGTAGGCCACCAATAATGTTGGGAAATGAGCAGAACCGTTTTCTTCTGTCCGGCATGGCCTGCCAGTTTAGACGAATGACCCCAGACCTCTTCCTATGTGGAGCCGCTACAAAAGTCTTACCAGAAGGAAGACGAGACAGATCAAATGTGGCAACCATAATTATTCTGGAGGGCTCAATGATGTGTTGAGGTTCCTCCTCTTGGTCGGTCAACAGAAATCATCTGGAGAGCGGGTCCGCTTTGATATTCTTTTCGGCCGGAAGTGGAGTGTAAAATTGAAGCGGGCAAAAAACAAAGACCATCTGGCCTGACGAGGAGGTCATTGAGCAGACTGCAGGTAGGCGAGATTCTTATGGTCCGTGTAGACGACCACCGGATGCAGGGTCCCCTCTAGTAAGAATCGCCATTCTTCCAGCGCCAGTTTGATGGCAATCAGTTCCCGATCTCCAATGGAATAATTGCGCTCCAAGGGAGAGAAGAGCTTGGAAAAGAAACTGCAGGTCACCATTCGCCTGGACAAAGATTTCTGGGTGAGGACTGCTCCGGCACCTGAGGAAGAAGCATCTACCTCCAGGAAGAACTGCTTGTTACAGTCAGGACGATTCAGCACCGGAGCAGAGGAGAAGGCTTGCTTCAAGCACAGGAAGGCACTTTCCGCCTCGGGAGTCCATTCCTTGGGATTAACGCCTTTGCGGGTCAGGGAATAAATGGGAGCAGTCCAGCAAGAGAAATGAGGAATGAACAGGCAGTAATAATTTGCAAATCCTAGAAACCGCCGAATAGCCTTCAGCCCCTCAGGTTGGGGCCATTTTAGAATGGCAGATACCTTTTCGGGATCCATCTTAAGGTCGGTCTCCGAGATTATGTATCCCAGAAATGGAAGAGAAGTCTGCTCAAAAATGCATTTCTCGAATCTGGCATAAAGACGATTCATCCTGAGCCTTTGCAATACCTGTCGAACGTCTCTCCGATGTGAAGGCAGATCAGGAGAGAACACCACGATATCGTCTAGGTACACCACCACGCATTTGTAGAGAAGATCTCGGAATTCACCAGCTCTTGAAAGACTGCTGGTCCGTTGCAGAGACCGAAGGGCATCACGTGGTACTCTTAGAGGATATCCCGAGTATTGAATGCTGTCTTCCATTCGTCCCCCTGGCGGATCCGGAAAAGGTTATATGCTACATGGAGGTCGAGCTTAGTGACGATCTTAGCGCCCTTGAGGCGCTTATTTTTTTATGGTTATTTGATTTAGTCCCCTATAGTCTATACAAGGCCGAAGTGAGCCGTCCTTCTTGACAAAGAAGAATCCTGCTCCAGCCAGAGAGGTGGATTTCAAGATTCTCCTCAATGTATTCAGACATGGCACGGGTCTTGGCCAACGATAAGGGATAGATTCGACCACGAGGCGGTGAGGCACTGGGAATGAGGTTGATGGGGCAATCATACGGCCTATGTGGAGGTAGCGTCTCAGCCTCCCTCTTGTCAAAGACGTCAGCGTATGGCCAGTAGGGTGCTGGTAAGTCACGTAGACTAGATGGAGTGGATGGAGGTCGAGCAGGACGAACAGAAACCAGGCAGGTTTTGTGACACTCCTGACCCCAGCGGAACATCTCGTCCGAACTCCAATTCAAGACCGGCTCATGTCTCTGTAGCCCAGGCAGTCACAGCAACAAGGGATGAGAGAGACAGGACAGCACAAAGAAGGAGATTCTCTCTGAGTGTAACATTCCTATCTGGAGAACCACGGGCTCGGTGATAAACAGGATGGACTCAGAAAGGGGCCTCCCATCCACTGAAGAAACCGTCAATGGATCCGGAAGATGTTGGATAGGAATCGGATACTGCTCCACAAATGCTTGCTGGATGAGAGTGGATGTTGCCACAGGATATCGATACGGACAAAGTCAGAAATGAAGAGGAAGAATTCTTGCCCAAGACGACCTCTCCAAGCAATCCTAGACTCTGGAGTTTCCTGGTCTCTCAGAACAGAAGCGGATTACATGCTCTGAACTGCCACAATAAAAGCATCTGCCCTAAGTGCAGCGGGCCTCCTGGTGAGTCTTGACCATTGTCACTTGTTCCACTTCCATAGATTCTGGAGTGGATGGTGAGGCAGTGGCTTGTTGCGAGACCGGTTTTTGGAAGGTAGAAGCAAGGCATAAAGGTCTTCTCTCACAGACCACCTCCTTAGAACGCTCCTGGAACCTGATGTCGATCCGCGTGGCCAAAGACACTAGGTCATCCAGAGAGGTGGGTATGTCACGACCATCCAGCTCATCTTTGATCTGCCCAGAAAGGCCTTCCCAAAAGGTAGACACCAGAGCCTCATTATTCCAGGTGAGTTCAGACAAGAGGGTATGGAAACATACAGCGTATTGGCCCACAATGGGGTTCCCCTGGCGCAGACGGAGAAGAGAGGAGGCTGTTGAGGACGTGCGACCGGAATCATCGAAAACCCTCCGGAAGGCCTCAATGAAAGCCTAGAGATTAGACACCAGAGGATTCCCCTTCTCCCATAAGGGATTGAGCCACGCCAATGCCTCTCCTGTGAGATGAGACATGATGAAGGTCACTTTAGCTCGGTCAGAAGCAAACTGATGAGTCAGGAGCTTGAAGGGCAGCCTGCACTGATTTGGGATTACTGCCAAAGCGTGGAGGAGCAGACAGTCGGGGTCCAAAGCTGGGTGCGACACTGGCACTGAGTTGAGGTACCGCCGGTGCGGAGCTTGGTAGAGGCAGACACAGCCGGGGTAGACAGTGCATCCAAGCAGGAGTTTACAGTCCGCAGAAAGGACAGGATTGTATCCTGACGGGATCTCTGATGGGAGACATCTTGGTAAAGGTCCGAGACCGAGGGAGCCTGGGAGCCCCCAGATTCCATGGCCTATGCAAACTGTTACGATGCCGGGTGGTGGAAACACTGTGCCGTGGTACAAGGAGAGATCGGAGGGGCGTAACTAGGGACCTCACTCGGACCGACCTTGGCTATAAAACAGCTTAGTCGACTCCGTGAACCAAATAAGTACCGGGAAGATGGACCAGGTGCTACTCCGCGATCAACCTCATGTGAGAGCAGGCGACTCCCACAAGACAGACAGCTGATGCTGACTGGCACGGCAGATAGACGGGAACGGGCATGGTTGGTAGGCAGGTTTGGCAGGCAGGCAGGCTGGCGGGCATGGCTTAATAGACAGGCTGGCGGACATAGCTGATGGACACAGGAATAATGGATCAGAACTCACGTGTTCAGTGAATAATTTCTCATGGGACAGGCTGAAACATCTTATGGAGCAATGAAATAAAAGTGCAATTATTCACTGAACATGTGAGTGCCTGGAATTACTTCCTTCCTACAGCTGATGGACAGGCTGGCGGGCACTGCTGGGACCTGAAGGTTGACAAGCGTGTTAGAACACTAACTTTCAACATTGCACAGGAACCTCTATCTTGGGGGAGGTGTCTCAAGGAGGAGATGTCCTCCGGCCATCGGCTGGGGACATCTTAAGATGGTGTGTGTGGCCCCTTTAAGAAACAGGGAGCACCCACCCTCAGCACAGTGTGCGGGGATCTGCACGCGGTGCGCGCACCCCGGGCAGACCCAGCTGGGAGCGAGGCAGAGGGAGCGGCGCACTCAGAACCAGGGCCGCAAGGGGGTCGGTGTCTCTGCCGGGGCAGGGAGGCATATGGCAGAGATGCCAACGCTA
Source organism: Phyllobates terribilis (assembly GCF_046119375.1). Classification (NCBI taxonomy): domain Eukaryota; kingdom Metazoa; phylum Chordata; class Amphibia; order Anura; family Dendrobatidae; genus Phyllobates; species Phyllobates terribilis. The sequence goes on from NW_027362765.1 coordinate 43,571,552, forward strand.
CACTATGTTCCTGACCTCAGCTTCGACACTCCCCTCTAAATCTATGCAAGTCGACTGGTTGAAGCTAGCCAAGCACGGTCAGGAGGTCTGTCATGCCGAGGGGAGTTTCTTCTACTGCGGTAGTCTCAAACATCTAATTCGCTCCAAGGCCTAGGATCTATAAGAGAGGCTATCCTGGGCGAGAAATACTCTTCTCCTCCGCTGACTCTGTCAGTGTCCGTTTCAATACTTGTTTCATTGAATTGGCCTATCTGGACTCTGGTTTTGCAGGAAATCTCATACAACAGGCCGTATTGGAGCGGTATCAGATCCCCATCCATGTCTACAGAGTCCTTTGGTGGTATCATCCGTGGATGGGAGACCTCTATCCAAAGCCATTCTTTTAATTCCTCAGCCTATAGAACTTCAGGTAGCAATGTTGCACTCGGAGAATATCTCCTTTTATGTGCTACCAGGTCTGCCCCATTCTCTGCTCCTGGGCCTGCCATGGCTATAAGCACACAAGCCTGTCTTGGATTGGAGATCCGGAGAAGTACTTTGTTGAGGTCAGTCCTGTCACAAGAGATGCCTTGTCCCCATTCGTCCTGCTCGATCTCCGACTACTCCATCTAATTTACCTGGCCTGCCACCTGCTTATTGAACTTATGCAGATATCTTCGATAAGAAGGAGGTGGAGATGCTACCACCACACAGTCCATACGACTGCCATTGTCAGGGACGTCAGTGAAACACCGGGGAGATCACACAATATCCCACCGCTAATGTCACTGTCAGGATTGAGCAGGGATTCACGCACACACGATCCCAATTACTCACTACATAGCTATCGGCAAGCGAGCAAAAAGCGTATGGCCAGGGGTGTACATAGAAATCATGGGTCCCCATAGCAGAAGTTCTAATTGGGGCCCCCCTCGCCCCATTAAAAATAAATAAAAATAATTGTCGGGGTCACAGAAGAGCAGATCTCACAACTTTCCAGCCATTACATAGTAATTTTCCTCCTGCTGAAGTCCTAGATTCATTTTTCATTGCCCCCATAAGGTATGATGCCAACAAAAGTGCCCCCCAAACACAGTATGATACCCTCATGGTGAATTCCTCCACATTTACAATATAATGACCCTACTTTACCCCACCTCAACTCCCAAATCAAAGTATGGTGATCCCAACACAGTATAATCACCCAACTGTGAGCCCCACACAGCCCTCCATACAGTATAATGGCCCCCACACTGTATAGTTGACCTGCACTAGCCCTCCAAACAGTATAATGGCCCCCACACAGCCCTCAACACAGTATGATGGACCCCACACACCTTCACACTGTATAATTGCTTGCATACAGTATAATACATCCCCATGGTCCTCCATAGAATATAATGCACCCACCAATGGTCCTGTATAATGCACCCACCACGGTCCTCCATACAATATAATGCACCCCCCATGATCCTGTATACAGTATAATGCACCCCCCACGTTCCTCCATATAATATAATGCACCCCCCATGATCCTGTATACAGTACAATGCACCCCCCATACTCTATTATGGCCACCAGTCACTGATTTAAATAAATAAATACAATACTCACCTCTCCTGGTTCCACCTGATGCTCCAGTCTGCTGAGCCTTTGGTGGGGAAGCGCTGGACATTTAAGAGCAGTGGGCGTGCTGTAATGATGTCATCGCGCCCGCTGCTCTGACAAATCAGATGCCAAGGAAGGATGATGGTGGTGGAGAGGGGCTGGCTGGCAAATTTTAGCCTGGGGGGCAAGCAGACAGCAGTGGTCCATGAACAGCGGCCCATCCTTATTGTGTTTACAGGATGAAATTCTCCATTGATTGGGCTACATAGAAGCAGTGAAAAGTCCAAAGCTACTACACAGATATGGTATCAAAACCAAGCTCAGTGTAGATGCACAACTTTTTCAGCTGGATTCCACCTGAAAAAGAGCTGAAAAAACGCCACAAAAGATGAACATAATGCACAGCAAAGCACAATTGACGTTGCTGTGCATGTGTTCAGTGTTTTGTTACCTCTTTTTACTGCTTCAGGGTATTGAAACTGTGAAGAGTTTAAAAGAAGTGACATGTTCATTTTTTGCTGAAGTTACTAACCACTATTGTGTAAAATGAAGAGAAAAGACGTTGGCAAAGCCACCAGGAAAACTGCTTCAGGAAAAAGAGCGCCGGCGTTTTCCTGAAGCGTCTTTTCCTAGAAAAACTTGGCTGACCAGATGTTGTGTGCAAATACAGGTGCATGACACAAAATTAGAATATCATCAAAAAGTTCATTTATTTCAGTTCTTCAATACAAAAAGTGAAACTCATATATTATATAAAGTCATTACAAACAGAGTGATCTATTTCAAGTGGTTATTTCTGTTAATGTTGATTATGGCTTACAGCCACTGAAAACGCAAAAGTCATTATCTCAGTAAATTAGAATACTTTGTAAAAACAGCTTTAAAAATGTTTTTAAATTCCGAAATGTTGGCCTCCTGAAATGTATGTTCAGTAAATGCACTCAATACTTGGTGGGGGCTCCTTTTGCATCAATTTCTATATCAATGTGGGGTGGCATGGTGGCGATCAGCCTGTGGCACTGCTGAGGTGTTATGGAAGTGTGGCACCCCAGGGGTTTGGTTTCCACAGTAACAGCAATGTTATGTCTGAGAGCAGGTGGGAGGTCTCTTGGTCAGGGATCCTATGCATGCCACACCTCCTGCCCAGTCCTGGGAGGGGAAGAACTTCCCCTATATAAACCTAGGGCTGAGGCAGGGTTAGTGAGTAGAGAAGAAGTAGAGACAGAGAAGCAGATATAGGAAAAGAACATCAGGAGCTCTGTGGGAGCAGTGCTACAAGGAGTCAGGGGCTGGCAGCTGCAGAGCTCGCCCTGACTGAGAAGTTATCACCGGACCCGGAGTCCGAGGCTGTGGGGACTAACTCCTATCCAGCAGCAGAAACCGACCGGCAGGGGATTGCAGGTCCTCTGGCCCAGAAACCCGAAGGCACGGTCACACGCGTAGGACCAGCACCGCCGTCGTGGAGCGGAAGCTACTAGAAGGCCCCGAGTCACCGGCCATACGGGTGAGCACCACACGGTACACTCAGGGACGTGGGCTACTTATACCCGCCACTAGCAAGGTAGCCGGAAGAGTATCGTTAGTTTGGGAGGCCTACAACTCCGCCTGGCCAGGGGAGATCCCATCTGCTCAAGGACTGACCAGGCCCCAATCGCTAGCCAGTACTCCGGGAGGGTCTATCTTTGTCACCAGTAAAGACCCTGAACTACACCGTACCGTCTCCGAGTGGTTCCTGCTACCCCCATCATCCACGTCGGCTGCCCTGAGGCCATACCCCTCCCGTTGGGGGTTATACTATCACGCTGCACAATCCTACCACCGGCCTCAGCGGTCTGCCCTGCAGCAGCAGCTCCTTAGCTGTACTCAACGGGTGGCGTAGTCGTCCAACATCTACCGCTAATACAGCGCCACTTAGTCTGACTCCCTGGGCACGGACCGGATCACCGCCACGAGACTACAACCCTAAAGAGATCCGGCTCCGGGTAAGCTCCCGCGTGCGCAACGCAGCGCGACACAGACCCAGGGGTGCGTCAACTTTTGGCGTAGTCGACAGGATTTCGTGCCCGCAACCACCGGGTACTGCGTGCCTGAAAAAGACTGTTCAAACTTACCTGTGGTGAAGATTCCCGCCATCCGGCGCCATCTTCGGCCTTCTTCCCGCCATACGTGGAGTTTTCCCGCCATTGGACGCCATCTTGAGGACGCCGCGCGGGAAGAAGAGGGGCGTGGACTCCGAAAGCGCGCGAGAACTGAAGCCCCGCCTCACGTCCGGACGTTGCGTAAGGTCCTGGAAGGAGCCCAGCAGACGCCGACGTCACAGGAGCGCGACGGAAGGTCCTCAACCCTGACGATCCACTGCGGAGCCGCGGCCTATGGAAGAGGATCATCGCAAGGTAGGCCACGGTCCACTAGGGGGGAGAAGGATGTCGGATACGGAGGAGAGCTTCACCGCTTCAACCCCCGCCAGCGCCACCGCTGTTGCGGTCATGCCTTTCACCATGCCCTATATCCCGGGGGCAGCCTGGCTACCCCAGTACTCAGGGGAGTCACATACCCTGCATGACTTTAGAGAAAAGCTGAATAGCCTCTTCCAGGTGTACCCCCTCACAGAGGAGCAAAAAGTGAGCATCCTGGTGGCCCAATTAACCGGGGCAGCCCAAAGGGAGGTAAAGTCCTGGCCACCTGGGGGGAGGACTGTCGCAGGGATACTAACCCGGCTGAGGGACACCTTTGATACCCGCACCTCAGCCGAGATCAAGCTTAGATTCTACGGGTGCAAACAGCGGGCACATGAGAGTATAAGGGACTATGCCCTGAACCTACAAGAGGCCCTGAGAGCCATTAAGCAGACCGACCCTGACGGCGTGGGAGACGAGGACAGGCTGTTGGCTGAACAATTTATAGAGGGTTTATATTGCAATGCCCACCGAACCCAGTTGCGGGCAATGGCCTTACAGGACCCTCATCTGGGATTTGCACAGTTCAAGGACAGAGCCATCCGGGTGCTTCGAGAACCGGCACCAGGTGGCGTTGTGACCCCCAGACGCCCCACTACCACTTACCACCAGGAGGCGGCGCCCTTGTCGGCAGGGCCTGTGGGAGCTGGTGCGCAGGCTTTGAACAATGACCCGGCTCCAGACCTGCACCATCAGGTCCAAGAGCTAGCTAAAAGCGTTGCTGCGCTAACCCGAACTGTGCAGTCTTTACAGGTTTCCACTCCAGGGAAGATCCAGCTGGCATCCGGACCGGAGGACATCCCGTGGCGTCGACCAAGGAGGACCCCACCGGCCAGAGGAAGACCCAGCGACCGATACAACGAGGACGGACGACCCATCTGCCGCCGCTGCAATCAACCCGGACATATGGCAAGGTACTGTCCTTTAAACTGGCACAACCTGGGGTAGAGGGCCAACCCCCAGGAAAAAGATCACCAGGCCCATCAAACTGGCGCGACAAATATGTGGGAGGACGTCCAGTCTTACCCGTGGTACTGGATGGCATTCCTATGAGTGCCCTACTGGACACTGGGTCACAGGTCACCACCATCCCGTACGTGCTCTTCAAGCAGTACTGGAATGACTCGGATATCACCCGCTACCCTGACGACGACTTGAGTATCATCGCCAGCAATGGTCAGCCCGTGCCACAGATTGGATTTAAAGAGGTGACCATTAAAATCGGTAGAGTCGAACTGGCAGCACAGGGACTGATCATTGTAGACATTGACAAACACGAGAGTCACCCAAAGATAACTCTAGGAACTAATGTAATTGAAAATTGTCTTGCAGAGGTGATTTTCCTTTTACAGCAGGTTGCCAAGAACGCCAGCTCCGGCCAGCAGCGAGTGCTCCAGAAAGAGATCCGGGCACTGATGCGACGGCAACAGCTAGAACTCTCCGGTGGTGAGATTGGTAGCGTGCGAATGTGTGACCCTTTCCCTATTGCCATGCCCCCGAAAAGTGAAATGATGATTTGGTGCCGGGCAGCTATTGGTCTGAGAGGTAGAGATTACCAGGCAATGGTAGAACCAGTTTACTCAGACAGTAGGCCCACCATTTTGACAGCACGGGGGGTGGTCAATGTACGCCATGGGAGGGTGCCCGTTCGCATAATAAATATCGGGAAGAGGGAAGTGTACCTGCCCCGGTATGCCACGCTAGCCAAATTGTATACCATCAATCAAGATTCCATACAGTACGTAGAACCCTTGCCTCCATCTTCCCCGGAGGAAGGTAACGGCTCTCAGAAAACAATGGAGGACTGGTGTCAGCAACTACATTTGGGTACTGACTCCACTCCCTCACACCAGAAACAGGGAGTCTATCGGGTGGTTCAAGAGTACGAGAGAGTGTTTAGTAAACACCCGTTAGACTTCGGGCGAGTCAAGGGGGTAGAACACCACATCCCCACGGGAGACCATCCTCCCATAAAAGAGAGGTATCGACCCGTACCCCCTGCACACTACAAACACGCCAAGGGGATGCTTAGAGACATGAAGGAGGCTGGGGTGATCAGGGATAGCTGTAGCCCCTGGGCAGCTCCACTAGTCTTAGTCAAAAAGAAAGACAACACCATGAGGATGTGTGTAGATTACCGGAAAATCAACCGTATCACACACAAGGATGCGTACCCCTTACCAAGGATAGAGGAGTCTTTGGCTGCTCTAAGATCTGCTAACTTCTTCTCTACCTTGGATCTCACTAGTGGGTACTGGCAGGTTCCTGTAGCAGAGGCGGACCGGGAGAAGACCGCATTCACCACCCCGATGGGACTTAGCGAGTTTACCTGCATGCCGTTCGGACTCTGCAACGCACCAGGAACCTTCCAACGATTAATGGAGTGCTGTCTGGGCCACAGAAACTTCGAGACGGTCCTGCTGTACCTGGACGATGTCATCGTATATTCCAAGACGTATGAGGACCACCTGAAACACCTGGCGGAAGTGTTCGAAGCTCTGGCAAGCTACGGCCTAAAGGTGAAACCCTCCAAGTGTCACCTCCTGAAACCAAAGGTGCAGTACCTGGGACACGTGGTGAGCGCTGATGGAGTGGCTCCCGACCCTGATAAGATCACCGCAATTAAGGAATGGCCAAGTCCCTCCAGTGTAAAGGAAGTGCGGCAGTTCCTCGGGTTGGTAGGCTATTACCGCAGATTCATCCCCGGTTTCACCAAAAAGGCAGCTCCTATGCAGGACCTCCTGATAGGCCAGTCCCGGAAGGCCAAGAACCAGAAGCCACCCTTCAGATGGGAGAAGTTAGAAGAAGAGTCCTTCCGCCAGCTGAAGATGGCCCTCACGGCGGATGAAATCCTGGCGTACCCTGATTACAGCCAGCCCTTTATCCTCTACACCGACGCAAGTAACATCGGGCTAGGAGCCGTGCTGTCCCAGATCCAGCAGGGGAAAGAACGAGTAATCGCTTACGCCAGCCGAAAACTGCGACCCACCGAGAGAAACCCTGAGAATTACAGCTCATTTAAGCTAGAGTTCCTGACACTGGTGTGGGCAGTCACCGAACGCTTTAAGCACTACCTCGCTTCTTCCCGGTTCACCGTGTACACGGATAACAACCCGTTGACACACCTGGACACGGCAAGACTCGGTGCCCTAGAGCAGAGATGGATGGCCCGTCTGTCCAACTACGAGTTCACAATCAAATACCGGGCAGGACGCTCCAATACCAACGCGGACGCCCTGTCCAGGATGCCAAACCTACCGGACGTAGGAGAAGATCCAGAGGGACTGGAAGAAGTCGAACTCCCCGCGTTCCACCGTCATGGGACTATCCAGTATTCCCATCGGGTAAGGAGTAAGCAAGCCGCTACGTTTAACCCCTTGCCTCACTACAACTGGGAGGAAACGCAAGACGGTGACCCTGCCGTCCGACTGGTGAAGGAGATGCTGACTCGGCCAGAGGCTCGCCTTGACCCAGACGCTCCGGAGGAAGCCAAGCAACTGTGGGCTGAGAAGAGTCGACTGTTCCTTTATAAGGGGAAGTTGTGCCGCCGAATGGTTAACTCCCGGACGCATGAACTAATCTGACAAGTAGTGGTGCCACGAAGAGACGCAGCCGTGGTGATGGAGGCATACCACGACGGGGCTGGACACTTCGGATGGAAGAAGCTGGAGTTCCTGCTGCGCGGGCGGTTCCACTGGGTAGGCATGAGGGGAACCATCGAGAGGTGGTGCAGAGACTGTGGCCCGTGCAACCTAAGAAGGAAGGACCGTGCCAGCCAGAAGACTCCCCTGCAGTCCATCGTCACCCGGCAGCCGTTGGAACTGGTAGCCTTGGATCATGTAAAACTGACCCCAAGCAGAAGTGGCTACGTCTACGCACTAACCATCGTGGATCACTACTCCCGGTTCTTGGTTGTCGTCCCCGTCAAGGACTTAACCGCTCGAACAGCAGCTAGAGCCTTCCAGCAGCATTTCTGCCGTCCACACGGGTACCCGGACCAAGTGTTGACAGACCAGGGACCTGCCTTTGAAGCGGAGGTCTTCCAAGAATTCTGCACTCTGTATGGCTGCCGGAAGATAAGGACGACACCCTATCATCCGCAAACTAATGGACTTTGTGAGAAAATGAACCAGGTGGTGATAGATCTTCTGAAAACATTGCCCCTGGAAGAACGCAGTCTGTGGCCTGAGAGGCTGCCCGACCTAGTGGACCTATACAACCACATCCCGGTAGGTTCCACCAACTGTACCCCGGCTTACCTGATGAGGGCAAGACCTGGTAAGCTACCTGTTGACCTGGAGATGGGAGTCCTGACACCCGAGGACACTTCACCAGAAGCAGACTGGGACACAGAGAGGCAGCAGCAGTACCGGAAAGTACAGGAGAGCGTGGAGCGAAGTCTCTGTCAAGCTAGGGAAAGACAAGAGAAAACTTACAACCAGTATGCTCCCGCTGTTCCCCTGGTACCCGGAGAGCAGGTCTTGAAGAGGAAAAGGCGGCTCCACAAGTTGGACGACCAGTGGGAGAAGGACCCGTGCATCGTACTGCCCTCAAGCCACGACAACCCAAAGGTCTGTACCATCAGTAAAGACGGAGGGGAAACCACAACCATTGTATCCCGGGATCACCTGAAGAAGTGTCCCGAACAGCTACGGAACCCTGAAGAGGAACAAGAAGACCCTCGACCCGTAGAGGAAAGGGAAGATATGGTTAGTACTGTGCTCGGAGACTTCCCTCGGTCTTGGACTCAAGTCAATGGCGCAGTTGTGGTACCCGTACTCACCTTCCTCCAACCAGCATCCCAAGCACCTACGGAGCAACAGGTAGAGCTGGAAGAACAGCCGGTCCAGGAGGCAGAAGACCCCACACCAGCAGACCAGGAGGATCAACCCTCTGCTTATAGTGAACCTGCCATGCCTCTAGTGAGCCAAAGGGCCCGTGGACAGCTGCCCAGTTTACCCTTGACAGTTCGTACACCCTGTAGTTCGGGGCTAGACAGTCAGCTCCGTAGGTCCACTAGGGCCACTAGAGGCCAGTTACCCGCACGTTGGAGGATTTGAAGTGTATAAGTTGTTTTATTTATGGTTACCTGTTTTTCTTGTTACTTGTAAATAATTATGTGTTTCTAGTTATTTTTAGGAGTCCTTGGTGGATTTACCGGGAATCCTTGTACAATTGGTTGGAGCGTAACCTAGGAATGGACTAAAGACTGTTAAGGACTCGGGGCAGGACAGACCCCTACCTGGTTACGTCTCCCTGTTTTGGTGAAATGGACACCTTGCTTTTCTTCAAAACTGCACCCGGTTGCGGACACGCCGTAACCATCTTTATGTGTTTTTCTTATTGTATTATTATTGTTTATACCTTGTTATGTTTTTCTAAAAATATGTTTAGTCCCGGAGTACTAAATTTCACTAGGGGGGAATGTGGCACCCCAGGGGTCTGGTTTCCACAGTAACAGCAATGTTATGTCTGAGAGCAGGTGGGAGGTCTCTTGGTCAGGGATCCTATGCATGCCACACCTCCTGCCCAGTCCTGGGAGGGGAAGAACTTCCCCTATATAAACCTAGGGCTGAGGCAGGGTTAGTGAGTAGAGAAGAAGTAGAGACAGAGAAGCAGATATAGGAAAAGAACATCAGGAGCTCTGTGGGAGCAGTGCTACAAGGAGTCAGGGGCTGGCAGCTGCAGAGCTCGCCCTGACTGAGAAGTTATCACCGGACCCGGAGTCCGAGGCTGTGGGGACTAACTCCTATCCAGCAGCAGAAACCGACCGGCAGGGGATTGCAGGTCCTCTGGCCCAGAAACCCGAAGGCACGGTCACACGCGTGGGACCAGCACCGCCGTCGTGGAGCGGAAGCTACTAGAAGGCCCCGAGTCACCGGCCATACGGGTGAGCACCACACGGTACATTCAGGGACGTGGGCTACTTATACCCGCCTCTAGCAAGGTAGCCGGAAGAGTATCGTTAGTTTGGGAGGCCTACAACTCCGCCTGGCCAGGGGAGATCCCATCTGCTCAAGGACTGACCAGGCCCCAATCGCTAGCCAGTACTCCGGGAGGGTCTATCTTTGTCACCAGTAAAGACCCTGAACTACACCGTACCGTCTCCGAGTGGTTCCTGCTACCCCCATCATCCACGTCGGCTGCCCTGAGGCCATACCCCTCCCGTTGGGGGTTATACTATCACGCTGCACAATCCTACCACCGGCCTCAGCGGTCTGCCCTGCAGCAGCAGCTCCTTAGCTGTACTCAACGGGTGGCGTAGTCGTCCAACATCTACCGCTAATACAGCGCCACTTAGTCTGACTCCCTGGGCACGGACCGGATCACCGCCACGAGACTACAACCCTAAAGAGATCCGGCTCCGGGTAAGCTCCCGCGTGCGCAACGCAGCGCGACGCAGACCCAGGGGTGCGTCAGAAGCCCAGGTTGCTTTGATAGCAGCCTTCAGCTCATCTGCATTGTTGGGTCTGGTGTCTCCATCTTCCTCTTGACAATAAGGTCAGGCGAGTTTGCTGGCCAATCAAGCACAGTGATACTGTTGTTTTTAAACCAGGTATTGGTACTTTAGGCAGTGTGGACAGATGCCAAGTCCTCCTGGAGAATGAAAAGCTTGGCAGAGGGAAGCATGAAGAGCTCTAAAATTTCCTGGTAGGCTTCTGCTCTGACTTTGGTCTTGATAAAACACAGTGGACCTACACCAGCAGATGACATGGCTCCCCAAACCATCACTGATTGTGGAAACTTCACACTAGACCTCAAGCAGCTTGGATTGTGGCCTCTCCACTCTTCCTCCAGACACTGGGACCTTGATTTCCAAATGAAATTCAAAATTTACTTTGCATTTACATAGTGTCAATGACTGCCTCCTGGACATCTGTCAAGTCAACGGTCCCCACCATCCTATACTGGTATGCATGGTACCCCTCACCTCAATCCTGGTATGTGTGGTACCCCTCACCCCAATCCTGGTATGTGTGGTACCCCTCACCCCAATCCTGGTATGTGTGGTACCCCTCACCCCAATCCTGGTATGTGTGGTACCCCTCACCCAATCCTGGTATGCGTGGTACCCCTCACCCCAATCCTGGTATGCGTGGTACCCCTCATCCCCCAATCCTGGTATGCGTGGTACCCCATATCTCATCCCTATCCTGGTATGCATGGTATTCCTCATCCTAGTGTGCATGGCCCCCCTCATCCGAATCCCGGTGTGCGTGGCACCCCTCATCCCCCCAATCCCGGTATGCGTGGCACCCCTCATCCCCCCAATCCCGGTATGCGTGGCACCCCTCATCCCCAATCCTTGTAGGCGTGGCACCCCTCCCCCCATTCCCGGTAAGCGTGGCACCCCTCAGCCCCAATCCTGGTAAGTGTGGCACCCCTCACCCCCAATTCCGGTATGCGTGGCACCCCTCACCCCCAATCCCATTATGCGTGGCACCCCTCACTCCCAATCCCGGTATGCGTGGCACCCCTCATCCCTATCCTGGTATGTGTGGTACCCCTCACCCGCCAATCCTGGTATGCGTGGTACCCCTCACCCCCAATCCTGGTATGTGTCGTACCCCTCACTCCTAATCCTGGTATGTGTGGTACCCCTCACCCCACAATCCTGTTATGTGTGGCCCCCTCATCCCTATCCTGGTGTGTATGGTATCCCTCATCCTGGTATGTATGGTACCCCATCCCTCATCCCAGTATGCATTGCACTCCATCCCTCATCCCCAATCCCGGTATGCGTGGCACCCCTCATCCCCAATCCCAGCATGTGTGGCACCCCTCATCCCCAATCTTTGTATGCGTGACACCCCTCATCCCTAATCCCGGTATGCGTGGCACCCCTCTTCCCCAATCCCGGTATGCGTGGCACCCCTCACCCCCAATCCTGGTATGCATGGCACACCCTCATCCCCAATCCCGGTATGCGTGGCACCCCTCATCCCCAATCCCGGTATGCGTGGCACCCCTCATCCCCAATCCCGGTATGCGTGGCACCCCTCATCCCCAATCCCGGTATGCGTGGTACCCCTCACCCCCAATCCCGGTTTGCGTGGTACCCCCCACCCCCAATCCTGGTATGTGTGGTACCCCTCACCCCACAATCCTGTTATGTGTGGTACCCCTCACCCCCAATCCCGGTATGTGTGGTACCCCTCACCCCAATCCTGGTATGTGTGGCCCCCTCATCTCTTTCACACTGTACACACATACAAAAAAAATAAACAGTTATACTCACCTTTCTTCTCTGTACTCCAGCGCTGCTGCGTCCTCTTCTGCCGGAGGCCGGGGGAGGAGTGCGGCGCTGGAGCACCGCGCTGTCCGGCGCCATTTTGCTGAAGATACACTGTAAATGTGTCTTCAGTAAAATGGCGCCGGATAGCGCAATGCGCACGCGCCGGTCCGACGCCTTCACTCCGCCCCTGGTCTCCAGCGAAGAGAGGCGCCGCGGCAACGCTCCTACCGGTCAGGTAAGTATGTAAGTATGGCGCCGTAGATCCGCGGTAAGCGTTCAGTGTCTATGCATACCGCGCGATCTCCGGCGCCATACACCTCCTCTTACCTGTAACGGCTGGATGCCTGCTTCTGTCTGGAGCCAGACTGCGCGTCACACATGCGCAGTCTATCGAGGCTTCGGACAGAGACACGCTTCTACGATTATATTATAGATACTGTGACAAAAAATATCAGTTTATACAGGATAATATATGATAGTATAATACTACATCCCATGAATACACACTTCAGATATAATACCAGCCGCATATTATCCTGTATATAACATCTGATATCTGTGGACATATTAGACCACATTCAGTATACAGTTAATATATCACCGGTGTATTATATATTGTGACTACATGCCACACCATGAGTTTGTCCCCTTTTATGCCCATAGCAGCCAGAGATGCAGATGTGTTATGTGCAGCATGAGACGGGGCATTATCATGCATGAAAATGATCTTGCTGCGGAATGCATGGTTCTTCTTCTTGAACCATGGAAGGAAGTGCTGTTTGAGAAACTCAACATACATTATGGAATTCATCTTTACCCCTTCAGGGATCCTAAAAGGGCCCGACAATCTCTCTCCCCATGATTCCAGCCCAAAACATTACTCCACCTCCTCCTTGTTAGCGCCGTAGCCGTGTTTGCATGGGGTGTCCATCAACCAGCCATCCTCCACTCCATCCATCTGGACCATCGAGATCATTTCATGCATGATAATCCCCCGTCTCATGCTGCACATAACACATCTGCATCTCTGGCTGCTATGGGCATAAAAGGGGACAAACTTATGGTGTGGCACCCATGCTCCCCTGACCTCAACCCCATTGAGAACCTCTGGAGCATCATCAAAAGGAGTGTCTATGATGGCGGGAGGCAGTTCACATCTAAGCAACAGCTCTGGGAGGGTATTCTGTCCTCATGCAAAACAATTGAAGCAGAAACCATCCAAAACCTGACAAATTCAATGGACGATAGAGTTCAGAAGCTCCTTTCGAACAAGCGGTCCTATGTGCAAATGTAACATCACCTAGAATAAAGTTTTGAGTTGAAAACTGTTTGATTTCAGTTTGTAATAACCTGCTAATGCTTATAATTTCAAAAATGACCATTTTTTTGTTCTTTATTAAAATGAAAAGGTTGAAAACTCTGCTGTGCATAATAATTTGGAACATGCATTTTGAGTGCAGTTTGAGTTTTTTATTTTTTTAAAAATATACTGTTATCATAGGCAGTTTGTACAAAAACCTTTCAATTGTACTCTAATAGTTATTTGACTGGAAAATTACAATGACTGCAATTCATATAGGTAATTTGGGAAAATCTGAGAAAATATTATTTGCATAATAATTTGGAACACAGTGTATATGATGTCCTGTAGGCCTAGGATCAGTCAGTGAAGAGTCCTGTATACTCTGTCTGCAGTCTGTATCTGACTCTCACTGACTTATTGCTGTAGAATTAACTTCCATACAGATCGGGTGACGATGGAGCCGATGACCCCACTGACCTGATCTGTGTCAGGGTTCAGGTTACTCCAATAAATCATCCTGAACCACAGACACAGCGACGGCAGATAGTGCCTCGACTCCATGCTTACCTCCATCTTGTTCCCCGACTCCTCTCCTTCTCCAGCCAGAAGAAGCAGCCCGACACTGGTGAGTTCAGCAGACTCTGCACACAGTGTGGACGTGTCTGCAGTGCTGGGATGTGGCTGCCGCGACTTGTACACCTTCTGTATGTACAGTGTCGGCACCCAGCTTCTACACCGTCAGGTGGCCAGCTGATATCAGGCCCCCCTGCCTCAGGGGCCCCATAGCAGTGGCGTGACTTGCCGCTATTGGCGGTACGCCACTGCGTATGGCATACACACCTCCAGATTCCAACGCATGGAATATGTGTATACGCCCCCATACGGTCTCTGCCACCTTCACGATAGCCCACTTATTATTATTCGCTACCACCACCGACCCAATTTGAAATATAATACAGGCCGGGTCGGACGCCTGCATTCTTGTAGCGTATGGCTTCAGGGGAGGGAACGATTACTGAGCAAAAGAAACGGAACTATTAAATTTTATATTTAATCCAAACGGGAGGCAGTGTTTAAAAATATACAAAGATTTTACAAATGGACTTTTACAGTACAGAGTATACAGTTACACAAATAAAACAGGATTAAAGAAGAAACTTACTATAAAGTTCGCAGAGACGACTCAGTATAGCTGAAGGGGGGGCGCCCCAATGAATGACCGTTATCGAATATGATCCTTTGCTTATGGAATCTATACCCCCGGCAATGAACACTGCCCCCCCCCTTTCGGCTGTGTCTTTTATGCCGAAGGGGGAGACCTGCCCACACACCCCCTGTGATGACCTCACGTGGGCTGGGCTCCAGCCTTCATATTTTTATTAGAATCTCTAACTTCTGGGATAACTTATCGTTGGTTGATCGCAGAAGCTTGCAAGCGACGCCATATTTTCCATTATGAATTTACCTTTCCGTAGAAACCACACATGGCGTAGCTGCGGTCCGTTATTCTAGTACTTTTGCGCCACAGCTCCCTGGAGGGGCATACAGCTATGGAAAAACCACCTTTCTTTGTACTGGCATCTGACCCTTAGCCACTTCTCCTGTGTGTGTTAATTTGCATACACGCCACTGGCTAAAGTGTCAGCTCTTCTCTTGACAAATACTATAGGGGGGGGGGTGTGAAGACGGGTCCGGGAGAGAGAATTTCTCAATATTTTCTTAATATTTTTATGACAGCCATAAAGGCCTCCTTCCTGATTCTTCTTCTCCACAAGGTCGTATCTACAATCTGTCCCAGGCAGAGACTTGAGCCATGTCCAAATATTTTTTGTTAAAAAGGACAACTCACTTCGTCCTTGTATTGACTATAGGGGTCTCAACTAGATAATGATCAAGAATAAGCATCCTCTGCCCCTCATATCAGAGTTGTTTGATAGTCTCAAAGGTTCCATAGTCTTTACTAAACTTTATCAGCTGCCGGCATATAACCTGATCCGAATATGCCAGGGTGTGGAAGACTGCCTTTAACACCCAGGATGGCCATTATGAGTATTATGTAATGCCATTTCGGCTCTGTAATGCCCCAGTAGTCTTCCAAGAACTGGTGAACGATATCTTCCAGGACCTTCTCTACTCGTGTGTGGTGGTTTACCTACATACAGTATTGTTCTCCCCTGATCTGCCCACACACAGGAGGGAAGTCCGCAAGGTCCTGCAGAGGTTGAGGAAGAACCGTTTGTATGTTAAATTTGAGAAGTGCATCTTTGAGCAAACCTGTCTTCCCTTCCTAGGATACATCATCTCTGAGACTGGACTGAGGATGGATCCTGAGAAGGTGTCTGCCGTCCTGAAGTGGACACGTCCTGTCGGCCTGAAAGCAATCCGTTGGTTTCTGGGATTTTTCTAATTACTACCACCAGTTCATTCTACATTTCTCCTCTCGGACCTCCCCAATTTCTGCCCTTACCCACAAGGGTGCCAACCCTAGGGTATGTTCTCCGGAGGCTGAAAGTGCTTTTGTGTCCCTAAAACAGGCCTTCTCCTCTGCTCCAGTGCAGCACAGACCTGACAATAATAAGCAATTCTTTTTGGAGGTGGATGCTTCTCTCTCTGGGGCCGGAGCCATTCTCTCTTAGAAGTCTCTTAGAAGTCTGGTTTCTTTTCCAAAGTCTTATCAGCTGCAGAACGCAACTACTTAATAGGCAATCGAGAACTGTTGGTGATTAAATTTGCTTTGGAGGAGTGGCGCTTTTTGCTTGAAGGAGCGATTCATCCATTAATTATTTATACTGACCACAAGAACTTAGCCTATCCGCGACAAGCCAGGTGGTCTCTGTTCTTCGCCCGCCTTTGATTTTGTCCTTCATTTCTGTCCGGTGGACAAGAACATCAAGGCGGATGCGCTTTCTAGGTCCTTTCTGTCTTCTGACCAGGAGTAAGAGCCTCAACACATCATTGAGTCCTCCAAGATGCTTACTGTTGCTCCGGTGGATTTGTTCCAGGTTCCATCTGGAAAGATCTTCGTCGCGGAACCAGACAGGAATCGGGTTCTTCAGTGCGGTCACTCATCTATAAATTGGCTGGTCATGCTGGTCAGAAGAAAACGGCTCTTCTCATTTTACGGCATTATTGGAGGCCATCCCTGCGCAAAGATATTACGGATTTCGTCTAGGCCTGTCCATCCAGTACCCAGAATAAGACTCAGCTTCAGTCCAGTCGCTTACTTCCTCTGAGTGTGCTCCTTGGCAGCACATCGCGATGGACTTCATTACCGAACTTCCAGTGTCAGCTGGATGTACTGTCATTTAGGTAGTTGTGGATCACTTCTCTAAAATGGCTAACTTTACTCCTTTGTCCGGCCTCCCACCTGCTTCTGTGCTTGCTGAGAAGTTCATCCAACATACAGTATCTTCTCTCTTCATGGGTTACCTATCCATATTCAGTGGGTACGGAAAGTATTCAGACCCCTTTAAATTTTTCACTCTTTGTTTCATTGCAGCCATTTGCTAAATTCTAAAAAGTTCATATTTTTTTCTCATTAAAGTACAATCTGCACCCCATCTTGACTGAAAAAAAAGAAATGTAGAAATGTATGCAAATTTATTAAAAAAAAAAACTGAACTATCACATGGTCATAAGTATTCAGACCCTTTGCTCAGAGACTCATATTTAAGTCACATGCTGTCCATTTCCTTGTGATCCTCATTGAGATGGTTCTACTCCTTCATTGGAGTCCAGCTGTGTTTAATTAAACTGATAGGACTTGATTTGGAAAGGCACACACCTGTCTATATAAGAATTCACAGCTCACAGTGCATGTCAGACTAAATGAGAATCATGAGCTCAAAGGAACTGCCCAAGGAGCTCAGAGACAGGATTGTGGCAAGGCACAGATCTGGCCAAGGCTATAAAATAATTTCTGAATTACTCAAGGTTCCTAAGAGCACAGTGGCCTCAATAATCTTTAAATAAAAGAAGTTTGGAACCACCAGAAGTCCTCCTAGACCTGGCCGTCCAGCCAAACTGAGCAATCGTGGGAGAACAACCTTGGTGAGAGAGGTAAAGAAGAACCCCAAGATCACTGTGGCTGAGCTCCAGAGATGCAGTAGGGAGATGGGAGAAAGTTACACAAAGTCAACTATCACTGCAGCACTCCACCAGTCGGGCCTTTATGGCAGAGTAGCCCGACGGAAGCCTCTCCTCAGTGCAAGACATATGAAAGCCCATATAGAGTTTGCTCAAAAACACATGAAGGACTCCCAGACTATGAGAAATAAGATTACGTGGTCTGATGAGACGAAGATAGAACTTTTTGGTGATAATTCTAAGCAGTATATGTGGAGAAAACAAGACACTGCTCATCACCTGCCCAATACAATCCCAACAGTGAAACATGGTGGTGGCAGCATCATGCTATGAGGGTGTTTTTCAGCTGCAGGGACAGGACGACTGGTTGCAATTGAAGGAAACATGAATGCGGCCAAGTACAGAGATATCCTGAATGAATACTTCTTCCAGAGTGCTTTGGCCGAAGGTTCATCTTCCAGCAAGACAATAACCCTAAGCAAACAGCTAAAATAACAAAGGAGTGGCTTCAGAACAACTCTGTGACCATCCTTGACTGGCCCAGCCAGAGCCCTGACCTAAACCCAATTGAGCATCTGTGGAGAGACCTGAAAATGGCTGTCCACCAACGTTCACCATCCAACCTGACGGAACTGGAGAGGATCTACAAGGAAGAATGGCAGACGATCCCCAAATCCAGGTGTGAAAAACTTGTTGCATCATTCCCAAGAAGACTCATGGCTGTACTAGCTCAAAAGGGCGCTTCTACTCAATACTGAGCAAAGGGTCTGAATACTCATGACCGTGTGATATTTCAGTTTTTCTTTTTTAATAAATTTGCAAAAATTTCTACATTTGTTTTTTTTTCAGTCAAGATGGGGTGCAGAGTGTACTTTAATGAGAAAAAAATGAACTTTTTAGAATTTACCAAATGGTTGCAATGAAACAAAGAGTGAAAAATTTAAAAAGGTCTGAATACTTTCCATACCCACTGTAGATTCTGATAGAGGTGTCCAGTTCACATCTCGGTCTGGAGAGCTACCTGTAAACTGCTAAATGTAACCATAGACTCTTCAGCCTACCATCCCCAATCCATTGGCCACGTAGAGCGGGTCAACCAGATCCTAATCAGCTTCCTACGGCATTTCGTTAATGCTCAACACAGTAATTGGGTCAGACTCCTACCTTGGGCCGAATTCTATAATAACCATGTAAGTCCACAACTAAATCTCAGTTTTTTTATTGTGTACGGTCAACACCCCAATATTCCATTCCCTGTAACTACTACCACTGACATTTCTGCGGCCGAAGCTCTCATCAAGGGCTTCCTTAGAATCTGGGAGGACATCATGGCCACATTAGTGAAGTCTTCGGAACGGATGAAGAGACAAGCAGAGAAGAGACGTTTAGACCCGCCTCTGTTTCGTTATGAGGATAAGGTTTGGCTGTCTTCGAAGTTTGTCCGTCTCAAGCTACCCTCGTACAAGTTGGGTCCTCGCTTTATCAGTCCTTTCAAGGTTCTCAAACAGATAAATGCCATAGCATACAATCTCAAACTCCCGGCCTCTTTACATATCCGCAATACATTCCACATGTTTCTCCTCAAGTTTGTCATATTTAGCTCCTTCTTCAAGGACCCGGGTACCACTCCAGCTCCAGTCAGCTCTGAAAATGTTTTTGAGGTAGAGAATATTCTGGCCACAAAAAGAGTAAAAGGAAAATGCTTTTTTCTTGTGGATTGGAAGGGGTTCGGTCCTGAGGAGAGGTTGCAGGAGCCCAAGGAAAACATACATGCCCATCTCCTTGTGGAGAGATTTCTTGCGGGCCTGAAGAGGGGGCGTAAAGGAGGTGTGGTACTGAAGTATCGGCGTCCCTGCACACTTCCCCTCTTCCTCTCCCTCGGCAGGGACGCTGACTCACTCACCGCCCTGGCCCTCGCTTCCTCTTCCTGCTGCTGCCTCCCAGGGTCTGCACATCCCCTGACAGATCCCCTGGCACTGCACTTAGGGCGCGGTCACGCTCCTGGTCTCTTAAAGAGACAGCGCACACCGTTCTAAAGTGCCCCCTGCCATTGGCTGGGACACACTTATTTAAGCCATCTCCACCTGTTGGGAGGTGCCTGAGCAACGTGTATTGTCAGTTAGTCTGCACACTTGCTAGTTCTCAGGTCTCCTGTCCCCGTCTCCCAGCACCTATTCCTGTATACCAGCCATGCCAACTGGCACCTGCTGGCCTCTGTATCAGCCGTGCCTGCCTGCATCTGCTATGCCTTCCTGTATACCAGATGTGCCTGCAAGCACCTGCCAAGCCTGTATACCAGCCGTGTCTGCCTGCATCTACCGTGACTTCCTGTATACCAGCGGGGCCCACAAGCACCTGCCGTACCTGTATACCAGCCATGCCTGCCTGCACCTGCCGTGCCTTCCTGTATAACAGGCCTGCTTGCCAGTACCTGACGTGCCTTCCTGTATACCAGCCGTGCCTTTCCGTTCCTGGCCGTTCCAGCTTCCTGTCCCTTCCTGTCCCTCACCCCATTGTTCAGTGTGAGGCTACAGGGGGCCATCGTAGAGTGTGGGGAAGACTCCCTTGGCCATTATAGACTGTGGATAAGACTACTGGGGGCCATTTTACAGTGTGGGGGAGACTACTCAGGGCCATCGTAAAGTATGGGAGGGGCTACTGCTGAGGGCCACCATACAGTGTGTGTGGGGGGGGGGCATGTTGTGGATGTGGGAGCTGTGGGCCCAACACTTTGTGTATATGGGAGCATCATGCAGTGTAGAGGAGAACTATACACTGTGTGCAGAATTATTAGGCAAGTTGTATTTTAGAGGATTATTTTTGTTTCAACTTTATGTTTATTAAACAATTTTCATAACAAGAATGACATTGTCGTTCAGTTTGCATACAGATGAAGTACAGAGTCAAGGTGGAGAGACAATGACATGGAAAATAAACATTATTGTAACATACCTGGCAGCGTCCTTGCATAGTGGTCCATCTCCCACTGTGCAAGAGCGCGCACTTGATCTCCAGTCCAGTCTGCTAGCCTGGCTTCCCTCCATGCTGTCTGCTTGCCTCTGTTTCTGCTGCTTAAGGGCGGCGCCCGATCACTTCCTGATTCTTGTACCTGCTGCAGACACACCACTGATGCGTCCTCAGCCTATTGCTGTCTGTCACCTGGTATTTAACCCAGCTCCTCCCAAGAAACCCTGCCTGAGCATTGTGTTTCATTCAGTGTGCTCTTGCACTCTGAATGTGCCAGGTCCCTTTCTGTGTTTGCTTGCCTGCCTTTCCTGGAGGCTGTATTTCCAGGCCTGTCTGAACACGCTCCTAGCCTGTTCCTTCCGCCTTCTAGGGGCTGCATACCTAGACCAGCACCTGTATCATGCTACTGTGTCTGTTCTAGTCTGAATACTCTTCTAGCCTGTTTCCTGTTTTTCTCCATGTCTGTACCTTTCCTTTTTCTGCAGAGTCTGAACTCGTACCTAACTCCTGTTCGTTGTCACTGTACTTCCGTTTGTGAGTTTGTGGTCCACTCGCTACTTCACTGCAAGTACCCTGTGGGTATCTGGTTCTGCCTTTCCCTTCCTGTCTGTTCCGTGTGAACAGAGCCCTGTCCCCTCTGCACTGCCTCGCTCTCCGCTCCTGCGGATCTCGCCCCGCTCTGACCCTTTGCTCGCTGCTCTGGCAGTCTCGCTCTGCTCTGACCCTTTGCTCGCTGCTCCGGCAGTCTCGCTCCGCTCTGACCCTTTGCTCGCTGCTCCGGCAGTCTCGCTCCGCTCTGACCCTTTGCTCACTGCTCTGGCAGTCTCGCTCTGCTCTGACCCTTTGCTCGCTGCTCCGGCAGTCTCGCTCCGCTCTGACCCTTTGCTCGCTGCTCCGGCAGTCTCGCTCTGCTCTGACCCTTTGCTCGCTGCTCCGGCAGTCTCGCTCCGCTCTGACCCTTTGCTTGCTGCTCCGGCAGTCTCGCTCCGCTCTGACCCTTTGCTCGCTGCTCCGGCAGTCTCGCTCTGCTCTGACCCTTTGCTCGCTGCTCCGGAAGTCTCGCTCTGCTCTGACCCTTTGCTCGCTGCTCCGGCAGTCTCGCTCTGCTCTGACCCTTTGCTCGCTGCTCCGGCAGTCTCGCTCTGCTCTGACCCTTTGCTCGCTGCTCCGGCAGTCTCGCTCTGCTCTGACCCTTTGCTCGCTGCTCCGGCAGTCTCGCTCTGCTCTGACCCTTTGCTCGCTGCTCCGGCAGTCTCGCTCTGCTCTGACCCTTTGCTCGCTGCTCCGGCAGTCTCGCTCTGCTCTGACCCTTTGCTCGCTGCTCCAGCAGTCTCGCTCTGCTCTGACCCTTTGCTCGCTGCTCCGGCAGTCTCGCTCTGCTCTGACCCTTTGCTCGCTGCTCCGGCAGTCTCGCTCTGCTCTGACCCTTTGCTCGCTGCTCCGGCAGTCTCGCTCTGCTCTGACCCTTTGCTCGCTGCTCTGGCAGTCTCGCTCTGTTCTGACCCTTTGCTCGCTGCTCCGGAAGTCTCGCTCTGCTCTGACCCTTTGCTCGCTGCTCCGGCAGTCTCGCTCTGCTCTGACCCTTTGCTCGCTGCTCCGGCAGTCTCGCTCTGCTCTGACCCTTTGCTCGCTGCTCCGGCAGTCTCGCTCTGCTCTGACCCTTTGCTCGCTGCTCCGGCAGTCTCGCTCTGCTCTGACCCTTTGCTCGCTGCTCCGGCAGTCTCGTCCTGCTCCACTCTTGCTCACCGCTCCAGGCGGCCTCATCCTGCTCTACTCTTGCTCACCGCTCCAGGCGGCCTCGTCCTGCTCTACTCTTGCTCACCGCTCCAGGTGGCCTTGTCCTGCTCTACTCTTGCTCACCGCTCCAGGTGGCCTCGTCCTGCTCTACTCTTGCTCACCGCTCCAGGTGGCCTCGGCCTGCTCTACTCTCGCTCACCGCTCCAGGTGGCCTCGTCCTGCTCTTCTCTCGCTCACCGCTCTAGGCGGTCTCGTCTTGCCCTGCTCTCGCTCACCTCTGGGCGGCCTCACTCTGCTGTGTTTGTCCGCCACATCTGTGGTTCTGTTCCTGAGTCCCAGTGTGTACTGGGTCCTATCCCGCCTGTGTTCCAACCTGCTAGTGCCTCCCTGTCTGCACTCTAGCCATGCTTGCCTGTACCCCCATGCCTGCATACCAGTCGTGCCTGCCTATACCCACCAGTCTGTGTACCAGCCTAACCTGTCTGTTCCTGTGTTCCCGTGTGGGTCAACAGCCGTGTCCGGGGTCTGTCCTGGAGTAGCACCTGGTCCCTCTGCTCGGTTCCTCCTTGGTGCACTGGCGTCGTATACCGTCGTGCGACCCTGGTCGGAACGGGTGAATACTTAGTTACGCCCCTCCAGGCATTCACTCTCCGGCACGGTCCAGTGGAATCACTACATATACACGCACACGCCGCTCAGCCCGGGCGTGTGCATTACAATTATCAGTAAAGGAAGTAAATATATAACTCTTAAGTTCTCTCTTTGGTTCTGGAGTGAAACGTAAGATGTAAATAAAGTTTCATATGACATGGTGAGCGTTCCTCACAAGTATACAATATCTATCATTGTTACAGGTTAGTGAGAGTCATAGCAATGAACTTCTAGCTTGAAAAGGTTATAAACGGAAGCGTTCTCTAAACAGGTCCCATAGTCCCCCATATCAGGGGTCAGCCACAGCTTTTCAATTTCCATCCATTTATTGTAGGTGAGAAGTTTTGACCAGGAGGGGATATGGCGCAAGTGGGCCGCGTAGTAGTATCTAACAATATCAGGGCAATTTAGTCCTCCTTGCGTTTTAGGGGCACATAATACCGATCTAGGAATACGGTGGTGGCCAGAGTGCCAAATGAATCTTAATAGCATGGATTGGATTGTTTTAAGCGTACTCATCGGTATTTTAACTGGAATAGTTTCAAATAGATATAAGAATCTGGGCAATATAGACATTTTAATTGAGTTTATTTTTCCCAATAATGAGATCAGTAAAGAAGACCATTGTTTAAGGCGTCTCTCGGTATCCCTAATTAATGGGGGGAAGTTTGCCTTGAACATTTCTCCATATATAGAGGTAATATGTATACCCAAGTATTTAATGGAGGACAAACCCCATGTAATTCTATACGATTGCTGTAGGTAAGCAAGTTTCTGTCCCGTGATGTTAAGCGGTAGAGCTTCAGTCTTTCCCGAATTTACCTTATATCCCGACAGTTTAGAGTAGACATCAAGTGTCTTTTGCAGGTTAGGGAGAGATATTAAGGGATTCGTCAGAGACAGCATAACGTCGTCGGCGAAGAGGGTAACTTTAAAGTCTTTACTCCCCACCCGGATCCCGGTGATGTCTGAGTTAGTACGGATCTGGGCTGCCAGGGGTTCAATGCTGAGTACATAGAGTAAAGGGGAGAGATGACACCCCTGGCGAGTCCCATTACGTATGGGAAGACGCTGGGAGTGGGCATGGGGCAAACGGATAGTTGCTTCAGGACAAGAGTAGAGAGCCGTAAGAGCGGTAGCAAAGGGCCCTGACAGGCCAAAATGGCGTAGGGTAGAAAACATAAAGGTCCAATCCAGCCTGTCAAAGGCCTTTTCTGCGTCAAGGCCTAGAAGAAGTGCCTCATCACCTCTTCTATTCACAACCTCTATCAAATCCAGAATGCGTCTCGTGTTACCTCCTGCCTGACGGAAACGTACGAAACCCACCTGGTCTTTATGAATTAACTGCGGAAGCCAGGTATTCAATCTCTCCGCCAGAATTTTTGTAAAAATCTTAAGGTCAGAATTCAAAAGACTGATAGGCCGATAGCTCGAACACTCCACAGGGTCTTTACCTTCTTTGGGGATTACCGTGATATAAGAGTGGAACATAGTTGCGGGTATTGGACCTCCTTTTTAGAAAACTATTAAATAAAGGAGCCATATGTTGTGAGAGTATTGACACGTAGGTTTTATAATACAAATACGGGGGTTTTAGAGGAAGGTAAATTTTTAATCGTTTCTTCAATCTCTTCAGTTGAAACTAATCTATTTAAATTAGACAGTGCGTCAGGGGGAAGTTTAGGGAGACTGCATGAGATCAAAAAGTCTTCCAAGAAAGCATCTGTAGAAGGGGAGGAAGGAGGTATAGTAGGAGGCAAGGAATAAAGGGTAAAGTAATAATCGAAGAAGGCACGAGCCATCCCGTCAGGGTCGTAGTCTATGAGTCCCTGGGAGTTTCTGATGCCATATGGGGCATTCGTGTATGCTTTTTCTTTCAATTGTCTCGCTAAAATAGTATGAGCTTTGTTCCCATATTCGTAGTACTTTTGACGGGAGAAGCGTAGGAGCTTTTGCACCTTTCTCAGGGACAGGTCTTTCAATTTAGTTCTGAGGTCTATCACTTCCTTCAGATCTCTGAGGTTGGGTCGCACAATGAGTTTAGCTTCAGCGGATTTAAGCTTTGCTTCATAGAGGGAGTGTTGCAGTTTAGCATCTTTTTTCAGACGGGAGGATAACGCTAAGCACTCTCCCCTGAAAACTGCTTTATGCACTTCCCACAGAGAAGTGAGTGAAGAGGCCGTAAGTGCATTTTCAGCAAAATAATGTAACAGGGATGTCTTCAGGATGTCACTCGTCATGTTATTTGTCAGAAGGGATTCATTAAGCCGCCAGTGTGTAAGTTTCTTTCGGGTAGGTGAGATCTCAAGATCCATCGTCAGGGGAGCGTGATCAGACCAAGAGATAGTCCCTATAGTCGCCTGCTTCAGGGATTGTAGCGTCCTCACATTACCAAAAAAATAGTCTATTCGACCATGGGATTGATGAGGGTGGGAGTAAAATGTAAATTGCTTAGCAGTTGGGTTATCTATCCTCCACAGATCATAGAGTCCGTGTTTACATAATAATCTCCGGAATTGCAACGAGTCGTGTACACTTTTCCGATGTGATTCAGGGGTGGGACGTATGTGGAGTCTGTCAGAGTTGTCAGAAAAAGCAAGATTAAAATCCCCTCCAATAATGTGCAAGTAATTCCGGTCAGGATTGAGTTTGTTCAGGACAGAAGTGAGGAAGGGTATTTGACCGGTATTAGGGGCGTATATATTGCATAAGAGAATCCGGACACCGTCAATGTCTCCCATAAGTATTATGTACTGCCCTAGTGGGTCTAGACAGGTAGACTGGATCTGGAGTCTACAGTGCCGGGAAATCAGTACAGCTACCCCTGCCTTTTTCGATTATGAGGACACTGAATATGCTCGGCAAAACCAGGTTTGTGCAAATTTAAACGTACCCGTGTTAGTCAGATGGGTCTCTTGTAGAAATATAACCTCAGCGTTAGATTCTCTCATTTCTTTCAGGGCTAATCTCCGCTTAATAGGGGAGTTGAGACCCTTAACATTCAAAGTGAGTAATCTAACCATATTCAAAGTTAATACGGACCTGCGATAGAGGCTTACGTTTCAATTGGGGAGTTTCTTGAATTTTTACTAACGTATTTAGAGGAACTCTTAGTACAAAAATATAGTAGACGCAGTTAAGATCTAAAGATAAAATAACATGTATAAAGATAACCAAATGTAGAAACATTGCAAATATAATTATTAACCAGGTCCAAACAACTTTGGACCGAGTACGAGAGCAGAACTGTTGAATAGGAGAATCTTAACATAGACAGATTATAAATAGTCTGTCATCCCCTTTAAGGGGGTGCGAATAATTAGGGTCCGTACTCTTGTCGGAGGGTGGACAAGTCGCCACAGGGAGTGACAAAGGAGGAAGAATGTTCTAATAAATTCTACCGCCCCAGGAATGTTAACAAATGTGTGTCCATCAGTATGGGGAGGTAAGGTGTAGCTCAGTAATGGAGACCCTTCCAAAAAGGAGGGGAGGGACGGTGGGGTTAGAGGACGGGGGTAGAGAGGCAGGGGGGAAGAAATAGGGGGGGGTTGAGGGGTGGGGAGGGAAAATAAGGTGAGGAAGGGGAAGGTAGGGGAAAAGGAAGGGGGGAAAGGGAAGAAAGGGGGAAAGGGAAGAAAGGGGGAAAGGAAATAAAAGGGGGAGGAGGGGTAATATAGGGGAAATCTATTCAGCAGAGGTGACACCCTGAAAGACAAGGAATTAGATGAGTAAGACCATTACTAAAGTTCCAGTCTTCAGGCGTTTCTGTTCACGTTTCCCGCTCGTCTTTTCCTCGAGGAGACTGACTGCCAGGTCGGTTGGAGGGGCGCGAAGATCGCTGGTGTGATCCAATCCGGTAGATCCGGTGGGTCAAGATTGAAGGTTTTACAGAAAGCAGGCAGATCTTCCGGATGTCTTAATATCGCACCCGTGGTGCCTTGTTGTGCCGATAAGCTAAATGGGAAGCCCCATTTATAAGGTATGTCTTTGTCCCGTAATAGATTAAGGAGGGGTTTCAATGCACGGCGACGTTGAAGCGTGATCCAAGACAAATCCTGAAAGAGATCAACCCTGGTCTCCTTGAAGGTAGGCTGTTTGGAGGCATATGCTTTGGCCATTATTTCCTCTTTCAGGCGAAAATCAGTAATATGACAAATAACGTCTCTCGGGGGTCCTCTGATATTTTTCATTTTCAGTGCTCTATGAGCTCTGTCCATAGGTATAGGCTGATCCGGAGGGCGGCGGAGAATGGAGTTGAAGATTGCTTGGAGCGTACCCACTACATCCTCTTTTTCACGGACTTCAGGAATCCCTTTAAGTCTGATGTTATGTCTCCGGCCTCTATTATCGAGGTCTTCGACATGTCGCTGTAAGTCTCCAATGACTTTTGCTGTTAGAACCTTGCTGTTAGGTTTTTTTTCCTTTGCTGGTCA
Organism: Phyllobates terribilis; assembly: GCF_046119375.1. NCBI lineage: Eukaryota > Metazoa > Chordata > Amphibia > Anura > Dendrobatidae > Phyllobates > Phyllobates terribilis. The sequence continues at coordinate 43,599,008 of NW_027362765.1, forward strand.
CATGACCTTGTTGGCCTATTTAATCCTGCTCCGCCCTTCTGGCTTTGCTGGACTTCATTGTATATCTACTTTCTAGCTAGCCTGTGCTCTGTATCTAACTCTGTTAGTTTGCTTGGTCTACGGACCTCTATGTTCTATCTATTTTGTTTGTTCGTCTGTCTGCTACTATTTCTGTTAGGAGGTGTCCCATATTCCTCCCAGTCCTTAGTACTTGTAGGGATTCCCTCCTCACATCTATAGGTCTCCGTACAGACTAGATTAGGACTTTAGCAGGTCTGATCGCAGGATCAGGTTCCCTGTTACATCGTAGGGATTCAGCTGAGTCTTATAGTAGGGACAGATCTCCTCTCTTTCCTTAGCTTTGGTAGCAGAACATAACAGTAAGTCCAGCCTGCAAATTCTCTAAGGAAAGATTTTTTTTTTTTTTGTTCCATCATGGTGTCGGTTCAGGATTTGGCTAAACACCTGCAGGGACTCTCTCTGGAAGTGGCCGAGCTCCGTCAGCACGTGAGTAACTGTCCTGGAGCATATTTCTTGGAGCCTAAGGTATGTTTGCCGGATTTATTTTTTGGTGAACATCGAGAATTTTTTTCATTTAAAAATGCTTGCTTATTGTATTTTCGTTTGAGACCCAAGTCCTCTGGGGATGAATCCCAGCGCGTAGGGTTCATAATGTCACTTTTGCGCAAAGAGCCTCAGGAGTGGGCCTTTTCTTTGCAACCTAGTGATACATGCTTCAGATCAGTGGATAGTTTTTTTTCTGCTTTAGGACTATTATATGATGATCCTGACCGTGTGGCATCAGCTGAGACTGAGTTGAGACGTTTAAAACAAGGATCAGGTAATGTCGAAAAATATTGTACTCATTTTCGTCGTTGGTCCACTCAAACAGGGTGGAACGATTCTGCTCTGAAAAGTCTATTTCTTGCTGGGCTCAGTGAAAGGGTTAAAGACCTGCTAATTGCTTATCCTACACCTGAGGATTTGCAACAGGCTATGCAATTAGCTATACGGGTGGATAGAAGACTGCGTGCTAGGGTTAATGAGAGCAAATCCTCTGCTATGTCAGTTTCTGGTTATGATAATGTGTGTACTAACAGTGGTGAACCGATGGAGATTGGATCGGTGGCACCTCGCTCTCAAGAAAAAGACCGTCGTTTTTCAGAAGGCTTGTGTTTCTATTGCGGAAAATCTGGTCATTTGATTAAAGGCTGTGAGCTTCGTATGAAGAAAGAAAAAAAAATGGTCAGTCACGCCCGTATTGCCTGTTTAAATTCCAAGGGTATATTTTTAGCTGCTTCCACGATTGCTCAGGAAAAATTAATGGAATTTCGGGTGTTTGTTGATTGCGGGTCTACACTGAATGTAATTGATGGGGGATTCGTGGAAAAACTCAATTTAAAACCTGAACCTTTATCATCCCCCATTGCTGTGGTTTCTGTGGATGGCTCCCCTTTGAAGAATATTACTCTCAAGGTCAGTGAATTTCCTCTCACTATTAATGGTGTTCACCATGAGAAATTGGATTTGGTAGTGTTGAATAACTTGCCTTCTCCAGTAATATTGGGTTTGCCCTGGTTAAAATTTCACAATCCTGTACTGGATTGGTCTACCAGTGAAATTAAATCCTGGAGCCATAAATGTTATGACAAGTGTTGTAACGGGCGTATTGCAGCTTTGGATAGGGGAGAATTGCCTGTTCCTATTCAGGATTTTTGGAGAGTTTTTTTCTGAGAAGGAATCGCAGGTTTTGCCTCCCCATAGAGACTATGATTGTTCTATTGAATTTGTCCCTGGAGCGACTCTTCCTAAAAGTCGTTTATTTAACCTTACCATTCCTGAGAGGAAGGCTTTGGAGGAATACATTCAGACAAGTTTGGCCGCCGGTCACATTAGGCCCTCTAAGTCTCCTGTGGCGGTTGGATTTTTTTTTGTAAAAAAAAAGGACGGCGGTTTACGTCCTTGTCTGGATTTTCGTGAGATTAACAAAATTACGGTACGCAATCCTTACCCACTGCCATTGATTCCTGATCTGTTTAACCAGTTATTGGGGGCCAAGTGGTTCTCTAAAATTGACCTTAAGGGGGCATACAATCTGTTGCGCATGAAGGAGGGTGATGAATGGAAGACTGCTTTTAACACTCCTGTGGGTCATTTTGAGAATCTGGTTATGCCTTTTGGTCTTACTAATGCTCCTGCATTTTTTCAGAATCTGATTAATGACATCCTTAGACCTTTGATCGGTAAAAATGTGGTTGTGTATTTGGATGACATTTTGATTTATTCGCCAGATCTGGAGTCTCATTGGCGGAGCGTGCGTGAGGTATTACAGTTATTAATGGACAATTCGCTTTTTGCTAAGCTGGAGAAATGTGAGTTCGCTGTACAGAGAATTAGTTTTTTGGGCTACATTATCTCCAGCAAAGGTTTTGAGATGGATCCGGTTAAGGTTCAGGCTGTGCAGGAATGGCCTAGGCCTATTGGTTTGAAATCGATACAGAGGTTTTTGGGTTTCGCCAATTACTACAGAAAATTCATAAAAATTTTTTCTAGTATTGTCAAACCTCTGACTGATCTCACCAGGAAAGGTGCTGATACGGTTCAGTGGTCTTCTGAGGCCATTGAAGCTTTTGTGTATCTCAAGGAGAGGTTCACCTCTGCTCCCATCCTTATGCAGCCTGATGTTACTAGGCCGTTTTTGGTTGAGGTTGATGCTTCCTCTGTGGGGGTTGGCGCAGTATTGTCTCAGGATAACGGGGATGGATTACATCCCTGTGCTTTTTTTTCAAAAATTTTTTCGGAGACTGAACTGAATTACGATATTGGTAATCGGGAATTATTGGCTATTAAACTCGCATTTGAACACTGGCGCCACTTCTTGGAAGGTGCGGAATTTCCCGTTCAGGTTCTTACGGATCATAAAAATCTGATATATCTTGATGCTGCCAAGCGCCTGAATGCCCGTCAGGCTAGGTGGGCACTGTTTTTCTCGCGGTTTAATTTCTCCGTTACTTACATCCCTGGTACTAAGAATGTTAAGGCGGATGCCTTGTCTCGCAGTTTTTCTCCCATAGTCGGTGCTGAGAAAGAGGAAAACATTTTACAAGAAGGTGTTGTGATAGCTGCTTTAGACTCCGTTTTGGAAGATGAGATTCTTAAAGCACAGGAGAATGCCCCATCTAACACTCCTCATGGGAGGTTGTTTGTGCCTGGGACCTTTAGGAGAGATTTGTTTGTTGAGTGTCACGAATCTCGGTTGGCAGGTCATCCCGGAATCTCTGAGACCAAGAGACTGGTGGGTCGCAGTTTTTGGTGGCCTGGATGGCAGAAGGAAGTCATTAAGTGGGTGCGCCAATGTACTATATGTGCTAGATCTAAGTCCTCACATACTCCTGCTGCGGGGTTGCTTTGTCCTTTGGAGGTCCCCAGTGCTCCTTGGACACATTTGGCTATGGACTTTATAACTGACCTTCCCTCCTCTGAGGGTTTTACTGTCATCTGGGTGGACGTGGACCGTTTTAGCAAGATGTGTCACTTGGTTCCCTTCGTCAAACTGCCCTGCGCTAAAACTCTCGCTAAGGCCTTTGTCAAGGAAATTGTCAGACTTCATGGCGTTCCTACTGACATTGTTTCTGATAGGGGTCCTCAGTTCGTGGCTCGTTTTTGGCGTGCCTTTTGTGACAGGTTGGGAATTCATTTGTCGTTTTCGTCCGGATATCATCCTGAATCTAATGGCCAGACAGAAAGGAAAAACCAGGATGTTGAGCAGTTCTTGCGTTGTTTTGTGGCAGACAATCAAGAGGGGTGGTCTGAGTTTCTGCCACTTGCCGAATTTGCTCTGAACAATCATACATCTTCTTCTGCTGGTTGTTCGCCTTTTTTTTGTTGTTCTGGGAGACATCCGTCGTTTGGGTCGTTCTCCAAGTTGGGATCTGCCGTGCCTGAGGAGGAGAATTTTTCCGGTGATTTGGAAAGAGTTTGGACGGATGTGCGTGGTAATCTTCAGGAGGCCAACAGAAAATCTAAAGACTACTTTGATAGGAAACGACAGGAGGTTTTGTTCGCTGTTGGTGACATGGTTTGGTTGTCCTCTAGGAATCTGCGGTTGAGGATTCCTTCTAAGAAATTGGGTCCCAAGTTTGTAGGGCCCTTTAAGGTGCTTCAGGTTGTCAACCAATCTGCTGTTAGGTTGGAGGTTCCTACCTCCTGGAGAATTAATCCGGTCTTTCATGTCTCTCTGTTAAAAAAAGCTGTTGTGTCGGATGGTGACGCCTCTGCCTCTGTTCCTCCGGTGGTGGAGGACGGGGAATATGAAATTTCTCGCATCCTTGACTCTAGACGGTATAGAGGTAGTTTGCAGTATCTTGTGGCCTGGAAAGGTTTCGGACCCGAGGATAACTCTTGGGTGAGGTCAGATGATGTTTCCGCGTCCAGACTTATCAGAGCGTTTCACAGGAGATTTCCTGATAAGCCTGGTCCTAGGGGATCCGGAGGATCCTCTTAGAAGGGGGGGTACTGTTAGAACCTTGCTGTTAGGTTTTTTTTCCTTTGCTGGTCACATGACCTTGTTGGCCTATTTAATCCTGCTCCGTCCTTCTGGCTTTGCTGGACTTCATTGTATATCTACTTTCTAGCTAGCCTGTGCTCTGTATCTAACTCTGTTAGTTTGCTTGGTCTACGGACCTCTATGTTCTATCTATTTTGTTTGTTCGTCTGTCTGCTACTATTTCTGTTAGGAGGTGTCCCATATTCCTCCCAGTCCTTAGTACTTGTAGGGATTCCCTCCTCACATCTATAGGTCTCCGTACAGACTAGATTAGGACTTTAGCAGGTCTGATCGCAGGATCAGGTTCCCTGTTACATCGTAGGGATTCAGCTGAGTCTTATAGTAGGGACAGATCTCCTCTCTTTCCTTAGCTTTGGTAGCAGAACATAACATTTGCCTGTGTAGTCACCATAGATTGCAATTGGCCAATGACCTGTCTTGCAGCGGTATGATCTTCCTCTAATTGATGAAATCGGTGCGAGAGTGCAGCTACGTCTTTGCGTACTGCTGCGACTTCAGTGCGACAGGCGTCTTTTACTTCTTGAACAAGATTTTGAAAGTCCTGTTTTGTGGGGAGATGTTGAATGAATGCCCACCAGTCCCGAGGAGGTCCCATTGGGGTGGAGGAATTAGTGGCTTGAAGAGGGGGTGTAAAATCACAGATATGGATAGTGTCTAAGAGAGACTCATGTTGCAGAGTAATAGCCTCTGTGCCAATCTCTCCGTCCCCAGAAGCATGCCACCGTTGGGGAGTCAGTTTAGGGGCTTTAGGCCCTCTCTGTGGCCTGGGGGAATCTAGGAAAGCCTTCTCCCGTTGATGCAAAGGATGGGCTTCCCCCGACAGACTGGGAACAGGAGAGGAGAGCAATGGCGGTCTGAGCTCAGATGGTGAGGGACGGATCACAGCCGTAACATGGCCAGCGGGGGGAGGGCACTTCCATCCTGGGGCTACTATTTGAAGTGTCTGATCTATAGACCCAGCAGGAGTCTCCCTCAGAGCCCTTGTCAGCTTCCCCATTAGATTCTGCTTCTGGGTGGAGATCAATTAGGTAGCGAGGGGAAGAAGGGGGTGGGGGGTCCTCTCTCACCTCCGACGTCTCCATCCAGTCGGTATGTAAGGAAGCAGTAGCCGGATCAAGTCCTCCGGAGCGCTGCGGCGGGCTCCGTGTTCGCCTGTCTCTCTGCTCCTCCCCCGCCAGCTCAGTGCCACAGGCGGGAGATCCGAGGAAGAAGGAGGGCGGAGCTATGGCGTCTCGCGCAATCTTGGTGGGCGAGCGCGACGTGGATTTACCCAGTTGTCTCTCAGACTCCGGATGACGGGTTTCCTCCGGGCTGGTCCGCGGGGCGCTCCTCTGGCTGCAAGGAGGCTCACCGATCTCCTGGTGAGTAACAGGTAGGTTATACTCAGGAACCGAGTGGTCCGGCGGCATGCCAGCGCTGCTGTGTAGTGGGGGCGACGGAGAGGTGTCCCGGGCCCCTTGTTTAAAGAAGCCATCCAAGGTCAACGGTCCCGGTGCCTCTGGGCCTTTGGGGGTCTTGGGCTGTCGTTTTTTCCCAATGATGGGTGAAATGCTAATGGTAAAGGTGCGATTTTAAGTCCTGGGGTAGAGAGCTCTCCTCACCCATGTCCTCTCGTGTGGACTTCCGGTCACGCCCCCCTAGAAGATTATTTTTATTATTGATCAACAGCTATGTTCTCAATCAACCGAAAAGACTCATAAATATCCAAGCTTAATATTTTTGGAAGTTGGAGTGTTTTTATTTTAGATTTGGCTATAGTAGGAGGATATCTGTTTGTGCAGGTAACTATTACTGTGCCGAATTATTAGGCAACTTAATAAAAAACAATATATAATCCCATCTCACTTGTTTATTTTCACCAGGTAAACCAATATCAGTGCACAAAATTTTATTAATAAACATTTCTGACATGCAAAAACAAAAACCCCAAAAATTAGTGATCAATATAGCCACCTTTCTTTATGATGACACAACAGCCTTCCATCCATAGATTCTGTCAGTTGCTTGATCTGTGTTCGATCAACATTGCGTGCAGCAGTCACCACAGCCTCCCAGACACTGTTCCGAGAGGTGTACTGTTTTCCCTCCCTGTAGATCTCACATTTTATGATGGACCACAGGTTCTCTATGGGGTTCAGATCAGGTGAACAAGGGGGCCATGTCATTATTTTTTCTTCTTTTAGACCTTTACTGGCCAGCCACGCTGTGGAGTAGTTGGATGCATGTGGAGCATTGTCCTGCATGAAAATCATGTTTTTCTTGAACGATACCGACTTCTTCCTGTACCACTGCTTGAAGAAGTTGTCTTCCAGAAACTGGCAGTAGGTCTGGGAGTTGAGCATCACTCCATCCTCAACCCGAAAAGGTCCCACAAGTTCATCTTTGATGATACCAGCCCATACCAGTACCCCAACTCCACCTTGCTGGCATCTGAGTTGGAGCGGAGCTCTCTTCCCCTTATTGATCCAGCCTCTGGCCCATCCATCTGGCCCATCAAGAGTCACGTTCATTTCACCAGTCTATAAAACCTTTGAAGAATCAGTCTTAAGATATTTCTTGACCCATTCTTGACGTTTTATCTTATGTTTCTTGTTCAAAGGTGGTCGTTTTTCAGCCTTCCTTACCTTGGCCATGTCCCTGAGTATCGCACACCTTGTGCTTTTTGATACTCCAGTAACGTTGCAGCTCTGAAATATGGCAAAACTGGTGGCGAATGGCATCTTGGCAGCTTCACGCTTGATTTTCCTCAGTTCATGGACAGTTATTTTGCGCCTTTTTTGGCCAACACGCTTCTTGCAACCCTGTTCGCTATTTGCCATGAAACGCTTGATTGTTCGGTGATCACGCTTCAAAAGTTTGGAAATTTCAAGACTGCTGCTTCCCTCAGCAAGACATCTCACAATTTTGGACTTTTCAGAGCCCGTCAAATCTCTCTTATGACCCATTTTGCCAAAGGAAAGGAAGTTGCCTAATAATTAAGCACACCTTATATAGGGTGTTGATGTCATTAGTCAACACCCCTCCTCATTACAGAGATGCACATCACCAGATTTGCTTAATTGGTAGTTGGCTCTCAAGCCTATGCAGCTTGGAGTAGGACAACATGTATAAAAAGTATCAAAGTGATCAAAATACGCATTTGCCTAATATTTCTGCACGCGGTGTATATGGTTGGATTTAAGGGACATTATTAAATGCTAAGTGTGCATTTAAGTATAACTATTATATGTGCACTGAGAGTATTGCGTCGGTCAAATGGGTACACTCGAGGAATTATTACTTTCTAGGGGACAAAATGTGGGCACTGTTTTCTAGGGCACTTGCACAGCGGATTAATATTTTCTGGGACACAATTTTACCATCTAGGAGAAGTGTTTCGCAAACTATAGTCCTCACGGCCCCCAACTGATAATTTTTTCAGGATTTTCTTAGTATTACATAGCTTGTGATGTCTTGATGATAATTCAGTCACCTGTGCAATACTAAGGAAATCCTGAAAACATGAAGTGTTGGGGGGGCCGTGAGGACTGGAGTTTGGGAATCACTGATCTAAAAGGACGAAAGGAGGCATTTTACATTGTAAGAGGCACAGTGGTGGGCATTATTATGTGGAGTACGAAGAGAATCAGTAATAGGGACACATAGGGAAGCAGCAGTTCAGCATTGGGGTTACAGCATGAGGAGTTTGTGCAAGTTGAGAATAGATAGAGAAGGTGCTGGAAATGTGGGTCTTTGTTGTAAACTCTGCAGACAAGTCCTGGCTGGAAGAAGTTGTGATATCGGCCTGGACCAGTTGAAAAAGATGGGAAAAGCAAACGACTCAATCAGAAAACACATCAGCTGTAAGGCAATATATATAACTGTACTGCAATCACTTGTAAGTTCTGCAGGATTGGTATCTACCACTATATGTCATCATATGATGGTAATATCAGTGTTGGTCTTTGCATGGAGATTTTCAGTAGAGGCGCAATCATCTGCTGATGTTCCCCTATAGCTATGATTAGGCTGCCCCATTTTAATTGTAATCAGGGTTACTGGTTAGGGGCCCACTCAGATGTTTCGTCCCCCCTGAGCTGAATCCTTAGGTATGCCTCTTCCCACAGGTACAGTGGCATGTAAAAGCTTGGGCACCCCTGGTCAAAATTACTGTTATTGTGAACAGTTAAGCAACTTGAAGATGAAATGATCTGTAATAGGTCCAAAGTTAAAGATGACACATTTCCTTTGTATTTTAGGCAATGTGTGTATGTATATATATATATATATATATATATATATATATATATACATATACAGTACAGACCAAAAGTTTGGACACACCTCATTTAAAGATTTTTCTGTATTTTCATGACTATGAAAATTGTACATTCACACTGAAGCCATCGAAACTATGAATTAACACATGTGAAGTTATATACTTAACAAAAAAGTGTGAAACAACTGAAAATATGTCTTATATTCTAGGTTCTTCAAAGTAGCCACCTTTTGCTTTGATGACTGCTTTGCACACTCTTGGCATTCTCTTGATGAGCTTCAAGAGGTAGTCACCGGAAATGGTCTTCCAACAATCTTGAAGGAGTTCCCAGAGATGCTTAGCACTTGTTGGCCCTTTTGCCTTCACTCTGCGGTCCAGCTCACCCCAAACCATCTCGATTGGGTTCAGGTCTGGTGACTGTGGAGGCCAGGTCATCTGGCGTAGCACCCCATCACTCTCCTTCTTGGTCAAATAGCCCTTACACAGCCTGGAGGTGTGTTTGGGGTCATTGTCCTGTTGAAAAATAAATGATGGTCCAACTAAACGCAAACTGGATGGAATAGCATGTTGCTGCAAGATGCTGCGGTAGCCATGCTGGTTCAGTATGCCTTCAATTTTGAATAAATCCCCAACAGTGTCACCAGCAAAGCACCCCCACACCTCCTCCTCCATGCTTCACGGTGGGAACCAGGCATGTAGAGTCCATCCTTTCACCTTTTCTGCGTCGCACAAAGACACGGTGGTTGGAACCAAAGATCTCAAATTTGGACTCATCAGACCAAAGCACAGATTTCCACTGGTCTAATGTCCATTCCTTGTGTTCTTTAGCCCAAACAAGTCTCTTCTGCTTGTTGCCTGTCCTTAGCAGTGGTTTCCTAGCAGCTATTTTACCATGAAGGCCTGCTGCACAAAGTCTCCTCTTAACAGTTGTTGTAGAGATGTGTCTGCTGCTAGAACTCTGTGTGGCATTGACATGGTCTCTAATCTGAGCTGCTGTTAACCTGCGATTTCTGAGGCTGGTGACTCGGATAAACTTATCCTCAGAAGCAAAGGTGATTCTTGGACTTCCTTTCCTGGGGCGGTCCTCATGTGAGCCAGTTTCATTGTAGCGCTTGATGGTTTTTGCAACTGCACTTGGGGACACTTTCAAAGTTTGCCCAATTTTTCGGACTGACTGACCCTCATTTCTTAAATTAATGATGACCATTCGTTTTTCTTTACTTAGCTGCTTTTTTCTTGCCATAATACAAATTCTAACAGTCTATTCAGTAGGACTATCAGCTGTGTATCCACCTGACTTCTGCACAACACAACTGATGGTCCCAACCCCATTTATAAGGCAAGAAATCCCACTTATTAAACCTGACAGGGCACACCTGTGAAGTGAAAACCATTTAAGGTTACTACATCTTGAAGCTCATCAAGAGAATGCCAAGAATGTGCAAAGCAGTCATCAAAGCAAAAGGTGGCTACTTTGAAGAACCTAGAATATAAGACATATTTCCAGTTGTTTCACACTTTTTTGTTAAGTATATAATTCCACATGTGTTAATTCATAGTTTTGATGCCTTCAGTGTGAATATACAATTTTCAAAGTCATGAAAATACAGAAAAATCTTTAAATGAGAAGGTGTGTCCAAACTTTTGGTCTGTACTGTATATATATATTATATACTTTTTTTTTTTTTCAGTTTTAACATTTTAAAAATTACAAAAAGGAAAATGGGCTGATGCAAAAGTTTAGGCACCCATGGTTAGTACCTTGTAGCATCCCCTTTTAAAAGTTTCACAGCTTGTAAACGCTTTTTGCAGCCAGACAAGAGTGTTTCAATTCTTGTTTGAGGGATTTTCATCCATTCTTCTGTGGAAAATTCTTCTGATTCTGAGATTCCTGAGTCGTCTTGCAGGCACTGCTATTTTGTGGGCTAGCCACAGATTTTCAATGATTTTCAGATCAGTGGACTGTGAGGGTCATTGTAAAACTTTCAGCTTGTGCCTTTTGAGGTCGTCTATTGTGGATTTTGACCTGTGTTTAGGTTCATTATCCATTTGTAGAAGCCATCCTCTTTTGAACTTCAGCTTTTTTACAGATGGTGTTATGTTTGCATCAAGAATTTGTTGAAATTTCACTTAATCCATTCTTCCTTCTACCCATGAAATGTCCCCTGTGCCATTGGCTGCAATACAACCCTAAAAGTATGATTGATCCACCCCCATGCTTATTGGTTGGCGAGACGTTCTTTTCCTGTCAAAAATAGAGAGAGGGCAAAAAATGCAGTGAGTATTAATAACATCATTCATTATCACAAGGTCAATCAATAGTGTACGATACCTGCCAGACTGCTCAGAGAGGAAAATAGGGAAGGTTGGAAGAACACAGTGTCCTTAAAGATAGGTGATCTGGAAGAATAAATAGACATAAGACAGCGAACTACCTCAAATAGAAAACAGTTAGGAGAACCGATGCCGGAAAACATACCAGGAGAAGGAGACAGCACTATATGAGGCGGTGAGATGAACGCGGCATCCACCACTGGTTCCTGATGTCCCATTTTTTGCTCGCTATTTTTGACACTTTTTGATTTGATTTTAATTTTCGTTTGATTGTAAATACATCGTTTATATGGTTTGTGTTTTGTTTTTCTATGCTTTAGTACACTGATGAAGGTCTGGAGGAACGAAACATCTGACTTGTACTAAATATTGGACTGCCATTAAAAATAGTTAAAAAATCTACTTCATCTGAGTGCCAAGTATTTTGTTACATATAAGGTTTTGTTATGATGACTTTTAACCTTCACTGTTCCTGTTAACTGCTATTTCTTAATTACAATTTGAACCTAGGAAAGTAACTTGAAAACATTTGCAATCTTCTTATAGCCTTCTCCTGCTTTGTGGGCCTCCACCATTTTCGTAGTGCTAGGCAGCTGCCTAGAAGAATCCACGGCTGCTGTTTTTTGGCACAAGGTTAGAGGAGACGGGGAGATTTGCATCACCTGGCCTTTCCTAACAATGATAGTCAACAAGCCATAACCCTAACAGGTTAATTAAGGTCTGAAACCTTGGTCAAAATTTTCTGAGCACACAAATCTCCAAGGGTGCCCAAACTTTTACATCGGCCTATTTTTCTTTTTGTAATTTTTAAAATGTTAAAAATGACAATATTTTTTTTTTGCCTAAAATATCAAGGAAATGTGTCATCTTTAAAATTAGGCCCATTAGAAATAATTTCATCTTCAACTTGTTTAACTGTTGACAATAAAAGTAATTTTGAAAAGTAGTGCCCAAACTTTTACATGACACTGTATATAATATTGCCAACCCCTCCCTTCCTGGTGGCGCAGAGCTCACTGATACCAGTGCAGTCCTGTAATAGGAGTCACAGGTGTAACAAGCCTGGTAATGACATTTCTTCCTCCTGAATCTTTCCCCATCAACTGAGACTGATATTATTGAGAAGTGGAAGGAACCGCAGCAAATCGGCCATGAAGTGGAGACCACGTAACTTTACAGGGCAGTGGTCAGTGCTGAGGCATAAATGTTGCCTCTGCTGACTCCATAACTGCAAAATCCTAAACCTCCTTTAACATTTACCTCAACACAAAACCTGTGTCCCCACCGGGAGCTTCACAACTTTGGTTTCCACGGCTGAGCAGCTGCATACAAACCTTCCATCTCCAGAACAATGATATGGATCGGAAGAAATGGTGTAAAGCTGCAGCCACCGGACCGGGGCAGGAAATGTGCTCTGCGTACGGACAAATCACACTGCTCTATCTACAGACAGATGGGCGAGTTTGGGTTTGATGAATTGTCAACTACTGTAACCTAAATTTACCCGAACTCCTCTAGTCTTCATTTCAGGTACACTGGCAGCACATGACTCCGCTCCGTACACATCATACACACGCTGCTCCGCTCCGTACACATCATACACACGCGGCTCTGCTACATACACCTTGCACACACGCGGCTCCGCTCCGCACACCTCGTACACACGCGGCTCCGCTCCAAACACCTCGTACACGCGTGGCTCAGCTCCGTATACCTCGTACACGCGCGGCTCAGCTCCGTACACCTCGTACACGCGCGGCTCAGCTCCGTACACCTCGTACACGCGCGGCTCAGCTCCGTACACCTCGTACACGCGTGGCTCAGCTCCGTACACCTCGTACACGCGTGGCTCCGCTCTGTACACATCATACACACGCGGCTCTGCTACATACACCTTGCACACACGCGGCTCCGCTCCGCACACCTCGTACACACGCGGCTCCGCTCCATACACCTCGTACACGCGCAGCTCCGCACCGTATACCTCGCACACGCGTGGCTCCGCTCCGTACACCTCGTACACACGCGGCTCTGCTACATACACCTCGCACACACGCGGCTCCGCTCCATACACCTCGTACACTCGCGGCTCCCCTCCATACACCTCGTACACACGCGGCTCCCCTCCATACACCTCGTACACACGCGGCTCCGCTCCATACACCTCGTACACTCGCGGCTCCGCTCCGTACACCTCGTACACACGCGGCTCTGCTCCGTACACCTCGTACACGTGCTGCTCTGCTTCGAACACGCGCTGCTCCGCTCCGTACACTTGGTACACACGTGGCTCCGCTCCGTACGCCTCGTACACACGCGGCTCTGCTTCATCCACACTGTAAACCCCTCCTGACCCCACACATAACCTTCCCCTCATCCAGCACCATGACAACCAGCACAGCAGAGTCCTGCATCCACTGAGGCCCCTGATCATGTGACCCCTGACTCCTCCCCTCCTGTGACCTCATCACAGGTCCTGTGCGCACAGAATAGCCATATATGTGGTGGCGGCTCTGCAGGTGGAGGTATGTGGAGATCCCCCATTACTGGGCGCAGGGGGGCATTAACCCCTCCATTCCTGGAGATAGTGCCCCCTCTCCCAGTTCTGCCATGTGTATATGTACAGTAATATAACGCTGGATGTGCTCATGTATACAGGGGGCATTAACCCCTCCATTCCCGGAGATAGTGCCCCCCTTCCCCCAGTTCTGCCATGTGTATATGTACAGTAATATAACGCTGGATGTGCTCATGTATACAGGGGACATTAACCCCTCCATTCCCGGAGATAGTGCCCCCCTTCCCCCAGTTCTGCCATGTGTATATGTACAGTAATATAACGCTGGATGTGCTCATGTATACAGGGGACATTAACCCCTCCATTCCTGGAGATAGTGCCCCCTCCCCCAGTTCTGCCATGTGTATATGTACAGTAATATAACGCTGGATGTGCTCATGTATACAGGGGACATTAACCCCTCCATTCCTGGAGATAGTGCCCCCTCCCCCAGTTCTGCCATGTGTATATGTACAGTAATATAATGCTGGATGTGCTCATGTATACAGGGGACATTAACCCCTCCATTCCTGGAGATAGTGCCCCCTCCCCCAGTTCTGCCATGTGTATATGTACAGTAATATAACGCTGGATGTGCTCATGTATACAGGGGACATTAACCCCTCCATTCCTGGAGATAGTGCCCCCTCCCCCAGTTCTGCCATGTGTATATGTACAGTAATATAATGCTGGATGTGCTCATATATACAGGGGGCATTAACCCCTCCATTCCCGGAGATAGTGCCCCCTTCCCGCAGTTCTGCCATGTGTATATGTACAGTAATATAACGCTGGATGTGCTCATGTATACAGGGGACATTAACCCCTCCATTCCCGGAGATAGTGCCCCCTCCCCCCAGGTCTGCCATGTGTATATGTACAGTAATATAAAGCTGGATGTGCTCATGTATACAGGGGGCATTAACCCCTCCATTCCCGGAGATAGTGCCCCCTCCCCCAGTTCTGCCATGTGTATATGTACAGTAATATAACGCTGGATGTGCTCATGTATACAGGGGACATTAACCCCTCCATTCCCGGAGATAGTGCCCCCTCCCCCAGTTCTGTCATGTGTATATGTACAGTAATATAACGCTGGATGTGCTCATGTATACAGGGGGCATTAACCCCTCCATTCCCGGAGATAGTGCCCCCCTTCCCCCAGTTCTGCCATGTGTATATGTACAGTAATATAACGCTGGATGTGCTCATGTATACAGGGAGCATTAACCCCTCCATTCCCGGAGATAGTGCCCCCTCCCCCAGTTCTGTCATGTGTATATGTACAGTAATATAACGCTGGATGTGCTCATGTATACAGGGGGCATTAACCCCTCCATTCCCAGAGATAGTGCCCCCTCCCCCAGTTCTGCCATGTGTATATGTACAGTAATATAACGCTGGATGTGCTCATGTATACAGGGGGCATTAACCCCTCCATTCCCGGAGATAGTGCCCCCCTTCCCCCAGTTCTGCCATGTGTATATGTACAGTAATATAACGCTGGATGTGCTCATGTATACAGGGGGCATTAACCCCTCCATTCCTGGAGATAGTGCCCCCCTCCCCCCAGGTCTGCCATGTGTATATGTACAGTAATATAACGCTGGTTGTCCTCATGTATACAGGGGGCATTAACCCCTCCATTCCCGGAGATAGTGCCCCCTCCCCCAGTTCTGCCATGTGTATATGTACAGTAATATAACGCTGGATGTGCTCATGTATACAGGGGGCATTAACCCCTCCATTCCCGGAGATAGTGCCCCCTCCCCCAGTTCTGCCATGTGTATATGTACAGTAATATAACGCTGGATGTGCTCATGTATACAGGGGGCATTAACCCCTCCATTCCCGGAGATAGTGCCCCCTCCCCCAGTTCTGCCATGTGTATATGTACAGTAATATAACGCTGGATGTGCTCATGTATACAGGGGGCATTAACCCCTCCATTCCTGGAGATAGTGCCCCCCTCCCCCCAGGTCTGCCATGTGTATATGTACAGTAATATAACGCTGGATGTGCTCATGTATACAGGGGACATTAACCCCTCCATTCCTGGAGATAGTGCCCCCCTTCCCCCCAGTTCTGCCATGTGTATATGTACAGTAATATAACTCTAGATGTGCTCATGTATACAGGGGACATTAACCCCTCCATTCCCGGAGATAGTGCCCCCCTTCCCCCAGTTCTGCCATGTGTATATGTACAGTAATATAACGCTGGATGTGCTCATGTATACAGGGGGCATTAACCCCTCCATTCCCGGAGATAGTGCCCCCCTTCCCCCAGTTCTGCCATGTGTATATGTACAGCAATATAACGCTGGATGTGCTCATGTATACAGGGAGCATTAACCCCTCCATTCCCGGAGATAGTGCCCCCTCCCCCAGTTCTGTCATGTGTATATGTACAGTAATATAACGCTGGATGTGCTCATGTATACAGGGGGCATTAACCCCTCCATTCCCGGAGATAGTGCCCCCCTTCCCCCAGTTCTGCCATGTGTATATGTACAGTAATATAACTCTGGATGTGCTCATGTATACAGGGGACATTAACCCCTCCATTCCCGGAGATAGTGCCCCCTCCCCCAGTTCTGCCATGTGTATATGTACAGTAATATAACGCTGGATGTGCTCATGTATACAGGGGACATTAACCCCTCCATTCCCGGAGATAGTGCCCTCCTTCCCCCAGTTCTGCCATGTGTCTATGTACAGTAATATAACGCTGGATGTGCTCATGTATACAGGGGGCATTAACCCCTCCATTCCCGGAGATAGTGCCCCCCTTCCCCCAGTTCTGCCATGTGTATATGTACAGCAATATAACGCTGGATGTGCTCATGTATACAGGGAGCATTAACCCCTCCATTCCCGGAGATAGTGCCCCCTCCCCCAGTTCTGTCATGTGTATATGTACAGTAATATAACGCTGGATGTGCTCATGTATGCAGGGGACATTAACCCCTCCATTCCCGGAGATAGTGCCCCCTCCCCCAATTCTGCCATGTATATATGTACAGTAATATAACGCTGGATGTGCTCATGTATACAGGGGGCATTAACCCCTCCATTCCCGGAGATAGTGCCCCCTCCCCCAGTTCTGCCATGTGTATATGTACAGTAATATAACGCTGGATGTGCTCATGTATACAGGGGGCATTAACCCCTCCATTCCCGGAGATAGTGCCCCCTCCCCCAGTTCTGCCATGTGTATATGTACAGTAATATAACGCTGGATGTGCTCATGTATACAGGGGGCATTAACCCCTCCATTCCTGGAGATAGTGCCCCCCTCCCCCCAGGTCTGCCATGTGTATATGTACAGTAATATAACGCTGGATGTGCTCATGTATACAGGGGACATTAACCCCTCCATTCCTGGAGATAGTGCCCCCCTTCCCCCCAGTTCTGCCATGTGTATATGTACAGTAATATAACTCTAGATGTGCTCATGTATACATGGGACATTAACCCCTCCATTCCCGGACATAGTGCCCCCCTTCCCCCAGTTCTGCCATGTGTATATGTACAGTAATATAACGCTGGATGTGCTCATGTATACAGGGGGCATTAACCCCTCCATTCCCGGAGATAGTGCCCCCCTTCCCCCAGTTCTGCCATGTGTATATGTACAGCAATATAACGCTGGATGTGCTCATGTATACAGGGAGCATTAACCCCTCCATTCCCGGAGATAGTGCCCCCTCCCCCAGTTCTGTCATGTGTATATGTACAGTAATATAACGCTGGATGTGCTCATGTATACAGGGGGCATTAACCCCTCCATTCCCGGAGATAGTGCCCCCCTTCCCCCAGTTCTGCCATGTGTATATGTACAGTAATATAACTCTGGATGTGCTCATGTATACAGGGGACATTAACCCCTCCATTCCCGGAGATAGTGCCCCCTCCCCCAGTTCTGCCATGTGTATATGTAGCACCCTGAGGATTCGGCTGCTACAGGGGTATTGCACCTCAACCCAGAGGTGTGATATTCCACTCCCGGGTAAGGATGGAGTGTGGATCTGAGCTCGGTAGGCTGCATGCACTACATACATCCCATTTCCGAAGAACAGGCCGACGGTACTCCCACTTAGAAATGTGCAGGTACGACCGAGTCTGTTCCTGGCTGGAGTGGGAGGGGGGTGGAACATCCCATGTAGTGTAGGGGCAGATAGGGGGAGCAGTCTGGGTAGTGATAGGAGCTCATTGGGTGCTGGTCACCTGAGCTCACACATAGAGGGATATATAAGGTGGGCACCAACTAGAATCAGGGTCAGTTGTAGAGAACAAGTCAGTTGGAGAGGAGTCTGTCTGATGCAGAGAACAAATCAGCAGAGAGAAGGAAACAGCAGCCCTGGAGAGAGAGAGAGTGGAGCAGAGAAAGACCCAGAGGGGGAAGACTGAAGGGACCCAAGAACCCAAATAAAAGCACCGGGTGAGGAGTCAGCAAAAGGGTACCGGAACCCAAACTGGTGGGGGTAAAAACAATCCCCAGCCAGAGACCGGAGACCGTGGGCAGCGTCTGCCACGGTCACCCATCACATCCACCCCGAAGGCACACCACATGAAGGGTCAGGGAACCCTAGGCCAAGGGTGTCCCAACAGCAGGCCCGAGGGAGCTGGACCTAGGTGGATCACTGGTGGGGACGGCTGAAGAAAGGACAGAGGGAGAGCTCAGGGCCACGCTCCGGACTTGTTTGGGGGTTGGCTGGATCCAGGACCTGGTGGACGCAGCACGGCTCGGGTGGTCACTAGCAGCTGGAGTGACCAGTACAACATCTGCAGTAAGTAAACACCCTTAACTGCACAACCCGACTCTGTCTTCACTGCCGTCTGCACTACACCACCACAACCCCCATCCTCTGCACCTGTCCTCCCTGAGGCTATACCCCTCCCGTTGGGGGTTATCCCACCAAGCTGCGCACCCACCATCAGCCTCAGCGGACCCTGCTGCAGCGGCGGCCACAGTGACCGCATCACAACGGGTGGCGTAGTCGACACAAAAGAACTTTAGTAACATCTGTAGAACTGCCACATCACACTGAGCTTGACGCCCTGGGCACGGGCCGGGTCACAGCCGCTCGGAGACTACAACCCCCCATCTGATCCGGTGCCGGGTATTCCCCTCAAAAAGGAATATGTCCCAGGGGGCGCGTCAACTTTGGCGTAGTCGGCAGGATTACGTGCCCGCAACACCCGGGTACTGCGTGCCTGAAGAAAAGTGCAAGTTTACCTCAGAAAGAAGTCTCCCGCCGGTTCCGGAGGGTCCCCACCATCGGACCCCATCACCAGTCGATTCCCGCCGGTTGTCCGCCATTTCCAGCTTGTTCCCGCCATCTGCAGAGTTTCCCGCCACTGGGCGACGCTTCCCGCCAAATCCGAAGATTTCCCGCCTTGGAAGAGCAGCGGACGCCATTATGGGCGTGCCAAAGGAGGGCAAGAGGCCACCTCCCATCGTGGGCCGGGACAGAAAATGGCGCCAAAAGTGGAAACCGCCCCCACCAACAGAGACTGTGATGTTGGAGGTGTCTGTCAGCGTGAAAGAACTACCCCTGGAGCTGACAGTCACCGAGTTGCCCCGGGACCGCCCTCGAGGTGGGAGGAGACGAAAGAGAAGAGAAAAGATGGGTGCCGCTTGGAGCAGTCTGGAGCGAGCGCACCCGGAGGCAAGAAGCCTGGAGAAGAGTTTCGGAGGAGCTTACCCGGAGATGGCGAGAAAGCAGAGCAGCACCGGCCCGTTGGCCAGGAGCCTGCTAGAAACCGAGGAGGGAGAGCAGAGCAGCACCGGCCCGCTGGCCAGGAGCCTGCTGGAGACAACAGTAGGAGAGCAGAGCAGCACCGACCCGTTGGTCAGGAGCCTGCTGGAAACAACGACCCCACTAGGCCTAGTGGAGGTCCTAGCACAGCTCCCCCGAGACCGGGAGTGTGCACAGACCGCTCTGGAGGGCCTCGCAAGGAGGATGGCCCGGGTGCAGCGAGAGACGTTGGCGGAGTGGAGCCGTGAGATGGCCCAGTAGACCGAGACCTGTCAGCGGAGCACGCCACCCAAGACGAGGAGACCGACCGCCTCTGAGGATGGCGCGGGAGGACTGAAGGCCGGAGACGGCGCCGAGAAGGGAGCCGAACGAGTGGAGGCAGGTAAAGGGGACGTCTATACCCCAAACCGGGAAACCGTGTACCTGCCCCAGCTCCCCGTCGCAGAGCCCGAAGTCTATCCTGCCGTGCCCGTCGCTGCAACGTCACCGCCGCAGACTAGGCCTCAAACGGGAGCCGCGACCCCTGTGACGTCACACGCCTCGACCCCGAGCGTGACCAAGCAGGAAGTACCACCAGCCTGGTCGCAAGGCCTAGTACCCCCGGGCGCCGCAATACCAACAGCGCCCCCTACCTCCGCGGAGCCCCCGGCCTGGTCGCAGGGCCAAGTAGCCCAGGGCGCCGCCGTCCTTACGGTGCCCTTCACCTTCCAGATACCCCAGGCCTGGCCGCAAGGCCCGGGCAACCCGGGCGCTAACACCACCGCGCCCATAAGACCTAAAGTGCCGCATCTGGGAGAAGATCTGTTTGCCCAGCATACGTGCCCGAACGGGTCTGAAACTAGAGCCAAAGGTAACAATAAAGAAAGAGCAGGAGGACGCCGTCGTTAAGTACAGCGAAGCAGGAGCTGTATATAGTTGCCCGTCGGGGCACCATAAACTGAAACTGTTGCTGTTGCTAAAAATAGTCCCCGTTGGGACCAGCAAGTGTGAACTGTTACCCGTTTAACCCCTAAATCCCACTGACCGAGGACTGAGAGCGGTCATTCCTCCCCAATACCTGGCCGAGGACGGAGAGCGGCCATAATCCCTGTATATAGTTGCGCGTCCTAAAGCGCCCCCTACCGGTTTTATAGGAAAACCAGTTTTTCTAAGAGACTGTTGCACTTTTCCCGGACACACGTTGCACAGTGTCCGGAGGAGGAACCTGAAACAAGAAACGACTACGAGAATGTTTATATGAAAAGTTTTATATATGTATAATGTTTTATATGTTTTATTATGTTTATATGAAAAAAAAATGTATGTTTTTGGTGTTATTTATGTCTTACAGCCCGAGGACGTGCTGTGATTTACCAGGGGGGAATGTAGCACCCTGAGGATTCGGCTGCTACAGGGGTATTGCACCTCAACCCAGAGGTGTGATATTCCACTCCCGGGTAAGGATGGAGTGTGGATCTGAGCTCGGTAGGCTGCATGCACTACATACATCCCATTTCCGAGGAACAGGCCGACGGTACTCCCACTTAGAAATGTGCAGGTACGACCGAGTCTGTTCCTGGCTGGAGTGGGAGGGGGGTGGAACATCCCATGTAGTGTAGGGGCAGATAGGGGGAGCAGTCTGGGTAGTGATAGGAGCTCATTGGGTGCTGGTCACCTGAGCTCACACATAGAGGGATATATAAGGTGGGCACCAACTAGAATCAGGGTCAGTTGTAGAGAACAAGTCAGTTGGAGAGGAGTCTGTCTGATGCAGAGAACAAATCAGCAGAGAGAAGGAAACAGCAGCCCTGGAGAGAGAGAGAGTGGAGCAGAGAAAGACCCAGAGGGGGAAGACTGAAGGGACCCAAGAACCCAAATAAAAGCACCGGGTGAGGAGTCAGCAAAAGGGTACCGGAACCCAAACTGGTGGGGGTAAAAACAATCCCCAGCCAGAGACCGGAGACCGTGGGCAGCGTCTGCCACGGTCACCCATCACATCCACCCCGAAGGCACACCACATGAAGGGTCAGGGAACCCTAGGCCAAGGGTGTCCCAACAGCAGGCCCGAGGGAGCTGGACCTAGGTGGATCACTGGTGGGGACGGCTGAAGAAAGGACAGAGGGAGAGCTCAGGGCCACGCTCCGGACTTGTTTGGGGGTTGGCTGGATCCAGGACCTGGTGGACGCAGCACGGCTCGGGTGGTCACTAGCAGCTGGAGTGACCAGTACAACATCTGCAGTAAGTAAACACCCTTAACTGCACAACCCGACTCTGTCTTCACTGCCGTCTGCACTACACCACCACAACCCCCATCCTCTGCACCTGTCCTCCCTGAGGCTATACCCCTCCCGTTGGGGGTTATCCCACCAAGCTGCGCACCCACCATCAGCCTCAGCGGACCCTGCTGCAGCGGCGGCCACAGTGACCGCATCACAACGGGTGGCGTAGTCGACACAAAAGAACTTTAGTAACATCTGTAGAACTGCCACATCACACTGAGCTTGACGCCCTGGGCACGGGCCGGGTCACAGCCGCTCGGAGACTACAACCCCCCATCTGATCCGGTGCCGGGTATTCCCCTCAAAAAGGAATATGTCCCAGGGGGCGCGTCATATATGTACAGTAATATAACGCTGGATGTGCTCATGTATACAGGGGGCATTAACCCCTCCATTCCCGGAGATAGTGCCCCCTCCCCCAGTTCTGCCATGTGTATATGTACAGTAATATAACGCTGGATGTGCTCATGTATACAGGGGGCATTAACCCCTCCATTCCTGGAGATAGTGCCCCCCTCCCCCCAGGTCTGCCATGTGTATATGTACAGTAATATAACGCTGGATGTGCTCATGTATACAGGGGACATTAACCCCTCCATTCCTGGAGATAGTGCCCCCCTTCCCCCCAGTTCTGCCATGTGTATATGTACAGTAATATAACGCTGGATGTGCTCATGTATACAGGGGACATTAACCCCTCCATTCCCGGAGATAGTGCCCTCCTTCCCCCAGTTCTGCCATGTGTCTATGTACAGTAATATAACGCTGGATGTGCTCATGTATACAGGGGGCATTAACCCCTCCATTCCCGGAGATAGTGCCCCCCTTCCCCCAGTTCTGCCATGTGTATATGTACAGCAATATAATGCTGGATGTGCTCATGTATACAGGGAGCATTAACCCCTCCATTCCCGGAGATAGTGCCCCCTCCCCCAGTTCTGTCATGTGTATATGTACAGTAATATAACGCTGGATGTGCTCATGTATGCAGGGGACATTAACCCCTCCATTCCCGGAGATAGTGCCCCCTCCCCCAATTCTGCCATGTATATATGTACAGTAATATAACGCTGGATGTGCTCATGTATACAGGGGGCATTAACCCCTCCATTCCCGGAGATAGTGCCCCCTCCCCCAGTTCTGCCATGTGTATATGTACAGTAATATAACGCTGGATGTGCTCATGTATACAGGGGGCATTAACCCCTCCATTCCCGGAGATAGTGCCCCCTCCCCCAGTTCTGCCATGTGTATATGTACAGTAATATAACGCTGGATGTGCTCATGTATACAGGGGGCATTAACCCCTCCATTCCTGGAGATAGTGCCCCCCTCCCCCCAGGTCTGCCATGTGTATATGTACAGTAATATAACGCTGGATGTGCTCATGTATACAGGGGACATTAACCCCTCCATTCCTGGAGATAGTGCCCCCCTTCCCCCCAGTTCTGCCATGTGTATATGTACAGTAATATAACTCTAGATGTGCTCATGTATACATGGGACATTAACCCCTCCATTCCCGGACATAGTGCCCCCCTTCCCCCAGTTCTGCCATGTGTATATGTACAGTAATATAACGCTGGATGTGCTCATGTATACAGGGGGCATTAACCCCTCCATTCCCGGAGATAGTGCCCCCCTTCCCCCAGTTCTGCCATGTGTATATGTACAGCAATATAACGCTGGATGTGCTCATGTATACAGGGAGCATTAACCCCTCCATTCCCGGAGATAGTGCCCCCTCCCCCAGTTCTGTCATGTGTATATGTACAGTAATATAACGCTGGATGTGCTCATGTATACAGGGGGCATTAACCCCTCCATTCCCGGAGATAGTGCCCCCCTTCCCCCAGTTCTGCCATGTGTATATGTACAGTAATATAACTCTGGATGTGCTCATGTATACAGGGGACATTAACCCCTCCATTCCCGGAGATAGTGCCCCCTCCCCCAGTTCTTCCATGTGTATATGTACAGTAATATAACGCTGGATGTGCTCATGTATACAGGGGGCATTAACCCCTCCATTCCCGGAGATAGTGCCCCCTCCCCCAGTTCTGCCATGTGTATATGTACAGTAATATAACGCTGGATGTGCTCATGTATACAGGGGGCATTAACCCCTCCATTCCTGGAGATAGTGCCCCCCTCCCCCCAGGTGTGCCATGTGTATATGTACAGTAATATAACGCTGGATGTGCTCATGTATACAGGGGACATTAACCCCTCCATTCCTGGAGATAGTGCCCCCCTTCCCCCCAGTTCTGCCATGTGTATATGTACAGTAATATAACTCTAGATGTGCTCATGTATACATGGGACATTAACCCCTCCATTCCCGGACATAGTGCCCCCCTTCCCCCAGTTCTGCCATGTGTATATGTACAGTAATATAACGCTGGATGTGCTCATGTATACAGGGGGCATTAACCCCTCCATTCCCGGAGATAGTGCCCCCCTTCCCCCAGTTCTGCCATGTGTATATGTACAGCAATATAACGCTGGATGTGCTCATGTATACAGGGAGCATTAACCCCTCCATTCCCGGAGATAGTGCCCCCTCCCCCAGTTCTGTCATGTGTATATGTACAGTAATATAACGCTGGATGTGCTCATGTATACAGGGGGCATTAACCCCTCCATTCCCGGAGATAGTGCCCCCCTTCCCCCAGTTCTGCCATGTGTATATGTACAGTAATATAACTCTGGATGTGCTCATGTATACAGGGGACATTAACCCCTCCATTCCCGGAGATAGTGCCCCCTCCCCCAGTTCTGCCATGTGTATATGTACAGTAATATAACGCTGGATGTGCTCATGTATACAGGGGGCATTAACCCCTCCATTCCCGGAGATAGTGCCCCCTCCCCCAGTTCTGCCATGTGTATATGTACAGTAATATAACGCTGGATGTGCTCATGTATACAGGGGGCATTAACCCCTCCATTCCTGGAGATAGTGCCCCCCTCCCCCCAGGTGTGCCATGTGTATATGTACAGTAATATAACGCTGGATGTGCTCATGTATACAGGGGACATTAACCCCTCCATTCCTGGAGATAGTGCCCCCCTTCCCCCCAGTTCTGCCATGTGTATATGTACAGTAATATAACGCTGGATGTGCTCATGTATACAGGGGACATTAACCCCTCCATTCCCGGAGATAGTGCCCTCCTTCCCCCAGTTCTGCCATGTGTCTATGTACAGTAATATAACGCTGGATGTGCTCATGTATACAGGGGGCATTAACCCCTCCATTCCCGGAGATAGTGCCCCCCTTCCCCCAGTTCTGCCATGTGTATATGTACAGCAATATAACGCTGGATGTGCTCATGTATACAGGGAGCATTAACCCCTCCATTCCCGGAGATAGTGCCCCCTTCCCCCAGTTCTGTCATGTGTATATGTACAGTATTATAACGCTGGATGTGCTCATGTATGCAGGGGACATTAACCCCTCCATTCCCGGAGATAGTGCCCCCTCCCCCAATTCTGCCATGTATATATGTACAGTAATATAACGCTGGATGTGCTCATGTATACAGGGGGCATTAACCCCTCCATTCCCGGAGATAGTGCCCCCCTTCCCCCAGTCCTGCCATGTGTATATGTACAGTAATATAATGCTGTATGTGCTCATGTATACAGGGGACATTAACCCCTCCATTCCTGGAGATAGTGCCCCCTCCCCCCAGTTCTGCCATGTGTATATGTACAGTAATATAACGCTGGATGTGCTCATGTAAACAGGGGACATTAACCCCTCCATTCCCGGAGATAGTGCCCCCTCCCCCAGTTCTGCCATGTGTATATGTACAGTAATATAACGCTGGATGTGCTCATGTATACAGGGGGCATTAACCCCTCCATTCCCGGAGATAGTGCCCCCTTCCCCCAGTTCTGCCATGTGTTTATGTACAGTAATATAACGCTGGATGTGCTCATGTATACAGGGGGCATTAACCCCTCCATTCCTGGAGATAGTGCCCCCCTCCCCCCAGGTCTGCCATGTGTATATGTACAGTAATATAACGCTGGATGTGCTCATGTATACAGGGAGCATTAACCCCTCCATTCCCGGAGATAGTGCCCCCTCCCCCAGTTCTGTCATGTGTATATGTACAGTAATATAACGCTGGATGTGCTCATGTATACAGGGGACATTAACCCCTCCATTCCCGGAGATAGTGCCCTCTTCCCCCAGTTCTGCCATGTGTATGTGTACAGTGATATATCGCTGGATATGCTCATGTATACAGGGGACATTAACCCCTCCATTCCCGGAGATAGTGCCCCCTCCCCCAGTTCTGCCATGTGTATATGTACAGTAATATAACTCTAGATGTGCTCATGTATACAGGGGACATTAACCCCTCCATTCCCGGAGATAGTGCCCCCCTTCCCCCAGTTCTGCCATGTGTATATGTACAGTAATATAACGCTGGATGTGCTCATGTATACAGGGGGCATTAACCCCTCCATTCCCGGAGATAGTGCCCCCCTTCCCCCAGTTCTGCCATGTGTATATGTACAGCAATATAACGCTGGATGTGCTCATGTATACAGGGAGCATTAACCCCTCCATTCCCGGAGATAGTGCCCCCTCCCCCAGTTCTGTCATGTGTATATGTACAGTAATATAACGCTGGATGTGCTCATGTATACAGGGGGCATTAACCCCTCCATTCCCGGAGATAGTGCCCCCCTTCCCCCAGTTCTGCCATGTGTATATGTACAGTAATATAACTCTGGATGTGCTCATGTATACAGGGGACATTAACCCCTCCATTCCCGGAGATAGTGCCCGCCTTCCCCCAGTTCTGCCATGTGTATATGTACAGTAATATAATGCTGTATGTGCTCATGTATACAGGGGACATTAACCCCTCCATTCCCGGAGATAGTGCCCCCCTTCCCCCAGTTCTGCCATGTGTATATGTACAGTAATATAACGCTGGATGTGCTCATGTATACAGGGGGCATTAACCCCTCCATTCCCGGAGATAGTGCCCCCCTTCCCCCAGTTCTGCCATGTGTATATGTAAAGTAATATAATGCTGTATGTGCTCATGTATACAGGGGACATTAACCCCTCCATTCCCGGAGATAGTGCCCTCTCCCCCAGTTCTGCCATGTCTATATGTACAGTAATATAACTCTGGATGTGCTCATGTATACAGGGGGCATTAACCCCTCCATTCCCGGAGATAGTGCCCCCTTCCCCCAGTTCTGCCATGTGTATATGTACAGTAATATAACGCTGGATGTGCTCATATATACAGGGGGCATTAACCCCTCCATTCCCTGAGATAGTGCCCCCTCCCCCAGTTCTGCCATGTGTATATGTACAGTATTATAACGCTGGATGTGCTCATGTATACAGGGGACATTAACCCCTCCATTCCCAGAGATAATGTCCCCTTCCCCCAGTTCTGCCATGTGTATATGTACAGTAATATAACGCTGGATGTGCTCATGTATACAGGGAACATTAACCCCTCCATTCCCGGAGATAGTGCCCCCTTCCCCCAGTTCTGCCATGTGTATATGTACAGTAATATAACGCTGGATGTGCTCATGTATGCAAGGGCATTAACCCCTCCATTCCCGGAGATAGTGCCCCCTCCCCCAGTTCTGCCATGTGTATATGTACAGTAATATAACGCTGGATGTGCTCATGTATACAGGGGACATAAACCCCTCCATTCCCGGAGATAGTGCCCCCTCCCCCAGTTCTGCCATGTGTATATGTACAGTAATATAACGCTGGATGTGCTCATGTATGCAGGGGGCATTTACCCCTCCATTCCCGGATATAGTGCCCCCTCCCCCAGTTCTGCCATGTGTATATGTACAGTAATATAACGCTGGATGTGCTCATGTATGCAGGGGGCATTAACCCCTCCATTCCCGGAGATAGTGCCCCCTTCCCCCAGTTCTGCCATGTGTATATGTACAGTAATATAACGCTGGATGTGCTCATGTATGCAAGGGCATTAACCCCTCCATTCCCGGAGATAGTGCCCCCTCCCCCAGTTCTGCCATGTGTATATGTACAGTAATATAACGCTGGATGTGCTCATGTATACAGGGGTCATAAACCCCTCCATTCCCGGAGATAGTGCCCCCTCCCCCAGTTCTGCCATGTGTATATGTACAGTAATATAACGCTGGATGTGCTCATGTATGCAGGGGGCATTAACCCCTCCATTCCCGGATATAGTGCCCCCTCCCCCAGTTCTGCCATGTGTATATGTACAGTAATATAACGCTGGATGTGCTCATGTATGCAGGGGGCATTAACCCCTCCATTCCCGGAGATAGTGCCCCCTTCCCCCAGTTCTGCCATGTGTATATGTACAGTAATATAACGCTGGATGTGCTCATGTATACAGGGGACATTAACCCCTCCATTCCCGGAGATAGTACCCCCTTCCCCCAGTTCTGCCATGTGTATATGTACAGTAATATAACGCTGGATGTGCTCATGTATACAGGGGACATTAACCCCTCCATTCCCAGAGATAGTGCCCCCTTCCCCCAGTTCTGCCATGTGTATATGTACAGTAATATAACGCTGGATGTGCTCATGTATACAGGGGACATTAACCCCTCCATTCCCGGAGATAGTGCCCCCTTCCCCCAGTTCTGCCATGCGTATATGTACAGTAATATAACGCTGGATGTGCTCATGTATACAGGGGACATAAACCCCTCCATTCCCGGAGATAGTGCCCCCTTCCTCCAGTTCTGCCATGTGTATATGTACAGTAATATAACGCTGGATATGCTCATGTATACAGGAGGCATTAACCCCTCCATTCCCGGAGATAGTGCCCCCTTCCCACAGTTCTGCCATGTGTATATGTACAGTAATATAATGCTGGATGTGCTCATGTATACAGGGTGCATTAACCCCTCCATTCCCGGAGATAGTGCCCCCCTTCCCCCAGTTCTGCCATGTGTATATGTACAGTAATATAACGCTGGATGTGTTCATGTATACAGGGGGCATTAACCCCTCCATTCCCGGAGATAGTGCCCCCCTTCCCCCAGTTCTGCCATGTGTATATGTACAGTAATATAACGCTGGATGTGTTCATGTATACAGGGGGCATTAACCCCTCCATTCCCGGAGATAGTGCCCCCCTTCCCCCAGTTCTGCCATGTGTATATGTACAGTAATATAACGCTGGATGTGTTCATGTATACAGGGGGCATTAACCCCTCCATTCCCGGAGATAGTGCCCCCTTCCCCCAGTTCTGCCATGCGTATATGTACAGTAATATAACGCTGGATGTGCTCATGTATACAGGGGACATAAACCCCTCCATTCCCGGAGATAGTGCCCCCTTCCTCCAGTTCTGCCATGTGTATATGTACAGTAATATAACGCTGGATATGCTCATGTATACAGGAGGCATTAACCCCTCCATTCCCGGAAATAGTGCCCCCTTCCCACAGTTCTGCCATGTGTATATGTACAGTAATATAACGCTGGATGTGCTCATGTATACAGGGGGCATTAACCCCTCCATTCCCGTAGATAGTGCCCCCCTTCCCCCAGTTCTGCCATGTGTATATGTACAGTAATATAACGCTGGATGTGTTCATGTATACAGGGGGCATTAACCCCTCCATTCCCGGAGATAGTGCCCCCCTTCCCCCAGTTCTGCCATGTGTATATGTACAGTAATATAACGCTGGATGTGTTCATGTATACAGGGGGCATTAACCCCTCCATTCCCGGAGATAGTGCCCCCCTTCCCCCAGTTCTGCCATGTGTATATGTACAGTAATATAACGCTGGATGTGTTCATGTATACAGGGGGCATTAACCCCTCCATTCCTGGAGATAGTGCCCCCCTTCCCCCAGTTCTCCCATGTGTATATGTACAGAAATATAATGCTGGATGTGCTCATGTATACAGGGGGCATTAACCCCTCCATTCCCGGAGATAGTGCCCCCTTCCCCCAGTTCTACCATGTGTATATGTACAGTAATATAACGCTGGATGTGCTCATGTATACAGGGGACATTAACCCCTCCATTCCCGGAGATAGTGCCCCCTCCCCCAGTTCTGCCATGTGTATATGTACAGTAATATAACGCTGGATGTGCTCATGTATACAGGGGGCATTAACCCCTCCATTCCCGAAGATAGTGCCCCCTCCCCCAGTTCTGCCATGTGTATATGTACAGTAATATAACGCTGGATGTGCTCATGTATACAGGGGGCATTAAACCCTCCATTCCCGGAGATAGTGCCCCCTCCCCCAGTTCTGCCATGTGTATATGTACAGTAATATAACGCTGGATGTGCTCATGTATACAGGGGACATTAACCCCTCCATTCCCGGAGATAGTGCCCCCTTCCCCCAGTTCTGCCATGCGTATATGTACAGTAATATAACGCTGGATGTGCTCATGTATACAGGGGACATAAACCCCTCCATTCCCGGAGATAGTGCCCCCTTCCTCCAGTTCTGCCATGTGTATATGTACAGTAATATAACGCTGGATATGCTCATGTATACAGGAGGCATTAACCCCTCCATTCCCGGAGATAGTGCCCCCTTCCCACAGTTCTGCCATGTGTATATGTACAGTAATATAACGCTGGATGTGCTCATGTATACAGGGGGCATTAACCCCTCCATTCCCGGAGATAGTGCCCCCCTTCCCCCAGTTCTGCCATGTGTATATGTACAGTAATATAACGCTGGATGTGTTCATGTATACAGGGGGCATTAACCCCTCCATTCCCGGAGATAGTGCCCCCCTTCCCCCAGTTCTGCCATGTGTATATGTACAGCAATATAACGCTGGATGTGCTCATGTATACAGGGAGCATTAACCCCTCCATTCCCGGAGATAGTGCCCCCTCCCCCAGTTCTGTCATGTGTATATGTACAGTAATATAACGCTGGATGTGCTCATGTATGCAGGGGACATTAACCCCTCCATTCCCGGGGATAGTGCCCCCTCCCCCAATTCTGCCATGTATATATGTACAGTAATATAACGCTGGATGTGCTCATGTATACAGGGGGCATTAACCCCTCCATTCCCGGAGATAGTGCCCCCCTTCCCCCAGTTCTGCCATGTGTATATGTACAGCAATATAATGCTGGATGTGCTCATGTATACAGGGAGCATTAACCCCTCCATTCCCGGAGATAGTGCCCCCTCCCCCAGTTCTGTCATGTGTATATGTACAGTAATATAA
Source organism: Phyllobates terribilis (assembly GCF_046119375.1). NCBI lineage: Eukaryota > Metazoa > Chordata > Amphibia > Anura > Dendrobatidae > Phyllobates > Phyllobates terribilis. The sequence continues at coordinate 43,629,980 of NW_027362765.1, forward strand.
CGCTGGATGTGCTCATGTATGCAGGGGACATTAACCCCTCCATTCCCGGAGATAGTGCCCCCTCCCCCAATTCTGCCATGTATATATGTACAGTAATATAACGCTGGATGTGCTCATGTATACAGGGGGCATTAACCCCTCCATTCCCGGAGATAGTGCCCCCTCCCCCAGTTCTGCCATGTGTATATGTACAGTAATATAACGCTGGATGTGCTCATGTATACAGGGGGCATTAACCCCTCCATTCCCGGAGATAGTGCCCCCTCCCCCAGTTCTGCCATGTGTATATGTACAGTAATATAACGCTGGATGTGCTCATGTATACAGGGGGCATTAACCCCTCCATTCCTGGAGATAGTGCCCCCCTCCCCCCAGGTCTGCCATGTGTATATGTACAGTAATATAACGCTGGATGTGCTCATGTATACAGGGAGCATTAACCCCTCCATTCCCGGAGATAGTGCCCCCTCCCCCAGTTCTGTCATGTGTATATGTACAGTAATATAACGCTGGATGTGCTCATGTATACAGGGGGCATTAACCCCTCCATTCCCGGAGATAGTGCCCCCCTTCCCCCAGTTCTGCCATGTGTATATGTACAGTAATATAACTCTGGATGTGCTCATGTATACAGGGGACATTAACCCCTCCATTCCCGGAGATAGTGCCCCCTCCCCCAGTTCTGCCATGTGTATATGTACAGTAATATAACGCTGGATGTGCTCATGTATACAGGGGGCATTAACCCCTCCATTCCCGGAGATAGTGCCCCCTCCCCCAGTTCTGCCATGTGTATATGTACAGTAATATAACGCTGGATGTGCTCATGTATACAGGGGGCATTAACCCCTCCATTCCTGGAGATAGTGCCCCCCTCCCCCCAGGTGTGCCATGTGTATATGTACAGTAATATAACGCTGGATGTGCTCATGTATACAGGGGACATTAACCCCTCCATTCCTGGAGATAGTGCCCCCCTTCCCCCCAGTTCTGCCATGTGTATATGTACAGTAATATAACGCTGGATGTGCTCATGTATACAGGGGACATTAACCCCTCCATTCCCGGAGATAGTGCCCTCCTTCCCCCAGTTCTGCCATGTGTCTATGTACAGTAATTTAACGCTGGATGTGCTCATGTATACAGGGGGCATTAACCCCTCCATTCCCGGAGATAGTGCCCCCCTTCCCCCAGTTCTGCCATGTGTATATGTACAGCAATATAACGCTGGATGTGCTCATGTATACAGGGAGCATTAACCCCTCCATTCCCGGAGATAGTGCCCCCTCCCCCAGTTCTGTCATGTGTATATGTACAGTAATATAACGCTGGATGTGCTCATGTATGCAGGGGACATTAACCCCTCCATTCCCGGAGATAGTGCCCCCTCCCCCAATTCTGCCATGTATATATGTACAGTAATATAACGCTGGATGTGCTCATGTATACAGGGGGCATTAACCCCTCCATTCCCGGAGATAGTGCCCCCCTTCCCCCAGTCCTGCCATGTGTATATGTACAGTAATATAATGCTGTATGTGCTCATGTATACAGGGGACATTAACCCCTCCATTCCTGGAGATAGTGCCCCCTCCCCCCAGTTCTGCCATGTGTATATGTACAGTAATATAACGCTGGATGTGCTCATGTAAACAGGGGACATTAACCCCTCCATTCCCGGAGATAGTGCCCCCTCCCCCAGTTCTGCCATGTGTATATGTACAGTAATATAACGCTGGATGTGCTCATGTATACAGGGGGCATTAACCCCTCCATTCCCGGAGATAGTGCCCCCTTCCCCCAGTTCTGCCATGTGTTTATGTACAGTAATATAACGCTGGATGTGCTCATGTATACAGGGGGCATTAACCCCTCCATTCCTGGAGATAGTGCCCCCCTCCCCCCAGGTCTGCCATGTGTATATGTACAGTAATATAACGCTGGTTGTCCTCATGTATACAGGGGGCATTAACCCCTCCATTCCCGGAGATAGTGCCCCCTCCCCCAGTTCTGCCATGTGTATATGTACAGTAATATGACGCTGGATGTGCTCATGTATACAGGGGGCATTAACCCCTCCATTCCCGGAGATAGTGCCCCCTCCCCCAGTTCTGCCATGTGTATATGTACAGTAATATAACGCTGGATGTGCTCATGTATACAGGGGGCATTAACCCCTCCATTCCCGGAGATAGTGCCCCCTCCCCCAGTTCTGCCATGTGTATATGTACAGTAATATAACGCTGGATGTGCTCATGTATACAGGGGGCATTAACCCCTCCATTCCTGGAGATAGTGCCCCCCTTCCCCCCAGTTCTGCCATGTGTATATGTACAGTAATATAACTCTAGATGTGCTCATGTATACAGGGGACATTAACCCCTCCATTCCCGGAGATAGTGCCCCCCTTCCCCCAGTTCTGCCATGTGTATATGTACAGTAATATAACGCTGGATGTGCTCATGTATACAGGGGGCATTAACCCCTCCATTCCCGGAGATAGTGCCCCCCTTCCCCCAGTTCTGCCATGTGTATATGTACAGCAATATAACGCTGGATGTGCTCATGTATACAGGGAGCATTAACCCCTCCATTCCCGGAGATAGTGCCCCCTCCCCCAGTTCTGTCATGTGTATATGTACAGTAATATAACGCTGGATGTGCTCATGTATACAGGGGGCATTAACCCCTCCATTCCCGGAGATAGTGCCCCCCTTCCCCCAGTTCTGCCATGTGTATATGTACAGTAATATAACTCTGGATGTGCTCATGTATACAGGGGACATTAACCCCTCCATTCCCGGAGATAGTGCCCGCCTTCCCCCAGTTCTGCCATGTGTATATGTACAGTAATATAATGCTGTATGTGCTCATGTATACAAGGGACATTAACCCCTCCATTCCCGGAGATAGTGCCCCCCTTCCCCCAGTTCTGCCATGTGTATATGTACAGTAATATAATGCTGGATGTGCTCATGTATACAGGGGGCATTAACCCCTCCATTCCCGGAGATAGTGCCCCCCTTCCCCCAGTTCTGCCATGTGTATATGTACAGCAATATAACGCTGGATGTGCTCATGTATACAGGGAGCATTAACCCCTCCATTTCCGGAGATAGTGCCCCCTCCCCCAGTTCTGTCATGTGTATATGTACAGTAATATAACGCTGGATGTGCTCATGTATGCAGGGGACATTAACCCCTCCATTCCCGGAGATAGTGCCCCCTCCCCCAATTCTGCCATGTATATATGTACAGTAATGTAACGCTGGATGTGCTCATGTATACAGGGGGCATTAACCCCTCCATTCCCGGAGATAGTGCCCCCCTTCCCCCAGTTCTGCCATGTGTATATGTACAGTAATATAATGCTGTATGTGCTCATGTATTCAGGGGACATTAACCCCTCCATTCCTGGTGATAGTGCCCCCTCCCCCCAGTTCTGCCATGTGTATATGTACAGTAATATAACGCTGGATGTGCTCATGTATACAGGGGGCATTAACCCCTCCATTCCCGGAGATAGTGCCCCCCTTCCCCCAGTTCTGCCATGTGTATATGTACAGTAATATAATGCTGTATGTGCTCATGTATTCAGGGGGCATTAACCTCTCCATTCCTGGAGATAGTGCCCCCTCCCCCCAGTTCTGCCATGTGTATATGTACAGTAATATAACGCTGGATGTGCTCATGTATACAGGGGACATTAACCCCTCCATTCCCGGAGATAGTGCCCCCTCCCCCCAGTTCTGCCATGTGTATATGTACAGTAATATAACGCTGGATGTGCTCATGTAAACAGGGGACATTAACCCCTCCATTCCCGGAGATAGTGCCCTCTCCCCCAGTTCTGCCATATCTATATGTACAGTAATATAACTCTGGATGTGCTCATGTATACAGGGGGCATTAACCCCTCCATTCCCGGAGATAGTGCCCCCTTCCCCCAGTTCTGCCATGTGTATATGTACAGTAATATAACGCTGGATGTGCTCATATATACAGGGGGCATTAACCCCTCCATTCCCTGAGATAGTGCCCCCTCCCCCAGTTCTGCCATGTGTATATGTACAGTAATATAACGCTGGATGTGCTCATGTATACAGGGGACATTAACCCCTCCATTCCCAGAGATAATGTCCCCTTCCCCCAGTTCTGCCATGTGTATATGTACAGTAATATAACGCTGGATGTGCTCATGTATACAGGGAACATTAACCCCTCCATTCCCGGAGATAGTGCCCCCTTCCCCCAGTTCTGCCATGTGTATATGTACAGTAATATAACGCTGGATGTGCTCATGTATGCAAGGGCATTAACCCCTCCATTCCCGGAGATAGTGCCCCCTCCCCCAGTTCTGCCATGTGTATATGTACAGTAATATAACGCTGGATGTGCTCATGTATACAGGGGACATTAACCCCTCCATTCCCAGAGATAGTGCCCCCTTCCCCCAGTTCTGCCATGTGTATATGTACAGTAATATAACGCTGGATGTGCTCATGTATACAGGGGGCATTAACCCCTCCATTCCCGGAGATAGTGCCCCCTTCCCCCAGTTCTGCCATGTGTATATGTACAGTAATATAACGCTGGATGTGCTCATATATACAGGGGGCATTAACCCCTCCATTCCCTGAGATAGTGCCCCCTCCCCCAGTTCTGCCATGTGTATATGTACAGTAATATAACGCTGGATGTGCTCATGTATACAGGGGACATTAACCCCTCCATTCCCAGAGATAATGTCCCCTTCCCCCAGTTCTGCCATGTGTATATGTACAGTAATATAACGCTGGATGTGCTCATGTATACAGGGAACATTAACCCCTCCATTCCCGGAGATAGTGCCCCCTTCCCCCAGTTCTGCCATGTGTATATGTACAGTAATATAACGCTGGATGTGCTCATGTATGCAAGGGCATTAACCCCTCCATTCCCGGAGATAGTGCCCCCTCCCCCAGTTCTGCCATGTGTATATGTACAGTAATATAACGCTGGATGTGCTCATGTATACAGGGGACATAAACCCCTCCATTCCCGGAGATAGTGCCCCCTCCCCCAGTTCTGCCATGTGTATATGTACAGTAATATAACGCTGGATGTGCTCATGTATGCAGGGGGCATTAACCCCTCCATTCCCGGATATAGTGCCCCCTCCCCCAGTTCTGCCATGTGTATATGTACAGTAATATAACGCTGGATGTGCTCATGTATGCAGGGGGCATTAAACCCTCCATTCCCGGAGATAGTGCCCCCTTCCGCCAGTTCTGCCATGTGTATATGTACAGTAATATAACGCTGGATGTGCTCATGTATACAGGGGACATTAACCCCTCCATTCCCGGAGATAGTGCCCCCTTCCCCCAGTTCTGCCATGTGTATATGTACAGTAATATAACGCTGGATGTGCTCATGTATACAGGGGACATTAACCCCTCCATTCCCGGAGATAGTGCCCCCTTCCCCCAGTTCTGCCATGCGTATATGTACAGTAATATAACGCTGGATGTGCTCATGTATACAGGGGACATAAACCCCTCCATTCCCGGAGATAGTGCCCCCTTCCTCCAGTTCTGCCATGTGTATATGTACAGTAATATAACGCTGGATATGCTCATGTATACAGGAGGCATTAACCCCTCCATTCCCGGAGATAGTGCCCCCTTCCCACAGTTCTGCCATGTGTATATGTACAGTAAATAATGCTGGATGTGCTCATGTATACAGGGGGCATTAACCCCTCCATTCCCGGAGATAGTGCCCCCCTTCCCCCAGTTCTGCCATGTGTATATGTACAGTAATATAACGCTGGATGTGTTCATGTATACAGGGGGCATTAACCCCTCCATTCCCGGAGATAGTGCCCCCCTTCCCCCAGTTCTGCCATGTGTATATGTACAGTAATATAACGCTGGATGTGTTCATGTATACAGGGGGCATTAACCCCTCCATTCCCGGAGATAGTGCCCCCCTTCCCCCAGTTCTGCCATGTGTATATGTACAGTAATATAACGCTGGATGTGTTCATGTATACAGGGGGCATTAACCCCTCCATTCCCGGAGATAGTGCCCCCTTCCCCCAGTTCTGCCATGCGTATATGTACAGTAATATAACGCTGGATGTGCTCATGTATACAGGGGACATAAACCCCTCCATTCCCGGAGATAGTGCCCCCTTCCTCCAGTTCTGCCATGTGTATATGTACAGTAATATAACGCTGGATATGCTCATGTATACAGGAGGCATTAACCCCTCCATTCCCGGAAATAGTGCCCCCTTCCCACAGTTCTGCCATGTGTATATGTACAGTAATATAACGCTGGATGTGCTCATGTATACAGGGGGCATTAACCCCTCCATTCCCGTAGATAGTGCCCCCCTTCCCCCAGTTCTGCCATGTGTATATGTACAGTAATATAACGCTGGATGTGTTCATGTATACAGGGGGCATTAACCCCTCCATTCCCGGAGATAGTGCCCCCCTTCCCCCAGTTCTGCCATGTGTATATGTACAGTAATATAACGCTGGATGTGTTCATGTATACAGGGGGCATTAACCCCTCCATTCCCGGAGATAGTGCCCCCCTTCCCCCAGTTCTGCCATGTGTATATGTACAGTAATATAACGCTGGATGTGTTCATGTATACAGGGGGCATTAACCCCTCCATTCCTGGAGATAGTGCCCCCCTTCCCCCAGTTCTCCCATGTGTATATGTACAGAAATATAATGCTGGATGTGCTCATGTATACAGGGGGCATTAACCCCTCCATTCCCGGAGATAGTGCCCCCTTCCCCCAGTTCTACCATGTGTATATGTACAGTAATATAACGCTGGATGTGCTCATGTATACAGGGGACATTAACCCCTCCATTCCCGGAGATAGTGCCCCCCTACCCCTGTTCTGCCATGTGTATATGTCCAGTAATATAACGCTGGATGTGCTCATGTATACAGAGGGCATTAACCCCTCCATTCCCGGAGATAGTGCCCCCTCCCCCAGTTCTGCCATGTGTATATGTACAGTAATATAACGCTGGATGTGCTCATGTATACAGAGGGCATTAACCCCTCCATTCCCGGAGATAGTGCCCCCTTCCCCCAGTTCTGCCATGTGTATATGTACAGTAATATAACGCTGGATGTGCTCATGTATACAGGGGGCATTAACCCCTCCATTCCCGGAGACAGTGCCCCCTCCCCCAGTTCTGCCATGTGTATATGTACAGTAATATAACGCTGGATGTGCTCATGTATACAGGGGGCATTAACCCCTCCATTCCCGGAGATAGTGCCCCCTCCCCCAGTTCTGCCATGTGTATATGTACAGTAATATAACGCTGGATGTGCTCATGTATACAGGGGGCATTAAACCCTCCATTCCCGGAGATAGTGCCCCCTCCCCCAGTTCTGCCATGTGTATATGTACAGTAATATAACGCTGGATGTGCTCATGTATACAGGGGACATTAACCCCTCCATTCCCGGAGATAGAGCCCCCTTCCCCCAGTTCTGCCATGCGTATATGTACAGTAATATAACGCTGGATGTGCTCATGTATACAGTGGACATAAACCCCTCCATTCCCGGAGATAGTGCCCCCCTTCCCCCAGTTCTGCCATGTGTATATGTACAGTAATATAACGCTGGATGTGTTCATGTATACACGGGGCATTAACCCCTCCATTCCCGGAGATAGTGCCCCCCTTCCCCCAGTTCTGCCATGTGTATATGTACAGTAATATAACGCTGGATGTGTTCATGTATACACGGGGCATTAACCCCTCCATTCCCGGAGATAGTGCCCCCCTTTCCCCAGTTCTCCCATGTGTATATGTACAGAAATATAATGCTGGATGTGCTCATGTATACAGGGGGCATTAACCCCTCCATTCCCGGAGATAGTGCCCCCTTCCCGAGTTCTACCATGTGTATATGTACAGTAATATAACGCTGGATGTGCTCATGTATACAGGGGACATTAACCCCTCCATTCCCGGAGATAGTGCCCCCCTCCCCCTGTTCTGCCATGTGTATATGTACAGTAATATAACACTGGATGTGCTCATGTATACAGAGGGCATTAACCCCTCCATTCCCGGAGATAGTGCCCCCTCCCCCAGTTCTGCCATGTGTATATGTACAGTAATATAACGCTGGATGTGCTCATGTATACAGAGGGCATTAACCCCTCCATTCCCGGAGATAGTGCCCCCTTCCCCCAGTTCTGCCATGTGTATATGTACAGTAATATAACGCTGGATGTGCTCATCTATACAGGGGACATTAACCCCTCCATTCCTGGAGATAGTGCCCCCTTCCCCCAGTTCTGCCATGTGTATATGTATAGTAATATAACACTGGATGTGCTCATGTATATAGGGGGCATTAACCCCTCCATTCCCGGAGATAGTGGCCCCTTCCCCCAGTTCTGCCATGTGTATATGTACAGTAATATAACGCTGGATGTGCTCATGTATACAGGGGGCATTAACCCCTCCATTCCCGGAGATAGTGCCCCCTCCCCCAGGTCTGCCATGTGTATATGTACAGTAATATAACGCTGGATGTGCTCATGTATACAGGGGGCATTAACCCCTCCATTCCCGGAGATAGTGCCCCCTCCCCCAGTTCTGCCATGTGTATATGTACGGTAATATAACGCTGGATGTGCTCATGTATACAGGGGGCATTAACCCCTCCATTCCCGGAGATAGTGCCCCCTCCCCCAGTTCTGCCATGTGTATATGTACAGTAATATAACGCTGGATGTGCTCATGTATACAGGGGGCATTAACCCCTCCATTCCTGGAGATAGTGCCCCCCTCCCCCCAGGTCTGCCATGTGTATATGTACAGTAATATAACGCTGGATGTGCTCATGTATACAGGGGACATTAACCCCTCCATTCCTGGAGATAGTGCCCCCCTTCCCCCCAGTTCTGCCATGTGTATATGTACAGTAATATAACGCTGGATGTGCTCATGTATACAGGGGACATTAACCCCTCCATTCCCGGAGATAGTGCCCTCCTTCCCCCAGTTCTGCCATGTGTATATGTACAGTAATATAACGCTGGATGTGCTCATGTATACAGGGGGCATTAACCCCTCCATTCCCGGAGATAGTGCCCCCCTTCCCCCAGTTCTGCCATGTGTATATGTACAGTAATATAACGCTGGATGTGCTCATGTATACAGGGGACATTAACCCCTCCATTCCCGGAGATAGCGCCCCTCCCGCCAGTTCTGCCATGTGTATATGTACAGTAATATAACGCTGGATGTGCTCATGTATACAGGAGACATTAACCCCTCCATTCCCGGAGATAGTGCCCCTTCCCCCAGTTCTGCCATGTGTATATGTACAGCAATATAACGCTGGATGTGCTCATGTATACAGGGAGCATTAACCCCTCCATTCCCGGAGATAGTGCCCCCTCCCCCAGTTCTGCCATGTGTATATGTACAGTAATATAACGCTGGATGTGCTCATGTATGCAGGGGACATTAACCCCTCCATTCCCGGAGATCGTGCCCCCTCCCCCAATTCTGCCATGTATATATGTACAGTAATATAACGCTGGATGTGCTCATGTATACAGGGGGCATTAACCCCTCCATTCCCGGAGATAGTGCCCCCCTTCCCCCAGTCCTGCCATGTGTATATGTACAGTAATATAACGCTGTATGTGCTCATGTATACAGGGGACATTAACCCCTCCATTCCTGGAGATAGTGCCCCCTCCCCCCAGTTCTGCCATGTGTATATGTACAGTAATATAACGCTTGATGTGCTCATGTAAACAGGGGACATTAACCCCTCCATTCCCGGAGATAGTGCCCCCTCCCCCAGTTCTGCCATGTGTATATGTACAGAAATATAACGCTGGATGTGCTCATGTATACAGGGGGCATTAACCTCTCCATTCCCGGAGATAGTGCCCCCTTCCCCCAGTTCTGCCATGTGTATATGTACAGTAATATAACACTGGATGTGCTCATGTATGCAGGGGACATTAACCCCTCCATTCCCGGAGATCGTGCCCCCTCCCCCAATTCTGCCATGTATATATGTACAGTAATATAACGCTGGATGTGCTCATGTATACAGGGGGCATTAACCCCTCCATTCCCGGAGATAGTGCCCCCCTTCCCCCAGTTCTGCCATGTGTATATGTACAGTAATATAACGCTGGATGTGCTCATGTATACAGGTGACATTAACCCCTCCATTCCTGGAGATAGTGCCCCCTCCCCCCAGTTCTGCCATGTGTATATGTACAGTAATATAACGCTTGATGTGCTCATGTAAACAGGGGACATTAACCCCTCCATTCCCGGAGATAGTGCCCCCCTTCCCCCAGTTCTGCCATGTGTATATGTACAGTAATATAACGCTGGATGTGCTCATGTATACAGGTGACATTAACCCCTCCATTCCTGGAGATAGTGCCCCCCTTCCCCCAGTTCTGCCATGTGTATATGTACAGTAATATAACGCTGGATGTGCTCATGTATACAGGGGGCATTAACCCCTCCATTCCCGGAGATAGTGCCCCCTTCCCCCAGTTCTGCCATGTGTATATGTACAGTAATATAACACTGGATGTGCTCATGTATGCAGGGGACATTAACCCCTCCATTCCCGGAGATAGTGCCCCCCTTCCCCCAGTTCTGCCATGTGTATATGTCCAGTAATATAATGCTGTATGTGCTCATGTATACAGGGGACATTAACCCCTCCATTCCTGGAGATAGTGCCCCCTCCCCCCAGTTCTGCCATGTGTATATGTACAGTAATATAACGCTTGATGTGCTCATGTAAACAGGGGACATTAACCCCTCCATTCCCGGAGATAGTGCCCCCTCCCCCAGTTCTGCCATGTGTATATGTACAGAAATATAACGCTGGATGTGCTCATGTATACAGGGGGCATTAACCCCTCCATTCCCGGAGATAGTGCTCCCTTCCCCCAGTTCTGCCATGTGTATATGTACAGTAATATAACACTGGATGTGCTCATGTATACAGGGGGCATTAACCCCTCCATTCCTGGAGATAGTGCCCCCCTCCCCCCAGGTCTGCCATGTGTATATGTACAGTAATATAACGCTGGTTGTCCTCATGTATACAGGGGGCATTAACCCCTCCATTCCCGGAGATAGTGCTCCCTCCCCCAGTTCTGCCATGTGTATATGTACAGTAATATAACGCTGGATGTGCTCATGTATACAGGGGGCATTAACCCCTCCATTCCCGGAGATAGTGCCCCCCTCCCCCAGTTCTGCCATGTGTATATGTACAGTAATATAACGCTGGATGTCCTCATGTATACAGGGGGCATTAACCCCTCCATTCCCAGAGATAGTGCCCCCTCCCCCAGTTCTGCCATGTGTATATGTACAGTAATATAACGCTGGATGTGCTCATGTATACAGGGGGCATTAACCCCTCCATTCCTGGAGATAGTGCCCTCCTCCCCCCAGGTCTGCCATGTGTATATGTACAGTAATATAACGCTGGATGTGCTCATGTATACAGGGGACATTAACCCCTCCATTCCTGGAGATAGTGCCCCCCTTCCCCCCAGTTCTGCCATGTGTATATGTACAGTAATATAGCTCTAGATGTGCTTATGTATACAGGGGACATTAAGCCCTCCATTCCCGGAGATAGTGCCCCCTTCCCCCAGTTCTGCCATGTGTATATGTACAGTAATATAACGCTGGATGTGCTCATGTATACAGGGGGCATTAACCCCTCCATTCCCGGAGATAGTGCCCCCCTTCCCCCAGTTCTGCCATGTGTATATGTACAGCAATATAACGCTGGATGTGCTCATGTATACAGGGAGCATTAACCCCTCCATTCCCGGAGATAGTGCCCCCTCCCCCAGTTCTGTCATGTGTATATGTACAGTAATATAACGCTGGATGTGCTCATGTATACAGGGGGCATTAACCCCTCCATTCCCGGAGATAGTGCCCCCCTTCCCCCAGTTCTGCCATGTGTATATGTACAGTAATATAACTCTGGATGTGCTCATGTATACAGGGGACATTAACCCCTCCATTCCCGGAGATAGTGCCCCCCTTCCCCCAGTTCTGCCATGTGTATATGTACAGTAATATAATGCTATATGTGCTCATGTATACAGGGGACATTAACCCCTCCATTCCCGGAGATAGTGCCCCCCTTCCCCCAGTTCTGCCATGTGTATATGTACAGTAATATAACGCTGGATGTGCTCATGTATACAGGGGGCATTAACCCATCCATTCCCGGAGATAGTGCCCCCCTTCCCCCAGTTCTGCCATGTGTATATGTACAGCAATATAACGCTGGATGTGCTCATGTATACAGGGAGCATTAACCCCTCCATTCCCGGAGATAGTGCCCCCTCCCCCAGTTCTGTCATGTGTATATGTACAGTAATATAACGCTGGATGTGCTCATGTATGCAGGGGACATTAACCCCTCCATTCCCGGGGATAGTGCCCCCTCCCCCAATTCTGCCATGTATATATGTACAGTAATATAACGCTGGATGTGCTCATGTATACAGGGGGCATTAACCCCTCCATTCCCGGAGATAGTGCCCCCCTTCCCCCAGTTCTGCCATGTGTATATGTACAGTAATATAATGCTGTATGTGCTCATGTATACAGGGGACATTAACCCCTCCATTCCTGGAGATAGTGCCCCCTCCCCCCAGTTCTGCCATGTGTATATGTACAGTAATATAACGCTGGATGTGCTCATGTAAACAGGGGACATTAACCCCTCCATTCCCGGAGATAGTGCCCCCTCCCCCCAGTTCTGCCATGTGTATATGTACAGTAATATAACGCTGGATGTCCTCATGTATACAGGGGGCATTAACCCCTCCATTCCCAGAGATAGTGCCCCCTCCCCCAGTTCTGCCATGTGTATATGTACAGTAATATAACGCTGGATGTGCTCATGTATACAGGGGGCATTAACCCCTCCATTCCTGGAGATAGTGCCCTCCTCCCCCCAGGTCTGCCATGTGTATATGTACAGTAATATAACGCTGGATGTGCTCATGTATACAGGGGACATTAACCCCTCCATTCCTGGAGATAGTGCCCCCCTTCCCCCCAGTTCTGCCATGTGTATATGTACAGTAATATAGCTCTAGATGTGCTTATGTATACAGGGGACATTAAGCCCTCCATTCCCGGAGATAGTGCCCCCTTCCCCCTGTTCTGCCATGTGTATATGTACAGTAATATAACGCTGGATGTGCTCATGTATACAGGGGGCATTAACCCCTCCATTCCCGGAGATAGTGCCCCCCTTCCCCCAGTTCTGCCATGTGTATATGTACAGCAATATAACGCTGGATGTGCTCATGTATACAGGGAGCATTAACCCCTCCATTCCCGGAGATAGTGCCCCCTCCCCCAGTTCTGTCATGTGTATATGTACAGTAATATAACGCTGGATGTGCTCATGTATACAGGGGGCATTAACCCCTCCATTCCCGGAGATAGTGCCCCCCTTCCCCCAGTTCTGCCATGTGTATATGTACAGTAATATAACTCTGGATGTGCTCATGTATACAGGGGACATTAACCCCTCCATTCCCGGAGATAGTGCCCCCCTTCCCCCAGTTCTGCCATGTGTATATGTACAGTAATATAATGCTGTATGTGCTCATGTATACAGGGGACATTAACCCCTCCATTCCTGGAGATAGTGCCCCCTCCCCCCAGTTCTGCCATGTGTATATGTACAGTAATATAACGCTGGATGTGCTCATGTAAACAGGGGACATTAACCCCTCCATTCCCGGAGATAGTGCCCCCTCCCCCCAGTTCTGCCATGTGTATATGTACAGTAATATAACGCTGGATATGCTCATGTATACAGGGGACATTAACCCCTCCATTCCCGGAGATAGTGCCCTCTCCCCCAGTTCTGCCATGTGTATATGTACAGTAATATAACGCTGGATGTCCTCATGTATACAGGGGGCATTAACCCCTCCATTCCCAGAGATAGTGCCCCCTCCCCCAGTTCTGCCATGTGTATATGTACAGTAATATAACGCTGGATGTGCTCATGTATACAGGGGACATTAACCCCTCCATTCCTGGAGATAGTGCCCCCCTTCCCCCCAGTTCTGCCATGTGTATATGTACAGTAATATAGCTCTAGATGTGCTTATGTATACAGGGGACATTAAGCCCTCCATTCCCGGAGATAGTGCCCCCTTCCCCCAGTTCTGCCATGTGTATATGTACAGTAATATAACGCTGGATGTGCTCATGTATACAGGGGGCATTAACCCCTCCATTCCCGGAGATAGTGCCCCCCTTCCCCCAGTTCTGCCATGTGTATATGTACAGCAATATAACGCTGGATGTGCTCATGTATACAGGGAGCATTAACCCCTCCATTCCCGGAGATAGTGCCCCCTCCCCCAGTTCTGTCATGTGTATATGTACAGTAATATAACGCTGGATGTGCTCATGTATACAGGGGGCATTAACCCCTCCATTCCCGGAGATAGTGCCCCCCTTCCCCCAGTTCTGCCATGTGTATATGTACAGTAATATAACTCTGGATGTGCTCATGTATACAGGGGACATTAACCCCTCCATTCCCGGAGATAGTGCCCCCCTTCCCCCAGTTCTGCCATGTGTATATGTACAGTAATATAATGCTATATGTGCTCATGTATACAGGGGACATTAACCCCTCCATTCCCGGAGATAGTGCCCCCCTTCCCCCAGTTCTGCCATGTGTATATGTACAGTAATATAACGCTGGATGTGCTCATGTATACAGGGGGCATTAACCCCTCCATTCCCGGAGATAGTGCCCCCCTTCCCCCAGTTCTGCCATGTGTATATGTACAGCAATATAACACTGGATGTGCTCATGTATACAGGGAGCATTAACCCCTCCATTCCCGGAGATAGTGCCCCCTCCCCCAGTTCTGTCATGTGTATATGTACAGTAATATAACGCTGGATGTGCTCATGTATGCAGGGGACATTAACCCCTCCATTCCCGGGGATAGTGCCCCCTCCCCCAATTCTGCCATGTATATATGTACAGTAATATAACGCTGGATGTGCTCATGTATACAGGGGGCATTAACCCCTCCATTCCCGGAGATAGTGCCCCCCTTCCCCCAGTTCTGCCATGTGTATATGTACAGTAATATAATGCTGTATGTGCTCATGTATACAGGGGACATTAACCCCTCCATTCCTGGAGATAGTGCCCCCTCCCCCCAGTTCTGCCATGTGTATATGTACAGTAATATAACGCTGGATGTGCTCATGTAAACAGGGGACATTAACCCCTCCATTCCCGGAGATAGTGCCCCCCTCCCCCAGTTCTGCCATGTGTATATGTACAGTAATATAACGCTGGATGTGCTCATGTATACAGGGGGCATTAACCCCTCCATTCCTGGAGATAGTGCCCCCTTCCCCCAGTTCTGCCATGTGTATATGTACAGTAATATAACTCTGGATGTGCTCATGTATACAGGGGACATTAACCCCTCCATTCCTGGAGATAGTTCCCCCTCCCCCCAGTCCTGCCATGTGTATATGTACAGTAATATAACGCTGGATATGCTCATGTATACAGGGGACATTAACCCCTCCATTCCCGGAGATAGTGCCCTCTCCCCCAGTTCTGCCATGTGTATATGTACAGTAATATAACTCTGGATGTGCTCATGTATACAGGGGGCATTAACCCCTCCATTCCCGGAGATAGTGCCCCCTTCCCCCAGTTCTGCCATGTGTATATGTACAGTAATATAACGCTGGATGTGCTCATGTATACAGGGGGCATTAACCCCTCCATTCCCGGAGATAGTGCCCCCTCCCCCCAGTTCTGCCATGTGTATATGTACAGTAATATAACGCTGGATGTGCTCATGTATACAGGGGACATTAACCCCTCCATTCCCAGAGATAATGTCGCCTTCCCCCAGTTCTGCCATGTGTATATGTACAGTAATATAACGCTGGATGTGCTCATGTATACAGGGAACATTAACCCCTCCATTCCCGGAGATAGTGCCCCCTTCCCCCAGTTCTGCCATGTGTATATGTACAGTAATATAACGCTGGATGTGCTCATGTATGCAAGGGCATTAACCCCTCCATTCCCGGAGATAGTGCCCCCTCCCCCAGTTCTGCCATGTGTATATGTACAGTAATATAACGCTGGATGTGCTCATGTATACAGGGGACATAAACCCCTCCTTTCCCGGAGATAGTGCCCCCTCCCCCAGTTCTGCCATGTGTATATGTACAGTAATATAACGCTGGATGTGCTCATGTATGCAGGGGGCATTAACCCCTCCATTCCCGGATATAGTGCCCCCTCCCCCAGTTCTGCCATGTGTATATGTACAGTAATATAACGCTGGATGTGCTCATGTATGCAGGGGGCATTAACCCCTCCATTCCCGGAGATAGTGCCCCCTTCCCCCAGTTCTGCCATGTGTATATGTACAGTAATATAACGCTGGATGTGCTCATGTATACAGGGGACATTAACCCCTCCATTCCCGGAGATAGTACCCCCTTCCCCCAGTTCTGCCATGTGTATATGTACAGTAATATAACGCTGGATGTGCTCATGTATACAGGGGACATTAACCCCTCCATTCCTGGAGATAGTGCCCCCCTTCCCCCCAGTTCTGCCATGTGTATATGTACAGTAATATAGCTCTAGATGTGCTTATGTATACAGGGGACATTAAGCCCTCCATTCCCGGAGATAGTGCCCCCTTCCCCCAGTTCTGCCATGTGTATATGTACAGTAATATAACGCTGGATGTGCTCATGTATACAGGGGGCATTAACCCCTCCATTCCCGGAGATAGTGCCCCCCTTCCCCCAGTTCTGCCATGTGTATATGTACAGCAATATAACGCTGGATGTGCTCATGTATACAGGGAGCATTAACCCCTCCATTCCCGGAGATAGTGCCCCCTCCCCCAGTTCTGTCATGTGTATATGTACAGTAATATAACGCTGGATGTGCTCATGTATACAGGGGGCATTAACCCCTCCATTCCCGGAGATAGTGCCCCCCTTCCCCCAGTTCTGCCATGTGTATATGTACAG
The DNA here is from genome assembly GCF_046119375.1 of Phyllobates terribilis. Lineage (NCBI taxonomy): Eukaryota > Metazoa > Chordata > Amphibia > Anura > Dendrobatidae > Phyllobates > Phyllobates terribilis. The sequence continues at coordinate 43,647,116 of NW_027362765.1, forward strand.
TAATATAACTCTGGATGTGCTCATGTATACAGGGGACATTAACCCCTCCATTCCCGGAGATAGTGCCCCCCTTCCCCCAGTTCTGCCATGTGTATATGTACAGTAATATAATGCTATATGTGCTCATGTATACAGGGGACATTAACCCCTCCATTCCCGGAGATAGTGCCCCCCTTCCCCCAGTTCTGCCATGTGTATATGTACAGTAATATAACGCTGGATGTGCTCATGTATACAGGGGGCATTAACCCATCCATTCCCGGAGATAGTGCCCCCCTTCCCCCAGTTCTGCCATGTGTATATGTACAGCAATATAACGCTGGATGTGCTCATGTATACAGGGAGCATTAACCCCTCCATTCCTGGAGATAGTGCCCCCTCCCCCAGTTCTGTCATGTGTATATGTACAGTAATATAACGCTGGATGTGCTCATGTATGCAGGGGACATTAACCCCTCCATTCCCGGGGATAGTGCCCCCTCCCCCAATTCTGCCATGTATATATGTACAGTAATATAACGCTGGATGTGCTCATGTATACAGGGGGCATTAACCCCTCCATTCCCGGAGATAGTGCCCCCCTTCCCCCAGTTCTGCCATGTGTATATGTACAGTAATATAATGCTGTATGTGCTCATGTATACAGGGGACATTAACCCCTCCATTCCTGGAGATAGTGCCCCCTCCCCCCAGTTCTGCCATGTGTATATGTACAGTAATATAACGCTGGATGTGCTCATGTAAACAGGGGACATTAACCCCTCCATTCCCGGAGATAGTGCCCCCTCCCCCCAGTTCTGCCATGTGTATATGTACAGTAATATAACGCTGGATGTCCTCATGTATACAGGGGGCATTAACCCCTCCATTCCCAGAGATAGTGCCCCCTCCCCCAGTTCTGCCATGTGTATATGTACAGTAATATAACGCTGGATGTGCTCATGTATACAGGGGGCATTAACCCCTCCATTCCTGGAGATAGTGCCCTCCTCCCCCCAGGTCTGCCATGTGTATATGTACAGTAATATAACGCTGGATGTGCTCATGTATACAGGGGACATTAACCCCTCCATTCCTGGAGATAGTGCCCCCCTTCCCCCCAGTTCTGCCATGTGTATATGTACAGTAATATAGCTCTAGATGTGCTTATGTATACAGGGGGCATTAACCCCTCCATTCCCGGAGATAGTGCCCCCTCCCCCCAGTTCTGCCATGTGTATATGTACAGTAATATAACGCTGGATGTGCTCATGTAAACAGGGGACATTAACCCCTCCATTCCCGGAGATAGTGCCCCCCTCCCCCAGTTCTGCCATGTGTATATGTACAGTAATATAACGCTGGATGTGCTCATGTATACAGGGGGCATTAACCCCTCCATTCCTGGAGATAGTGCCCCCTTCCCCCAGTTCTGCCATGTGTATATGTACAGTAATATAACTCTGGATGTGCTCATGTATACAGGGGACATTAACCCCTCCATTCCTGGAGATAGTGCCCCCTCCCCCAAGTCCTGCCATGTGTATATGTACAGTAATATAACGCTGGATATGCTCATGTATACAGGGGACATTAACCCCTCCATTCCCGGAGATAGTGCCCTCTCCCCCAGTTCTGCCATGTGTATATGTACAGTAATATAACTCTGGATGTGCTTATGTATACAGGGGACATTAAGCCCTCCATTCCCGGAGATAGTGCCCCCTTCCCCCAGTTCTGCCATGTGTATATGTACAGTAATATAACGCTGGATGTGCTCATGTATACAGGGGGCATTAACCCCTCCATTCCCGGAGATAGTGCCCCCCTTCCCCCAGTTCTGCCATGTGTATATGTACAGCAATATAACGCTGGATGTGCTCATGTATACAGGGAGCATTAACCCCTCCATTCCCGGAGATAGTGCCCCCTCCCCCAGTTCTGTCATGTGTATATGTACAGTAATATAACGCTGGATGTGCTCATGTATACAGGGGGCATTAACCCCTCCATTCCCGGAGATAGTGCCCCCCTTCCCCCAGTTCTGCCATGTGTATATGTACAGTAATATAACTCTGGATGTGCTCATGTATACAGGGGACATTAACCCCTCCATTCCCGGAGATAGTGCCCCCCTTCCCCCAGTTCTGCCATGTGTATATGTACAGTAATATAATGCTATATGTGCTCATGTATACAGGGGACATTAACCCCTCCATTCCCGGAGATAGTGCCCCCCTTCCCCCAGTTCTGCCATGTGTATATGTACAGTAATATAACGCTGGATGTGCTCATGTATACAGGGGGCATTAACCCATCCATTCCCGGAGATAGTGCCCCCCTTCCCCCAGTTCTGCCATGTGTATATGTACAGCAATATAACGCTGGATGTGCTCATGTATACAGGGAGCATTAACCCCTCCATTCCCGGAGATAGTGCCCCCTCCCCCAGTTCTGTCATGTGTATATGTACAGTAATATAACGCTGGATGTGCTCATGTATGCAGGGGACATTAACCCCTCCATTCCCGGGGATAGTGCCCCCTCCCCCAATTCTGCCATGTATATATGTACAGTAATATAACGCTGGATGTGCTCATGTATACAGGGGGCATTAACCCCTCCATTCCCGGAGATAGTGCCCCCCTTCCCCCAGTTCTGCCATGTGTATATGTACAGTAATATAATGCTGTATGTGCTCATGTATACAGGGGACATTAACCCCTCCATTCCTGGAGATAGTGCCCCCTCCCCCCAGTTCTGCCATGTGTATATGTACAGTAATATAACGCTGGATGTGCTCATGTAAACAGGGGACATTAACCCCTCCATTCCCGGAGATAGTGCCCCCTCCCCCCAGTTCTGCCATGTGTATATGTACAGTAATATAACGCTGGATGTCCTCATGTATACAGGGGGCATTAACCCCTCCATTCCCAGAGATAGTGCCCCCTCCCCCAGTTCTGCCATGTGTATATGTACAGTAATATAACGCTGGATGTGCTCATGTATACAGGGGGCATTAACCCCTCCATTCCTGGAGATAGTGCCCTCCTCCCCCCAGGTCTGCCATGTGTATATGTACAGTAATATAACGCTGGATGTGCTCATGTATACAGGGGACATTAACCCCTCCATTCCTGGAGATAGTGCCCCCCTTCCCCCCAGTTCTGCCATGTGTATATGTACAGTAATATAGCTCTAGATGTGCTTATGTATACAGGGGACATTAAGCCCTCCATTCCCGGAGATAGTGCCCCCTTCCCCCAGTTCTGCCATGTGTATATGTACAGTAATATAACGCTGGATGTGCTCATGTATACAGGGGGCATTAACCCCTCCATTCCCGGAGATAGTGCCCCCCTTCCCCCAGTTCTGCCATGTGTATATGTACAGCAATATAACGCTGGATGTGCTCATGTATACAGGGAGCATTAACCCCTCCATTCCCGGAGATAGTGCCCCCTCCCCCAGTTCTGTCATGTGTATATGTACAGTAATATAACGCTGGATGTGCTCATGTATACAGGGGGCATTAACCCCTCCATTCCCGGAGATAGTGCCCCCCTTCCCCCAGTTCTGCCATGTGTATATGTACAGTAATATAACTCTGGATGTGCTCATGTATACAGGGGACATTAACCCCTCCATTCCCGGAGATAGTGCCCCCCTTCCCCCAGTTCTGCCATGTGTATATGTACAGTAATATAATGCTGTATGTGCTCATGTATACAGGGGACATTAACCCCTCCATTCCTGGAGATAGTGCCCCCTCCCCCCAGTTCTGCCATGTGTATATGTACAGTAATATAACGCTGGATGTGCTCATGTAAACAGGGGACATTAACCCCTCCATTCCCGGAGATAGTGCCCCCTCCCCACAGTTCTGCCATGTGTATATGTACAGTAATATAACGCTGGATATGCTCATGTATACAGGGGACATTAACCCCTCCATTCCCGGAGATAGTGCCCTCTCCCCCAGTTCTGCCATGTGTATATGTACAGTAATATAACGCTGGATGTCCTCATGTATACAGGGGGCATTAACCCCTCCATTCCCAGAGATAGTGCCCCCTCCCCCAGTTCTGCCATGTGTATATGTACAGTAATATAACGCTGGATGTGCTCATGTATACAGGGGACATTAACCCCTCCATTCCTGAAGATAGTGCCCCCCTTCCCCCCAGTTCTGCCATGTGTATATGTACAGTAATATAGCTCTAGATGTGCTTATGTATACAGGGGACATTAAGCCCTCCATTCCCGGAGATAGTGCCCCCTTCCCCCAGTTCTGCCATGTGTATATGTACAGTAATATAACGCTGGATGTGCTCATGTATACAGGGGGCATTAACCCCTCCATTCCCGGAGATAGTGCCCCCCTTCCCCCAGTTCTGCCATGTGTATATGTACAGCAATATAACGCTGGATGTGCTCATGTATACAGGGAGCATTAACCCCTCCATTCCCGGAGATAGTGCCCCCTCCCCCAGTTCTGTCATGTGTATATGTACAGTAATATAACGCTGGATGTGCTCATGTATACAGGGGGCATTAACCCCTCCATTCCCGGAGATAGTGCCCCCCTTCCCCCAGTTCTGCCATGTGTATATGTACAGTAATATAACTCTGGATGTGCTCATGTATACAGGGGACATTAACCCCTCCATTCCCGGAGATAGTGCCCCCCTTCCCCCAGTTCTGCCATGTGTATATGTACAGTAATATAATGCTATATGTGCTCATGTATACAGGGGACATTAACCCCTCCATTCCCGGAGATAGTGCCCCCCTTCCCCCAGTTCTGCCATGTGTATATGTACAGTAATATAACGCTGGATGTGCTCATGTATACAGGGGGCATTAACCCCTCCATTCCCGGAGATAGTGCCCCCCTTCCCCCAGTTCTGCCATGTGTATATGTACAGCAATATAACGCTGGATGTGCTCATGTATACAGGGAGCATTAACCCCTCCATTCCCGGAGATAGTGCCCCCTCCCCCAGTTCTGTCATGTGTATATGTACAGTAATATAACGCTGGATGTGCTCATGTATGCAGGGGACATTAACCCCTCCATTCCCGGGGATAGTGCCCCCTCCCCCAATTCTGCCATGTATATATGTACAGTAATATAACGCTGGATGTGCTCATGTATACAGGGGGCATTAACCCCTCCATTCCCGGAGATAGTGCCCCCCTTCCCCCAGTTCTGCCATGTGTATATGTACAGTAATATAATGCTGTATGTGCTCATGTATACAGGGGACATTAACCCCTCCATTCCTGGAGATAGTGCCCCCTCCCCCCAGTTCTGCCATGTGTATATGTACAGTAATATAACGCTGGATGTGCTCATGTAAACAGGGGACATTAACCCCTCCATTCCCGGAGATAGTGCCCCCCTCCCCCAGTTCTGCCATGTGTATATGTACAGTAATATAACGCTGGATGTGCTCATGTATACAGGGGGCATTAACCCCTCCATTCCTGGAGATAGTGCCCCCTTCCCCCAGTTCTGCCATGTGTATATGTACAGTAATATAACTCTGGATGTGCTCATGTATACAGGGGACATTAACCCCTCCATTCCTGGAGATAGTGCCCCCTCCCCCAAGTCCTGCCATGTGTATATGTACAGTAATATAACGCTGGATATGCTCATGTATACAGGGGACATTAACCCCTCCATTCCCGGAGATAGTGCCCTCTCCCCCAGTTCTGCCATGTGTATATGTACAGTAATATAACTCTGGATGTGCTTATGTATACAGGGGACATTAAGCCCTCCATTCCCGGAGATAGTGCCCCCTTCCCCCAGTTCTGCCATGTGTATATGTACAGTAATATAACGCTGGATGTGCTCATGTATACAGGGGGCATTAACCCCTCCATTCCCGGAGATAGTGCCCCCCTTCCCCCAGTTCTGCCATGTGTATATGTACAGCAATATAACGCTGGATGTGCTCATGTATACAGGGAGCATTAACCCCTCCATTCCCGGAGATAGTGCCCCCTCCCCCAGTTCTGTCATGTGTATATGTACAGTAATATAACGCTGGATGTGCTCATGTATACAGGGGGCATTAACCCCTCCATTCCCGGAGATAGTGCCCCCCTTCCCCCAGTTCTGCCATGTGTATATGTACAGTAATATAACTCTGGATGTGCTCATGTATACAGGGGACATTAACCCCTCCATTCCCGGAGATAGTGCCCCCCTTCCCCCAGTTCTGCCATGTGTATATGTACAGTAATATAATGCTGTATGTGCTCATGTATACAGGGGACATTAACCCCTCCATTCCTGGAGATAGTGCCCCCTCCCCCCAGTTCTGCCATGTGTATATGTACAGTAATATAACGCTGGATGTGCTCATGTAAACAGGGGACATTAACCCCTCCATTCCCGGAGATAGTGCCCCCTCCCCCCAGTTCTGCCATGTGTATATGTACAGTAATATAACGCTGGATATGCTCATGTATACAGGGGACATTAACCCCTCCATTCCCGGAGATAGTGCCCTCTCCCCCAGTTCTGCCATGTGTATATGTACAGTAATATAACGCTGGATGTCCTCATGTATACAGGGGGCATTAACCCCTCCATTCCCAGAGATAGTGCCCCCTCCCCCAGTTCTGCCATGTGTATATGTACAGTAATATAACGCTGGATGTGCTCATGTATACAGGGGACATTAACCCCTCCATTCCTGAAGATAGTGCCCCCCTTCCCCCCAGTTCTGCCATGTGTATATGTACAGTAATATAGCTCTAGATGTGCTTATGTATACAGGGGACATTAAGCCCTCCATTCCCGGAGATAGTGCCCCCTTCCCCCAGTTCTGCCATGTGTATATGTACAGTAATATAACGCTGGATGTGCTCATGTATACAGGGGGCATTAACCCCTCCATTCCCGGAGATAGTGCCCCCCTTCCCCCAGTTCTGCCATGTGTATATGTACAGCAATATAACGCTGGATGTGCTCATGTATACAGGGAGCATTAACCCCTCCATTCCCAGAGATAGTGCCCCCTCCCCCAGTTCTGTCATGTGTATATGTACAGTAATATAACGCTGGATGTGCTCATGTATACAGGGGGCATTAACCCCTCCATTCCCGGAGATAGTGCCCCCCTTCCCCCAGTTCTGCCATGTGTATATGTACAGTAATATAACTCTGGATGTGCTCATGTATACAGGGGACATTAACCCCTCCATTCCCGGAGATAGTGCCCCCCTTCCCCCAGTTCTGCCATGTGTATATGTACAGTAATATAATGCTATATGTGCTCATGTATACAGGGGACATTAACCCCTCCATTCCCGGAGATAGTGCCCCCCTTCCCCCAGTTCTGCCATGTGTATATGTACAGTAATATAACGCTGGATGTGCTCATGTATACAGGGGGCATTAACCCCTCCATTCCCGGAGATAGTGCCCCCCTTCCCCCAGTTCTGCCATGTGTATATGTACAGCAATATAACGCTGGATGTGCTCATGTATACAGGGAGCATTAACCCCTCCATTCCCGGAGATAGTGCCCCCTCCCCCAGTTCTGTCATGTGTATATGTACAGTAATATAACGCTGGATGTGCTCATGTATGCAGGGGACATTAACCCCTCCATTCCCGGGGATAGTGCCCCCTCCCCCAATTCTGCCATGTGTATATGTACAGTAATATAACGCTGGATGTGCTCATGTATACAGGGGGCATTAACCCCTCCATTCCCGGAGATAGTGCCCCCCTTCCCCCAGTTCTGCCATGTGTATATGTACAGTAATATAATGCTGTATGTGCTCATGTATACAGGGGACATTAACCCCTCCATTCCTGGAGATAGTGCCCCCTCCCCCCAGTTCTGCCATGTGTATATGTACAGTAATATAACGCTGGATGTGCTCATGTAAACAGGGGACATTAACCCCTCCATTCCCGGAGATAGTGCCCCCCTCCCCCAGTTCTGCCATGTGTATATGTACAGTAATATAACGCTGGATGTGCTCATGTATACAGGGGGCATTAACCCCTCCATTCCCGGAGATAGTGCCCCCTCCCCCCAGTTCTGCCATGTGTATATGTACAGTAATATAACGCTGGATGTGCTCATGTATACAGGGGACATTAACCCCTCCATTCCCAGAGATAATGTCGCCTTCCCCCAGTTCTGCCATGTGTATATGTACAGTAATATAACGCTGGATGTGCTCATGTATACAGGGAACATTAACCCCTCCATTCCCGGAGATAGTGCCCCCTTCCCCCAGTTCTGCCATGTGTATATGTACAGTAATATAACGCTGGATGTGCTCATGTATGCAAGGGCATTAACCCCTCCATTCCCGGAGATAGTGCCCCCTCCCCCAGTTCTGCCATGTGTATATGTACAGTAATATAACGCTGGATGTGCTCATGTATACAGGGGACATAAACCCCTCCTTTCCCGGAGATAGTGCCCCCTCCCCCAGTTCTGCCATGTGTATATGTACAGTAATATAACGCTGGATGTGCTCATGTATGCAGGGGGCATTAACCCCTCCATTCCCGGATATAGTGCCCCCTCCCCCAGTTCTGCCATGTGTATATGTACAGTAATATAACGCTGGATGTGCTCATGTATGCAGGGGGCATTAACCCCTCCATTCCCGGAGATAGTGCCCCCTTCCCCCAGTTCTGCCATGTGTATATGTACAGTAATATAACGCTGGATGTGCTCATGTATACAGGGGACATTAACCCCTCCATTCCCGGAGATAGTACCCCCTTCCCCCAGTTCTGCCATGTGTATATGTACAGTAATATAACGCTGGATGTGCTCATGTATACAGGGGACATTAACCCCTCCATTCCCAGAGATAGTGCCCCCTTCCCCCAGTTCTGCCATGTGTATATGTACAGTAATATAACGCTGGATGTGCTCATGTATACAGGGGACATTAACCCCTCCATTCCCGGAGATAGTGCCCCCTTCCCCCAGTTCTGCCATGTGTATATGTACAGTAATATAACGCTTGATGTGCTCATGTAAACAGGGGACATTAACCCCTCCATTCCCGGAGATAGTGCCCCCTCCCCCAGTTCTGCCATGTGTATATGTACAGAAATATAACGCTGGATGTGCTCATGTATACAGGGGGCATTAACCCCTCCATTCCCGGAGATAGTGCCCCCTTCCCCCAGTTCTGCCATGTGTATATGTACAGTAATATAACACTGGATGTGCTCATGTATACAGGGGGCATTAACCCCTCCATTCCTGGAGATAGTACCCCCCTCCCCCCAGGTCTGCCATGTGTATATGTACAGTAATATAACGCTGGTTGTCCTCATGTATACAGGGGGCATTAACCCCTCCATTCCCGGAGATAGTGCCCCCTCCCCCAGTTCTGCCATGTGTATATGTACAGTAATATAACGCTGGATGTGCTCATGTATACAGGGGGCATTAACCCCTCCATTCCCGGAGATAGTGCCCCCTCCCCCAGTTCTGCCATGTGTATATGTACAGTAATATAACGCTGGATGTGCTCATGTATACAGGGGGCATTAACCCCTCCATTCCTGGAGATAGTGCCCCCCTCCCCCCAGGTCTGCCATGTGTATATGTACAGTAATATAACGCTGGATGTGCTCATGTATACAGGGGACATTAACCCCTCCATTCCTGGAGATAGTGCCCCCCTTCCCCCCAGTTCTGCCATGTGTATATGTACAGTAATATAGCTCTAGATGTGCTTATGTATACAGGGGACATTAACCCGTCCATTCCCGGAGATAGTGCCCCCCTTCCCCCAGTTCTGCCATGTGTATATGTACAGTAATATAACGCTGGATGTGCTCATGTATACAGGGGGCATTAACCCCTCCATTCCCAGAGATAGTGCCCCCCTTCCCCCAGTTCTGCCATGTGTATATGTACAGCAATATAACGCTGGATGTGCTCATGTATACAGGGAGCATTAACCCCTCCATTCCCGGAGATAGTGCCCCCTCCCCCAGTTCTGTCATGTGTATATGTACAGTAATATAACGCTGGATGTGCTCATGTATACAGGGGGCATTAACCCCTCCATTCCCGGAGATAGTGCCCCCCTTCCCCCAGTTCTGCCATGTGTATATGTACAGTAATATAACTCTGGATGTGCTCATGTATACAGGGGACATTAACCCCTCCATTCCCGGAGATAGTGCCCCCCTTCCCCCAGTTCTGCCATGTGTATATGTACAGTAATATAACGCTGGATGTGCTCATGTATACAGGGGACATTAACCCCTCCATTCCCGGAGATAGTGCCCCCCTTCCCCCAGTTCTGCCATGTGTATATGTACAGTAATATAATGCTATATGTGCTCATGTATACAGTGGACATTAACCCCTCCATTCCCGGAGATAGTGCCCCCCTTCCCCCAGTTCTGCCATGTGTATATGTACAGTAATATAACGCTGGATGTGCTCATGTATACAGGGGGCATTAACCCCTCCATTCCCGGAGATAGTGCCCCCCTTCCCCCAGTTCTGCCATGTGTATATGTACAGCAATATAACGCTGGATGTGCTCATGTATACAGGGAGCATTAACCCCTCCATTCCCGGAGATAGTGCCCCCTCCCCCAGTTCTGTCATGTGTATATGTACAGTAATATAACGCTGGATGTGCTCATGTATGCAGGGGACATTAACCCCTCCATTCCCGGGGATAGTGCCCTCTCCCCCAATTCTGCCATGTGTATATGTACAGTAATATAACGCTGGATGTCCTCATGTATACAGGGGGCATTAACCCCTCCATTCCCGGAGATAGTGCCCCCCTTCCCCCAGTTCTGCCATGTGTATATGTACAGTAATATAATGCTGTATGTGCTCATGTATACAGGGGACATTAACCCCTCCATTCCTGGAGATAGTGCCCCCTCCCCCCAGTTCTGCCATGTGTATATGTACAGTAATATAACGCTGGATGTGCTCATGTAAACAGGGGACATTAACCCCTCCATTCCCGGAGATAGTGCCCCCTCCCCCCAGTTCTGCCATGTGTATATGTACAGTAATATAACGCTGGATATGCTCATGTATACAGGGGACATTAACCCCTCCATTCCCGGAGATAGTGCCCTCTCCCCCAGTTCTGCCATGTGTATATGTACAGTAATATAACGCTGGATGTGCTCATGTATACAGGGGACATTAACCCCTCCATTCCCGGAGATAGTGCCCCCTCCCCCCAGTTCTGCCATGTGTATATGTACAGTAATATAACGCTTGATGTGCTCATGTAAACAGGGGACATTAACCCCTCCATTCCCGGAGATAGTGCCCCCTCCCCCAGTTCTGCCATGTGTATATGTACAGAAATATAACGCTGGATGTGCTCATGTATACAGGGGACATTAACCCCTCCATTCCCGGAGATAGTGCCCCCTTCCCCCAGTTCTGCCATGCGTATATGTACAGTAATATAACGCTGGATGTGCTCATGTATACAGGGGACATAAACCCCTCCATTCCCGGAGATAGTGCCCCCTTCCCCCAGTTCTGCCATGTGTATATGTACAGTAATATAACGCTGGATGTGCTCATGTATACAGAGGACATAAACCCCTCCATTCCCGGAGATGGTGCCCCCTCCCCCCAGTTCTGCCATGTGTATATGTACAGTAATATAACGCTGGATGCGCTCATGTATACAGGGGGCATTAACCCCTCCATTCCCGCAGATAGTGCCCCCTCCCCCAGTTCTGCCATGAGTATATGTACAGTAATATAACGCTGGATGTGCTCATGTATGCAGGGGGCATCAACCCCTCCATTCCCGCAGATAGTGCCCCCTTCCCCCAGTTCTGCCATGTGTATATGTACAGTAATATAACGCTGGATGTGCTCATGTATACAGGGGACATTAACCCCTCCATTCCCGGAGATAGTACCCCCTTCCCCCAGTTCTGCCATGTGTATATGTACAGTAATATAACGCTGGATGTGCTCATGTATACAGGGGACATTAACCCCTCCATTCCCAGAGATAGTGCCCCCTTCCCCCAGTTCTGCCATGTGTATATGTACAGTAATATAACGCTGGATGTGCTCATGTATACAGGGGACATTAACCCCTCCATTCCCGGAGATAGTGCCCCCTTCCCCCAGTTCTGCCATGCGTATATGTACAGTAATATAATGCTGGATGTGCTCATGTATACAGGGGACATAAACCCCTCCATTCCCGGAGATAGTGCCCCCTTCCCCCAGTTCTGCCATGTGTATATGTACAGTAATATAACGCTGGATGTGCTCATGTATACATGGGGCATTAACCCCTCCATTCCCGGAGATAGTGCCCCCCTTCCCCCAGTTCTGCCATGTGTATATGTACAGTAATATAACTCTGGATGTGCTCATGTATACAGGGGACATTAACCCCTCCATTCCCGGAGATAGTGCCCCCCTTTCCCCAGTTCTGCCATGTGTATATGTACAGTAATATAATGCTATATGTTCTCATGTATACAGGGGACATTAACCCCTCCATTCCCGGAGATAGTGCCCCCCTTCCCCCAGTTCTGCCATGTGTATATGTACAGTAATATAACGCTGGATGTGCTCATGTATACAGGGGGCATTAACCCCTCCATTCCCGGAGATAGTGCCCCCCTTCCCCCAGTTCTGCCATGTGTATACGTACAGCAATATAACGCTGGATGTGCTCATGTATACAGGGAGCATTAACCCCTCCATTCCCGGAGATAGTGCCCCCTCCCCCAGTTCTGTCATGTGTATATGTACAGTAATATAACGCTGGATGTGCTCATGTATACAGGGGACATTAACCCCTCCATTCCCGGGGATAGTGCCCCCTCCCCCAATTCTGCCATGTATATATGTACAGTAATATAACGCTGGATGTGCTCATGTATACAGGGGGCATTAACCCCTCCATTCCCGGAGATAGTGCCCCCCTTCCCCCAGTTCTGCCATGTGTATATGTACAGTAATATAATGCTGTATGTGCTCATGTATACAGGGGACATTAACCCCTCCATTCCTGGAGATAGTGCCCCCTCCCCCCAGTTCCGCCATGTGTATATGTACAGTAATATAACGCTGGATGTGCTCATGTAAACAGGGGACATTAACCCCTCCATTCCCGGAGATAGTGCCCCCTCCCCCCAGTTCTGCCATGTGTATATGTACAGTAATATAACTCTGGATGTGCTCATGTATACAGGGGGCATTAACCCCTCCATTCCCGGAGATAGTGCCCCCTTCCCCCAGTTCTGCCATGTGTATATGTACAGTAATATAACGCTGGATGTGCTCATGTATACAGGGGGCATTAACCCCTCCATTCCCGGAGATAGTGCCCCCTCCCCCGTTCTGCCATGTGTATATGTACAGTAATATAACGCTGGATGTACTCATGTATACAGGGGACATTAACCCCTCCATTCCCAGAGATAATGTCCCCTTCCCCCAGTTCTGCCATGTGTATATGTACAGTAATATAACGCTGGATGTGCTCATGTATACAGGGAACATTAACCCCTCCATTCCCGGAGATAGTGCCCCCTTCCCCCAGTTCTGCCATGTGTATATGTACAGTAATATAACGCTGGATGTGCTCATGTATGCAAGGGCATTAACCCCTCCATTCCCGGAGATAGTGCCCCCTCCCCCAGTTCTGCCATGTGTATATGTACAGTAATATAACGCTGGATGTGCTCATGTATACAGGGGACATAAACCCCTCCATCCCGGAGATAGTGCCCCCTCCCCCAGTTCTGCCATGTGTATATGTACAGTAATATAACGCTGGATGTGCTCATGTATGCAGGGGGCATTAACCCCTCCATTCCCGGAGATAGTGCCCCCTTCCCCCAGTTCTGCCATGTGTATATGTACAGTAATATAACGCTGGATGTGCTCATGTATGCAGGGGACATTAACCCCTCCATTCTCGGAGATAGTACCCCCTTCCCCCAGTTCTGCCATGTGTATATGTACAGTAATATAACGCTGGATGTGCTCATGTATACAGGGGACATTAACCCCTCCATTTCCAGAGATAGTGCCCCCTTCCCCCAGTTCTGCCATGTGTATATGTACAGTAATATAACGCTGGATGTGCTCATGTATACAGGGGACATTAACCCCTCCATTCCCGGAGATAGTGCCCCCTTCCCCCAGTTCTGCCATGCGTATATGTACAGTAATATAATGCTGGATGTGCTCATGTATACAGGGGACATAAACCCCTCCATTGCCGGAGATAGTGCCCCCTTCCCCCAGTTCTGCCATGTGTATATGTACAGTAATATAATGCTGGATGTGCTCATGTATACAGGGGACATAAACCCCTCCATTCCCGGAGATGGTGCCCCCTCCCCCCAGTTCTGCCATGTGTATATGTACAGTAATATAACGCTGGATGTGCTTATGTATACAGGGGGCATTAACCCCTCCATTCCCGCAGATAGTGCCCCCTCCCCCAGTTCTGCCATGAGTATATGTACAGTAATATAACGCTGGATGTGCTCATGTATACAGGGGACATTACTCCCTCCATTCCCGAAGATAGTGCCCCCTCCCCCCAGTTCTGCCATGTGTATATGTACAGTAATATAACGCTGGATGTGCTCATGTATACAGGGGGCATTAACCCCTCCATTCCCGCAGATAGTGCCCCCTCCCCCAGTTCTGCCATGTGTATATATACAGTAATATAACGCTGGATGTGCTCATGTATACAGGGGGCATTAACCCCTCCATTCCCGGAGATAGTGCCCCCCTCCCCCAGTTCTGCCATGTGTATATGTACAGTAATATAACGCTGGATGTGCTCATGTATACAGGGGGCATTAACCCCTTCATTCCTGGAGATAGTGCCCCCTACCCCCAGTTCTGCCATGTGTATATGTACAGTGATATAACGCTGGATGTGCTCATGTATACAGGGGACATTAACCCCTCCATTCCCAGAGATAGTGTCCCCTTCCCCCAGTTCTGGCAGGTGTATATGTACAGTAATATAACGCTGGATGTGCTAATGTATACAGGGGACATTAACCCCTCCATTCCCAGAGATAGTACCCCCTCCCCCAGTTCTGCCATGTGTATATGTACAGTAATATAACGTTGGATGTGCTCATGTATACAGGGGGCATTAACCCCTCCATTCCCGGAGATAGTGCCCCCTTCCCCCAGTTCTGCCATGTGTATATGTACAGTAATATAACACTGGAGGTGCTCATGTATACAGGAGGCATTAACCCCTCCATTCCCGCAGATAGTGCCCCCTCCCCCAGTTCTGCCATGTGTATATGTACAGTAATATAATGCTATATGTGCTCATGTATACAGGGGACATTAACCCCTCCATTCCCGGAGATAGTGCCCCCCTTCCCCCAGTTCTGCCATGTGTATATGTACAGTAATATAACGCTGGATGTGCTCATGTATACAGGGGGCATTAACCCCTCCATTCCCGGAGATAGTGCCCCCCTTCCCCCAGTTCTGCCATGTGTATATGTACAGCAATATAACGCTGGATGTGCTCATGTATACAGGGAGCATTAACCCCTCCATTCCCGGAGATAGTGCCCCCTCCCCCAGTTCTGTCATGTGTATATGTACAGTAATATAACGCTGGATGTGCTCATGTATACAGGGGACATTAACCCCTCCATTCCCGGGGATAGTGCCCCCTCCCCCAATTCTGCCATGTATATATGTACAGTAATATAACGCTGGATGTGCTCATGTATACAGGGGGCATTAACCCCTCCATTCCCGGAGATAGTGCCCCCCTTCCCCCAGTTCTGCCATGTGTATATGTACAGTAATATAATGCTGTATGTGCTCATGTATACAGGGGACATTAACCCCTCCATTCCTGGAGATAGTGCCCCCTCCCCCCAGTTCCGCCATGTGTATATGTACAGTAATATAACGCTGGATGTGCTCATGTAAACAGGGGACATTAACCCCTCCATTCCCGGAGATAGTGCCCCCTCCCCCCAGTTCTGCCATGTGTATATGTACAGTAATATAACTCTGGATGTGCTCATGTATACAGGGGGCATTAACCCCTCCATTCCCGGAGATAGTGCCCCCTTCCCCCAGTTCTGCCATGTGTATATGTACAGTAATATAACGCTGGATGTGCTCATGTATACAGGGGGCATTAACCCCTCCATTCCCGGAGATAGTGCCCCCTCCCCCAGTTCTGCCATGTGTATATGTACAGTAATATAACGCTGGATGTACTCATGTATACAGGGGACATTAACCCCTCCATTCCCAGAGATAATGTCCCCTTCCCCCAGTTCTGCCATGTGTATATGTACAGTAATATAACGCTGGATGTGCTCATGTATACAGGGAACATTAACCCCTCCATTCCCGGAGATAGTGCCCCCTTCCCCCAGTTCTGCCATGTGTATATGTACAGTAATATAACGCTGGATGTGCTCATGTATGCAAGGGCATTAACCCCTCCATTCCCGGAGATAGTGCCCCCTCCCCCAGTTCTGCCATGTGTATATGTACAGTAATATAACGCTGGATGTGCTCATGTATACAGGGGACATAAACCCCTCCATCCCGGAGATAGTGCCCCCTCCCCCAGTTCTGCCATGTGTATATGTACAGTAATATAACGCTGGATGTGCTCATGTATGCAGGGGGCATTAACCCCTCCATTCCCGGAGATAGTGCCCCCTTCCCCCAGTTCTGCCATGTGTATATGTACAGTAATATAACGCTGGATGTGCTCATGTATGCAGGGGACATTAACCCCTCCATTCTCGGAGATAGTACCCCCTTCCCCCAGTTCTGCCATGTGTATATGTACAGTAATATAACGCTGGATGTGCTCATGTATACAGGGGACATTAACCCCTCCATTTCCAGAGATAGTGCCCCCTTCCCCCAGTTCTGCCATGTGTATATGTACAGTAATATAACGCTGGATGTGCTCATGTATACAGGGGACATTAACCCCTCCATTCCCGGAGATAGTGCCCCCTTCCCCCAGTTCTGCCATGCGTATATGTACAGTAATATAATGCTGGATGTGCTCATGTATACAGGGGACATAAACCCCTCCATTGCCGGAGATAGTGCCCCCTTCCCCCAGTTCTGCCATGTGTATATGTACAGTAATATAATGCTGGATGTGCTCATGTATACAGGGGACATAAACCCCTCCATTCCCGGAGATGGTGCCCCCTCCCCCCAGTTCTGCCATGTGTATATGTACAGTAATATAACGCTGGATGTGCTTATGTATACAGGGGGCATTAACCCCTCCATTCCCGCAGATAGTGCCCCCTCCCCCAGTTCTGCCATGAGTATATGTACAGTAATATAACGCTGGATGTGCTCATGTATACAGGGGACATTACTCCCTCCATTCCCGAAGATAGTGCCCCCTCCCCCCAGTTCTGCCATGTGTATATGTACAGTAATATAACGCTGGATGTGCTCATGTATACAGGGGGCATTAACCCCTCCATTCCCGCAGATAGTGCCCCCTCCCCCAGTTCTGCCATGTGTATATATACAGTAATATAACGCTGGATGTGCTCATGTATACAGGGGGCATTAACCCCTCCATTCCCGGAGATAGTGCCCCCCTCCCCCAGTTCTGCCATGTGTATATGTACAGTAATATAACGCTGGATGTGCTCATGTATACAGGGGGCATTAACCCCTTCATTCCTGGAGATAGTGCCCCCTACCCCCAGTTCTGCCATGTGTATATGTACAGTGATATAACGCTGGATGTGCTCATGTATACAGGGGACATTAACCCCTCCATTCCCAGAGATAGTGTCCCCTTCCCCCAGTTCTGGCAGGTGTATATGTACAGTAATATAACGCTGGATGTGCTAATGTATACAGGGGACATTAACCCCTCCATTCCAAGAGATAGTACCCCCTCCCCCAGTTCTGCCATGTGTATATGTACAGTAATATAACGTTGGATGTGTTCATGTATACAGGGGGCATTAACCCCTCCATTCCCGGAGATAGTGCCCCCTTCCCCCAGTTCTGCCATGTGTATATGTACAGTAATATAACACTGGAGGTGCTCATGTATACAGGAGGCATTAACCCCTCCATTCCCGCAGATAGTGCCCCCTCCCCCAGTTCTGCCATGTGTATATGTACAGTAATATAATGCTATATGTGCTCATGTATACAGGGGACATTAACCCCTCCATTCCCGGAGATAGTGCCCCCCTTCCCCCAGTTCTGCCATGTGTATATGTACAGTAATATAACGCTGGATGTGCTCATGTATACAGGGGGCATTAACCCCTCCATTCCCGGAGATAGTGCCCCCCTTCCCCCAGTTCTGCCATGTGTATATGTACAGCAATATAACGCTGGATGTGCTCATGTATACAGGGAGCATTAACCCCTCCATTCCCGGAGATAGTGCCCCCTCCCCCAGTTCTGTCATGTGTATATGTACAGTAATATAACGCTGGATGTGCTCATGTATACAGGGGACATTAACCCCTCCATTCCCGGGGATAGTGCCCCCTCCCCCAATTCTGCCATGTATATATGTACAGTAATATAACGCTGGATGTGCTCATGTATACAGGGGGCATTAACCCCTCCATTCCCGGAGATAGTGCCCCCCTTCCCCCAGTTCTGCCATGTGTATATGTACAGTAATATAATGCTGTATGTGCTCATGTATACAGGGGACATTAACCCCTCCATTCCTGGAGATAGTGCCCCCTCCCCCCAGTTCCGCCATGTGTATATGTACAGTAATATAACGCTGGATGTGCTCATGTAAACAGGGGACATTAACCCCTCCATTCCCGGAGATAGTGCCCCCTCCCCCCAGTTCTGCCATGCGTATATGTACAGTAATATAATGCTGGATGTGCTCATGTATACAGGGGACATAAACCCCTCCATTGCCGGAGATAGTGCCCCCTTCCCCCAGTTCTGCCATGTGTATATGTACAGTAATATAATGCTGGATGTGCTCATGTATACAGGGGACATAAACCCCTCCATTCCCGGAGATGGTGCCCCCTCCCCCCAGTTCTGCCATGTGTATATGTACAGTAATATAACGCTGGATGTGCTTATGTATACAGGGGGCATTAACCCCTCCATTCCCGCAGATAGTGCCCCCTCCCCCAGTTCTGCCATGAGTATATGTACAGTAATATAACGCTGGATGTGCTCATGTATACAGGGGACATTACTCCCTCCATTCCCGAAGATAGTGCCCCCTCCCCCCAGTTCTGCCATGTGTATATGTACAGTAATATAACGCTGGATGTGCTCATGTATACAGGGGGCATTAACCCCTCCATTCCCGCAGATAGTGCCCCCTCCCCCAGTTCTGCCATGTGTATATATACAGTAATATAACGCTGGATGTGCTCATGTATACAGGGGGCATTAACCCCTCCATTCCCGGAGATAGTGCCCCCCTCCCCCAGTTCTGCCATGTGTATATGTACAGTAATATAACGCTGGATGTGCTCATGTATACAGGGGGCATTAACCCCTTCATTCCTGGAGATAGTGCCCCCTACCCCCAGTTCTGCCATGTGTATATGTACAGTGATATAACGCTGGATGTGCTCATGTATACAGGGGACATTAACCCCTCCATTCCCAGAGATAGTGTCCCCTTCCCCCAGTTCTGGCAGGTGTATATGTACAGTAATATAACGCTGGATGTGCTAATGTATACAGGGGACATTAACCCCTCCATTCCCAGAGATAGTACCCCCTCCCCCAGTTCTGCCATGTGTATATGTACAGTAATATAACGTTGGATGTGCTCATGTATACAGGGGGCATTAACCCCTCCATTCCCGGAGATAGTGCCCCCTTCCCCCAGTTCTGCCATGTGTATATGTACAGTAATATAACACTGGAGGTGCTCATATATACAGGAGGCATTAACCCCTCCATTCCCGCAGATAGTGCCCCCTCCCCCAGTTCTGCCATGTGTATATGTACAGTAATATAATGCTATATGTGCTCATGTATACAGGGGACATTAACCCCTCCATTCCCGGAGATAGTGCCCCCCTTCCCCCAGTTCTGCCATGTGTATATGTACAGTAATATAACGCTGGATGTGCTCATGTATACAGGGGGCATTAACCCCTCCATTCCCGGAGATAGTGCCCCCCTTCCCCCAGTTCTGCCATGTGTATATGTACAGCAATATAACGCTGGATGTGCTCATGTATACAGGGAGCATTAACCCCTCCATTCCCGGAGATAGTGCCCCCTCCCCCAGTTCTGTCATGTGTATATGTACAGTAATATAACGCTGGATGTGCTCATGTATACAGGGGACATTAACCCCTCCATTCCCGGGGATAGTGCCCCCTCCCCCAATTCTGCCATGTATATATGTACAGTAATATAACGCTGGATGTGCTCATGTATACAGGGGGCATTAACCCCTCCATTCCCGGAGATAGTGCCCCCCTTCCCCCAGTTCTGCCATGTGTATATGTACAGTAATATAATGCTGTATGTGCTCATGTATACAGGGGACATTAACCCCTCCATTCCTGGAGATAGTGCCCCCTCCCCCCAGTTCCGCCATGTGTATATGTACAGTAATATAACGCTGGATGTGCTCATGTAAACAGGGGACATTAACCCCTCCATTCCCGGAGATAGTGCCCCCTCCCCCCAGTTCTGCCATGTGTATATGTACAGTAATATAACTCTGGATGTGCTCATGTATACAGGGGGCATTAACCCCTCCATTCCCGGAGATAGTGCCCCCTTCCCCCAGTTCTGCCATGTGTATATGTACAGTAATATAACGCTGGATGTGCTCATGTATACAGGGGGCATTAACCCCTCCATTCCCGGAGATAGTGCCCCC
The DNA here is from genome assembly GCF_046119375.1 of Phyllobates terribilis. Taxonomy (NCBI): domain Eukaryota; kingdom Metazoa; phylum Chordata; class Amphibia; order Anura; family Dendrobatidae; genus Phyllobates; species Phyllobates terribilis. The sequence continues at coordinate 43,667,993 of NW_027362765.1, forward strand.
TCCCCCAGTTCTGCCATGTGTATATGTACAGTAATATAACGCTGGATGTACTCATGTATACAGGGGACATTAACCCCTCCATTCCCAGAGATAATGTCCCCTTCCCCCAGTTCTGCCATGTGTATATGTACAGTAATATAACGCTGGATGTGCTCATGTATACTGGGAACATTAACCCCTCCATTCCCGGAGATAGTGCCCCCTTCCCCCAGTTCTGCCATGTGTATATGTACAGTAATATAACGCTGGATGTGCTCATGTATGCAAGGGCATTAACCCCTCCATTCCCGGAGATAGTGCCCCCTCCCCCAGTTCTGCCATGTGTATATGTACAGTAATATAACGCTGGATGTGCTCATGTATACAGGGGACATAAACCCCTCCATCCCGGAGATAGTGCCCCCTCCCCCAGTTCTGCCATGTGTATATGTACAGTAATATAACGCTGGATGTGCTCATGTATGCAGGGGGCATTAACCCCTCCATTCCCGGAGATAGTGCCCCCTTCCCCCAGTTCTGCCATGTGTATATGTACAGTAATATAACGCTGGATGTGCTCATGTATGCAGGGGACATTAACCCCTCCATTCTCGGAGATAGTACCCCCTTCCCCCAGTTCTGCCATGTGTATATGTACAGTAATATAACGCTGGATGTGCTCATGTATACAGGGGACATTAACCCCTCCATTTCCAGAGATAGTGCCCCCTTCCCCCAGTTCTGCCATGTGTATATGTACAGTAATATAACGCTGGATGTGCTCATGTATACAGGGGACATTAACCCCTCCATTCCCGGAGATAGTGCCCCCTTCCCCCAGTTCTGCCATGCGTATATGTACAGTAATATAATGCTGGATGTGCTCATGTATACAGGGGACATAAACCCCTCCATTGCCGGAGATAGTGCCCCCTTCCCCCAGTTCTGCCATGTGTATATGTACAGTAATATAATGCTGGATGTGCTCATGTATACAGGGGACATAAACCCCTCCATTCCCGGAGATGGTGCCCCCTCCCCCCAGTTCTGCCATGTGTATATGTACAGTAATATAACGCTGGATGTGCTTATGTATACAGGGGGCATTAACCCCTCCATTCCCGCAGATAGTGCCCCCTCCCCCAGTTCTGCCATGAGTATATGTACAGTAATATAACGCTGGATGTGCTCATGTATACAGGGGACATTACTCCCTCCATTCCCGAAGATAGTGCCCCCTCCCCCCAGTTCTGCCATGTGTATATGTACAGTAATATAACGCTGGATGTGCTCATGTATACAGGGGGCATTAACCCCTCCATTCCCGCAGATAGTGCCCCCTCCCCCAGTTCTGCCATGTGTATATATACAGTAATATAACGCTGGATGTGCTCATGTATACAGGGGGCATTAACCCCTCCATTCCCGGAGATAGTGCCCCCCTCCCCCAGTTCTGCCATGTGTATATGTACAGTAATATAACGCTGGATGTGCTCATGTATACAGGGGGCATTAACCCCTTCATTCCTGGAGATAGTGCCCCCTACCCCCAGTTCTGCCATGTGTATATGTACAGTGATATAACGCTGGATGTGCTCATGTATACAGGGGACATTAACCCCTCCATTCCCAGAGATAGTGTCCCCTTCCCCCAGTTCTGGCAGGTGTATATGTACAGTAATATAACGCTGGATGTGCTAATGTATACAGGGGACATTAACCCCTCCATTCCCAGAGATAGTACCCCCTCCCCCAGTTCTGCCATGTGTATATGTACAGTAATATAACGTTGGATGTGCTCATGTATACAGGGGGCATTAACCCCTCCATTCCCGGAGATAGTGCCCCCTTCCCCCAGTTCTGCCATGTGTATATGTACAGTAATATAACACTGGAGGTGCTCATGTATACAGGAGGCATTAACCCCTCCATTCCCGCAGATAGTGCCCCCTCCCCCAGTTCTGCCATGTGTATATGTACAGTAATATAACGCTGGATGTGCTCATATTTACAGGGGACATTAACCCCTCCATTCCCAGAGATAATGTCCCCTTCCCCCAGTTCTGCCATGTGTATATGTACAGTAATATAACGCTGGATGTGCTCATGTATACAGGGGACATTAACCCCTCCTTTCCCGGAGATAGTGCCCCCTTCCCCCAGTTCTGCCATGTGTATATGTACAGTAATATAACGCTGGATGTGCTCATGTATACAGGGGACATTAACCCCTCCATTCCCGGAGATAGTGCCCCCTTCCCCCAGTTCTGCCATGTGTATATGTACAGTAATATAACGCTGGATGTGCTCATGTATACAGGGGACATAAACCCCTCCATTCCCGGAGATAGTGCCCCCTCCCCCCAGTTCTGCCATGTGTATATGTACAGTAATATAACACTGGATGTGCTCATGTATACAGGGGGCATTAACCCCTCCATTCCCGGAGATAGTGCCCCCTTCCCCCAGTTCTGCCATGTGTATATGTACAGTAATATAATGCTGGATGTGCTCATGTATACAGGGGACATTAACCCCTCCATTCCCGGAGATAGTGCCTCCTTCCCCCAGTTCTGCCATGTGTATATGTACAGTAATATAACGCTGGATGGGCTCATGTGTACAGGGGGCATTAACCCCTCCATTCCCAGAGATAGTGTCCCGTTCCCCCAGTTCTGCCATGTGTATATGTACAGTAATATAACGCTGGATGTGCTCATGTATACAGGGGACATCAACCCCTCCATTCCTGGAGATAATGCCCCCTTCCCCCAGTTCTGCCATGTGTATATGTACAGTAATATAATGCTGGATGTGCTCATGTATGCAGGGGGCATTAACCCCTCCATTCCCGCAGATATTGCCCCCTCCCCCAGTTCTGCCATGTGTATATGTACAGTAATATAACGCTGGATGTGCTCATGTATGCAGGGGGCATTAACCCCTCCATTCCCGGAGATAGTGCCCCCTTCCCCCAGTTCTGCCATGTGTATATGTGCAGTAATATAACGCTGGATGTGCTCATGTATACAGGGGTCATTAACCCCTCCATTCCCGGAGATAATGTCCCCTTCCCCCAGTTCTGCCATGTGTATATGTACAGTAATATAACGCTGGATGTGCTCATGTATACAGGGGACATTAACCCCTCCATTCCCGGAGATAGTGCCCCCTTCCCCCAGTTCTGCCATGTGTATATGTACAGTAATATAATGCTGGATGTGCTCATGTATACAGGGGACATTAACCCCTCCATTCCCGGAGATAGTGCCCCCCTCCCCCAGTTCTGCCATCTGTATATGTACAGTAATATGACGCTGGATGTGCTCATGTATACATGGGGCATTAACCCCTCCGTTCCCGCAGATAGTGCCCCCTCCCCCAGTTCTGCCATGTGTATATGTACAGTCATATAACGCTGGATGTGCTCATGTATACAGGGGACATTAACCCCTCCATTACCGGAGATATTGCCCCCTCCCCGCCCAGTTCTGCCATGTGTATATGTACAGTAATATAACGCTGGATGTGCTCATGTATACAGGGGGCATTAACCCCTCCATTCCTGGAGAATTTGCACCCTTCCCCCAGTTCTGCCATGTGTATATGTACAGTTATATTACCCTGGATGTGCTCATGTATACAGGGGACATTAACCCCTCCATTCCCGGAGATAGTGCCCCCTTCCCCCAGTACTGCCATGTGTATATGTACAGTAATATAACGCTGGATGTGCTCATGTATACAGGGGGCATTAACCCCTCCATTCCAGGAGATAGTGCCCCCTTCCCCCAGTACTGCCATGTGTATATGTACAGTAATATAAGGCTGGATGTGCTCATGTATACAGGGGGCATTAACCCCTCCATTCCCGGAGATGATACCCCCCTCCCCCAGTTCTGCCATGTGTATATGTACAGTATTATAACCCTGGATGTGCTCATTTATACAGGGGGCATTAACCCCTCCATTCCCGCAGATAGTGCCCCCTTCCCCCAGTTCTGCCATGTGTATATGTACAGTAATATAACGCTGGATGTGCTCATGTATACATGGGGCATTGACCCCTCCATTCCCGGAGATAGTGCCCCTTTCCCCCAGTTCTGCCATGTGTATGTGTACAGTAATATAAGGCTGGATGTGCTCATGTATACAGGGGGCATTAACCCCTCCCTTCCCGGAGATGATACCCCCCTCCCCCAGGTCTGCCATGTGTATATGTACAGTAATATAACGCTGGATATGCTCATGTATACATGGGGCATTAACCCCTCCATTCCCGGAGATAGAGCCCCCATCCCCCAGTTCTGCCATGTGTATATGTACAGTAATATAACGCTGGATGTGATCATGTATACAGGGGGCATTAACCCCTCCATTCCTGGAGATTATGCCCCCCTTCCCCCAGTTCTGCCATGTGTATATGTACAGTAATATAACGCTGGATGTGCTCATGTATAAATGGGGCATTAACCCCTCCATTAACGGAGATAGTGGCCCCCATCCCCCAGTTCTGCCATGTGTATATGTACAGTAATATAGCGCTGGATGTGCTAATGTATACAGGGAGCATTAACCCCGCCATTCCCAGAGATAGTGCCCCCTCCCCCAGTTCTGCCATGTGTATATGTACAGTAATATAACGCTGGATGTGCTCATGTATACAGGGGGCATTAACCTCTCCATTCCCGGAGATAGTACCCCCATCCCCTAGTTCTGCCATGTGCATACAGTGCCTACAAGTAGTATTCAACCCCCTGCAGATTTAGCTGGTTGACACATGCGGAATTAACTTGACATTGTGACATTTGTACTGTAGATCAGCCTGGAAGTGGGAAATGCACTGCAGCAACTTTTTTTTTTTTTTTTTAAAACGTTAAAAGTTAATTCAGAGTGTCATTTATTATTCAACCCCTCAAACCACAAGAATTCTGTTTGGTCCACCTAAAGTATTAAGAAGTAGTTCAGGCACCAAGAATAATGAGCTTCACATGTGTCGATTAAAGATATCTTTTGCCAGCCTTTTCTGACTATTTAAGACCCTCCCCAAACTTGTGAACAGCACTCAGACATGGTCAACATGGGAAAGACAAAAGAGCATTCCAAGGCCATCAGAGACAAGATCGTGGAGGGTCACAAGGCTGGTCAGGGGTACAAAACCCTTTCCAAGGAGTTGGGCCTACCTGTCTCCACTGTTGGGAGCATCATCTGTAAGTGGAAGGCTTATGGAACTACTGTTAGCTTTCCACGGCCAGGACAGCCTTTGAAAGTGTCCTCCCGTGCCGAGGCCAGGCTTGTCCGAAGAGTCAAGGCTAACCCAAGGACAACAAGGAAGGAGCTCCGGGAAGATCTCATGGCAGTGGGGACATTGGTTTCAGTCAATACCATAAGTAACGTACTCCACCGCAATGGTCTCCGTTCCAGACGAGCCCGTAAGGTACCTTTACTTTCAAAGCGTCATGTCAAGGCTCGTCTACAGTTTGCTCATGATCACTTGGAGGACTCTGAGACAGACTGGTTCAAGGTTCTATGGTCTGATGAGACCAAGATCGAGATCTTTGGTGCCAACCACACACGTGACGTTTGGAGACTGGATGGCACTGCATACGACCCCAAGAATACCATCCCTACAGTCAAGCATGGTGGTGGCATCATGCTGTGGGGCTGTTTCTCTGCCAAGGGGCCTGGCCATCTGGTCCGCATCCATGGGAAGATGGATAGCACGGCATACCTGGAGATTTTGGCCAAGAACCTCCGCTCCTCCATCAAGGATCTTAAGATGGGTCGTAATTTCATCTTCCAACAAGACAACGACCCAAAGCACACAGCCAAGAAAACCAAGGCCTGGTTCAAGAGGGAAAAAGTCAAGGTGTTGGAGTGGCCTAGTCAGTCTCCTGACCTTAACCCAATTGAAAACTTGTGGAAGGAGCTCAAGAATAAAGTCCACATGAGACACCCAAAGAACCTAGATAACTTGGAGAAGATCTGCATGGAGGAGTGGGCCAAGATAACTCCACAGACCTGTGCCGGCCTGATCAGGTCTTATAAAAGACGATTATTAGCTGTAATTGCAAACAAGGGTTATTCCACAAAATATTAAACATAGGGGTTGTATAATAATTGACCCACACTTTTATGTTTAAAGTTTAATAAAATTCAACTGAGCAACATAACTTTTTGGTTTGTAAGATTTATGCTTCTGTTCATAAAACCTACTCTCGTTTGCAGTTTGAAGGCTCTAACTTATTTGCATCTTATCAAACCAGCTAAATCTGCAGGGGGTTGAATACTACTTGTAGGCACTGTATGTACAGTAATATAACGCTGGATGTGCTCATGTATACAGGGGGCATTAACCCCTCCATTCCCGGAGATATTACCCCCCCTCTCCCAGTTCTGCCATCTGTATATGTACAGTAATATAACGCTGGATGTGCTCATGTATACATGGGACATTAACCCTTCCATTCCCGGAGATAGTGCCCCCCATCCCCCAGTTCTGCCATATATGTATATGTACAGTAATATAAGGCTGGATGTGCTCATGTATACAGGGGACATTAACCCCTCCATTCCCGGAGATAGTGCCCCCTTCCTCCAGTTCTGCCATGTGTATATGTACAGTAATATAACGCTGGATGTGTTCATGTATACATGGGGCATTAACCCCTCCATTCCTGGAGATAGTGTCCTCTTCCCCCAGTTCTGCCATGTGTATATGTACAGTAATATAATGCTGGATGTGCTCATGTATTCAGGGGACATTAACCCCTCCATTCCCGGAGATAGTGCCCCCTTCCCCCACTTCTGCCATGTGTATATGTACAGTAATATAATGCTGGATGTGCTCATGTATACATGGTGCATTAACCCCTCCATTCCTGGAGATAGTGCCCCCTCCCCCCAGTTCTGCCATGTGTATATGTACAGTAATATAACTCTGGATGTGCTCATGTATACAGGGGACATTAACCCCTCCATACCTGGAGATAGTGCCCCCCTCGCCCTAGTTTTCCCATGTGTATATGTACAGTAATATAACACTGGATGTGCTCATGTATACAGGGGGCATTAACCCCTCCATTGCCGGAGATAGTGGCCCCTTCCCCCAGTTCTGCCATGTGTATATGTACAGTAATAAAACGCTGGATGTTCTCATGTATACGAGGGACATTAACCCCTCCAATCCCGGAGATAGTGGCCCCTTCCCCCAGTTCTGCCATGTGTATATGTACAGTAATATAACGCTGGATGTGCTCATGTATACAGGGGGCATTAACCCCTCCATTCCCAGAGATAGTGCTCCCCTCCCCCAGTTCTGCCATGTGTATATGTACAGTAATATAACGCTGGATGTGCTCCTGTATACAGGGGGCATTAACCCCTCCATTCCCGGAGATAGTGCCCCCTTCCCCCAGTTCTGCCATGTGTATATGTACAGTAATATAACGCTGGATTTGCTCATGTATTCAGGGGGCATTAACCCCTCCATTCCCGGAGATAGTGCCCCCTTTCCCCAGTTCTGCCATGTGTATATGTACAGTAGTATAACGCTGGATGTGCTCATGTGTACAGGGGGCATTAACCCCTCCATTCCCGCAGATAGTGCCCCTCCTTCCCCCAGTTCTGCCATGTGTATACGTACAGTAATATAACGCTGGATGTGCTCATGTATACAGGGGGCATTAACCCCTCCATTCCCAGAGATAGTGCTCCCCTCCCCCAGTTCTGCCATGTGTATATGTACAGTAATATAACGCTGGATGTGCTCATGTATACAGGGGGCATTAACCCTTCCATTCCCGGAGATAGTGCCCCCTTCCCCCAGTTCTGCCATGTGTATATGTACAGTAATATAACGCTGGATGTGCTCATGTATACAGGGACCCTTAACCTCTCCATTCCTGGAGATAGTGCCCCCTTCCCCCAGTTCTACCATGTGTATATGTACAGTAATATAATGCTGGATGTGCTCATGTATACAGGTGGCATTAACCCCTCCGTTGCTGAGGTGATTTCGGGGGATTGGTGCTTCAGTATTTTCCTCCGTTTCCAGTGATGTAGATTCGGAGCCGGCGGTTTGGATAGAACAGACACATATCGCACACTGCGCCCCCTCCGTCCCCCTGAGAATGAATAACATGAGGTCTCCCTTCTGACATTCAGTCGTGGATATTACAATCTATCTACCACATGAGAAGCCGATCAGAAGTGACAATTCCCCACATGTGATCATCACTGAGACAATCTCACACCGCTCTCTGCACCGACAACCAGACTGCGGCTTCTCGGGGGGGAAGTAGTTAATCTGTGACTATCTCTGAGGCCCTGAGGTGACAATGTGGCCCTGTTATGGCTATTTCTCTATAAAGGCGACGAAATGATGAAAATGAGACCCGAAATCTCCCTTATACCCCCCAAACAGCAGCACAGTCCTAATATGGGGGAGATGCCTCGACTCTCACTCTATGATGTCTCCTCTCTTTGTAGGCTCATGGCGTGTGTGACTATAGGGTTCATTGCTCTTGCCTCCCCCCTAAGTCACCCCATCTTCGAAATGAAACCCCTCGATGAATTAATCTTGGCGTATGATGAGCATTTTGAAACCACGGGTGCTTTACATGGGTCTTGTTTTTTGTGGGTTGAATTGAAGCTTTATTTGTTGACATTTTGGTGTACATAACATTTTGGATCACATTTATCCTGCGCTCTACGTTGAGCACTTACATCACCATTTCCATCTAACTCTACAAAATGCGTTGTTTAGATGAAACCCCCGACGGATCCATTTGCTAAAATGAGACAAGCCAAGTTACTCTGGACTCTTTCTGCCCTTTGTTCGGCAGTGTGCATCTTTTCAGTGGTGCACAAAACTGTGGCCCACCCCGCTAGAAAGATGGACAGCTATGGATCATTGGCCACAGTATATCCATCTATCTCATCATAGGAAATGTTCTTTCGGGGTTTTGTCTGAAACATGTATTTCAGAAACGTAAACCTGTCAGCGTAGAGCATAGGATAAACGTGAGCCAAGCCTTATTGCGATCTTTGGGAAGCAGAATGAACAAATCAACAGCCGGTCAAAAAAAGGTTGTATGTTTTTCGCCATGCAGTAAACGTGATAAGATGATATTATTTATTGTCTAGGTTAGAATGATCACAGTGATACCAGATTTATATAATTTTTGGGGGTGTTGCTACTATTTCACACTAAAAAACGCTTTTTTTATCACAATATTTTGAGAGCTATAATTATTCCATTTTTCTACACACAATCATGTGATGGCTTGTTTGGTTCTAGGATGACTTGAAGTTTTAATTAGTACCATTTTAGGGTGCTTACCTTTTTTTTTTTAATTTTCAATTCCTATTTTTGCATGCAAAATGAACAAAAGACAGCAATTGAGAAAAGGTTTTTTTTTTGTTTTTTTTTACATTTTATTATAATGTTCACCAAATTTTAAAAGTGGTAAGACAGTTTTTTTTGTCCGGATCAGTACAATTACAGTGATACCAAAGTTATGTAAGATTTTTAGGTTTGTCTCGTTTCCGCAATAATATTTTATGGAAAAAAAATAGAGAGCTATCACTTTTTTATTTTTCCATTGATGGCGCTGAATGGAAGCTTGTTTTTTGCGGAACAAGACGATCTTTTCAGCGATATCATTCTTATTCAGATACGACTTTTTGATTGTGCTTTATTCTACTTTTTATTTGCCTGTATGTTGCAAAACTCTTTTTTGCCACTTTTTTTATGGTGTTGTCTGTAGGGGGTATTTAGTGTGACAGTTTTATAGAGCAGGTCTTTCTAGCAATATCAAATATATGTTTATTTTTGTTTTTATATAAATATGTGTATTTATTAATTTAATATTTTTTTGTTCTTTATTTTTTTTTATAATTTTTGCAACTATTTTTCTTTATTCTTTATTACTTTTTTATCTGGTCCCTCTATGGGACTTTAACTTATATTTGTATATACATATACATATGTATTGAAATGCATTAGACCAGTCAGATTACACTTGCAGAACGCCTGTTAGACCATGCCTATGGGCTGGGTGTAAAAGGCTACCATATCTGGCACACCATGAGGTCATTGTTTGACATCTGTTGCCATGACAACCATAGGCTCCACATAATTACGTCATAGTGATGCCAATGGGGTTGAGAAAGCATGCCCCCTCCTTCTCACAACCCTCTACGTGCTGCAATTGCTATTGATTGCGGCAGCTGGAGGGTTATTCAGCCAGAGGCGCTGTTGGCACCGACCCTGGCTGTTACAACAGGAGCTAAGCAGGAAAGGGTTCTTTACAGTTAGGGCATTCCACAGTCTGACTGCTGTAGCACATGAGGTAGTAATGGCAGACACTATAACAGCTTTTAAAAAAGGTTTTGATGATTTCCTCTATACACATAACATTATGGGCTATAGATAATTTAGTAATAAAATTTTCAATTGGTGGAGAAAGTTTGAACTTAATGGACCTAGGTCTCGTTTCACCCTATGTAACCACTAGCCACGCTGCTCAGCTCTCTGTGACTGCTTCCAGCATGGAACAATCACTGTGTGATTTCTAATAGTGACAGTTAAAGTACATGATGGATATAGTACATCATAATGAGGGAACGGACACCCACACATACATAATGTACTATACCCGTCATTCCTCGTTAAGCAGTTAAACCATTGGATTTGATTTTTGGTGCTGATTTGAAGCCAAGTTTTAAAGTGCTTAGGCTATGTGCCCACGTAGCAGATTTGATGCAGAGCATTTTTGCCTCTCTCTGGCAGAAAAAAAAACGCATGCAGATTTACATGCATTTTTTCTGCCAGAGAGAAGTGTTTTTTCAGCGTTTTTTTTCAGCGTTTTCGCATGCGTTTTTTCAAGCAGTTTTCCAAGCGATTTTGAGCATCACTTGGAAAAGTGCTTGACAAGTTGGTCACACAATATAAATCCATGCAACCTGATGCTTTAAATGCAGCATCTATAGTAAAAAAAAAAGAGAATTAAAATGTTAAAAAGAAAAAAAAACCTGTATACTCACCTCTCCGGTATCCTCCAGTCTGCTCCCGGCCGCAATCCTGCGATCCTCTCTCTTCGTCGTCCCGCAGTGTACTGTCAAGACCTGCGGTGACGTCATTTAGTCTGCTGATGGTCACGCGACCATCACCTGACCGCCGACGTCAGCGGTCGTGTGACGATCAGGTGACTAAATGACGTCACCGCAGGTCCTGACAGTACACCACGGAACGCCAAGGAAAGAAGACGTGGCCGGGAGCAGACCAGGGGCCGCCGGAGAGGTGAATATACAGGTTTTGTTTATTTTTAACTTATTTATTTCTTTTTTTCACCGCGTGGTAGCCGGGATGAAGAGGAGTTGTAGTCTCCTCTTCATCCTGGGTACCACACGCACCGCGATTACGCTGCAAATTGCGGCCATTGAATTTAATTGAAACGCAGCAAATCCACATATACCTGCGGGTTTGCTGCATTTTAATGTTCCTCAATGGCCGCGAATTTGCAGCGTAATCGCGGTAGAAATGGTCATGCTGCGTTTTGCAGCGCAATGCGAATTCGGTGCGCAAATTAGCGCATCATGTGCACAGCACATCCGAATTCACATTGCTTTGCATGGCAGACTGTTTTTCAAGCGTTTTCGCTGCATTTTCGCAGCTGTAAAAACGCTACGTGGGCACATGGCCTTATAGTACAGAATACCTTTTGATTCTGTCCTTAAAGAAGTTGTTTACAACTTTTTATTACCGCCCCCCCCCCCCCCCCCCAATGTATCCCCCCGGGGCCCCTGAGGGATTTTGTAATTACCTTGTCGTGCTATCCTTGGCTGCTCACAAGCATCACGTGACCCGCCACTGATGTCTCGTCAAGTGAGGCGTGACATCAGTGACTATCGGTTCGAGGTCAAAATACCAGGAAGATCAGAACAAAGGGGTTAAACAGACGGACGGTCAGAACGAGGTCCAAGGTCAGGCAACTAAAGATTATCAAGCAAAACACTCGGCACAAAGAAACCCAACCACACTTAGCTAAAGCTATGTCTGGCAGAGGTCTGGGACTAACAGCCCAGCTAAGTAGCCAGGCAATCATCTGTGACAACGAACACCCGAATACAGCCAACACCTCCCAGTCTTAGAATGGACGGCTGAGTTGTTAATCAAAACACTTGAGACAGCTCAGCATAGCCTTCTACCAGATTGGACGGCTGCACCCTCAGTTACTGCACCCCAGACACACTGAGGGGTGGAATAGTGACATTAGAAAAAGGGAGATATAGATTAGTATGTGTGTATGGTCTAAAATAAATAGATTTTAGTAGTATATATGAAGAAAAAAATCCAAAATGTTGTAAAATTAATAAAAATAGTAATAATCGCATAAATCATCTCCTAATACACTCACTCCAACACTGGTATAGTTCCCACTCAGGGTCGGACTGGGGTGTCTGGGGCCCACAGGGGGAATCAACTCTAGCGGCCCACCCTACAGTTATATGCAAATACCTGTTGGCAGTTATCCCCATTATAGTGGAGCATCGACTTTAAAACACAGGCGGCTCCTGCACATCTACTGTGCGCCATCATAACTGGGATGTACAATTACTGTAGTTTACATTAAAGCGGTTCTTTGTGAAAACATGTCATCACCGATCCATAGGTTAGGTAGGTGATAACTTATTGATTCGTGGAGTCAGAGCATTGGAAACCGCACTGATCAGAAAAGAATGGGGAAGTTTTATCCCTGACAGGACACTTTTATCCTCATTTTAAAATGGAGCGGCAGGTGGGACGTCTGACCACAGCTCCATTCATCCTCTTTGGGGCTTCCAGAAAAAGCCAAGAGCAGCGCTCGCAGCCACTGAGGGAATGAATGCATCAGTGGTCGAATCGTACATGCCACTCCAGTCTAATGAGGATAAAAGTTCCTCATTCTGCCACTCCTAATATTGTAGCAATTTCTCGGATGGGTTTTTTCTGTTTTTGCAGCTTAAGGATGGCTTGTTTCACCTGCATGGAGAGCTCCTTTGACCGCATTTTTACTTCACAGCAAAACCTTCCAAATGCAAGCACCACACCTCAAATCATCTCCAGGCCTTTTATCTGCTTAATTGAGAATGGCATAACGAAGGGATTGCCCACACCTGTCCATTAAATAGCCTTGGAGTCAATTGTCCAATTACTTTTGGTCCCTTTAAAAACAGGGTGGCACATGTTAAGGAGCTGAAACTCCTAAACCCTTCATCCAATTTTAATGTGGATACCCTCAAATGAAAGCTGAAAGTCTGAACTTCAAATGCATCTGAATTGTTTTGTTTAAAATTCATTGTGGTAATGTCTAGAACCAAAATTAGAAAAATGTTCTCTCTGTCCAAATATATATGGACCTAACTGTATAGCTGATCGCAGCGAAAGCACATTCCCCACTTTTTCCCCAATTTCTACACTACGTCAGATGAAGAAAAAATGTGACATAGTGGCGCCGTGCACAGTAACAGGACCTCCCTATTGTTCCTCCATGGTTGTTTCTCCATGGAAGACAATATCCTCAAAAGTAAATTATATTACAGCATTAATAATGTCCCCTAAAGTAATTATGTCCCCACTTGACACCATAAACATATAATTTACGTATCTCATTCTGGCCCCTATACTGTAATTGTCACCCATCCTGGCCCCCTATATCCTGAACCCCTATGTATCCTCCCCCTATATCCTGGGCTCCTATGTATCCTCCCCCATATCCTGGGCCCCTATGTATCCTCCCCCATATCCTGAGCCCCTATGTATCCTCCCCCATATCCTGAGCCCCTGTGTATCCCACCCCCATATCCTGGGCCCCTATGTATCCCACCCCTATATCCTTGGCCCCTATTTATCCCACCCGCCATATCCTGGGCCCCTATTTATCCCACCCCCCATATCCTGGGCCCCTATTTATCCCACCCCCCATATCCTGGGCCCTTATGTATTCCACCCCCCATATCCTGGGCCCCTATGTATCCCACCACCCATATCCTGGGCACCTATCTATCCCACCCCCATATCCTGGGCCCCTCTGATGCCCTATCCTAGGTCCCTATCTCCACTACCCTGCCCATTCACATAGGGAAAAAAATTCTTCTCATCTTCATGCGCGTGGTCTTTAACATGGCCAGCGACCCATCAGGGGCCGCGCACTGATGTCTGTGTGCAGCACATAGCAGTGACCTGTAAAGGCCGCTGGCCGGAGACCATTTGACATCACTGCACTGCTATGCGCCGTGCACTGACATCAGCACCCAGCGTATAGCAGTGACGTTCAATGCCTGCCGGCCTACAGGCCCCTGAGGGCCCCACCTTCTTGGCTCAAAGACTAGGCCCCTTTTCAAGTTGTAGAGCAGAGGAGGCCCCTGCATAGCCCGCATGCCGGGAGGGACCCTCACCACACCCACAGGGTGCTGAGGCACTGAGAACACGGGATGTATGACCCCCAAGGAACCTCCGCAATCAGCACGGCTCCTGACAGAGCACAATCCTTTGTGAGGAGACACGGCCTCAACCTCCCCAAGCCGCTCACTGCGCCCCTCCGTGGCCGAGCAGGCATCATCCTTCTCTGTCATGCCGCTGCTGCCTCACGGGACCCCATCTTCTACTTACAGGCTGCTTCCTCCCGATTTTCCCCATTGCACTTGAGACCGTGGTGGCTGCCATCTTCCTCACACGCACGCCTTTGATTGGCGGGCTGCCTTTAACCGTCACTGCTATACGCCGCATGATGACGTCAGCGCGCGGTGCATAGCAGTTACGTTCCTGGTGGCCATCATGGTAGCAGCTGTATGCACCACGCGCTGAAGCGCGCTGCCTCTGATATGCCCGTGGTCTTTCTAAAGACCATGGTTACCGGCGAGCCCCCACTATACCCGGCATGGGGGCCCACCGGAGGATTGTCCGGTGTCCCGGTGGGCCCGTCCGACGCTGTTCCCACTAGTCTCTGTACTTTCTTCTTGGTCTGGAAAAACGTGATCCCTGCAGCCAATCAAAGGCTGAAGACGTGACCAAGAGAATAGAACATCTACATTATATATCTCATCACAATTTTTCCCCTTCTTATCACCAGTAATTGTATTTTTACATGGGTTTTTTATGACGTTACATTGGCTCATCTTCTTCACATTTAGTTCTCTACAGTATCGAATCCCCTCAGTGGAGATCTATAGAAGAGGATTTTCCTGATTGACTCATCAAGGATGGATAGGGACAACGACAAGATGGTGGGAAGGATATTACATCTCACTCTAGAGATCCTCTTCCGGCTTACTGGAGAGGTGAGAGATTCTGATGACGTCACATTACATCATTCTTATCTATGGAAATAATAGATGGACAGAACTAGAGAGGCAAGGACTCTGAAAATGTCTGTAGTGAGATTTATTAAGGTGTCTCTCCATAACCAGGATTACACAGTAGTGAAGAAGACCTCTAGTGAGCGCTGTCAGGCCCCTGTGTCTGAGCGATGGGAAAGACCCCTGAGCCCAATCACGGGGCCTCCGCCTCACCCCCTGATACATGAGGACATCAATGAGCAGAAGATCCTAGAACTGACCTACAAGATGATTGAGCTGCTGACTGGAGAGGTGACACTGCTGGGAATGCTGGGACATTATACAGTAACGCTATGAAGGGATTGGGGGATGACAGTATCATTGTATGTGTCAGGTTCCTATAAGGTGTCAGGATGTCGCCGTCTATTTCTCCATGGAAGAGTGGGAGTATTTAGAAGTACACAAAGATCTGTACAAGGACGTCATGATGGAGGTTCCTCAGCCCCTCATATCACCAGGTAATAGACAGGACTAAATACACACGGCCTATAATTATCTGTATGTAAAGAATGAATTCAGTCCCTGTATGTGTGTCCTCCAGTTCTATCCAGTAAGACGACAACACCAGAGAGATGGCCCCGTCCTCTTCTTCCACAGGACTGTAAGCAAGAAAATCCCAATGTTCCTCAGGATCATCAGGTAGATGGAGAGAAGGTGTCATGAGATCTCCCCTATGATGTGTAGACGGCTGTGAAGGTCTTGCGCTCAGTCTTGATTTATCCACCAGTATTATATGTTTTATACTTGTGTAATGAGAACGGTGGAGATGGCCGGATTAGAGCTGATCATTGATGTGACTTCTCCATCTGTCTGTGACTTTTACAATATTTGTTTCAGGGTAAAGATCTGACCCATATTAATACTACAGAGACATATGTAAGGGGTGATGAGCGGTGTAAAGAGGAGATTCCTACAGATAACCGCCCAGGTTAGTGGTAACCATGAAATGCAGAAATGTCACAGATTCTTCTTCCTGTAGAATTATACGTTGCATTTTTATAGGGTTTGTTCTCTCAGAGCTTGTTGATGTGCATTTTTACTGATTGAAAAATTTAGTGGTTCAACAAAAAATACACTTTTTAATTTTTTTTTTTTTATGAACACATTTTGCCCGCAACATTTCACAGGCCAAAATTGAAGTAATACAGTTTCTCCACAGAGAAAAATATAGGGCCGATCTCTGTACAATCGGTGCTGTTCATTTGGTTATGTGATTGCTCCAGCCTACAGTGATTTGCTAAATCGGTCACAAGTTCTTCCGGAAGAAGAAGCATGGAGACTGGTGGGGCACCTGGTCATCACTGGTAGATGATTATTATTATCTCATGAGATATAAATCCTTGAGGGCCATGGACTTGGCAACGATGTGTAAATGGTAAGCACTGTGCACCAGCCCCACTATGGACTGGGGGCAGTGGCTGCACAATAGAGGTAAGTAACCCCCTTAAGTGATGGGCCTCTATGACCTCAACATAAGGATTCACAGAATATTTAGAATCAAGATTTGTAAAGCGATAGTTCAGCCTATGTGGTGCTGGATTATCACTTTTATTCCCTCGTTAAAAATACTCCTTCTCTGCAGGCATCCGCTAATGAAAGACACATACACTTATAGCAACATTGCCGCCGACGCGTTTCTTGCTTATTCACACTTTTTAATAATTGCTTGGGGAACAATACCACTTATCAGATTATTAAGCACTGGTGATTACAGGGTACATGAATACTCACTTATTATATCTTAAAAACATAAAAATGAGATACAAATGTCCTTCTTTTTTACTATTGTAAGATGCTAACTGAGGTACATGAGATCTGTCTTTTCATTTATACTTTTTGGTTCTCGAGTAATAATATCTAGTACTTACTTTGTCTTATTCTCAGAAGGATTCTTTTCCACTCTCCTCGTGATGACTTATTAATACCAACGACTTCTAACATTGACACATCACCAGGGAAAAACTCCTGTTGTCTTTTCTAATATAGTAAGAGGCAAGGTGTTGATGTAATTGGCAGCTGGTGCCAAATCACAGTAGGAAATTAATTCAGTCAGAAAAATAATCAGAACCAAACAGTGTAAAAATATAATAATACTTCCAAAGGAGCAAAGTGAATGAGCGGCATGACGTGGGGAAGGGTCAGTGGGTCAGGATAACGAGGGGGGGGGGAGAGTGGAGAAGGGGAGACAGTCATCGGTAGTTCTATACATATATACAAGTCATATACAAATATATCCACAAATACCATCAACAGTGGAATACATGGGAGTTCCTTACTTGTTATGTGGTTTGAGATCTTGATAGTGCTAAATACATGGACCAAAGTAAATGCAATGAAGTTCAAGGTAGAGGGCTGTAATATCAAGGCAATACAGTTAACTATGTTCTGCATTTTTTATCAGATGAGGGGGAAGTTGTTCTTAGTATAAAACGGTTACCTCAGATAAGTCCCAAGAGGATATGGGGCCACAAGAATCTAAAAGACACAGTATAAGTGGTTATGAGCTATGGTTATAGTGTCCTCAGTCATGGGATTAATGTAAGAAGACTGTGCAGACATGACCATACCTTATAAAGAATGCGTGCGGTGCTCCTGCATCAAATGCGCTTTATATGTGGCATTCCCAAATGTGTAGAGCCAAACAGTGGTGGCGTGGAGGGGAAGAGTGGCGCTCCCGCACCTTGCTGAGACAGTCAGTGGTGGCAGTGAGCAGGGGCTGCGGTTAAATACCGGTGGGCATCGCTGGACCGGAAGTACGTCACCGGTGGGGGCGTGTCACCGGAAGGGACGTTCCGCCGGAGCTACACTGCAGGTAGTGCTGGCTATAGGTTGCCTGGGATTTCAGGCATGGCGCTCAGTGTGCACTATGTGAAAATGGGTTGCCAGGGAGACTAGAAAGCTGCGAATGCGCAGGGGAATGAGAATATAATAATATACAAGAGCATATATATTAGGGGTGGCCATATACAGACTGTTGTGGTAGGGATAGCAACAAATGGGTAGCGGTTACCATGGGAGGAGCATTATATGAAAGGTGCTTATATGCAATCCAAGGCCGAATAAGTGGCCGAAACTTGGTTTGATTATCTATTGTTCCTGTAATAAACTTTACATTCACATCACCTGCATGTGTGATGAATTAATTTCCTACTGTTTTTTTCTAATATGTTCATGGCCACTCTTTAAAAAAAGAATCTAAAAAATAAACCAAAAGTAACTTTAAAAAAAGTTTTTTTAAGAGTGTAAAAAAAAACCCTCAGTCACTCTCCTTTTTGTAAAACAAAAAGAAATGTAAAAAGTAGGCATATTTTGTATCCCCACGTCCTTAAAAAGCAGATCTATTACAATATAGCATTGATTAACTTTTCAGGTAAACTATACAACCACTTTTTTTTATTTTTTACAAAGTTCTGAATTTTTATAAGCCAGTAAACCACTGGCTATCAAGGTGCAGAACAAGATGGCAATGGAAGCTAGAATGGAGGTTTGTTCTCTTCAGTGATGACTCCAGTTTTTGTCTTGGATGCAATGGTAGCCAGAGATTGGTCTGGAGACTATGTGTGCCATGCCATGAAGAAGCCTTAAAGAGGGAACCTCACAGTGGTGAAACTCCTGGAATTATGGATTAGGGTTACATGATGTACGGTAGCCAGACCCCTCTAATCTTCATTCCATGTACACTAATAGCTCGGCAATACATTGCTTTGATTGTGGAAACAATTCTCAAAAGTATCGCAGAAACCGTGAGCAGCCTACGTGGCCTAAACGTGCTCCTATGTCCTGCAGCGTCTCTGGACTTCTGTTCCATCGAGCACATCTGAGATGTCATTGGTTGTCAGTAGTTAATGGATAGCGTAGATCAGCACATTGTTTGGGGTGATTGCTCTCCCACCTTAGGAGGGAATTGGTGAATATTGGTTTCCTATGGGTACAAGTTACCAGTGAGCCCCCCTCAGTCTTTCTAATCAAGACATCTAGAAAAGGCCGACTTGTACAATTGTATTCAAAGGTAAAACGCAAGCCTATGGGATTAATGTTAAGTCTAGTGACAAATGGGGTTAGATCCTCCGCTTTTCCCTGTTATATTAAAAAGGCATCGTAGATATAACTGGCCCATATTTCAATCTTCTCAATACCTGGCTCTCTGTCATCAGCAAATATTATGGTTTCCTTCCACCAGCCCAGGAACAAGTTGGCATAAGTGGGGGCACAAGGGCTCCCCATAGCAGTCCCCAGAGTTGTTGGTAGTACACATTATCAAACCACCCCCACCCGCCCTTCAATTTTTTTTTTCTAAGACAGAATTCCAACACTTTGAGAAGGAATTTATTTACCTGATAGTGGCAGACTCTCATAGACAAGAAGTACTTCACGGCCTGCAGTCCAATATTGTGGGGTATTGATGATAACCAAGAGGCTCCCTGAGTCTGCTGAGATATTCTCCAGAAAATCCGTGGTGTCCCTTGTATTGGACTTCAGGGCCGAGACAAAGGGTCTTAGATTTTGGTCCAGATATTGACCCAAGTTCTGACAGAGGCTGTTAACTCCTGAGACAATTGATCTCCCCTTTGATGGTTCTAAGCCTTGTGAATTTTAGGGAGACTATAAAAGGTGACCGTGATAGGGTTCTGGGGTAACAGAAAATCATACTCGTTCTTGTCAGTCACCTTGACCTGCAGACCACTATCCAAAATCTTTTTACTTTCTCTCAGAAAAATCTTAGTGGGGTTTTGATGTAAAACCACATACCTGTCTTTGTTCTGTAGGAGGTCAAAGCAAATCTTGCCATTGTGGTCCGAGTCAAGGATCACCACATTGCGACCTTTTATCAGATGATTTGATCACAATATGGCAATCCTGCTTCAGACCCCTAATCGCCTGTACCTTCTCTTTGCTGCAGTTATACACTCATGGCCGAAAGTGATGGCACCCTTGAAGTTGTTACAGAAAATGAAGAATCTCTCCCAGAAAATTATTGCAATTACTCATGTTTTGTTATACACATGTATATTTCCTTTGGGTGCATTGGAACGACACAGAAAAAAAGGCAAATTGGATATAATTTCACACACATCCCCAAAAAATGGGTCAGACAAAATTGTTGGCACCTTTCAAAAATTGTGGGTAAACAACTTTATTTCAAATATTTGATGCTCATTCATACTCCCCTGTGGCAAGCAACAGGTGTGGGCAATATGAAAATCACACCTGAAACCAGATAAAAGTGGAGAAGTTTACTCAATCTTTGCATTTGCATTGCGCACTAAGTATGGAGAACAGAAAGAGGAGAAGAGAACTGTCTGAAGACTTGAGAACCAAAATTGTTGAACAATATCAACAATCTCAAGGATACAAGTCCTTCTCCAGAGATCTCCATGGCACTGTATCTAATCTCCCTAGATGTGGATGACAGAAAAAAATTGATGAAAGGTTGCAATGCTGGATAGTGCGGATGGTGGATAAGCAGCCACAATCAAGTTCCAAAGAAATTCAAGCTGTCATGCAGGCTCAGGGTGCATCAGTGCCAGCGCTTACTATCCATCAAGATTTGAATGAAATTAAACGCTATGGCAGGAGAATCCTCAACCCCACTGCTGACACAGAGACATAAAAAAGCTAGACTGCAGTTTGCCAAAATGTAAGTAAGCAGGCCAAAATCCTTCTGGGAAAGCGTCTGGTGGACAGATGAGACCAAGATAGAGCTTTTTGGTAAAGCACATCATTCAACTGTTTACTAAAAAAGTAAATATCACAGTACCAACAGTCAAATATGGTGGAGGTTCAAAGATGTTTTGGGGTTGTTTTGCTGCCTCTGGCACTGTTTGCAGGGCATCATGAAATGTGAAGGTTACCCAACTATTTGGGGTCGCAATGTAGTGCCCAGTATCAGAAAGCTGGGTTTGTGCCCTAGTTCTTGGGTCTTCCAGCAGGACAATAACCCCAAACATACTTCAAAAAGCACCCAGAAACGGATGGAAACAAAGCGCTGGAGAGTTCTGAAGTGGCCAGCAATGAGTCCAGAGATCTTAAAATTGCTGTTGGGAAAACGCACCCTTCA
The DNA here is from genome assembly GCF_046119375.1 of Phyllobates terribilis. Lineage (NCBI taxonomy): Eukaryota > Metazoa > Chordata > Amphibia > Anura > Dendrobatidae > Phyllobates > Phyllobates terribilis. Next base: position 43,689,411 of record NW_027362765.1, read on the forward strand.
TCTGGATGGAGCCATTTGCAAAAGAAGAGTGGTCCAAAATTACAGTTCAGAGGTGCAAGAAACTTTTGATGGTTATAGGAAGTGATTGATTCCTGTTATTTATTACAAAGGGTATGCAACCAAATATTAAGTTGAGGGTGCCAACAATTTTGTGCTGGCCGTTTTCATAGTTTTGTGTGAAATTATGTCCAATTTGCCTTTTTTATCTGTGTTTTTTTGTGTTGTTCCAATACACACAAAAGAAATAAACGTGTATAAAAACACATGTAATTGCAATAATTTTCTGGGAGAAATACTTCATTTTCCAGAACAATTTCAAGGGTGCCAACACTTTCGGCCATCACAGTATGTCAAATAGGTATGCGAGTTCTTTAGGGAGTTAAAGTCTCTGAAAACAACAATAACAAAGACCTCTATTATGCAGACAATTTGAGGTGGTGGCATTTTAGTGCTTTTATTTCTTAGCCCAGTGAATGGGCCTATACCTGTAAGGTTGGGGCCAGATTCACCTAGACTGTTCAATAATCTTACAATCAGCCAACATACTTGTGGGAATATCTAGCTCATTACATAATTGTTTATCATGTTTAGAAAAATGTTTCCACCACTTTAGTTTGAGAGCAAGTAGGTTGAGAACTTTTCTGGATTCAAAAAGGTCTCGGCCCTTCCTCAGAACCAACATTTCGGTTTCATTCAAATGATGAGATGATATATTAATAACCTGTAGATTTACGTCAGATTCTGTGTCCTTTACAGGGCCCAGTCGATTCTGTAGCGGTTATGAAGGTTCTAAATAATGTGATCCTTGATTGGATTGATACCTATCCTTACCCCTATGTTAATCCGTACCCCTACTTTTGTTCCTACCATGTTGATCTTTACTCCTGCTTTTGTTATTGGAAGTTTGTGTGTCTTTCGAGGAAAGATCTATTTCAGGGTCCAAATGTAATGTCCTGATGATCCTGAAAGGATGAAACGCGTCGGGAGGCATGTAGGGCAATTGTAAGATTGTTTTTGCATAGGGCAAGCTGTGGACTTCCCTTGTTAAGGCAGGAGTCTTGGGGTGAAAAGGGCCATTGTAGGTTCAACAGGGCACAATAGAGCAATTACCAAGCTCCACTAATGGGAATGGACTGATCTTTGCAAGATGGAAGTCTGTCACCTTTTGCTGAATGAAATTTTGTGACACTAGTGACGAGTCGTGTCCTATGTTTATTTGTTATGTGGATTGGATTCATTTTCGTTTTTTACCTGCTCTTTACGGGTAATTTTATTGTGTGTCTACCTATATCTTATTGAATATCTTGATTAAAGGTTATGTTTTAATCCTCACAATGTGCTGATCTACGCTATCTATTAGTAAGGTGTCTGGGAGATTTGAGAATTGCCTGGATTGACTTTTTTTCCCCACATTGTTGCTCAGTTATCATTTGCAAAGGGAGCTGCCAGTAGAAGATTTTGAGGATTTTCTTGCCCATGTGCATTCAGTGTGTCAGTACATTCCTAAGACAACCATTAGTAACCTCATTGATAGCAACCAAAGCGAGCAAGTGTATTTTTGCATAAGCTGCTCATACTCGATACTGAAAAGATGGAGATGTGAAAATTTTGTTTCCATTTTATTTCCATATTGCTAACAAGTTTTTTGATCCTATGATTTCCATGATTCCACAACTTTTCCTTTTGGGTTTTGCAATTTCAATATTGAGGCTTGGGGTCAGTCTGACATATTGTGGTAAGTCTCTGCCACTGCTCCCAAGGTCAACACCGCAGTCAATGGCAGACATTGGGAGCAGTTGGCAGAGACTCGCTGGTGGACCCAAGAAAGGTGAGTCCATCACACTTCGTTTCTATAGCAAAATGCAGCGATTGACATATTTTATTTAAAAGGCAACATCCCCTTCAATGGCATTGATTAGTTCTTCTGTTATGATTATGCTTACCAGCAAGGTGATGCAAACTGTGGAAAGCCCAATGCTGGCTGAAACCGACAGTGCAAGGAATGCCTGGTAGTCCCCCTTTAACTGTGGTTTAGACTTCACTGCAGGGAGTTCCTGGGACACAGGAATTAGTCACTGACTGGCATTTTACAGTTTATCAAATAAAAAATTATGCAGGCCACACACAGAAATCAGGCAGGAAGCAGTTAAGGAGCCAGCCAAGATCAATTTCTAGTAATGATTTAATGTCTATTGAAAAAATATATAAATTTAAATTTTTTTTTGGCAGATAACTGGACCATGATCTCAGAGAAATATCTGATACTTTCAGACTTTAATGCAAATGATCGTAATATCACACCTGATATCTTTGAAGAGCATCCTATTATACCAGACATACCTCCAGTCATTCTTAAGCAAGTAAAATATAGCAAAAGGGATGAAGAAAATCAAAGGGCACACAGAAGAAAGAAGCCATTTTCATGTTCAGAATGTGGGAAATGTTATGCAACAATATCTAATCTTACTAAACATCAGAGAATTCACAGTGGGAAGGAGCCATTTTCATGCTCAGAATGTGGAAAATGTTGTATAACAAAATATGATTTTACTAAACATCAAAGAATTCACACAGGGGAGAAGCCATTTTCATGTTCAGAATGTGGGAAATGTTTTGCAGACAAATCAACTCTTGCTAGGCATCAGAAAATTCACACAGGGGAGAAGCCATTTTCATGTTTACAATGTGGGAAATGTTGTTCTACGAAATATGATCTTACTAAACATCAGCAAATTCACACTGGGGTGAAGCCATTTTCATGTTCAGAGTGTGGGAAATATTTCAATCGGAAAACAAATCTTGCTAGACATCTGAGAATTCACACAGGGGAGAAGCCATTTTCATGTTCACAATGTGGGAAATGTTATGCAACAAAATGTGATCTTACTAAACATCAGAGAATTCACACAGGTGAGAATCCATTTTCATGTTCAGAATGTGGAAAATGTTGTACAACGAAATATGATCTTACTAAACATCAGAGAATTCACACAGGTGAGAAGCCATTTTCATGTTCAGAATGTGAACAATGTTTTGCAGACAAATCAACTCTTGCTAGGCATCAGAAAATTCACACAGGGGAGAAGCCATTTTCATGTTTGGAATGTGGTAAATGTTGTTCTACGAAATCTGACCTTTCTAAACATCAGCGAATTCACACAGGGGTGAAGCCATTTTCATGTTCAGAGTGTGGGAAATATTTCAATCGGAAAACAAATCTTGCTATACATCTTAGAATTCACACAGGGGAGAAGCCATTTTCATGTTCAGAATGTGGGAAATGTTTTACAATGAAATCACATCTTGTTACTCATCAGAGATTTCACACAGAGGAGAAACCATTTTCTTGTTCAGAATGTGGAAAATGTTTTAATTGGAAAACGAATCTTGCTTCACATCTGAAAATTCACACAGGAGAGAAGCCATTTTCATGTTCAGAATGTGGGAAATGTTTTACAGAGAAATCAGATCTTGTTAGACATCAGAGAATTCACACAGGGGAGAAGCCATTTTCATGTTTGGAGTGTAGAAAATGCTTTTATTCAAAATCTGATCTTACTAAACATCAGACAATTCACACACGGGAGAAGACATTTTCATGTTCAGTATGTGGGAAATGTTTTAAGCACAAATCAGTTTTAGTCTTGCATGAAAAGATTCACACGGGGGAGAAACCATTTTCATGTTTAGTATGTGGAAAATGTTTTAATCGGAAAACAACTCTTGCTACACATCTGAAAATTCACACAGGGGAGAAGCCATTTTCATGTTTAGAATGTGGGAAATGTTTTACAGAGAAATCAGATCTTGTTAGACATCAGAGAATTCATACAGGGGAGAAGCCATTTTCATGTTCAGAATGTGGGAAATGCTTTTCTTCAAAATCTGATCTTGCTAAACATCAGACAATTCATACAGGGGAGAAGCCATTTTCATGTTCAGTATGTGGGAAATGTTTTAAGTACAAATCCGTTTTAGTCTTGCATGAAAAGATTCACACAGGGGAGAAACCATATTCCTGTTCAGAATGTGGAAAATGTTTTAATCGGAAAACAACTCTTACTAGACATCTGAGAATTCACACAGGGGAGAAGCCCTTTTTCTGATCAGAATGTGGGAAATGTTTTACAAACGCATCAAATCTAGATCGGAGAAATCACGCAGGGGAGAAGTAATTTTCATTTTCAGAATGTGGGGAAAATTTTCTTACATATTTAACTTTTTTGCTCAGAGAAATCACATGGGTAGGTAGACAATTTCTTTTAAGTAATTTACTTGGCAAACTGTATGAGTTACACTCAATGTAAATTCACATGTCGTCATACAAGAGAAATAGAAAACAATTTAAAGCACTAAATGATGACTAATAAATGTAAGCAATTACCAGTAAACATCTGTTATCAAAAAGCAAACTATGGAAATAAAGCATCTATAAACTGAGTGGGCACTTTATTAGAGACACCCATCTATTAGTACATTGGACCTCCTATGGCCTTTCTAAGTGCAGCAATTTCTTATCACAAAAAATTGAAATTCAGTAATATTGTCCCATGCAGACTGGATATCTTCTCGCAAATGTGGCAAGAAATTGAATCTGTTTACTTCTTTCATTTCTCATTCAGGCGACATTGATGTTTCTTGTATGCAAAAAAAACAGTATAAAAAATATTGACCGGTTTCTCAAGCTTCTTATATTAAACAATACATGAAAAAGTAATTAATTCCCCTCTCTGACCATAACATTCTCTCCTTAACGCTCACAAATCCTCGCCCTCCCCAGCACACTCCTACCTATCACACAATCAGAAATCTACAAGCCATTAGTCCTTATACACTTACAGACTCCCTTCACTCATCACTGTCCCCAATCTCCTCTTTTTCCTGTCCTGATCTGGCTGTAAATCACTATAACGACACTCTCAGCAGCACCTTGGACCAAGTAGCACCCCTCACCCTTAGAACCTCCAACCACAGAGTAAAACAGCCTCACACTGCAAACCCGATTTCTCCAGCGATGCTCTAGGAGTGCTGAACGACTGGAGGAAAACTCCACTATAAATTTATGTTAAGAACCTATAACTCTGTCCTTCACCTCGCCAAACAGACCTATTTCACCACCCTGATCTCCTCACTATCCAACAACCCAAAAAAACCTCTTCGACACCTTTCACTCCCTCCTCAGTGCTAAAGCACAGGCCCCTATCATGGACATTTGTGCTGAGAATCTGGCCTCCTACTTCACAGAGAATATAGACACCAGCCATCAGGAAATCAGCTCCCATCCACCAAGTTCCATAACTCCCATTCCTCCCCCACATCTCCACTGGATCACTCTCCACATTTGACCCAGTCACAGAAGAAGTCGTCTCCAAGCTCCTCTCTTCTTCTCGTTCTACTACATGCACTACTGACCTCATTCCCTCACACCTACTCCAGTCTCTCTCTCCAGTCATCACTACTCACCTAAATAAAATCTTCAATCTCTCCCTCTCTTCTGGTATCTTCCCATCTAGCACTGGCTGCCCATACATTGTAGGATTCAATTTAAACTTCTTGTTCTCACCCACAAAGCTCTCCACAGTGCAGCACCCCCCTACATCTCCCAGCTCCCTCATTTGTTTATCGGCCTACCCATTCTCTACGCTCCTCAAGCGATTTTTGACTAACATCCGCACTAACCCATATCTCCCACTCTCGGCTCCAATACTTCTCCCGAGCTGCACCTATTCTTTGGAATGCTCTTCCCCAAGAAATTAGGACTAATCAAAACTTACACACTTTTAGGCGCTCCCTAAAACACATCTGTTTGGGGTCGCCTATCACGTTCCCTAATCAAAGTCCTTTTATATATAGCCCATTCACTATTTCTCCATACATAATTCTCCATCAAACTCCACCATCATTATAAGTAAGCACCTGTACCATCATTATAAATAAGCACCTGTACTTTGTGTGAACCCCCCCACCTCATTGTAGATTGTAAGCTCTAACAAGCAGGGTCATCATTACTGTTGCTTTTAATTATTGTATTACCGTACTTTTCAGATTAAAAGACACACTTTTTCCCCCCCAAATTTGGGAGGAAAAAGGGGATGAGTCTTATAATGCGAACTTACGATTTTACCTGGGGGGGGGGCGTTGGATCGGGGTCCCAGAGGTTGGTGGCAGCTGCGGCAGTAGCAGGGCGTTGCTACGGGCCCGCTGTGGTGAGCAGGAGGAAAGGTTCCCTATTCCGTACATAGCGCTGTGCTTCAGCAAAATGTCCGCCGGAGCATGCGCAGATCTCGATCTGCGCATGCTCAGGCGGCCATTTTACCGAAGCACAGCGCTATATACAATGTACGGGATAGGGAACCTTGCCTCTGCTCACCGCCGATTCCTGAGGACAGGGCCGCAGCATCGCCCTGCGAACAAACCGGGGCACGCAGCATCGCCCCGCTACCGCCAATCTCCAGTATTTGTGTCCCCCGCTCCACCACCGCTGCCCCCCAGGTAAACAGGGTTATAAGGTGCACCATTTTATTTAGAAAAAACATTTTTTCCTATTTTGCACCCCAAAATTTGGGGTGCGTCTTATAATTTGCAAAATACGGTATTTTTAACTGTTACTTATGACTGTTATATAGGAACCTCTGAATTGTAAAGTGCTGCGGAATATGTTGGTGCTATATAAATAAAAATTATTATTATTATTATTAAAGAGCGACAGTGCATGCATGGCATCCAATTGCTTTCCGATGTTTTCACAGTTCCATAGGCTAGCATTGGTGAGTTTGATCCGAAATTCTGATCCTTGTCAGACAAATCACTGCTTTTGTGTGGACCATTACGTCCAAGGAAAAAAATGGGGCATGTGAATTACCCCACAAACTATAATAGGTCCGAGTGCTACCCCCCGACAATCATGGATAGCTCTCGTACGGGAAAAACTGAATGAGCCCTTAGACAACAATGGCTTGGAACTGGTGGTTTACTATTCTATCCTACTTGTGCGAACGAACAATGGATTCTATGCTTGGACACCCCTTTTGTTGTTAAGCTGTTAATATCCACTGAATTCCTTTCATTTGATGTTTTTACTCTGTCATATGATTTTCGGTATAATATCAACCTTGCTGCATGAGAAAGCCCAAAAAGGTTGATAATGTTTGAAATAGTGGACCTGGCTAATCGGGCATGTAGGACAGTACCCCCTGGAAGAAGCTTACTCTTGGGGTACCAGTCTAGGTCCTCCCAGGTTTCGTCTATTTATTCTCATTTTCTCTTCTTTTTTAAGCCACTGTTTACATCTGGGGTTTTTTAGTACATACTGTATCTATGATAGATTTGCTATATGGTTGTTAACATGGTTCCTGGGTGGGTTGGATCTCTGTTTCACATAACAATAATCTTTGTTTATATAGCGCCAACATATTCTGCAGCACTTTCCAATTCAGAGGTTCGTATACAACATACTTGTCCATATACATACTTTTTTATCACGTTTTATTTTGTTCATGTTATGTCCAAGAGTATTTATTAATAGGGATGGGCGGACCCGTGGATGTTCGGTTCCGTTGGGTTCAAATGAATGGGGGGCCTGAACATCTGGCAATTTACACGCTGTCAGCTGTGTGACAGCACAGGAAACACCGGCACTGATCAAAAAAAAATAAAGTAACCCTCTTTTACCCATTTATTAACCAAAAAATAAAAGATCAAAGTGATCCCCACCTGTCCGCCACAAATCCATAATGCGGATGTCCCACGATGATCCGGATGCTTTTGTGAGCAGTCAAATCAGTAATGCGACTTCTCACGACACCAGCCAGAACACAGTGAGGTAAGCGTGAGAATCGCTGTCTGTGACTGGCGGTAACTTAATGACGTCACCACCGGTCACACGCAGCCGCGTTCTCACTCTCAGCTCAGTGTAATCTGGATGCCAAACTGAGCGGTCACATTACTTATGTCACCGCTTAGCAATGCATCTAGATGTAGCAGAATTGGGACTCATCATGGGACAGCAGCATTATGGATTTGCAGCGGACAGGTGAGGATTATGTTGATTTTTTTTATTTTTCGGTTACTAAATGGGTAAAAGAGGGTTATTGTGGGGGAGTGTTTTTTTTTGCAATTGAAGGACTTTTCTCTGTGTGTCTTTAATCATTTTCACTACGGGGTTAGTAATAGGGGTGTCTGATAGTTGTCTCTCCGCTACTAACCCCTGGGCTTGATGTCAGCGAACATAAAACAGCTGACATCAACCCCAAAATATTACCCCGCTTGTCAACGCACCAAAGCAAGTGAGAACATCCGGGCAAAGTTCCAGAAATGGATGCGCCTTTTTTGGGGTGGCTGCGGAATGCTATTTTTAGGCTGGGAAGGGACAATATCCATGGCCCCTTCCCAACCTGAGAATACCCGCCCCCAGCTGTTTGCTTTAGCTTGGCTGGTCATCAAAAATGGGAGAAACCCCACGTTGTTTTTTTAAATTATTAAAAAAAAAAAAGTGGGGACCCCTCTATTTTTGATAAAACTGATAAATATGAAACTTGATCACTTGATTTTATATTGCACTCTAGGGTCACATGATTAATTTCTATGCAGGGAAGCTCCAGTTGCGAAAGTGATAATTACTTACTGGTAATTAGATTTTCCAGAACCCACGACAGCACCATGGAGAGAGAGGATCTGCCCCCAAGGACAGGAAATCTACAGCTTTTAAAGGCGGAGCCTCTCTATACGCTTCAGTGGTTTACACAGCATGAGAGATACTCAGTATGGTTAGCTTAATAGACACATAAATATACAGTGGGGAAAATAAGTATTTCATACACTGCCGATTTTGCAAGTTTTCCCACCTACAATGAATGGAGAGGTCAATTTTTATCATAGGTACACTTCAGGTGTGAGAGACAAAATCTAAAAGTAAAAAAAATCAGAAAATCACATTGTATGATTTTTAAATAATTAAATTGCATTTTATTGCATGAAATACAGTAAGTATTTGATCATCTCCCAACCAGCAAGAATTCTGGCTCTCACAGACTTGTTAGTTTTTCTTTAAGAAGCCCTCGTACTCTGCACTCATTACCTGTATTAATTGCACCTGTTTGAACTCATTACCTGTATAAAAGACATCTGTCCACACAATCACACTCCAGCCTCTCCACCATGGCCAAGACAAAAAAACTAAGGACACCAGGGACAAAATTGTAGACCTGCACAAGGCTGGGATGGGCTGCAGGACTATAGGCAAGCAGTTTGGTGAGAAGGCAACAACTGTTGGCAAAATTATTAGAAGATACAAGAAACACAAGATGACTGTCAATCTTCCTCGGTCTGGGGCTCCATGCAAGATCTCACCTCATGGGGTAAGGATGATTCTGAGAAATGTGATTAATCAGCCCAGAACTACACGGGAGGACCTGATAAGATGTCTGGTTATATAAAGAGGTCTCATTTGAGAGGTTTTACCCTAGGTGAAAGCATGGAATGCTAGAATGAACTGTTAGCATAGATTACTCATATATGGCATGAGTCTGGATGCCCTGAAAATATTTCTTTGATAGAAGCAAATCCTCTGATGAATCCTAGCAGAGGAAACGTGTTGGAAGGCTTATAGAGGAAGGGTAAGGGCCTATTTGTGCCACAGAGTCAGCTGTGGACTGCCCTTGTAAGGGCGGGAGTCAATGGGTCCATAGGGCCAGTTATTGAGGGAAATATGGAAACAAGGATCCTTCCTTCACACTGACTCCGCCTTCATCTATCTACAAAATGAGTGAGACCTGATTTCATTTGCTATGTGATGCACTCATCATTTATATGTAACGGTTAACCATTGGGTACTTGTTGATCACTGTCAATTTACTGTACTTGTTGTTAACAATGTCCATTATTGAGATCTAGGCCAACTATTGAGACCCGAGAGTCCCCTATGAGAGGGAAAGGTTGACTGTTGACAACTCACTAAAATCGTCTCCATTACTAGGTTGGTTACATTTGTATTTATGTTTAATATAAGCATAGAGGGGTACAGAGGTTAATTTCCATCATATCAAAACTAATACAATCTTAAGTTTTTTGATTCTTTGACCCCCTTCTATTGCATATATTTTTTGAGTACCTCCAAATTTTTGCCATCAGCAGAGGAGGGCTTATAATGGGCTCACATTTTGAGTTTATATATCTAGAGCCTTTCTTATAGTAGGAGAGAGATACACTTTGCAGTTTGGAAAAGTTGGTCCCAACACCAGAGATGCTAGCTCCAGAGCTGCAAACAAAATCTAATTTTAACTGTGGCAAACATATTTTTTAATTAACACTAATAAAAGTTAGTATTTAATAGTTACTTCTCACATTCCTGCTGTTATATATATGTATATTTAATGCATAAAATTCCAGTACTTTGAACCATTATTATTTTTGCAAATATAAAGATGCGGAATATTTTGTTATGCCAATTTTATGATATTTATTTAGAGGACACTTAGCAACAATTTAAATAGCTAAAACATCTAAACACTATTGCGAATTATAAACAGTTACTGAAATTGCATGACAACATTTCCTCAATCAGTGGCAATTATTTTCTGCTTGTCTCTTGTACTCCTGCATCAGATCATCTCTTACAATTGTCTAACAGTAATCTGCAAGCATTAATTGATTCCATTCTCCTTGTTATATTTTCTCCATAGCCATAATATCTTGGTGAAATCTCCCACCGTGCTCATTGCTCCGCAGTTTGGTGGAAAAAAGTCTAGATGCGAATGTAAGAAATGAATCTTTAAGGACATGATACAGCCAAGATCCTTATATGTTTTGAGGAGATTTTCCACCAACTCTTCATAATTATCTGCTCTTGAGTTGTCCAAAAACTTACCACTAATGGAAATGCTACCTATGCAGCCTTTTCCTTGCCCTGCAATAAGCCTAGGAACTTCTCATCTTGAACAAGCTTATGAATCTGAGGTCCAATAAAGACTCCTTCCTTTATCTTTGTTTTACTCTAACTTGGACATTTATCAATGAGTTACTTGAAAGCTTTTGCATTTTTATCCACTGCCATTACAAAGTTTGTCATTAGGCCCAACTTGATATGCAATGGTAGTAACAAAATCTTATGTGGGTCAACAAGTGCTGGATGCAGGACATTTTTACTCCCTGGCTAAAGTGCATGTCAGAGAAGTCAGTCTCTTTTGTTGTGATTATTCTTTTGCATGACTATCCCACTCAAACAGAAAGCAGCAGTACTTTGTGTATCCACCTGGAGACGAAGAAAGAGGGCAACCACCTTTAAGTCCCCACAGAGGGGCCAAAGATATTGGTGATAGTTCAGGCTCCTCAACTGCAAAACCAACTGGAATTGAAGGTAGTGCATTTCCATTATGCAGCAAGACAGCTTTTAGGCTTATTTTGACGAATCGAAGAAGAGCCTCCATTTTTCTGGATTGTGACTTCTCTTCAGAGTTTACATTAAACTGTTGATGTTGATTCATGCCACGGTTGCAGAACAGAAAGTCTGGGTTGCGAGAGTAAGATGCTTCATAACAGCAAGCTGTATCCTGAAACCTAAGAGCTTAGCCTTACTCTTGGGCAGATCCAAATCTCTAACAAGATCCTTCAGTTCACTTTGTGTTATAAGGTGTGATTCAGTTGAGGTTGCTGACAGAAAGTCTGGGTCATAAGAGGAAGATGCTTCATGACAACAAGCACCCTCTTCTTACTCACTTGACTCAACTGAAAATGTTTCTGGTGCTTGTGGAACCGGTAGTTCTTCTGTATGTGGTACTGGGTGTATTGCAGATGGAAAGTTTGGATTCTGTAAAGTCCACTTCTTCCTGGAAACTTTTCTCCTAATGGGGGGCACCATACAGAAATAGCAACTGGTAGTGTGATCGGTTTGCTCTCCCCAGATCATTGGTCTGTAAAAGACATAAATTGCCTCTTCCCATGCAACCACTGGGTAAATGTGATGCACATTGTCACAATATCACAGCCCGGGAGGTCGCACAGGTCCACCAGCTGTGATCTTTTGGTCACGAACAGCTATCTGCTGCCCCCTATCATCTGGACAATTACGCAATTAACCAATGAATAACGGAGGAGGCCGCAGGCTGTTTCCACTAATAGGCCAGTTATTGGGAAACTAACAGTAAGCATATGGTATATACCCTGCCCTTTCCAACGCATGGAATATATGTATATACCCCCGGTACGGTCTCTGCTAACTCCACAATAACCCAAGATAGATTATTAGCTGCCACCACTAGTTGTTTTTCTATACAGGCTGATTAGACGCCTGATTTCTGTTGGCGTATGCCTTCGGGGCACGGTTTACAAAACAAAAGGAACAGAACTATTACATTTTATATTTGATCCAGAACCATAGTGTTTATGAAAAAAAATATACAAAAGATTTTACAAAGGGGACAAAATACAGCATATAAAGTTATATAAAATAAAAAGGAATAACCAAAAAAACGTACTAAGCCGATCACAGAGATGATTCAGCTAGTGAAGGAGAGCACTTCGATTGGAAACGTCCTGCACTCACCGTACCCCCTGGGATCCCTTCTGTTACCGGAGCCTTTCTCCTCTGCTCCCCTCCTGGGTCTCTCTTACTAGGCCCCAATTATGGAGCAGAGCTCCTGAAGAGACTCTGCTCCCCTCCTCTCCTAACTACTCACTGACTGAACAACCCTCACTAACTAAGATGGCTCCTCTTTATATATCTACTATTCAAGTGCTCCTCTGGTCTACGTCCTCCACCCACACCCACTACTGGTTCCCCCTCTCTTTGGTTCCCCTCACTCCAGCCAGGGACAGGGCAGCAGAAGACGTGCATAATGCCCTTCCAGCCTACCTGGAGTAGTGTAGTGTTGAGTGCAGGTGTTGGGGTCCCGGGGCAGTACTCCATCCTTACCTGAAGAAGGAGATGCCACACCTCTGAGTGAGGTGCAGTACCTCACCCAGAGGTACTGCATAATGGCGCTCAAAAAATTAGGATAGAGTGACGCATAATGACCCCTCTAAAAATTTGAAGAGAGTGACTCATAATGATCCTTTAAAAATTTGGAGAGAGTGACGCATAATGACCTTCTAAAAATTTGTAGAAAATGACGACTAAAGACCCTCTAAAAATCGGGAGAGAGCGATGCATAATGGCCCTCTAAAAATTTGGAGAGAGTGACTCATAATGATCCTCTAAAAATTTGGAGAGAGTGACACATAAAGACCTTCTAAAAATTGGGAGAGTGACCCATAATAGTCCTCCAAACATTTTGAGTGAGGGCCGCATAATGACCTTACATTTGAACTGGCTTTCTGTTCCCTTGTCATCCGGTGGGGGGTTGAGAAGTCTGGGCCAATCCAGGCCCTGTTCATTTTGAGTGAGGGCTGCCTGATGACCCTGTAAAAATGTTAAATGAGAGCCGTACAATGATCATATAAAAATTTAGAATGAGAGCCGCCTGATGAACCTGTAAAGATTGGGAGTGAGGTCCGCCTGATGACTCTATAAAGGTTTGAGTGGGGGCCACCTGATGACCCTATAAAGATTTTGAGTAGGGGCCGCCTGATGACCCTGTTAATATGATTGAGGAGGACAAGAAAAAGAAGAAACCATGAACTGTATACCCTTTTTTGGGTGGGAAGGAGTGCATGGGAGTACACTAGAAAAAAAGGAGCATTTGAATTGGCTTTAAGTTACGCTGTTGCCATCCGGTGGGGTTGAGAAGTGTGGGCCAACCAGGCTTTGTTCATTTTGATAAGAGTCAACCTGTCAACATTTTCAGTTGACAGCCGGAAGCGCCTATCAGTTATTATACACCCGGCAGCACTAAAAACCCACGCTGACAAAACGCTAGTGGCAGGGCAGATCAGAACTTCTAAAGCATAGAGGGATGGTTCATGCCACATGTCTAGCTTGGAAACCCAATAGTTGTATGGCACAGAGGGCATTGATACGGTCCTTCACCATCTTCCAAAACTTTTCCCTCGTCTACCCCGAGCAACGTCCTAGCTGCTGGGAGGGTTTAATGAAACTGTCCCAGACCTTTGATAGTGTTCCCCTGCCTTGGTTTGACCTGGTGTGTGTCTCCCTCATCTCTCTTCTACTTGGTTGCCCAAGGATCTATGACCTCTGCCACCAGAGCTGTCAGATGAGAATTTTTGTACTAATTGTTCAACTCTGGCCTTCTGGTATTGCCCCATTTTACTAGCTTTCTCCGTCGCAGGAAGGGAAGATGGAAAGTTCTCCTTGTAGTGTGGGTCGAGAAAGGTGAACACCCAGTAATCAGCGTTGGCCAAAATGCGTATAACACAAGGGTCACGGGAAAGGCATCAGGACATGAAGTCAGCCATGTGTGCCACACTTCCAACAGGCAAGACTTCTTTTGCCCCACCAGGAGAACGACTCTCCTCCTCCTCCATCTACTCATCCTCTTCAGCCCATCCACTCTCAACAGACGGGATGAAACTGGTGTGGGTAGTACCCTCTGTAGCGCAAGGAACCATCTCCTGTTCCTCCTCCATTATCACCCAGTCTGCGCTGAGAAGAAGAGATGATGCTGGGCTTGGTACTATCACCCTGTGTACTTTCTTCCTCTATCTCCATCTGGTCCACATGCTTCCTCTTTAATTGTGAGCAGCGAGCGTTTGAGTAGACACAGAAGCGGAATGGTTACACTGATTATGGCGTCATCACTGCTCACCATCTTGGCTGATTCCTCAAAATTTTGTAGAACCTCACAGATGTCAGACGTCTATGCCCACTCGTCGATTGTGCGGATGTTGACCGGAATACCAACAGGCATGTTATTGCTAGTATTCAACTACTGCCCTCTGCTGCTCACAAAGCCTTGCCAAACTAAGCAATGTGGAATTCCAGCGCGTGGTCACGTCGCCCACCAGTCGTTGGTAAGCCGACACTTGCAAGCGCTGTTGCAACACTGCCAGACCAGTGGCAGCTGTATCTGACTTGCCCAAAATTGGTGCACACGCTGTGTACCTTCACAAATAGCCCTGGCAAATATGGTTGTTTTTCAGAAACAGCTGACCCACAAAGTTGAGCACGTGGGCCAGGCATGGTTTGTGTGCAAGCTTGCCAAGTTTCAGTGCCGCCATCAGGTTACGACCATTATCACACATGACCATGCCTGGTTGTAGGTTCAGCAGCAAGAACCACAGATCTGTCTGGTCTGTTATACCTTTCCACAGTTCTGCGGCAGTGTGCTATTTGTCACCTAAACAAATTAGTTTCAGCAGAACCTGTTACCGGCTCACCGAGGCAGTGCTGCAGTGCTTCCAGCTTGCGACTGATATGGACGTGCTCCAACATGACAATTCAGAGATGGAGGATGAGGTAGTGCAGGAATTGGTGCAAGAGGTGGAGGAAACCCTTATGTCGTTGGTAGCACTTGTGCCATCTCTGAGTCTGACCCAGTCCCGGCCTCCACAAGGTTCACCAAGGGTGCCATCAGGGAAATGTAGTGTCCCTGGCCACAAGAACTTGTCTACGTGTCACTTGTTAAGTGCGCCTTCCCAGTAACTGCATTGGTCAGAGCACAAGCGATGTTATGGGACACGTGCTGGTGTAAGGCGGGGACAGCACACCGGAAAAATAGTGGCGGCTGGGGACCGAGTACCAAGGGACATGAGGTTGCGGAAAGCGTCAGTGTCCACAAGCCCAAACGACAACATTTCTAGGGCAAGCAGTCTGGAAATGTGCCAGTTTAGTGTTTGAGCCTTTGGGTGGGTGACTGGGTATTTACGCTTGCGTTCCAATGCCTGGGGTAGGGACAGCTGAACACTGCGCTGGTACAAGGAATTGGATGTGGTTACTGATGGTCTTTGCAGATGTGCAGGTGCAGGGAGGGAGGCACCAATGTCCAATTTGCCATTTTTCTCTCACAGGAAATAAACATATGTATGACAAAATGTGTAATTGCAATAATTTTCTGGGAGAAATACCGTATTTTTCGGACTATAAGACGCACTTTTTCCTCCAAAATTTTGGAGGAAAGTGGAGGGTGCATCTTATAGTCTGAATGTACCTTATGTTGCTGTGGCTGAGGATGGGGGGGCAGCAGCGGCGGAAGTGTGGGTCACCGGAGGCAGGAGCTGTGAATATTCATTCTCTTTAGTAGCAGGCACACGTGATCGCTGAGCAGCTGCAGGAAGCTGGCGGCTGCGGCTAACACTGTGCCCGCTGGAGCAGAGGGGAGGTGAGTAGAATCCTTTATTTTTTTTTAATGTGTGCAGCATTATGGAGGTCATGTGCACCAGGATGGGGAGGCCATGAATACTAGGATGGAGATGGGGAACTGTCATGTATACCTGGATAAGGATGAGAGGGCCATGCATACGAGGATGGGGATGAGGAGGTCATATATACCAGGATTGGGATGAGGGGGGCATGCATACCAGGATTGGGATGAGGGGGCCATGCATACCAGGATGGGGATGAGGGGGCCATGCATACCAGGATGGGGATGAGGGGGCCATGTATACTAGGATGGGGATGAGGGGGCCATGTATACCTGGATGGGGAAAAGGGGGCCATGCATACCAAGATAGGGATGAGGGGGGCCATGCATACCAAGATGGGGATGAAGGGGGCCATGCATACCAGGATGGAGATGAGTAGCGCCATGCATATCAGGATGAGGATGAGGGGGGGCATGCATACCAGGATGGGGATCATATATACCTGGATGGGGACATATGTCATGATGGGGGGCATATATTCCAGGATGGGGACATACATATATACAGTACAGACCAAAAGTTTGGACACACCTTCTCATTTAAATATTTTTCTGTATTTTCATGATTATGAAAATTGTACATTCACACTGAAGGCATCAAAACTATGAATTAACACATGTGGAATTATATACTTAACAAAAAAGTGTGAAACAACTGAAAATATGTCTTATAGTCTAGGTTCTTCAAAGTAGCCACCTTTTGCTTTGATGACTGCTTTGCACACTCTTGGCATTCTCTTGATGAGCTTCAAGAGATAGTCACCGGAAATGGTATTCCAACAATCTTAAAGGAGTTCCCAGAGATGCTTAGCACTTGTTGGCCCTTTTGCCTTCACTCTGCGGTCCAGCTCACCCCAAACCATCTCGATTGGGTTCAGGTCTGGTGACTGTGGAGACCAGGTCATCTGGCGTAGCACCCCATCACTCTCCTTCTTGGTCAAATAGCCCTTACACAGCCTGGAGGTGTGTTTGGGGTCATTGTCCTGTTGAAAAATAAATGATGGTCCAACTAAATGCAAACCGGATGAATAGCATGCCGCTGCAAGATGCTGTGGAAGCCATGCTGGTTCAGTATGCCTTCAATTTTGAATAAATCCCCAACAGTGTCACCAGCAAAGCACCCTCCTCCATGCTTCACGGTGGGAACCAGGCATTTAGAGTCCATCCGTTCACCTTTTCTGCGTCGCACAAAGACTCGGTGGTTGGAACCAAAGATCTCAAATTTGGACTCATCAGACCAAAGCACAGATTTACACTGGGCTAATGTCCATTCCTTGTGTTCTTTAGCCCAAACAAGTCTCTTCTGCTTGTTGCCTGTCCTTAGCAGTGGTTTCCTAGCAGCTATTTTACCATGAAGGCCTGCTGCACAAAGTCTCCTCTTAACAGTTGTTGTAGAGATGTGTCTGCTGCTAGAACTCTGTGTGGCATTGACCTGGTCTCTAATCTGAGCTGCTGTTAACCTGCGAATTCTGAGGCTGGTGACTCGGATAAACTTATCCTCAGAAGCAGAGGTGACTCTTGGTCCTCCTTTCCTGGGGCGGTCCTCATGTGAGCCAGTTTCTTTGTAGCGCTTGATGGTTTTTGCAACTTCACTTGGGGACACTTTCAAAGTTTGCCCAATTTTTCGGACTGACTGACCTTCACTTCTTAAAGTAATGATGGCCACTCGTTTTTCTTTACTTAGAATTTG
The DNA here is from genome assembly GCF_046119375.1 of Phyllobates terribilis. Taxonomy (NCBI): domain Eukaryota; kingdom Metazoa; phylum Chordata; class Amphibia; order Anura; family Dendrobatidae; genus Phyllobates; species Phyllobates terribilis. The sequence goes on from NW_027362765.1 coordinate 43,707,351, forward strand.
TATTATGGCAAGAAAAAAGCAGCTAACAGTCTATTCAGTAGGACTATCAGCTGTGTATCCACCTGACTTCTGCACAACACAACTGTTGGTCCCAACCCCATTCATAAGGCAAGAAATCCCACTTATTAAACCAGAAAGGGCATACCTGTGAAGTGAAAACCATTTCTGGGGACTACCTCTTGAAGCTCATCAAGAGAATGCCAAGAGTGTGCAAAGCAGTCATCAAATCAAAAGGTGGCTACTTTGAAGAACCTAGAATATAAGACATATTTTCAGTTGTTTCACACTTTTTTGTAAAGTATATAATTCCACATGTGTTAATTCATAGTTTTGATGCCTTCAGTGTGAATGTACAATTTTCATAGTCATGAAAATACAGAAGAATCTTTAAATGAGAAGGTTTGTCCAAACTTTTGGTGCGTACTGTACCAGAATAGGGTATATTACTACAAAATTAGGGGACATTACCCCTATAAAAGTGTCAGCAGCAGATCCCCCCCCCCCTTCCCCATAACAGTACGTCATGGCCACAATTTTTGCTTCAATTTTTTTTCTATTCTCCTCCTCTAAAACCTGAGTGCATCTTATGGTCCGAAAAATACGATACTTCATTTTCTGGAACAATTTTAAGGGTTTCAACACTTTCAGCCAGGACTGTAAGAGTTTGCGGCCGCTGTCTAACCTCATCTCCTACACTGTGGCTGCTGTGACGTGGGTACACTCCCTGGGCTGTCCAGGTCACAGCTGTGGGAGGAGATCGGTGCCATTTTTGTGAAGCCAGCGGTGTATGCTGCAGGCTGCACCTTCCCCCTATCATCGCTCAATGCTCAGCAAGAGCTGAGCAGTGACTTGAGATCTGGGTAGCAGAGGTCCTGGTTAGTGATGAGCGAGTATACTCACAAGTACTCGGTACTCGCCTGAGCATCTTAGTACTCGAGATGCTCGGAGCTCGCCGAGTACTAGTGAGATGCTCGGGTCCTCTCCCTGCATGTTTGGCGCTCTTTACAGAGCCATTGAACATGCAGGGATAGCCTGCCACTCACTGTAATTCCGCAACCATGTTGGTTGTGGCATTACAGTGATTGGCTGGCCACACAGCGTCGTCAGGTCTGTATCAGACCTGGCATTGCTGTTCTCTTCAGTCTACTCTGCAATCAGACAGTGTAGGGAGAGGTGCTGCTGAGTTAGGGAGAGATTTGCTTGTTTATTAGGTAGTGTAGGTAGCACAGAAGTATATTACACATATCCATCTCAACAAACAGTCTGTAACGGGTCTGGGAGGCGGAACCTCTGAGCTACTATACAAGGGGGCAGTCCTTGTAAGGGAGCGGGTGGCGACCAGGGAAGACGGGCAGGAGGTCACAGCAGGTGACCGGGACAGTCTCTGAGTGAACGGGCTGGAGGTCACGGCAAGTGACCGGGGCAGTCTCTGGATGAACGGGCTGATGGTCACGGCAAGTGACCGGGGCAGTCTCTGAATGAACGGGCAGATGGTCACGGCAAGTGACCGGGGCAGTCTCTGGATGAACGGGCAAATGGTCACGGCAAGTGACCGGGGCAGTCTCTAGGTAAAGGGTTGGTACGACCTGTGGCGGCTGATGATAGACGTGAGCTCCCAGGTGAGCAGGCGAGAGTCTCTGGATGAACGGGTGGTCACAGCATGTGACGGCGGAGCCTCCAGGAAGACCAACAGACAGGCGGCAGATGAGCGCTCCCAGGTGAGCGGGCAGAAGTCTCTGGACAGGTGGGTGGTCACAGCACGTGACGGCAGAGCCTCCAGGTAGGCTAGCAGACAGGCAGCAGATGAGCGCTCCCAGGTGAGCGAGCAGGAGTCACTGGACAGGCAGGTGGTCACAGCACGTGACGGCGGAGCCTCCAGGTAGACTAGCAGGCAGGTAGCAGGTGTGTGCTCCCAGGTGAGCGGGCAAGCTGGTCCATAGACAGACTGACAGGAGTTGGAAGGCAGACCGTCGGACCTCAGGCAAGCAGGCAGGTGGCTGATGTGCGCTCCCAGGTGAGCGGGCAGGCTGGTCCTTAGACAGACTGACAGGAGTAGTAAGGCAGACCGTCGGACCTCAGACTAGCAGGCAGGTAGCAGATAATCAGGCAGGAATCTGGCAGGTAACTGGCAACGGGACCTGAGGGCTGAAGCAGAGTAGTGAACAGTGCAACAACATTGCTCGGGCACCTCCATTTTGGAGGAGGTGCCTTATATATGGTGAAGTCCTCCGGCCATTGGCCGGGGACTCCTTAGGACGGTGCGCGCGGCCCCTTTAAGAGGGAGGGAGAGCGCGCGCGCCCTAAGCACAGTGGCCAGGAAGGAGCGCGCGCTGCCAGCAGAGCGGGAGGAGGACGCCGGACACGGAGCAGAGAGGTGAGGGGAACAGCGTCCCTGCCTAGCAGAGGGCAGGGACGCCGGCGCTACAGTACCCCCCCCTTTAGGCCCCCCCTTTTTAGGCCAGACAGAAATTTAGCTAGGATAAGAGGGGCATGGATGTTCTCCCGGGGCTCCCACGTTCTCTCCTCAGGACCAAACCCCCTCCAATCTACTAGAAAAAAGGTCTTTCCTCTTACCCTTTTGGTGGCAAGAATGTTCTCTACCTCAAACTCGTCCTCAGCAGAAACCGGAGCAGGAGGCGTACCTGTAGACTTGGAAAAAGAGTTAAGTACCACAGGTTTGAGGAGAGATACATGGAAGGAGTTAGGGATCCGTAAGTTGGCCGGGAGTTTTAATTTATAGGCCACCGGGTTGATCTGACTGATGACCTCCAGAGGGCCGATGAACCGAGGCCCTAACTTGTAAGAAGGTATCTTGAGTCGGACATATTTAGATGAGAGCCAGACTTTATCTCCAGGACGAAATTGTGGAGGATCCAGGCGTTTTTTGTCAGCGTGTCTTTTCATCCGTTCGGACGACTGAAGGAGTGCGGATCGGGTACTCTCCCAAATGGAGGAAAATTTGCTAACGAGAGATTCCGCAGCCGGGTTGTCCACAGAGGTGGAGACAGGAAAAGGAATCCGAGGATGCTGACCGAAGACTACAAAAAACGGGGATTTGGAGGAGGATTCGCTCTCGTGATTGTTATAGGAGAACTCGGCCCAAGGTAGGAGATCCACCCAGTCAGAATGATGGGCATTAACGAAGTGCCGGAGGTAACTGGTCAGGTTCTGATTGATCCGCTCCACTTGACCATTGGACTGTGGGTGGTAAGCGGAAGAGAAGTCCAGGGTGACGTCTAGCAGTTTACAAGTGGCTCTCCAGAAACGTGAGGTGAACTGTACCCCACGATCCGACACGATGTGGAGGGGCAGGCCATGAAGACGGAAGATGTGGCGGATAAAGTCTTTAGCCAGCTCGGGTGCAGACGGGAGACCAGGCAGGGGAATAAAGTGAGCCATCTTGGAAAAGCGGTCAGCGACCACCCAAATGACCGTACAACCGGCAGAGACGGGGAGATCAGTTATGAAGTCCATAGCAATATGCTGCCAGGGGGCAGCAGGCACAGGAAGCGGAAGAAGGCGACCGGCTGGCAGGTGTCTCGGGACTTTGTTGCGGGCGCAGGACACACAGGCAGAAACAAAGTCTATTACGTCCTTGTGCAGGGTAGGCCACCAGTAGAGCCGGGCAATAAGCTGGAGGGTCTTTTTCTGACCGGCGTGGCCAGCTAGTTTAGACGAGTGACCCCAGTGTAGGATCTTCTCCCGATCAGGTACTGATACGAACGTCTTACCGGGAGGGAGACGATTTAGGCTCACGGGAGCCACCTGCATTACTCTGGCGGGATCGATGATATGTTTAGGTTCTTCCTCGAGATCGGACACCAGAAAGGATCGGGACAAGGCATCTGCTTTGACGTTTTTGTCAGCCGGGCGAAAATGAAGAACAAAATCAAAGCGAGCAAAAAACAAGGACCACCGGGCTTGGCGCGGGTTAAGTCTCTGGGCATGCTGGAGGTAAGCCAAGTTCTTGTGGTCAGTGTAAATTATTACCGGGTGAAGAGCCCCCTCGAGTAGGTAACGCCACTCCTCCAATGCCAGTTTGATGGCCAATAACTCTCGGTCTCCTATGGAATAGTTGCGCTCAGAAGAGAAGAGTTTGGAGAAGAAGCCGCAAGTTACCATTCTCCCGGAAGATGATTTTTGAGTAAGTACCGCTCCGGCTCCAGAGGAGGAGGCGTCAACTTCCAGGAAGAACTGCTTGTTGCCGTCCGGGCGATGCAGCACCGGGGCGGAAGAGAAGGCCTGTTTTAGGGAAAGAAAGGCCTCCTCTGCTTCGGGCGGCCACTCTTTGGGATTAGTACCCCTACGGGTGAGCGCGGAAATTGGGGCAGTCCGGGAAGAGAAGTGTGGTATGAAGAGGCGGTAGTAGTTGGCGAAGCCCAGGAATCGCTGAATGGCCTTCAACCCCTCCGGTCGAGGCCATTTCTCGATGGCAGACAGTTTCTCTGGATCCATTCGTAGGCCGGTCTGAGAAATAATGTAGCCCAAAAACGGAAGCCAGGTCTGCTCAAAGAGGCACTTCTCGTATTTAGCGAAGAGGTGATTCTGCCTGAGCCTGAGCAGGACCTGACGAACGTCCCTCCGGTGAGTCTGGAGATCCGGAGAGAAGACCAAGATGTCGTCCAGGTACACCACTACGCAGGAGTAGAGAAGGTCCCGGAAGATGTCATTGACCAACTCTTGAAAGACGGCAGGAGCGTTACAGAGACCAAAGGGCATTACCAGATATTCATAGTGGCCGTCCCGGGTGTTGAATGCCGTCTTCCATTCATCCCCCTGACGGATACGAACCAGTTTGTACGCCCCACGGAGGTCCAGTTTGGTGAAGATTCTAGCCCCCCTCAGACGATCAAATAACTCCGGAATGAGCGGAAGGGGGTACTTATTCTTCACCGTGATCTGGTTAAGGCCTCTATAGTCTATACAGGGACGGAGAGAGCCGTCCTTCTTTTTGACGAAAAAGAAGCCTGCTCCCGCCGGGGAGGTAGATTTCCGGATGAATCCCCTGGCCAGATTCTCCTCAATATATTCGGACATCGACCGGGTCTCAGCAGCGGATAAAGGATAAATACGCCCACGGGGAGGAGTAGTACCAGGTAACAGGTCGATAGGGCAGTCGTATGGTCTATGAGGAGGTAGTGTCTCTGCTTCCTTTTTATTAAAGACATCAGCATAAGACCAATAAGGAATCGGAAGTCCAAGTAGATTAGCTGGGGTAGGAGAAGGACGGACGGGATGGACGGGAACCAGACAGGTCTTATGGCAGTCCTGTCCCCAGCGAAGGACTTCTCCGGTCTGCCAGTCAAGCACGGGTGCATGTCTCTGGAGCCAAGGTAGGCCTAGCAAGAGGGCGTGAGAGAGTCCAGGCAGAACATGAAAGGAGATACTCTCAGAATGCAGCATTCCCACCTGCAGAGTAATGGATTCGGTGATGAGTTGGATGGGGCGTGGTAAGAGGCCCCCATCCACGGCAGCAACAGACAAGGGTACAGCCAGAGGTTTGGTGGGGATGCGGTATTTCTCTACCAGGGACTGTGAAATAAGATTCCCGGCTGCTCCAGAGTCAAGTTGGGCTAGTTCGAAATAACGGTTCTCCCCGCAGACGATTGAGACTGACAGCAGCAGAGATGGAGAGGATTTATTCTTGTCTAGGTTGACCTCTCTGAGCGAACCTAGACACAGGCGTTTCCCGACCTCTCCGTGCAGGCACGGATCCGGTGCTCCTTACTGCCACAGTAGAAGCAGCTCCCCTCGGCACGGCGTAAGTCCTGACGGGTTTTGACCATCTTGGTCTGGTCGACCTGCATAGACACAGGAGAGTGTACCTGGGTAGAGACGGAGGGAGTGACGGGTTTCTGAAAAGTAGGAGCTAGACATGGTAACCTCCTCTCACGGGTGACCTCTTTGGCACGCTCCTGGAACCGTAGGTCAATCCGGGTGGCAAGAATTATTAGGTCATCGAGAGTGGTAGGAATGTCCCGACCGGCAAGTTCATCTTTAATACGGCCGGACAGACCCACCCAGAAGACGGATACCAGAGCGTCGTTATCCCAGGCCAGCTCCGAGGCAAGGGTACGGAACCGTATGGCATATTGGCCCACGGTGAGACTTCCCTGACGGAGGCGTAGCAGTGATGATGCGGATGAGGTCTTCCGTCCGGGTTCGTCGAAGACTTTCCGGAAAGCCGTGAGAAAAGCAGGCAAGTTGGACACCAGGGGGTCTCCTCTCTCCCATAGAGGATTTAGCCAGGCCAGGGCCTCCCCGGTGAGATGGGACATGATGAATGCAATTTTGGCCCGGTCGGAGTTAAACTGGTGGGACAATAGTTCAAAGTGCAGGGTGCACTGATTTATGAAGCCCCGAGCCTGGGCGGAGTCGCCTCCGAAGCGAGGAGGTGCAGAAAGCCGGGGTCCGGGGTAGGATACCATGGTATTAGTGGGCAGCGGAGCTGCCGGATTGCGAGACATGGCACTGGCGGAGGTTGCTGGTGGAGCAGTCAGAGTGTCCAGGCGAGTATTGACATTCCGCAGGTGACCCAGGATGGACTCATGTTGGGACCTTTGACGGGGCAGTTCATGACACAGGTCCAAGAGCGAGGGAGCTTGGGTGCCACCGGGTTCCATGGCCCGAGCAAACTGTAACGGGTCTGGGAGGCGGAACCTCTGAGCTACTATACAAGGGGGCAGTCCTTGTAAGGGAGCGGGTGGCGACCAGGGAAGACGGGCAGGAGGTCACAGCAGGTGACCGGGACAGTCTCTGAGTGAACGGGCTGGAGGTCACGGCAAGTGACCGGGGCAGTCTCTGGATGAACGGGCTGATGGTCACGGCAAGTGACCGGGGCAGTCTCTGAATGAACGGGCAGATGGTCACGGCAAGTGACCGGGGCAGTCTCTGGATGAACGGGCAGATGGTCACGGCAAGTGACCGGGGCAGTCTCTGAATGAACGGGCAGATGGTCACGGCAAGTGACCGGGGCAGTCTCTGGATGAACGGGCAGATGGAGGAGGTGCCTTATATATGGTGAAGTCCTCCGGCCATTGGCCGGGGACTCCTTAGGACGGTGCGCGCGGCCCCTTTAAGAGGGAGGGAGAGCGCGCGCGCGCGCCCTAAGCACAGTGGCCGGGAAGGAGCGCGCGCTGCCAGCAGAGCGGGAGGAGGACGCCGGGCACGGAGCGGAGAGGTGAGGGGAACAGCATCCCTGCCTAGCAGAGGGCAGGGACGCCGGCGCTACACAGTCCTTCTGAGGACTAATCCATCTGCAGAGATATCAGGCAGGCAGTGTATATAGGCAGGCAGGCAGTGTATATAGCAGACTGCAGTGCATATAGCACAAGAGGCTCCATTCCAGTTCTGTCTGCTGCTGCTCTTAGACATTTCTAGACATAGGCCCAGGTCTCAGGGGCCAGGAATAATTTTTTTGGGGATCTTAATCCTCATTATTTGCTTAAAAAGCAATCCAGAGAACACAGTTTTTCTGCGCTATTTGCTTGTTGGCAGTGCAGAATACAGCGAGGTCCTTTCCATATTACAGCGCTAAAAATCCAGATATTTTAAACTGTGGTTTGTCCGTCACACGGATCACATATACGTTTATAGAAAATTCTGCCATTTCTGGCCTACATGAAAAAAAATTTCAGTGTGTCAGCGAAGTTTTTGACACCGATTTGCTGTTCAAAATAGTTACATACAGGCCAGGTATTTAAAACTGTGGTTTGTCCGTAACACGGATCACATATACATTTTCTGAAAATTCTGCCATTTCTGGCCTCCATTAAAATTTTGTTTCAGTGTGTCAGCGAAGATTTTTCTGTTCAAAATATGCTAATTTGTCTTGACTTGTGGATCTGGCAAGGTAGGGATTTTGTACATATCCCCTCCCTTACTTCGTTTTCTCTATTCCTTCATCTAAGAGCCAAAACTGTGTAATTTTTCTCTCACCATATCCGTGTGAGGACTTGTTTTTTGAGACACCAGCTGTAGTTTTAAGCGACACCATTAATTTTACCATATAATAAATGTACTGAAAAAGGGGGGGGGGATCCAAAGGGGCGACCTACATTGTTATTTGGGTTTTATTTTTTAAGGTGTTCATTGTGCGGTAAAGATGATCTGGCAACATAAGACTGTGGTAGTGATTGACCGAACTTCCAAGATATTTTTATATTTTAGTAATTAAGAAAATTCAGAATTTTGTGAAAATAAAAATTCATTTTGTGTCGCTACTATCTGAGACAGGTCACATTTTTATATTAATGAACCTGTGTGAGAGGTTTTTTGTGCACTGAGCTGCAGTTTTTATTGATATTTTGGTGAAATCCATGAGAAGTTATGATTGCCTTTAATAGTATTTTTTTAGGAAGTCCAGGAAACAAAAAACAGAAATTCTGCCATTTTATTTTTTTCCTTTTCAGCTTTTTTAACATTACAGTTACAGATGTGGCGATACCAAACATATGCAGAAAGCATGCTGATAGGTTCACAGTGAAGGGGAATTTCTCAGACATTTATGACATGGATATGCACGGCCAGGAGCAGACATACCGCCAGTGCAGCGGAGATGGAGGGGGACCCTTTCAGGGCTGTAATAATGAGGGAAATCTGGCCTGTTGCTCGGAGCCCGAGGCTCTGGAGACGGAGAGGTAAGTGTTTATTTTTTTCCCAGTACACAGAAAGAAGACAATGTGGGGGAGAGAACACTCTGATGGATGTGGGGGAGAGGACACTCTGATGGGTGTGGGGGAGAGGACACTATAATGGATGTGGGGGAGAGGACACTATGATGGATGTGGGGCAGAGGACACTATGATGGAGTGGGGTAGAGGACACTATTGTGACATGCAGAAGTAGTGCTGTTGCTTCAAAAGCATCCAACAACTATTAGAATTAACAAGCACAGGAGACAGGAAGTGTTGTGCTCCAAATGCATCCAGCAACTAGAGGGCTACACGTTAACACAGTCACAGGAGACAGGGAGTGTTTTAGCAAAGCCCCAGGGGGATTGTTGGGAAGTTGTTTACTGTCTGGCTGGAGCCGAAGAGAAAGTGGGTGTGTGATCTGTATTTCAAGGGAACTGAATTCGAATTCAAGTCAGGAGGGAAGCTAAACACAGGTTAGATAAACTCCCTGAGCTAACAGTGTGGAGTATTATCGGGCAGGGAGATAAGGACTGGAAGGAATCATGTCATAGGGATCTTCTCCCTCATCAAACCCTCCCCCCTCCATCTCCATGCAGGATAAAGAATGCTGTGTATTATTGAGTGCTTGTGAAGGAAAAGCAGGTGGTTGTGTATGCATTGAAGTGTGCTGCGAAAAGATCTAATCTGTGCTGAATTATGCTACTGAAGAGACTGACATTACTGTGCCTGTTTTGTTAAACATTATTATTATTTATTTTTGTTTTATTATTGATTTTCCTTAAAAGACTTTGTAGAAAAAAAGAACTGTTAAAGCCTAGTGAGAGACATCTTATTGAAGACGTGCGAAAAACTCCAGCTGAAGAGATGCTGATTGTTTTAATTGTGTTTATTGTTTATTCCTTACAGGCGTCCTACAAGTAAAAGGTTGTAAGAATAGGTTGTTATTAGTGATGAGCGAGCACTAAAATGCTCGGGTTCTCGTCGTTCGGGTCGAGCAAATTGGAATGCTTGAGTGCTAGGACCGAGTAACGAGACCAATGTAAGTCTATGGGAAACTAGCATTTTTCCGGCGGTCTGCAGAGGGCCTAAAAATTGCCCAAATTGATGGGAAGAGTGCTCAAATGACCTGGGATCAGCAGGGGGAAGACCCCTGGAAGCATTTCGGACACCCAGATCACTGCTGTCAACAATGTTGTCAGAGGTATTACGCCACTTTTACGGACTCACAATAAAACATGCAAAAATTAAACCAAAATGGATTTTTCTGGGAAATATGTTAAGGAACACCCTTTCCAAGGTAATGACTTGTATATAAGGCAAAATAAATGAACAAAAATAAAAATGCACCTCCACACCTTGGGCTATGTTCACACGTAGCGTTTTTGATGCGTTTTTGCACTTTTGCATTGCTTTCAACCAAGACAAATTCATTCACTGGGAAATGTCATTTTAACATTTCACAACCTTATCTGGCCATGTGTTGTGTGACACATGCATACAGAGCTGAAAAGACATGGGAACAGCATGGGGAAGACCCCTGGAAGAATCTCTGACTCCCAGGTCACTGCCTAAAAGTGTGCCTATCGTAAGTGATCCTTGGCGCATGCGAAGATGCCTCCCACCATGCACCTGTCATTGCAGACTTGCAAAAATCACCGTCCACGTCCTTGTTCCAGCGAAGCTTTCAGTTGTCCCTACCCAATTCCTTGGAATGCAAGCGCAAGTATGCAGCCAGCCACCCACCCACAGTCTGCCATACTATACTGCCAAATTTTTCACAGCTGCTTGTACTTGAAATGTGACCTTTTAGTCTCATGAAGGCGACGGCCGGGTGTCCATACTCGGTCCTCATCCGCCATTATTTCTCCCGGTGTCGTCTCCGCCTTCCACAAGCACGGGTCCCAGAACTTTATCCGTGCCCTCCCCAATGCACTTACTGGGAAGGACCACCCAACCAAAAACATGTGGACAGGTTAATGTGGCCAGGGATGGTACAGAGCCAGTCCACATTAAAAATGCAGCCATAGAGTGTCCGGGAACCTTCCCACACACTTTTCTTAGCCAAGTATCAGCTCTTTACAAATTCTGTCACACATGTAAATATAGGCAGACGGTAAGGGACTGGATTCGGTGATTAATACGTGTCCCAATTCTTTTCTTTATAAAGCGTGTTTTTGGATTACACCAAATTTGTCATATTTCTGTTGTATAAGTACAGTAATAAGTTACGCCAAAACATTTTACACATTTCATCATTCCTCATTTTCTAGTCTCTTTACAACACAAAGTAAATTTTTTTTGATAATAATAAATTTGATGTCATCTAAAAATGTAAAAAAAAAATAACAAAATGGCATCCTGATGATTGGTTGCCCAAGACATGCAACTCCAACCTGTACTTAAGAGATTGTCTATTTTAAAACTGATGATTGATATTATAATAGTAGAATATGTTCTTTAGAGGAAGCTGCTACAGTTCTCTTGATGACGTATATCTTTAGAGTGTTGAATATAAATTATTATTTATTATTATTGCGTCATTTATTCCATGGCGCTTTACATGTGAAAAAGGGGTATACATAACAAAAACATTTACAGTAATCTTGAACAAAACGTGACGGCGACTGGTACAGGAGGAGCGAGGACCCTGCCCGCGAGGGCTCACAATCTACAAGGGATGGGTGAGGATACAGTAGGTGAGGGTAGAGCTGGTCGTGGAGTGGTATGGTGGAGCGATGGTTAATGCAGGTTGTAGGCTTGTCGGAAGAGGTGGGTCTTCAGGTTCCTTTTGAAGGTTTCCACGGTCGGCGAGAGTCTGATATGTTGGGGTAGAGAGTTCCAGAGTAGGGGGGATGCATGGGAGAAATCTTGTATGTGATTGTGGGAGGAGGAGATAAGAGGGGAGTAGAGAAGGACATCTTGTGAGGATCGGCGGTTGTGTGCGGGTATGTACCGGGAGACTAGGTCAGAGATATATGGAGGAGACAGGTTGTGAATGACTTTGCATGCCATTGTTAGGGTTTTGAACTGGAGCCTTTGAGCACAGAGAGGAGAGGCCGGGGAATAGCAGGGGGACAGGTGGATTATTTGGGTAGCAGAGTTTAGGATAGATTAAAGGGGTGCAAGATTGTTCGTAGGGAGGCCACAGAGCAGGAGGTTGCAGTAGTCAAGGCAGGAGATGATGAGGGAAGGCACTAGTGTTTTTGCAGATTCGTGGTTGAGGAATGTGCGGATCCGGGAGATATTTTTGAGTTGGAGTCGGCAGGAAATGGCAAGGGCTTGGATATGTGGTTTGAAGGAGAGTTTAGAGTCCAGGGTTACCCCAAGGCAGCGAGCTTGAGGGACTGGGGAGACTGAACAGCCATTGACGTTGATAGATAGGTTAGTTGGGAGGGTTGATTGAGATGGCGGAAAGATGATGAATTCTGTTTTGTCCATGTTAAGTTTTAGAAATCTAGCAGAGAAGAAGGATGAAATAGCGGACAGACATTGTGGGATTTTGGTTAGTAGGGAGGAGAGATCGGGTGCAGAGAGGCAGATCTGTGTGTCGTCGGCATAGAGGTGATAATGAAAGCCATGAGACTCTATGAGCTGTCCCAGGCCTAAGGTGTAGATGGAGAAGAGTAGGGGTCCTAGAACTGAACCTTGGGGGACACCGACAGATAGGGGGCGAGATGAGGAGGTGGTGTGTGAGTGTGAGACACTGAATGTCCAATCTGCTAGGTATGAGGAGATCCAGGATAGGACCAAGTCTGTGATGCCGACAGATGAGAAGAGAGTCTAGAGTAAGAGGGAATGGTCCACTTTGTCGAAGGCAGATGACAGGTCCAGGAGGACAGAGTAGAGTCGCTTGGATTTGGCTGTTAGTAGGTCGTTGGTGTCTTTAGTCAGTGCAGTTTCAGTAGAATGGTGCGGTCAGAAACCAGATTGTAGGCGGCCGAAGAGGGAGCAGGAGGTGAGGTCCAAGGTTTTCTAGAAAAGGATACCTCCAAGAATGCCAACTCCAGAAAGGATAAGGAAACTCATCAAAGCCAGTATTGCTTCTCATTTTGGATAGCAGCATGTTCTAGTGGGTATGCTAGATAGGTAACAGAACCAAGGGCAGCATGGTGACTCAGTGGTTAGCATCGCAGCTTTGCAGCGCTGGGGTCCTGGGTTCAAATGCCACCAATGACAACGTCTGTAAGGAGTTTGTATATTCTCCCAGTGTTTGCATGTGTTTCCTCCCAGGCTTCAAACACATACTGTAGGGAATTGAGATTGTGAGCCCCATTGGGGACAGCAATGATAATGTATGTAAAGCACTGCAGAAAATGAAGGCACTATGTAAGCAACCCAAAATAATAATTTTGCTGGTACAAAACTGAAGCTCACTGATTAGACATTGGCATTTGATCCAAGCTTCATACATAGCGAAAGTACAAACTATTTCAAAGAAAATTAGGCAAAAATACTACCAATGGAAATATATATTTATATACACTCCTCAACATTGGAATTGCAACACCAAGAAGGACAAGCTGTAAGGTTATACAAAATGAAGAAGTAGCAGGTGTAGCTAAGATCTGCAAGTGATCAAATGTTCAAACACCGAGCTCCAATCTGTGGCGTGTGAGAGGAGCATAAAAGCCAAAATAAAGGCCATTTTTTTTAGCTACATAAAAGCTCAAACTTTATACCAAGTCTTTTGGGATGATTCTGCAATATTTCCTGTTCATTCATGTGCCATTTGTCGCAAACTGAGAGGGACACAATCCATGAACTGAGGCACCTTGGTTTATCACTTTTGGTCGCTACTTGCATAGACTGAGATGTCCTCTCTGTTTAATGTTGCATGTTCCATTGGTTGAGATATCAATGATGGACTGGAATGACAGCAAGGGTTGAAAGGAGGCGAATCTCTGCACGGATGGATTGTCAAATTATAAGGATGGTGCATGGTGATCTATTCGGGGCTGCAAATGAAATTGGAGATCACACCCCAAGCCTAACGCATGAAAATATTTTCACGACATTGGGTTAAGACCCAGACATCCACCTAAAGGTGCTCCATTGACCTTACCCCACTTCTCTCAAAGACTATCATGGCGCAGATCCAGGCGGCATTGGACATCTATCCTCTTTTGCGATGAGTCCCTCTTTTCTCTTGGATGCAATGATAGCCTATGATAAGTCTGATAACCATATGAGCTGTGCCATGAAGAGGCCTTCATGAGAGAACATCACACCAATCCTACCCTGTGATTATGATGTGGGGTGGCTTAATGCATGCTTGCCGGACTTCTCTAGTCTTGATTTCAGATATACTAACACTTAGATTTAGTTACTTTAATTTGGCATTACATTGATTTGATAGTGGCATCAGAGTTAGGGTAATTTCTCCAAAGTGTCCCAGGAGCCATCATTTAACAAGACAAAACCAGGTCCCATGTTGCTGGTGCAACTGTGAGCAGTCTGCGTGAACGAGACATACACACATGGTCAAAATTGTTGGTACTCCTCGTTTAATGAAAGAAAAACCCACAATGGTCATAGAAATAACTTGAATCTGACAAAAGTAATAATAAATTAAAAATCTTTGAAAATGAACAAATGAAAGTCAGTCATTGCTTTTCAACCCTGCTTCCACAGAATTTTAAAAAAAATTAAACTCATGAAATAGGCCTGGGCAGAAATGATGGGACCCCTGAAAATAATGTGACAAAAGGGACATGTTAAATCAAGTTGTGTCCACTAATTAGCATCACAGGTGTCTACAATCTTGTTATCAGTCAGTGGGCCTGTATATAGGGCTACAGATACTCACTGTGCTGTTTGGTGACATGGTGTGTACCACACTCAACATGGACCAGAGGAAGCAAAAGAAAGAGTTGTCTCAGGAGATTATAAAGAAAATTCTAGACAAGCATGTTAAAGGTAAATGTTATAAGACCATCTCCAAGCAGCTTGATGTTCCTGTGACTACAGTTGCACATATTATTCAGAAATGTAAGATCCATGGGACTGTTGCCAACCTCCCTGGACGTGGCCGCAGGAGGAAAATTGATGACAAATCAAAGAGACGGATAATACGAATGGTAACAAAAGAGCTCAGGATAAATTCTAAAGAGATTAAATGTGAACTTCAAGCTCAAGGAACATCAGTGTCAGATAGCACCATCCGTTGTTGTTTGATCCAAAGAGGACTTCATGGGAGATGACCAAGGAGATCACCATTGTTGAAAAAAAATCATAAAAAAGCCAGACTGGAATTTGCCAAACTACATGTTGACAAGCCACAAAGCTCCTGGGAGAATGTGCTATGAATAGATGAGACAAAAAGCCTTGGTTGCTTACCGGTGACGGGATTTTTCGGAGCCCATGACAGCACCATGAGAGAGAGGATCCGCCCATCAAGGACAGGAAACCTACAGGTTAAAAAGGGCGGCACCTCTCTCCCGCCTCAGTTTAAGTTAAGAGAGCATGAGAGGACCGCCATGGTTAATTACAACAAGATAAAACACAACATTCAATTTAAGCCAACGACTTTAACTAACTTCCCCCGTGGGTGTAAAAAGAAGGAAACAACCTTATGGGGGTGCAAAACACCAGTGTAGGGAGGGAATATAAGGGTGCTGTCATGGGCTCCGAGAAGTCCAGTTACCTGTAAGTTACTAAGGCTTTATTCGTACTCCCATGACAGCACCATGAGAGAATTACAGAGACGAAGGAGATTAGGGAGGGTCCACAGCCCGAAGCACCCTTCTCCCAAAGGTGAGATCAGAGGAGTCGCCCAAATCTAACCTATAATGCCTATAGTAGGTGGAGGGAGAAGACCAGGTGGCAGCCTTATATATGTCTTCAATGGAAACCCCTGTCTTCTCAGCCCAGGAAGTTGCTACTGCTCTGGTGAAGTGTGCCCTCAACCCTTCCGGTACTTCCTTATCTCCCGAGAAGTAGGCGAGGGTGATGGCTTCTCTAATCCACCTCGCAATTGTAGATTTTGAAGCTTTACAACCCTTCGTAGCCCCCCGATGGCATATAAATAGGGAACTATCTTTCCTAAAACTCTGGGAAACCTCCAGATATTTAAGCACGCACCTTCTAACATCTAATGTATGTAGTTTCTCCTCTTTCTGATTTTTAGGGGGGAAACAAAAAGTTGGAAGATTTACCTCTTGAGTTCTATGAAAACGTGAGACTACTTTTGGAAGAAAAGCCGGGTCAGGTTTTAGTACAATTCTATCATCCATAATTTGAGTAAATGGTGGGGACATAGAAAAAGCCCGTATGTCAGTTACTCTTCTGGCCGAAGTTTGGGCAACTAACAGGGCTGTTTTAAGAAGAATAATTTTATGGGTGGCTGAATCTAGAGGTTCGAAGGGGGTGTTAGTCAAGGCATTTAAGAACAGGTTTAAATCCCAGGGAGAGGGTCTGGATTTAATAATAGGTCTACACCTGAAAGAGGCTTTTATAAACCGTGCTACCCAATAATTAGCTGCTATATATCCAAAGAAAATAAGGCTCCTAAAGCCGAAACTTGTACCTTCAACGTACTAGTGGTTAGGCCCTGTTCTAGACCCAGCTGTAGAAATTCTAGTATCTTCCCAATAGAGATCCCATCCTCTAGTCTGAACTCTGCAAAGGACAGGAACTTTCTTCAAGTTCTAGCATAAATGCGGGTGGTAACGGGCTTTCTGCTACATAGGAGAGTGTTTACTAAATTTGTGGAAAAACCTTTGCTGGAACAGTGCCCTTTCAAATTCCATGCCGTTAAATGGAGATTTGAGGCTGGAGGATGGAAAACCGGACCCTGAGTAACAGGGAGGAAATGGTTGAGGAGGTAAAGGTGGCTGGGACCCTAGGAGGCAGCGATCATGCTATTATAGAATTTTGGATAACTAGAGGAGGAAGACATGTGAAGACTCAAACTTCAAGGTTAGATTTTAGAAAGGCAGATTTTAAGAGCCTCAGAAAGAGAATAGGAGGGATCCAATGGCTGGATGTCCTTAAGGACAAAAATGTCCAGGAAGGATGGGAAATTTTTAAAAATGAGATTCTCAAAGCACAATCGTTAACAATCCCGAAAAGTAGGAAGAATGGGAAGCATTTAAGGAAACCAGGATGGATGAACACAGAACTTAAACACATGCTAAAAAGAAAGAAAGAAATGTTTATTAAATGGAAAGAGGGAGGCATATCTAAAGAAGATTATAATGCAGTCTGCAGATCCTGCAGGGCACGTATCAGGTTAGCTAAAGCTGACAATGAATTAAGGCTTGCAAGAGATGTCAAAAGCAATAAAAAAGGATTTTGGGGGTATGTCAAAAGTAAAAGAAAAGTCAAAGATGCTATATGATTTTTACAGGATGAAAATGGAGAAATGGTAAGAGAGGATGTTGAGAAGGCCGAACTTTTTAATTCCTATTTTGCATCTGTTTTCTCTCAGAAAGAAAATGTAACATCAACTGATCTTCACTGTCCTTTTAAAGGAATAGAGGAATCAAAGTTATCTGTAAACAGAAAGATTGTGAGGGAATATTTAGCTAACATAAATGAGTTCAAGTCTCCAGGTCCAGATGAATTACACCCCAGAGTACTGAAGGAGATCGTAGAAGAAATTTTAGAACCACTCTCCATAATCTTTGAAAATTCTTGGAGAACAGGAGAAGTCCCAGAAGACTGGAGAAGAGCAAATGTTGTTCCTATCTTCAAAAAGGGGAAGAAGGTGGACCCAGGGAACTATAGGCCGGTGAGTCTGACTTCTATACCAGGAAAGATCTTTGAACAAATTATTAAACAACATGTATGTAAGTACATGGATAAGAATGAAGTGATTAACCAGAGTCAGCATGGGTTTGTAACTAACAAGTCATGTCAGACTAACTTAATTTCCTTCTATGACAGAATCACTGACTGGGTGGATCAGGGAAATGCTGTAGATATAGTATATCTTGACTTCAGCAAAGCATTTGACAAAGTATCTCACACCATCCTTATTGAAAAAATGACCAAGTATGCAATGGACCAGGCAACTGTTAGGTGGATTCATAACTGGCTTAGTGATCGGACTCAAAGGGTGGTTGTAAATGGCTTCACATCCAGCTGGATGAATGTCTCAAGTGGGGTACCACAGGGCTCCGTCCTGGGACCTGTATTGTTCAACATCTTTATCAATGATTTAGATGAAGGAATTGAGGGTAAACTGATTAAATTTGCTGATGACACAAAGCTAGGAGGGATAGCTAATACTAGAGAAGAGAGAGAGAGGATTCAAAAAGACCTAAATAAACTGGAGCAGTGGGCAGCAACCAACAGAATGGTTTTTAACAGGGAAAAATGCAAAGTACTACATCTGGGCAATAAAAATGAAAAAAGCATATACAGAATGGGAGGAATAGAGCTAAGCAACAGTACATGTGAAAAAGACTTAGGTATACTAATAGATCATAGACTGAACATGAGTCAACAGTGTGATGCAGCAGCAAAAAAGGCAAATACAATTCTGGGATGTATTAACAGAAGCATACAGTCTAGATCACGTGAAGTCATTATCGGTCTTTACTCCTCTTTGGTCAGACCTCATCTGGAATACTGTGTACAGTTTTGGGCACCACATTTTAAAAAAGACATAGACAAACTGGAGCAAGTTCAGAGAAGAGCGACGAGAATGGTGACTGGTCTGCAAACCATGTCCTATGAGGAACGGTTGCAGGATTTGGGAATGTTTAGCTTGCAAAAAAGAAGACTGAGAGGAGACTTAATAGCTGTCTACAAATATGTCAAGGGCTGTTACATTGTAGAAGGATCATCTTTATTCTCATTTGCACAAGGAAAGACTAGAAGCAATGGGATGAAACTAAATGGGAGGAGACACAGATTAGATATTAGAAAAAACTTTTTGACAGTTAGGGTGATTAATAAGTGGAACAGGCTGCCACGAGAGGTGGTGAGTTCCCCTTCAATGGACGTCTTCAAACAGAGGCTGGAGAGACATCTGTCTGAGATGATCTAGTGAATCCTGCTTTGAGCAGGGGGTTGGACCAGATGACCCAGGAGGTCCCTTCCAACTCAACCATTCTATGATTCTATGATTCTATGTCTTATAGTCTAGGTTCTTCAAAGTAGCCACCTTTTGCTTTGATGACTGATTTGCACACTCTTGGCATTCTCTTGATGAGCTTCAAGAGATAGTCACCGGAAATGGTATTCCAACAATCTTAAAGGAGTTCCCAGAGATTCTTAGCACTTGTTGGCCCTTTTGCCTTCACTCTGCGGTCCAGCTCACCCCAAACCATCTCGATTGGGTTCAGGTCTGGTGACTGTGGAGACCAGGTCATCTGGCGTAGCACCCCATCACTCTCCTTCTTGGTCAAATAGCCCTTACACAGCCTGGAGGTGTGTTTGGGGTCATTGTCCTGTTGAAAAATAAATGATGGTCCAACTAAATGCAAACCGGATGAATAGCATGCCGCTGCAAGATGCTGTGGAAGCCATGCTGGTTCAGTATGCCTTCAATTTTGAATAAATCCCCAACAGTGTCACCAGCAAAGCACCCTCCTCCATGCTTCACGGTGGGAACCAGGCATTTAGAGTCCATCCGTTCACCTTTTCTGCGTCGCACAAAGACTCGGTGGTTGGAACCAAAGATCTCAAATTTGGACTCATCAGACCAAAGCACAGATTTACACTGGGCTAATGTCCATTCCTTGTGTTCTTTAGCCCAAACAAGTCTCTTCTGCTTGTTGCCTGTCCTTAGCAGTGGTTTCCTAGCAGCTATTTTACCATGAAGGCCTGCTGCACAAAGTCTCCTCTTAACAGTTGTTGTAGAGATGTGTCTGCTGCTAGAACTCTGTGTGGCATTGACCTGGTCTCTAATCTGAGCTGCTGTTAACCTGCGAATTCTGAGGCTGGTGACTCGGATAAACTTATCCTCAGAAGCAGAGGTGACTCTTGGTCCTCCTTTCCTGGGGCGGTCCTCATGTGAGCCAGTTTCTTTGTAGTGCTTGATGGTTTTTGCAACTTCACTTGGGGACACTTTCAAAGTTTGCCCAATTTTTCGGACTGACTGACCTTCACTTCTTAAAGTAATGATGGCCACTCGTTTTTCTTTACTTAGAATTTGTATTATGGCAAGAAAAAAGCAGCTAACAGTCTATTCAGTAGGACTATCAGCTGTGTATCCACCTGACTTCTGCACAACACAACTGTTGGTCCCAACCCCATTCATAAGGCAAGAAATCCCACTTATTAAACCAGGCAGGGCATACCTGTGAAGTGAAAACCATTTCTGGGGACTACCTCTTGAAGCTCATCAAGAGAATGCCAAGAGTGTGCAAAGCAGTCATCAAATCAAAATGGTGGCTACTTTGAAGAACCTAGAATATAAGACATATTTTCAGTTGTTTCACACTTTTTTGTAAAGTATATAATTCCACATGTGTTAATTCATAGTTTTGATGCCTTCAGTGTGAATGTACAATTTTCATAGTCATGAAAATACAGAAGAATCTTTAAATGAGAAGGTTTGTCCAAACTTTTGGTGCGTACTGTACCAGAATAGGGTATATTACTACAAAATTAGGGGACATTACCCCTATAAAAGTGTCAGCAGCAGATCCCCCCCCCCTTCCCCATAACAGTACGTCATGGCCACAATTTTTGCTTCAATTTTTTTTCTATTCTCCTCCTCTAAAACCTGAGTGCATCTTATGGTCCGAAAAATACGATACTTCATTTTCTGGAACAATTTTAAGGGTTTCAACACTTTCAGCCAGGACTGTAAGAGTTTGCGGCCGCTGTCTAACCTCATCTCCTACACTGTGGCTGCTGTGACGTGGGTACACTCCCTGGGCTGTCCAGGTCACAGCTGTGGGAGGAGATCGGTGCCATTTTTGTGAAGCCAGCGGTGTATGCTGCAGGCTGCACCTTCCCCCTATCATCGCTCAATGCTCAGCAAGAGCTGAGCAGTGACTTGAGATCTGGGTAGCAGAGGTCCTGGTTAGTGATGAGCGAGTATACTCACAAGTACTCGGTACTCGCCTGAGCATCTTAGTACTCGAGATGCTCGGAGCTCGCCGAGTACTAGTGAGATGCTCGGGTCCTCTCCCTGCATGTTTGGCGCTCTTTACAGAGCCATTGAACATGCAGGGATAGCCTGCCACTCACTGTAATTCCGCAACCATGTTGGTTGTGGCATTACAGTGATTGGCTGGCCACACAGCGTCGTCAGGTCTGTATCAGACCTGGCATTGCCGTTCTCTTCAGTCTACTCTGCAATTAGACAGTGTAGGGAGAGGTGCTGCTGAGTTAGTGAGAGATTTGCTTGTTTATTAGGTAGTGTAGGTAGCACAGAAGTATATTACACATATCCATCTCAACAAACAGTCCTTCTGAGGACTAATCCATCTGCAGAGATATCAGGCAGGCAGTGTATATAGGCAGGCAGGCAGTGTATATAGCAGACTGCAGTGCATATAGCACAAGAGGCTCCATTCCAGTTCTGTCTGCTGCTGCTCTTAGACATTTCTAGACATAGGCCCAGGTCTCAGGGGCCAGGAATAATTTTTTTGGGGGATCTTAATCCTCATTATTTGCTTAAAAAGCAATCCAGAGAACACAGTTTTTCTGCGCTATTTGCTTGTTGGCAGTGCAGAATACAGCGAGGTCCTTTCCATATTACAGCGCTAAAAATCCAGATATTTTAAACTGTGGTTTGTCCGTCACACGGATCACATATACGTTTATAGAAAATTCTGCCATTTCTGGCCTACATGAAAAAAAATTTCAGTGTGTCAGCGAAGTTTTTGACACCGATTTGCTGTTCAAAATAGTTACATACAGGCCAGGTATTTAAAACTGTGGTTTGTCCGTAACACGGATCACATATACATTTTCTGAAAATTCTGCCATTTCTGGCCTCCATTAAAATTTTGTTTCAGGGTGTCAGCGAAGTTTTTGACACCGGTTTTCTGTTCAAAATAGCTACCTACAGGCCTGGTATTTAAAACTGTGGTTTGTCCGTAACACGGATCACATATACGTTTTCTGAAAATTCTGCCATTTCTGGCCTCCATTAACCCTAGAACGCATACCTGGGGCCTCACAGGCCCGCCCTGTTAATTGTTTTCTATTTTCTGCAAGATTACTTTAGTTAGAATTTTGAAACTCTAGGTATTCCTCAGGTATATAGTTGTTTGTCATTTTTGTTTGAGTTATTCCATGTTATTTGCACACGGGCCTAAAAGGCCCCAGGTATGTGAAAAAGTAGATTTTTATGGTCATGCGTTCTAGGGTTAAAAATTTGTTTCAGTGTGTCAGCAAAGTTTTTGACATCGGTTTGCTGTTCAAAATAGATTCCTACAGGCCATGTATTTAAAACTGTGGTTTCTCCGTCACACGGATCACATATATGTTTTTAGAAAATTCTGCCATTTCTGGCCTCCATTAAAAAAGTTTCAGTGTGTCAGTGAAGTTTTTGATACTGGTTTGCTGTTCAAAATAGTTACCTACAGGCCAGGTATTTAAAACTGTGGTTTGTCTATCACACAGATCACATATACGTTTTCTGAAAATTCTGCCATTTCTGGCCTCCATTAAAAATTTGTTTCAGTGTGTCAGCAACGTTTTTGACATCGGTTTGCTGTTCAAAATAGATACCTACAGGCCATGTATTTAAAACTGTGGTTTCTCCGTCACACGGATCACATATACGTTTTCAGAAAATGTTGCCATTTCTGGCCTCCATTAAAAAAAAATTTCAGAGTGTCAGCGAAGTTTTTGACACCGGTTTGCTGTTCAAAATAGTTACCTACAGACCAGGTATTTAAAACTGTGGTTTCTCCATCACACGGATCACATATACGTTTTTAGAAAATTCTGCCATTTCTGGCCTCCATTAAAAAAGTTTCAGTGTGTCAGCGAAGTTTTTGATACCGGTTTGCTGTTCAAAATAGTTACCTACAGGCCAGGTATTTAAAACTGTGGTTTGTCTGTCACACAGATCACATATAATTTCGCTCCAAATTCAGCCATTTATAGTGAGTGTGGAAGATATTGTCCTCCATTTAAAATGGGCAAGGCACGTGGCAAGGGACGGGGAACTGGACGTAATGGTGATGGTGCATGCAGAGGCCGAGGCTGTGAGCAAGCTGAAATTGTGCCACAACAAACACCCACATCTTTTCGTCCGACCTTCCTCTCCCAATTCCTAGGGGACCGCAGCACACCACTATTGAACCCAGAGCAGTGTCAAAAGGTTGTTGGTTGGATAGCAGATAATGCTTCCAGTCACTTTACCACCACCACCACCACCCTGTCTTCCACATGGGTAAGTCTCAGTAGCCGTGAGTCTGGACTGCATATTCCTCACCCTGATCCTCCTTCCTCCCACCATGCCGAGTGCCCGGAGACAACTGATCCCACACTTGGACACTCCGAAGAGCTGTTCACTTTTCAATTTATAGATTTGGGCCTCTCGCCCGGTCCACTTGAAGCGGGGCAAGAGGAGATCACATGTAGCGATGCCCAAATATTTGAGCAGCCACGGTCACACAAAGGCGACGGTGGAAAAGTGTCACAAGAGGTGGACGATGATGAGACACAATTGCCAGAAAGACAGTGGGAGTACCAGGGTGCTGAAGTGGAAGACAAGGTGGTGGATGATATAGTAACTGACCCAACCTGGCAGGAGGACATGCAGAGCGAGGACAGCAGCACATAGGGGGAGGGAGGCAGAGCATCCCAACAGGCAGGAAGAAGCAGTGTGGTGGCCGCAGACAGAAAGTAGGCAACCGTTCCCCGTAACACCAACACGAAGGAAGTTGCCAGTACAACTGTTAGGTCTTCCCAAGTCTGGTTGTTTTTTAAAGACTCTGCCGATAACCCCAAAAAGGCCATTTGCACCATCTGGCAGGCCAGCATCAGCAGGGGTGGCAAAACTACCTGCCTGACCACCACCAGCATGATTGATCAGGCACATGGCAGTAAAGCACCCGACTTTGTGGGCCGAACCCAAGGGTCCAGGAACTGTGTCAGTGGGTGGCACCACTGCTTCTTCCGCTGGTGTGCATGCAAGCCAATACCCTGTCCATGGTCCATGCGAAGATGTCTCCTGCCCTGCACCTGTCGTTGCACACTCTCAAATAGCAGCATCAGGAAGCACGTTCTTGTCCCAGCGCAGTGTTCAGTTGTCCATACCCCAGTCCTTGTAACGCAAGCATAAATACGCAGCCAATGCCCCAAGCGACTGCTTGCACTCGAAATGTTGCCTTTTAGGCTCGTGCAGAAGGAAGCATTCTGCAACCTGATGGCGGCAGCCGTCCCTCGGTACTGGGTCCTCAGCCGCCACTATTTCTCCCGGTGTGCCGTCCCCGCATTACACAAGCACGTGTCCCAAAACATTAGCCGTGCCCTCAACAACGCAGTTACAGGGAAAGTCCACCTAACCACCGACAAGTGCTTGTGGGCAGGGATGGTACATCTTGCTGATGGCACACTGGGTTAACATAGTGGAAGCCGGGACCCAGTCGGACCTTGGGACGGAACACGTCCTTCCGACGCCAAGGATTGCGGGCCCTAGGTCAATCAGGTTGCCCCCACAGTCTACAGCTCCTGCACCTCAGCTTCCTCCTCCTCTTCAGCCTCCATCTCCGAAGTGACCACATCAGTCACAAGCTAGAAGCACTGCAGCACTGCCTCGGCCAAGCGGCAACAGGCTGTGCTGAAGCTAAGAGTTCTGGACAGCACTGAAAGAGCAGGCAGATCTGTGGCTCACACTGCTGAATGTACAGCCAGGCATGGTCATGTGTGACAATGGCCGGAACCTGGTGGCGGCTCTGAGGTGAGGCGAGCTCACACACGTACCATGCCTGGCCCATGTGCTTAACCTCGTGGTTCAGCAGTTTCTCAAATCCTACCGGGAGCTGCCAGATCTGCTTGTTAAAGTACGCTGCCTGTGTGCCCATTTTAGAAAGTCACCTACAGCTTCCGCCGCCCTTGCCGTGTTTCAGCAGCGTTTGCAGCTTCCGGCTCACAGACTGGTGTGTGATGTCCCCACGCTTGGAACTCTACACTGCAGATGTTGGGAAGGATTTGTGAGCAGAAGAGGGCAGTTGTTGAGTACCAGCATCAACAAGGCCATCGGTAGTCAGTTCAGACTCCACACATAAGACCTCAGGAGTGGACATGAATGTCAGACATATGTACCATCCTCCAAAACTTTGAGGACTCCACCAAGATGGTGAGCGGCGATGACGCCATAATTAGCGTCACCATCCCGCTTCTCTGTCTTCTGAAACGCTCTCTGCTCACAATCAAAGAGGATGCATTGCAGGCGGAGAATGATGAGATGGAGCAAGGAACAATACAGGGTGATTACACACAGCTCAGCCTCATCTCATCTCAACGTGGATCGGGTGACAATGAGGAAGAGGAGGAGGAAGAACAGGAGCTAGTTTCATGCGCTATAGACGGTACTACCTGCACAACTGTCATAAGGTCTGTTCAGCGTGGATGACCTGAGGACAGAGAGGAGGAGGAGGAGAGCATGGTCTGTCATCCTCTTGGTGAGGACACAGAAGTCTTGCCTGTTAGCAGTCTGGCACGCATGGCTGAGTTTATGTTACGCTGCCTTTCCCATGACCCTCGCGTTCTCAAAATTTTGGGTGAAAGTCATTACTGGTTGGTGATACTTCTAGACCCACGCTACAAGGAGAACTTTCTATCTCTTATTCCTGTGGCGGACAGGTCTACAAAAATGGGGCAGTACCAGAAGGCCCTTGTTGCGGAAATATTAAAAAAAATTCCCATCTGAAAACGCTGGCGGCAACGGTCACAGTTCGTTGGACAACCAAGGACTACAGGTGAGAGAGACACAACTCCAATCCAGCAGAGGCAGGGGAACACTGTCAAAGTTCTGGGAGAATTTTCTCAGCCCCTCCCATCGCACAGGCCCTGAGGCGCAGGGTACTCTCACAAGGAGTGCAAAGTTTGGGAAGATGCTGAGTGAGTACCTTGCCGACCGTACCAATGTCCTCCGTGATTCCTCTGTGCCTTATAATTTTTGGGTATCCAAGCTGGACATGTGGAATGAACTGGCTCTCTACGCTTTGGAGATCCTAGCCTGCCCTGCCACTAGCGTTTTATCAGAGCGGGTTTTTAGTGCCGCTTGTGGAATTATAACTGATAAGCGCATCCGTCTGTCAACTGAAAATGCTGACAGGCTGACTCTTATAAAAATGAACAAGGGCTGAATTGGGCCAGACTTCTCAACACCACCGAATGATAGCAGTGTAACATAAACTCAAATCCAGTGTCTTTTTTGGGAGGTGTATTCCCATGTACCTTTTCACACCCACACATGGGTATTCGCTTCCTGATTTTGGCTATTTGCTCTAATCCTCCTCTTTCTCCTCATCCTCAACCACCATATCACCAGGGTGACCATGGTCCGTGATGCAACACCCACATCATTTTTTTAAAGGGTGTTTATGATGTCTGTTAAAAAAAATTTTTTATACAGTATGTTCATGTATACCCCCCAGGGGTAAATGTTTGTCAGCCCATACATTTCGAGCATGGGCATTACAAGTATAGGAGACCCACTCATTTCAAATGGGAAAAAATTTTTATGAGGCCCTCTACGTCTCTTCCAAGGTGCATTGGAGTGCCTCCCAATTTTTGGCAGCCCCTGCATTCACTGCATAGGCCAACACTATGGGAGACACACTTCCTAATAATGGGAACATTTTTTCATGAGGCCCTCTACGTTTCTTCCAAGGGGCATTGGAGTGCCTCCCAATTTTTGGCAGCCCTTGCATTCACTGCATAGGCCAATGCTATGGGAGACCCACTTCCTAATAATGGGAACATTGTTTTCAGGAGGCCCTCTGACCTCCACGTCTCTTCCAAGTGGCATTGGAGTGTATTATACTGTACTGAGCTCTATGTGGGGCCATTATACTGTACTGAGCTGTAGGTGTGGCCATTCTAATGTAATGAGCACTATGTGGGGCCATTATACTGTACTGAGCTCTATGTGTGGCCATTACACTGTAATGAGAACTATGTGGGGCCATTATACTGTACTGAGCTCTATGTGTGGCCATTACACTGTAATGAGAACTATGTGGGGCCATTATACTGTAATGAGCGCTATGTGGGGCCATTATACTGTACTGAGCTCTATGTGAGGCCATTCTACTGTAATTAGCACTATGTGGGGCCATTATACTGTACTGAGCTCTATGTGTGGCCATTACACTGTAATGAGCACTATGTGGGGCCATTATACTGTACTGAGCTCTATGTGTGGCCATTCTACTGTAATGAGCACTATGTGGGGGCATTATACTGTACTGAGCTCTATGTGTGGCCATTACACTGTAATGAGCACTATATGGGGCCATTATACTGTACTGAGCTCTATGTAGGGCCATTATACTGTACTGAGCTCTATGTGTGGCCATTACACTGTAATGAGCACTATGTGGGGCCATTATACTGTACTGAGCTCTATGTGTGGCCATTACGCTGTAATGAGATCTATGTAGGGCCATTATACTGTACTGAGCTCTATGTGTGGCCATTACACTGTAATGAGAACTATATGGGGCCATTATACTGTACTGAGCTCAATGTGTGGCCATTCTACTGTAATGAGCACTATGTGGGGCCTTTATACTGTACTGAGCTCTATGTGTGGCCATTACACTGTAATGAGAACTATGTGGGGCCATTATACTGTACTGAGCTCTATGTGTGGCTATTACACTGTAATGAGAACTATGTGGGGCCATTATACTGTACTGAGCTCTATGTGGGGCCATTACACTGTAATGAGCTCTATGTGTGGCCATTATACTGTAATGAGAACTATGTGGGGCCATTATACTGTACTGAGCTCTATGTGGGGCCATTATACTGTACTGAGCTCTATGTGTGGCCATTATGCTGTAATGAGAACTATGTGGGGCCATTATACTGTACTGAGCTGTATGTGTGGCCATTACACTGTAATGAGCGCTATGTGGGGCCATTATACTGTACTGAGCTCTATGTGGGGCCATTATACTGTACTGAGCTCTATGTGTGGCCATTACATTGTAATGAGAACTATGTGGGGCCATTATACTGTACTGAGCTCTATGTGGGGCCATTACACTGTAATGAGAACTATGTGGGGCCATTATACTGTACTGAGCTCTATGTGTGGCTATTACACTGTAATGAGAACTATGTGGGGCCATTATACTGTACTGAGCTCTATGTGGGGCCATTACACTGTAATGAGCTCTATGTGGGGCCATTACACTGTAATGAGCTCTATGTGTGGCCATTATACTGTACTGAGCTCTATGTGTGGCCATTATACTGTAATGAGAACTATGTGGGGCCATTATACTGTACTGAGCTCTATGTGGGGCCATTATACTGTACTGAGCTCTATGTGTGGCCATTATACTGTAATGAGAACTATGTGGGGCCATTATACTGTACTGAGCTCTATGTGTGGCCATTACACTGTAATGAGCACTATGTGGGGCCATTATACTGTACTGAGCTCTATGTGTGGCCATTCTACTGTAATGAGCACTATGTGGGGCCATTATACTGTACTGAGCTCTATGTGTGGCCATTACACTGTAATGAGCACTATATGGGGCCATTATACTGTACTGAGCTCTATGTAGGGCCATTATACTGTACTGAGCTCTATGTGTGGCCATTACACTGTAATGAGCACTATGTGGGGCCATTATACTGTACTGAGCTCTATGTGTGGCCATTACGCTGTAATGAGATCTATGTAGGGCCATTATACTGTACTGAGCTCTATGTGTGGCCATTACACTGTAATGAGAACTATATGGGGCCATTATACTGTACTGAGCTCAATGTGTGGCCATTCTACTGTAATGAGCACTATGTGGGGCCTTTATACTGTACTGAGCTCTATGTGTGGCCATTACGCTGTAATGAGATCTATGTAGGGCCATTATACTGTACTGAGCTCTATGTGTGGCCATTACACTGTAATGAGAACTATATGGGGCCATTATACTGTACTGAGCTCTATGTGTGGCCATTCTACTGTAATGAGCACTATGTGGGGCCTTTATACTGTACTGAGCTCTATGTGTGGCTATTACACTGTAATGAGAACTATGTGGGGCCATTATACTGTACTGAGCTCTATGTGGGGCCATTACACTGTAATGAGCTCTATGTGTGGCCATTATACTGTAATGAGAACTATGTGGGGCCATTATACTGTACTGAGCTCTATGTGGGGCCATTATACTGTACTGAGCTCTATGTGTGGCCATTATACTGTAATGAGAACTATGTGGGGCCATTATACTGTACTGAGCTGTATGTGTGGCCATTACACTGTAATGAGCGCTATGTGGGGCCATTATACTGTACTGAGCTCTATGTGGGGCCATTATACTGTACTGAGCTCTATGTGTGGCTATTACACTGTAATGAGAACTATGTGGGGCCATTATACTGTACTGAGCTCTATGTGGGGCCATTACACTGTAATGAGAACTATGTGGGGCCATTATACTGTACTGAGCTCTATGTGGGGCCATTACACTGTAATGAGCTCTATGTGGGGCCATTACACTGTAATGAGCTCTATGTGTGGCCATTATACTGTACTGAGCTCTATGTGTGGCCATTATACTGTAATGAGAACTATGTGGGGCCATTATACTGTACTGAGCTCTATGTGGGGCCATTATACTGTACTGAGCTCTATGTGTGGCCATTATACTGTAATGAGAACTATGTGGGGCCATTATACTGTACTGAGCTCTATGTGTGGCCATTACACTGTAATGAGCGCTATGTGGGGCCATTATACTGTACTGAGCTCTATGTGGGGCCATTATACTGTACTGAGCTCTATGTGTGGCCATTACATTGTAATGAGCACTATGTGGGGCCATTATACTGTACTGAGCTCTATGTGGGGCCATTACACTGTAATGAGCGCTATGTGGGGCCATTATACTGTACTGAGCTCTATGTGGGGCCATTACACTGTAATGAGTGCTATGTGGGGCCATTATACTGTACTGAGCTCTATGTGGGGCCATTACACTGTAATGAGTGCTATGTGGGGCCATTATACTGTACTGAGCTCTATGTGGGGCCATTACACTGTAATGAGCGCTATGTGGGGCCATTATACTGTACTGAGCTCTATGTGGGTCCATTATACTGTACTGAGCTCTATGTGTGGCCATTACACTGTAATGAGCACTATGTGGGGCCTTTATACTGTACTGAGCTCTATGTGGGGCCATTACACTGTAATGAGCTCTATGTGGGGCCATTACACTGTAATGAGCTCTATGTGGGGCCATTACACTGTAATGAGCTCTATGTGTGGCCATTATACTGTACTGAGCTCTATGTGTGGCCATTATACTGTAATGAGAACTATGTGGGGCCATTATACTGTACTGAGCTCTATGTGGGGCCATTATACTGTACTGAGCTCTATGTGTGGCCATTATACTGTAATGAGAACTATGTGGGGCCATTATACTGTACTGAGCTCTATGTGTGGCCATTACACTGTAATGAGCGCTATGTGGGGCCATTATACTGTACTGAGCTCTATGTGGGTCCATTATACTGTACTGAGCTCTATGTGTGGCCATTACACTGTAATGAGCACTATGTGGGGCCTTTATACTGTACTGAGCTCTGTGTGGGGCCATTATACTGTACTGAGCGCTATGTGGGGCCATTATACTGTACTGAGCGCTATGTGGGGCCATTATACTGTACTGAGCTCTATGTGTGGCCATTACACTGTAATGAGCGCTATGTGGGGCCATTATACTGTACTGAGCTCTATGTGTGGCCATTAAACTGTACTGAGCGCTATGTGGGGCCATTATACTGTACTGAGCTCTATGTGTGGCCATTACAGTGTAATGAGCGCTATGTGGGGCCATTATACTGTACTAAGCTCTATGTGTGGCAATTATACTGTACTGAGTTCTATGTGGGGCCATTATACTGTACTGAGCTCTATGTGTGGCCATTACACTGTAATGAGAACTATGTGAGGCCATTATACTGTACTGAGCTCTATGTGTGGCCATTACACTGTAATGAGCACTATGTGGGGCCATTATACTGTACTGAGCTCTATGTGTGGCCATTACACTGTAATGAGTACTATGTGGGGCCATTATACTGTACTGAGCTCTATGTGTGGCCATTACACTGTAATGAGATCTATGTAGGGCCATTATACTGTACTGAGCTCTATGTGTGGCCATTACACTGTACTGAGCTCTATGTGTGGCCATTACACTGTACTGAGCTCTATGTGTGGCCATTACACTGTACTGAGCTCTATGTGTGGCCATTACACTGTAATGAGCACTATGTGGGGCCATTATACTGTACTGAGCTCTATGTGTGGCTATTACACTGTAATGAGCACTATGTGGGGCCATTATACTGTACTGAGCTCTATGTGTGGCTATTACACTATAATGAGCGCTATGTGGGGCCATTATACTGTACTGAGCTCTATGTGTGGCCATTACACTGTAATGAGCACCATGTGGGGCCATTATACTATATTGAGCCCTGTTTATGGCACATTATACTGTCTGGAGGACTATTTTGGCCATTCTACTGTACTGAGCACTATGTGGGGCCATTCTACTGTATTGAGCCCTATCTGGGGCACATTAATCATAGAATCATAGAATGGTAGAGTTGGAAGGGACCTCCTGGGTCATCTGGTCCAACCCCCTGCTCAAAGCAGGATTCACTAGATCATCTCAGACAGATGTCTGTCCAGCCTCTGTTTGAAGACGTCCATTGAAGGGGAACTCACCACCTCTCGTGGCAGCCTGTTCCACTCATTAATCACCCTAACTGTCAAAAAGTTTTTTCTAATATCTAATCTGTGTCTCCTCCCATTTAGTTTCATCCCATTGCTTCTAGTCTTTCCTTGTGCAAATGAGAATAAAGATGATCCTTCTACAATGTGACAGCCCTTGACATATTTGTAGACAGCTATTAAGTCTCCTCTCAGTCTTCTTTTTTGCAAGCTAAACATTCCCAAATCCTGCAACCGTTCCTCATAGGACATGGTTTGCAGACCAGTAACCATTCTGGTCGCTCTTCTCTGAACTTGCTCCAGTTTGTCTATGTCTTTTTTAAAATGTGGTGCCCAAAACTGTACACAGTAATCCAGATGAGGTATGACCAAAGAGGAGTAAAGACCGATAATGACTTCACGTGATCTAGACTGTATGCTTCTGTTAATACATCCTAGAATTGTATTTGCCTTTTTTGCTGCTGCATCACACTGTTGACTCATGTTCAGTCTATGATCTATTAGTATACCTAAGTCTTTTTCACATGTACTGTTGCTTAGCTCTATTCCTCCCATTCTGTATATGCTTTTTTCATTTTTATTGCCCATATGTAGTACTTTGCATTTTTCCCTGTTAAAAACCATTCTGTTGGTTGCTGCCCACTGCTCCAGTTTATTTAGGTCTTTTTGAATCCTCTCTCTCTCTTCTCTAGTATTAGCTATCCCTCCTAGCTTTGTGTCATCAGCAAATTTAATCAGTTTACCCTCAATTCCTTCATCTAAATCATTGATAAAGATGTTGAACAATACAGGTCCCAGGACGGAGCCCTGTGGTACCCCACTTGAGACATTCATCCAGCTGGATGTGAAGCCATTTACAACCACCCTTTGAGTCCGATCACTAAGCCAGTTATGAATCCACCTAACAGTTGCCTGGTCCATTGCATACTTGGTCATTTTTTCAATAAGGATGGTGTGAGATACTTTGTCAAATGCTTTGCTGAAGTCAAGATATACTATATCTACAGCATTTCCCTGATCCACCCAGTCAGTGATTCTGTCATAGAAGGAAATTAAGTTAGTCTGACATGACTTGTTAGTTACAAACCCATGCTGACTCTGGTTAATCACTTCATTCTTATCCATGTTCTTACATACATGTTGTTTAATAATTTGTTCAAAGATCTTTCCTGGTATAGAAGTCAGACTCACCGGCCTATAGTTCCCTGGGTCCACCTTCTTCCCCTTTTTGAAGATAGGAACAACATTTGCTCTTCTCCAGTCTTCTGGGACTTCTCCTGTTCTCCAAGAATTTTCAAAGATTATGGAGAGTGGTTCTAAAATTTCTTCTACGATCTCCTTCAGTACTCTGGGGTGTAATTCATCTGGACCTGGAGACTTGAACTCATTTATGTTAGCTAAATATTCCCTCACAATCTTTCTGTTTACAGATAACTTTGATTCCTCTATTCCTTTAAAAGGACAGTGAAGATCAGTTGATGTTACATTTTCTTTCTGAGAGAAAACAGATGCAAAATAGGAATTAAAAAGTTCGGCCTTCTCAACATCCTCTCTTACCATTTCTCCATTTTCATCCTGTAAAAATCCTATAGCATCTTTGACTTTTCTTTTACTTTTGACATACCCCCAAAATCCTTTTTTATTGCTTTTGACATCTCTTGCAAGCCTTAATTCATTGTCAGCTTTAGCTAACCTGATACGTGCCCTGCAGGATCTGCAGACTGCATTATAATCTTCTTTAGATATGCCTCCCTCTTTCCATTTAATAAACATTTCTTTCTTTCTTTTTAGCATGTGTTTAAGTTCTGTGTTCATCCATCCTGGTTTCCTTAAATGCTTCCCATTCTTCCTACTTTTCGGGATTGTTAACGATTGTGCTTTGAGAATCTCATTTTTAAAAATTTCCCATCCTTCCTGGACATTTTTGTCCTTAAGGACATCCAGCCATTGGATCCCTCCTATTCTCTTTCTGAGTCTCTTAAAATCTGCCTTTCTAAAATCTAACCTTGAAGTTTGAGTCTTCACATGTCTTCCTCCTCTAGTTATCCAAAATTCTATAATAGCATGATCGCTGCCTCCTAGGGTCCCAGCCACCTTTACCTTCTCAACCATTTCCTCCCTGTTTATAAGGATTAGATCCAAAGTAGCAGATCCCCTTGTTTTCTCCCCTACCTATTGGAAGATAAAGTTGTCAGCAAGAGAGGATAAGAATTTTCTTGACCTGTTAGTTTTACTTGAGAGAGATTCCCAACAAATGTCTGGATAGTTGAAATCTCCCATGACCACTACGTCATATTTTTTGGAGAACTTGGTCATTTGATACATAAAGAGTTCATCCATATCTTCAGCTTGCCCAGGTGGCCTGTAGTAAATGCCTACAATGGAGTCCTTTCCGTTGTTCTCTCCTTGTATTCTTACCCAAACAGTTTCCACAGAACTCCCAGTCTCTGAAGCTTCAATCTCTGTGCAGATATACGCTTTTCTAACATACAATGCAACAACTCCTCCTCGTTTATCAAGTCTGTTTCTTGCAAATAAGTTGTATCCTTTTAGCCTTTTATTCCAATCATGTGTATCGTCCCACCAAGTTTCAGTGATTCCAATGACATCATATTCCTTTTCCTGCATTAGTAGTTCCAATTCTCCTTGTTTGTTGCCCATGCTTTGTGCATTTGTATAAAAACATTTTAGTTTGTGATTGGTTTCTCTTCCTCCCATATTTTTATTATTTAAATTGTTTTGTCTTTGTTCTTCCTTTCCACTTCCAGTAGCAGAGATCTCAATAGTATTTGTCAGCTGTATGGCTTTTTCTGGCCTTTTGCTTCCCTTCCCACATTGTTCTAGTTTAAAGCTCTTCTGATGAGTGTAGCAAGGCGACTTCCAAATACATGTTTTCCAGTCTTCGTAAGGTGCACCCCATCTCTAGCAAGTAGTCCATCGTATAGGTAATTCATTCCGTGATCCAGAAATCCAAATCCTTGTTGACGGCACCATCGACGTAGCCAGTTGTTCACCTGTAGAATCTTATTCCACCTCATTGTTCCATGGCCATCCACTGGGAGGATGGATGAGAAGACCACCTGCGCTCCCAATTCTTTCACTTTCTTGCCTAAGTCTTCAAAGTCACTGCAGATGGTTTCCAGGTCCTTTCTTGCGGTGTCATTTGTCCCCACATGTATTAGCAGGAATGGGTAGTGATCTGTAGGTCTGAAGAGTCTTGATATCCTGTCAGACACATCTTTAATTTTTGCTCCTGGAAGACAGCACATTTCTCTTGAGGTTATGTCTGGTCTGCAGATAGCGGCCTCTGTTCCTCTTAACAGGGAATCCCCCATGACCACCACTCTCCGTTTTTTCTTCACAACATTCTTGTTTCTCCATCCAGGAGGATTCTGAGGGCTTACAAGGTTATTCATTGCTGGCAAAGTCTTATTTTGCTGTATTTCTTCATGGTTCTCCTGCGTGAGAGCCTGGTACTGGTTCCTGAGCAGCATGGGTGCTGACTGCCTCTCGATCCTCCTGCTTCTGTGGGTCACATGCTTCCATTCCTCTGTTTCGTCAGGTGCAGTTCGAATTTCTTCTCTTTCTGAATCATGAAGAGATAATTCTGCTCTGTCTAAGAACTCTTCACCTTCCTTAATGATTTTCAAGGTAGTTAACCTCTCTTCTAGATTTCGCAACTTTTCCTCCAACAGGGACACAAGCTTGCATTTCTGGCATGTGAAGTTTGGCTTTTCCACTGGCAAGTCTGTGGGAACATGTAGCAGGATATGCAGCTCACCAAATGGCTCCTGGACTCTTCCATGTTCTTATTGTTAATGTTCTGAAAACAGTGAAAAAAGCTTAAAAAAAAAGCTTCAAAATGCGCGCGCGGTTTACCGATGTCCTCTTTTCAGCTCCAACAGCCAAAATCCAGTGTTCTTTGAGCTCGCGGAGACTCTTCACTTACCCCAAAATGCAGTGGGAATATGCAAATTATCTCCTCAGGACTCCTCCCCTGGTTTACCGATGTCCTCTTTTCAGCTCCAACAGACAAAATCCAGTGTTCTTTGAGCTTGCGGAGACTCTTCACTTACCCCAAAATGCAGTGGGAATATGCAAATTATCTCCTCAGGACTCCTCCCCTGGTTTACCGATGTCCTCTTTTCAGCTCCAACAGCCAAAATCCAGTGTTCTTTGAGCTTGCGGAGACTCTTCACTTACCACAAAATGCAGTGGGAATATGCAAATTATCTCCTCAGGACTCCTCCCCTGGTTTACCGATGTCCTCTTTTCAGCTCCAACAGCCAAAATCCAGTGTTCTTTGAGCTTGCGGAGACTCTTCACTTACCCCAAAATGCAGTGGGAATATGCAAATTATCTCCTCAGGACTCCTCCCCTGGTTTACCAATGTCCTCTTTTCAGCTCCAACAGCCAAAATCCAGTGTTCTTTGAGCTTGCGGAGACTCTTCACTTACCCCAAAATGCAGTGGGAATATGCAAATTATCTCCTCAGGACTCCTCCCCTGGTTTACCGATGTCCTCTTTTCAGCTCCAACAGCCAAAATCCAGTGTTCTTTGAGCTTGCGGAGACTCTTCACTTACCTCAAAATGCAGTGGGAATATGCAAATTATCTCCTCAGGACTCCTCCCCTGGTTTACTGAGGTCCTCTTTTCAGCTCCAACAGCCAAAATCCAGTGTTCTTTGAGCTTGCAGAGACTCTTCACTTACCCCAAAATGCAGTGGGAATATGCACATTATCTCCTCAGGACTCCTCCCCTGGTTTACCGAGGTCCTCTTTTCAGCTCCAACAGCCAAAATCCAGTGTTCTTTGAGCTCGCGGAGACTCTTCACTTACCTCAAAATGCAGTGGGAATATGCAAATTATCTCCTCAGGACTCCTCCCCTGGTTTACTGAGGTCCTCTTTTCAGCTCCAACAGCCAAAATCCAGTGTTCTTTGAGCTTGCAGAGACTCTTCACTTACCCCAAAATGCAGTGGGAATATGCACATTATCTCCTCAGGACTCCTCCCCTGGTTTACCGAGGTCCTCTTTTCAGCTCCAACAGCCAAAATCCAGTGTTCTTTGAGCTCGCGGAGACTCTTCACTTACCCCAAAATGCAGTGGGAATATGCAAATTATCTCCTCAGGACTCCTCCCCTGGTTTATCGATGTCCTCTTTTCAGCTCCAACAGCCAAAATCCAGTGTTCTTTGAGCTTGCGGAGACTCTTCACTTACCCCAAAATGCAGTGGGAATATGCAAATTATCTCCTCAGGACTCCTCCCCTGGTTTACCGATGTCCTCTTTTCAGCTCCAACAGCCAAAATCCAGTGTTCTTTGAGCTTGCGGAGACTCTTCACTTACCCCAAAATGCAGTGGGAATATGCAAATTATCTCCTCAGGACTCCTCCCCTGGTTTACCGATGTCCTCTTTTCAGCTCCAACAGCCAAAATCCAGTGTTCTTTGAGCTTGCGGAGACTCTTCACTTACCCCAAAATGCAGTGGGAATATGCAAATTATCTCCTCAGGACTCCTCCCCTGGTTTACCGATGTCCTCTTTTCAGCTCCAACAGACAAAATCCAGTGTTCTTTGAGCTTGCAGAGACTCTTCACTTACCCCAAAATGCAGTGGGAATATGCAAATTATCTCCTCAGGACTCCTCCCCTGGTTTACCGAGGTCCTCTTTTCAGCTCCAACAGCCAAAATCCAGTGTTCTTTGAGCTTGCGGAGACTCTTCACTTACCCCAAAATGCAGTGGGAATATGCAAATTTTCTCCTCAGGACTCCTCCCCTGGTTTACCGAGGTCCTCTTTTCAGCTCCAACAGCCAAAATCCAGTGTTCTTTGAGCTTGCGGAGACTCTTCACTTACCCCAAAATGCAGTGGGAATATGTAAATTATCTCCTCACAACTCCTCCCCTGGTTTACCGAGGTCCTCTTTTCAGCTCCAACAGCCAAAATCCAGTGTTCTTTGAGCTCGCGGAGACTCTTCACTTACCCCAAAATGCAGTGGGAATATGCAAATTATCTCCTCAGGACTCCTCCCCTACATTACATTGTATGGAGGACTATGTGGGGCCATTCTACTGTACTGAGCACTATGTGGGGCCATTACACTGTAATGAGCACTATGTGGGGCCATTACACTGTATTGAACATTATGTGGTGCCATTATACTGTATTTAACCCTATGTGGCCACATTTTACTGTATGGAGGACTATGTGGAGTAATTATATTGTATGGTGCACTATGTGGGTCCCATTGTACTATATGGAAGGTACTATATGGTGAATCTAGGGGGTTCAATAGGATGAAAATTACTTTTTAAGGGCTGCAACATTATGAGATATGTTCTTCTGTGACACCACTGGATATAATTTTTTTTCCATTGATTTATTTATTTTTTGGGGAGCAATTAGAACTTCTGCTATGAGGCCCCATGATTCCTATGTACTCCCCTGGAGCTGTGTATTTAATGCCTATCACGATGATACCCCCTTCCCCTGGAGCCATGTATCTCATGTGCATTACAATGCACAACTGTTCTCATAGTATTAGACAGGGGTGACACATTTCTAAGGGAGTAGTAGTGTAATGTGTGACACCGCTCCGTCCACTTCTACTGGTCCAGTAATGTAGTGGACGGATCGGGGTCACACTTAACACCACTGCTCCCATAGAAGTCCTATACCTAATGCCATCATGTGATACACTACACTGAGCCCTGCATCTAATTCCAGTGAGTGTTACTCTAAACGAATCTAATCGCAACACATGTAACTCCAGAGCTTGATACGGCGAACAGTACCAACTAACAGAATCTGAGCTGCCAGCCATCCTCGGTGGCAATGTCTACTTGTCTGCACTGTGATCCTAAACTTCATCCTGTTGCAAACACCCAAAAGGGGAGGCGAAGAGTGATGTCACACACATGTGAGCAGACTCCGCCCACATTTACTGCAGTCGTAAGGTGAACTAGTTGTACACTGGGTTTTCATGGCAAATTTCAGCAGCTGCTCCCCCTAGTGTTTAAAAGTGGAAAATATGAAACCTTTTAAAATTATTTTTAATGTTTTTCTCCATTGAAAACAAATGATTATATTTTTAAAAAAATAAATAAATAAAACTTTAGTACTTTACGTTTTTTCAATTGTTAAATTTTTATTTTTTATTTTTATAGCACCTTTCCTTTAATGTCAGAATCATATTTCAAACTTTTATTTGGTTATGATGTTAGAAGGGTTAAAATTTAGCAGCAATTTTTCATTCTTTTAAATGAAATTTACAAATCCTATTTTTTATTAACCTCTTAATAGCCTAGGGCATATTTTTACGCACTAGGCCATCACCCCCCAGTTCAGCACGGGCTCCGGCGGTGAGCCCACGCTGAACCGGGCACGTCAGCTGTTTCTTACAGCTGACATGTGCCCGCAGCAGCCGCAGGTGGAATCGTGATCCACCCGCGGCTGTTAACCATTTAAATGCCGCTGTCAATCTCTTTAACTGCGCCGCGCCAGAAGTGTGACATTAGCCCCGCCCATCGGTGACCCCGTCACATGATCGCGGGTCACCGATGGGTTGGCATGACAACGCCTGTGGTTGTCATGTCTCGCTTGCTAAGAGCGCCACCCAGTGGTCGGCACTCATAGCAAGTGAGCATTTCTACTGCATACAGGCGATCTGCTCGTCGCCTGTATGCAGTTGAAGCAATCAGAAAACTGCAGCTTCTATAGTCTCCTATGGAGACTATAGAAACATGCAGATAGTGTAAAAAAAATGTTTTTAAAAAATATAAAAAAAATTAAAAAATATAAAAGTTTAAATCACCCCCCTTTTGCCTCATTCAAAATAAAATAATTAAAAAAAAAACCACATACACTTATTTGGTATCGTAGTGTTCAGAATCGCCCGATCTATCAAAATAAAGAAGGATTAATCCGATCGGTAAATGAGAAAAAAATTCTTGGTCGTTGCAACATTGCAATAAAATGCAATAACGAGCGATAAAAACATCACATCTGCCCCAAAATGGTATCAATAAAAAACATCAGCTCGACATGCAAAAAATAAGCCCTCACCCGGCCCCAGATCCCGAAAAATGGAGACGCTACGGGTCTCGGAAGATGGCGCCTTTTTCTTTAAGCAAACTTTGGATTTTTTTTCACCACTTAAATAAAAAAGAACCTATATATGTTTGGTGTCTACGAACTCGTAATGACCTGAAGAATAATAATGGCAGGTCAGTTTTAGCATTCAGTGAACGTGGTAAAAAAAACAACAGCTGTGGAATCGCATTTTTTTTTGCAGTTTCACTGCACTTGGAATTTTTTTCCCCATTTTCCAGTACACGATATGGTAAAACCAGTGATGGCGTTGACAAGTACAACTCGTCCTGCAAAAGAATTTTGGGCCAAAAAAAATCGATGCAAATACTTTTATGCCCAAAAATGACAAAAGTATTCTTGGGGTGATACCTTTATTGGCTAACCAGAAAAAATATATATATATTCAAGCTTTCAGAGCACAGAGGCTCCTTCTTGTAATCTTGCCTGACGAAGGAGCCTCTGTGCTCTGAAAGCTTGCATATATATATTTTTTTCTGGTTAGCCAATAAAGGTATCACTCCGAGAATACTTTTGTCATTTTTAGGCATAAAAGTATTTACATCGATTTTTCTGGCTAACACGGTACCACAATATAACTTTGTATTGTACATCAGGGATGTGAAAATTAAATACTACGTTTTTCAATGAAAATGTTGCAGAAGGCCCACATTTTTAATTTTCACAAGGCTAAGAGGAGAAAATGGACCACAAAATTTGTTGTGCAATTTCTCCTGAGAGCAGGAATACCCCATATGTGGTCAGAAACTCTTGTTTGGGCGCACAGCAGGGCTCGAGGGATAAGGAGCACCATTTGACTTTTAGAGTACAATTTTTATTGTACGCTAATATGTAAGCTAATATGCCATAAGTGGTCAGAAACTACTTTTCAGACACAATGCAAAGCTCAGAAGGGAAGATGCCCAACATTGGAGTGCAGATTTAGCTGGAATGGGTTGCGGGTACCATGTCACATTGGCAGTGCCTCTGAGGTGGAGGACAGCAGAACCCTCATAAGTGACTTAATGAAATCATCTAGGTGTGCAGTGAGCATATTAACACCATAGGTGGTTCCCAAAAGTTTATATCATTTGGCAATGAAGAAAAAATAATTACATTTTTACCACTGAAATGTTGTTTCAGCCTCAGATTATACCTTTTTACAAGGGGAAATAGGTAAAAATTGCCCCATAAGTTGTAGCACAATTTCTCGTGAATGTGACAATACTCCATTTGTAGCTGTACAGTACTGTTTGGGCCCAATGCAGAGCTCGGGAGGGAAGGAGCGCTATTTGACTTTTAGAGTGAAGATTTTCCTAGAATAGTTTGCAGATTCCGTTTCCAGAGCCCCTAATTACCAAAATATCAGAAACACCCTCAACTGACCTCAATTTGTAAATTACACCCTTTTGGGAATACATGTATGGTGTCACGGTTTCTACATTGACTGTGGCCAGGGAACGCTGTGAGTGACAGCTCAGCTGTCTTATTGCATCTGGAGTGTGCTGGACTGTCAGTTTTGTGAGTGACAGTCCAGCTATCCAATATAATCTTGGGGCGTGCTGGGTTGTCAAGCTTTTGATTGACAGCCCTGTTGTTCAATCTGGTTTACTCTGCGGACATTTCCTCAGGCGCCTCTCATCCCTAATCATTTGCAAGGTATTAGCTGGCTGGTTGCTAGTAGTCTGTGTCAGTTGAAAATTTTAGGTAGGTGTGTACGCTTGCTCTGTGTCTGACTCTGATCTTGCTGATGACACAGGATTTTGTGGTGACTACTCTTTTGGATTTTCCCTTTCTGACTTCAGGTATCTGAGCCCGAACTCGTTTGTTGTACTCCCTCGTTTTCACGTACCTTCCTTGCACTGGACCCCGGACTGTTACCTGACCACACCTTTTGTATCTCCCTTCTGTACTATGAACCCTCCTGGTATCTGACCTCAGACCTCCTAATTACCCTGTCTCAAGGCTTGCCTGGCTCATATTACAACTGACTATATACAGTACAGACCAAAAGTTTGGACACACCTTCTCATTTAAAGATTTTTCTGTATTTTCATGACTTTGAAAATTGTACATTCACACTGAAGGCATCAAAACTATGAATTAACACATGTGGAATTATATACTTAACAAAAAAGTGTGAAACAACTGAAAATATGTCTTATATTCTAGGTTCTTCAAAGTAGCCACCTTTTGCTTTGATGCCTGCTTTGCACACTCTTGGCATTCTCTTGATGAGCTTCAAGAGGTAGTCACCGGAAATGGTTTTCACTTCACAGGTTTGCTCTGTCAGGTTTAATAAGTGGGATTACTTGCCTTATAAATGCGGTTGGGACCATCAGTTGTGTTGTGCAGAAGTTGGGTGGCTACACAGCTGATAGTCCTACTGAATAGGCTGTTAGAATTTGTATTATGGCAAGAAGAAAGCAGCTAAATAAAGAAAAACGAGTGGCCATCATTACTTTAAGAAATTAAGGTCAGTCAGTCCGAAAAATTGGGCAAACTTTGAAAGTGTCCCCAAGTGCAGTTGCAAAAACCATCAAGCGCTACAAAGAAACTGGCTCACATGAGGACCGCCCCAGGAAAGGAAGACCAAGAGTCACCTCTGCTTCTGAGGATAAGTTTATCCGAGTCACCAGCCTCAGAAATCGCAGATTAACAGCAGCTCAGATTAGAGACCAGGTCAATGCCACACAGAGTTCTAGCAGCTGACACATCTCTACAACAACTGTTAAGAGGAAACTTTGTGCAGCAGGCCTCTTTGTTAAAGTTGCTGCTAGGAAACCACTGCTAAGGACAGGCAACAAGCAGAAGAGACTTGTTTGGGCTAAAGAACACAAGGAATGGACATTAGACCAGTGGAAATCTGTGCTTTGGTCTGATGAGTCCAAATTTGAGATCTTTGGTTCCAACCACCGTGTCTTTGTGCGACCCAGAAAAGGTGAACGGATGGACTCTACATGCCTGGTTCCCACCGTGAAGCATGGAGGAGGAGGTGAGATGGTGTGGGGGTGCTTTGCTGGTGACACTGTTGGAGATTTATTCAAAATTGAAGGCATACTGAACCAGCATGGCTACCACAGCATCTTGCAGCGGCATGCTATTCCATCCGGTTTGCGTTTAGTTGGACCATCATTTATTTTTCAATAGGACAGTGACCCCAAACACACCTCCAGGCTGTGTAACGGCTATCTGACCAAGAAGGAGAGTGATGGGGTGCTACGCCAGATGACCTGGCATCCACAGTCACCAGACCTGAACCCAATTGAGATGGTTTGGGGTGAGCTGGAACGCAGAGTGAAGGCAAAAGGGCCAACAAGTGCTAAGCATCTCTGGAAACTCCTTCAAGATTGTTGCAAGACCATTTCCGGTGACTACCTCTTGAAGCTCATCAAGAGAATGGCAAGAGTGTGCAAAGCAGTCATCAAAGCAAAAGGTGGTTACTTTGAAGAACCTAGAATATAAGACATATTTTCAGTTGTTTCACACTTTTTGGTTAAGTATATAATTCCACATGTGTTAATTCATAGTTTTGATGCCTTCAGTGTGAATGTACAATTTTCATAGTCAAGAAAATACAGAAAAATCTTTAAATGAGAAGGTGTGTCCAAACTTTTGGTCTGTACTGTATATAAAGGGAAGCCATCTTAGGGTGGCAGATCAGTCAGTGAGATGAGTCAGATCAGTGAGTGAGGACAGTCAGTCAGGGAGCAGAGTCTCTTTAGGAGCTCTGCTCCACAAGAAGGGCACAGTCCTAGAGGCCCAGGAGGGGAGCAGTGGAATAGGCTCCGTTCTAGTAAAAGGGATCCCAGGGGTACGGCGAGTGCAAGACGGCACCCGTATGCCCCGAATCTGTCAGAAGACAGAGGGATCGTAGGCCGCAAGAAGGGGACCGGCCCCTAGGCCAGCCGTGTTACTCCAAGTCTCGGCTGGGAAAAAAAGAGGCTTCTGGCTTATATAGTCAGTTGCCGAAGCCTCATTCTAATCTCCGTGAGGGTCAAGCAGGTCTGGGAATTCCGACAAGAAAGGAGGGACTTCAGAGCACCGAGCGGGATTGAGAGTGGGGAAGCGCAGAGCATGAGGGAGAAAGACCCAGCGTGAAGACGGTCTAGCTAGGAACACAAGAAAGTGGGGTTCCGTCAGGTGCTCCTCCGCCTGAGGAAGAGCTGAACCCCTGCCCGGTGAACGCAGCGCGACGTGGGAGGCTGGCACTCGTACAGTACACCAGTGGAACTGCCATGAGAACTGTGAGTAAAGACTCGGATGACTGCACCTTACTGCCTCCGTCCATTCTTTCATCTGCGCCATCTTTCCCTCCCTGCACTACAACGCCCAGGGCAACTCTCACTTCCTACACTGCCCTGGAGCTAGCTCTACCTGTGGAGAGCCACGCCATCCTTGCTGCCGTAACATCAGCTTCAGAGGACTGCTCTGCAGCGGCGGCTCCCTTTAGCCGCATTCCACAGGTGGCGTCATGAACTTTTCAAATCCCCTGTAAATATTCCCCCCTTTTTACTGACCGCCCTGGGTCACGGACCGGGCCAGCCACCGTGAAATTCCCCATACAGGCA
This sequence comes from Phyllobates terribilis, assembly GCF_046119375.1. NCBI lineage: Eukaryota > Metazoa > Chordata > Amphibia > Anura > Dendrobatidae > Phyllobates > Phyllobates terribilis. The sequence continues at coordinate 43,751,505 of NW_027362765.1, forward strand.
TCCTTAAGACGCCCGGCTGCCGAGTACCCCACGGCCCTGGGGGCGAGTGATTTTCACATTAATCATCTCCTGTCGCACTCACTCCAATGCTGGTATTGTATTGTTACATGGAATCTTTATGATGTTACATCATCATCTTCTTCCGATTCAGGTCCCTACAATATCGGATCCTCTCAGTGGAGATCTTCTATATAAGATAATTTTTCTGATTGAACCTTCAAGGATGAATAGAGACAGGGACAAGATGGAGGAGAGGATATTACACCTCACCCTAGAGATCCTCTTCCGGCTTACTGGAGAGGTGAGAGATTCTGATGACATCACATTACATCATTCTTATCTATGGTAATAACAGATGGACAGAAGTGGAGAGGTGAGGACTCTGGAAATGTCTGTAGTGAGATTTATTAATGTGTCTCTCCATAACAAGGATTACACAGTAGTGAAGAAGACGTCTAGTGAGCGCTGTCAGGCCCCTGTGTCTGAAGGATGGGGAAGACCCCTGAGCTCAATCACGGGGCCTCCACCTCACCTCCTGGTACATGAGGACATCAATGACCAGAAGATCCTAGAACTCACCTACAAGATGATTGAGCTGCTGACTGGAGAGGTGACACTGCTGGGACATTATACAGTAACACTATGAAGGGATCGGGGGGATGACGGTATCATTGTGTTTGTCAGGTTCCTATAAGGTCTCAGGATGTCGCCGTCTATTTCTCCATGGAGGAGTGGGAGTATTTAGAAGGACACAAAGATCTGTACAAGGACATCATGATGGAGGTTCCCCAGCCCCTCACATCACCAGGTAATAGACAGGACTAAATACACACGGCCTATAATTATCTGTATGTAAAGAATTAATTCAGTCCCTGTATGTGTTTCCTCTAGTTCTATCCAGTAAGAGGACAACACCAGAGAGATGTCTCCGTCCTCTTCTTCCACAGCACTGTAAATAAGAAAATCCTAATGTTCCTCAAGATCATCAGGTAGATGGAAAGAAGATTTCATGAAATGATCTGTAGATGGCTATGAAAGTCTTGTGTTCAGTCTTGTTTTATCCACCAGTATTATATGTTTTATACTTGTGTAATGAGAACGGTGGAGATGGCAGGATTAGAGCTGACCATAGATGTGACTTCTCCATCTGTCTGTGACTTTTACAATATTTGTTTCAGGGTGAAGATCTGACCCATATTAATACTACAGAGACAAATGTGAGGGGTGATGAGCGGTGTAAAGAGGAGATTCCTACAGATAACCACCCAAGTGAGTGGTAACCATGAAATGCAGAGACGTCACAGATTCTTCTTCTTGTAGAATAATATGTTGTATTTTTTAGATTTTGTTCACTCAGAACTTTTTGATGTGCATTTTTACTGGCAGAAATATTTAGTGCTTAAACAAAAAAACACACTTTTTAACAATTTTATTTATTAATGCATTTTGGACATAACATTTCACAGGCCAAAAGTGAGGTTATACACTTTTTTAACAAAGAAAAATACAAGGCTGATCTCTGTACAATCAGTTCTGTCTGTTTGGTCATGTAATTGCTCCAGCCTAACTCCATCCACAGCAGGAATGGATTAGTCTCTGCTGCGGACAATGATTTGCTAAATCGATCACAAGTTTGTCCCGAAGAAGAAGCATGTAGACTGGTGGGGCAACTGGCCATCCTTGGAAGAGGATTATTAATAATAAAAATAATAATATAATATCTTATGAGATATAAATCCTTGAGGACCATGGACTTGGCAGCAATGTGTATAGGGCAAGCAAGGACTCGGTCCGGTGGCTGCACAGAAGAGGCAAGTATACGATGGGCGTTTATGACCCCAAGATAAGGATTCAAAGAATATTTAGAATCAGGATTTGTATAGCAATAATGCAGCACAACATAGAAATAATAAAACATCACTTTTACACTGACGAGAAAAAGGGTAACGATGTTTAGAACTTTTGTCTCCATATCTCACCATCCACTACTTCTTCGAACATGAGGTCACTGGTTCGAATCGAAGAGCAGCCATGATGAAGAGGGACCTTCTAGGAATGGTAAAAAAATAATCCTCCTTTTTCTAACCAACTGGTATACCTGATGTACTTATGTTTGTCTATGTTGAATGATTTTTATATACAGTATGATTAATAAAAATTAAATGTTTAAAGAGTTTTTTTTTATTTTGGTTTACACTTAACATTTATCTAAGTGTTTTTTCTCTTTTTAAGATATGGCTGGTTTTCTATCAGGACCTGTAAACACTAACAAATGGCTGAGTGACACTAAAGAAGTGTTCTCTGAGATTGAAACTGACAATAGTGGTACTACAAGACCTACCCTTAGGAATCTGTTTTCTGAGGTATGGAAGCTTACAAGAATAAGCCTTGGTTGGAAGTTCAATCGCTAGAGAATTATATAAAACAGGGGATAGTCTCTAGTAGTCTCAGGATTTATATTGTCCCGGCTCCTAGATGTAGGTATGAAACTCTTCTAAATAAGTGGGAGAAAGAATCAATAGCCTCATCTGTTTGCTTTATGCAGCTTCTATTGGAGAAGGAAAAAATAACTTTGGAAAAATCCTCTTCAAAACTACAGAGCCTCGTTGAGGAGACTCTGAAAAATAAAACTGAACCTGACTTCATTAATAGGGAGGAGACCCTCAAGAGTACAGTGACGCGATCTCAAACAAACATAAAGGACAGAAAACACAAACGGTTTATCAAAGACCTTTCCGGATTCAAAGCGAAGCAAGCGTATCATTTTACACTTGACAACCCCACACCACAGCATGATATATCACCTTCAGATATCGAGTCATCAGACTGTGAGTTTAAGGGAAGAAATTTCAGAACAGGTGAAGGTAGATATAGGGGACGATATAGGCAAGGCTACATGTAAGAAATGGCAAGGAAACAAAAGCAGGGGTGGCTCACGTGTACCCTCTACGGCAGTTTTTCCTCCTCATTGCCATCTTTTTTAGAGGGAAGGGTCGCAATACCCTACGACCTAAGGGACAGATCCCATCTGAATTGCCAAATGAAATAGAATGTAACCAGACTGGTAATAAGGGTGAGGACAATTTGAACCGGATCTTCAATCTATCAACATATACTTTGACAGTTTGAGGAGGTTCCTGGGCTCAGGACTGTCTTTTGTACTAACTACTAGATTTGACTCATTTAATTGGATAAAGGATGTTAATCTCTTACGCAGATTAAACTGGCAGACATTTTTCATCAATAATGATAAACAAAGGTATGAACAATTGGGGATAACATCAAAGGATCTGCTTGATGTCAAGATCCTAACAGAATTATGAGATGAAGGACAGAGGGGTATTGATGAGGGTCCTTTCTCCAACTTAAAACCGAGAAGAACTAAAATGCCTATTTTTTGCAAATTGGTCACTGACGAAATTTCTAAAATCAATCCCAGAAATGAAATTCAACCAAATCTCTCTATGGAAGAGAGGAATGTAGTGATTGATTTGGAGAAAAATACCCAGATTATTATCGAGACCTCTGATAAGGGTGGAAATATTGTGATCATGGACAATGATAAATATCTGGAAATGTGCCATGCAATCCTATCAGACTGCACCACCTTTGATATCCTTGCAAAAAAACGGGGAGTAGACTGTTCCAAACACTTTAATAAACAGTTTAATTTCCTCTATCCAAAACATCCTAAATCAGCTACCTTTTATTCATTACCTTAAATCCATAAAGGCCTGAGCCCTCTAAGAGGATGCCCGATAGTGTCCGAAATTGATGCCCTATGCCAGAACTCCAGTGTCGCTGCATTGTTCTAGCCTGGAGGACTTTCATGCTGAAAGCAGAGACCTTAAAAGTAGGTTCCTTGAAAGGGGTTACCCGCGTGGTGTTATAGACTTAGCGTACCATCATGCTTGCTCGGAAGAGAGAGCAAACCTGTGGGTACCCAAATGAAAACCAACTAATGAACCGTTGAATCGTGTCATAGGGACGTATGACGACCATGCGGACCAGGTGATTAACATCCTGATTAGATACTGGTGCATTTTAAAGGCAGACCCTGATTTTAGTAACTCTATTTCTTCTACACCGTCAGTTACTTTTAGAAGGGGAAGATCGATGAAGGATCACCTGGTCAGCAATCATTATGTTGCCCCAAAATCTACAAGCACACGGTCTAAATGGCACCTATAGGTGTGGTTCCTGCAGTTTCTGCCATTACATTGAGAAAGTGAAGACCTTCACAAGTGCTGTCACTAGAAGGACATGAAGCAGTTTGCAAATTGCAGAACCATGACGTTCATGTTCATGTCCCACAAATTACGTGGGTAAAAGGAACAGACAACTCGGGGTCCGTATAAGTGAGCACTTGGGGGACATCAAAAACTGCAGGGACACACCAATAGCTCACCATGTTATACAAAATCATGATGGAATTCTATGTCATTTAAAGTAAGAGGTTATCCCACCATCAGTACGTATGGGGGATTGGGCTAAGAAAATTTTACAGAGGCCAAATGGAATTTTTGGCTTGATACAGTATCTCCTTAGGGGATAAATGAGCATCTTAGCTTTGTCAGTTCATTTAACGAGAGCACTTCAATCACTTTACTTGTACATATCTATGAAGATACAGAATTCCAGCATTTGATACCTGTGTTTTTGGTAGTAATATAGTATCTTATTGAAACTATTTAGTTTCTTTGCCCTATCATTTTATAGTTCAAAATTTAAGAACATGGTAAACATGTATTTATACTTTTGGTCTTCACCTTTTATACCTGGGTCTCTCCCATTCTCTTATAGAGCTTATAAAATGTAAAGCTTATGCCCTATGCAGCATTTTAGGGACCATATTATAAGTGCTATATGAATACCCTCTCTAAAAATCTTTGTTATAGGGTGTGTTTTATCTATATGTTAATAGGGGGATGAACCCACCATTGACTGTGCACTGTATTAATTGCCTCCCTATAAAGATGCACTCTTAATGTGGATGGTAATGTTATATACAGTGCCGCTATACCACTATCATTACCTAAAGAATGGACTTTTATTTATATCATTGGGGCACAGATTGTGGCACTTGCTTTACAAGAGGTGGAACGTGAGATGTGTTCCACAGAGAGGTGGACCTTGTCACTTCCGGTAACCTTCACTGCGGATAAAATTGAGATGTGCTCCACGAATGAGTGGACCGCGCCACATATACGTCATCTTCACTTCCGAGGTCACTTCCTTTTTGCTATAAAAGGGTAATATGCTATAGATGGAACGCACGGAGTGCTATATTGAGATCATTTCTGCCATAAGTCGTCAGTGCACATTGTAGCGCTTTGATGCCAGCTTTATTATAATCCCCTGATGAACCCCTAAAGAAAAAATGGGGGGGGGGGACGCGTCGGGACCTGATTTCGTTGGGCAGTATTAAGATAAGTGATACCCTGTTTCTTAAATTAATAATGAGCATAGATGGAGCAATGTAAATTAACAATCTTGTGTTAGTTGTCAAAAACTATGGTGTTTTTATTATACTAGTCATAAAGGGAGACCAGAATGAGTCCCTAACCGTTATTTTCTATTTATATTTTTTTGGGGGGAAGCCTTCATTGCCCTTGCTGGGTTTATGTGAGATATGGATTTAGTAGTATAATCAGTGTGATTGAAGCACTGTGATCCCCTTTTTCCCCATACTATTATATTATATCAATGTGTCTATATAGGAATATTCGGGATTATTAGGATACGCCAACGCTGAGCGAGGGCGCCAATAATATCAGGGTGTCAACCTCCGCTGTGAGGCAGGATGAAGTTAGGGACAACTTTTACACCCTATATAAATACTCCAACATTCCACCACAAGATGGCTGCATAGTGGACTCACATTTTATAAAGTAATTATATAATCACCTATAAGTACCTCCCCCCTTTTTTTGCAGGTGTTCTTGTTGACTTGTTACCAGTGATATCTTTCAATTAGCATATAGGGACGGTTAGGGACTTGGATGGTCAGCCTAAGTGGAGAAGGAGCACCACTGCGACTACTGAATAGGGTGCCAACCTCCACTGACAGGCAGGGGTAAGAAGAGGACCCTATTGAGGGACCTTATAGGAATGGTAAAAAAAAAACAACTCCTTTTGCTAACCAGCTGGTATACTGAAATACTTATATGTTTGTCTATGTTGAATGATTTTTATATACAGTACAGACCAAAAGTTTGGACACACCTTCTCATTTAAAGATTTTTCTGTATTTTCATGACTTTGAAAATTATATCACTGTGCTTGATCGGCAAACTTGCCTGACCTTAGCCCCTTTGAGAATCCATGGGGTATTGTCAAGAGGAAGATGAGAGACACCAGACCCAACAATGCAGACGAGCTGAAGGCTGCTATCAAAGCAACCTGGGCTTCCATAACACCTCAGCAGTGCCACAGGCTGATCGCCTCCATGCCACGCCGCATTGATGCAGTAATTGATGCAAAAGGAGCCTCGACCAAGTATTGAGTGCATTTACTGAACATACATTTCAGTAGGCCAACATTTTGGATTTAAAAAAAAATTTCAAGCTGTTGTTATAAAGTATTCTAATTTATTGAGATAATGACTTTTGTGTTTTCATTGGCTGTAAGCCATAATCATCAACATTAACAGAAATAAACACTTGAAATAGATGACTCTGTTTGTAATGACTCTATATAACATATGGGGTTTCACTTTTTGTATTGAAGAACTGAAATAAATTAACTTTTTGATGATATTCTAATTTAGTGAGAAGCACTTGTATGTGGGCAGGTGGGAGGAGCGAACCTGGTCCTCTGGCAAAGATTTATCGACGACATCCTATTCATCTGATCTGGTGACTAAGCATCGTTAGACTCCTTCCTCAAAGAAATCAATCAAAATGAATTCTTCTTAGAATTTACTTCAAACACCAGTACACAACAGGTTAATTTTTTAGATCTAAACATTTACATACAGGACAATCAAATCCAGACCCGGACTTACATCAAACCCACAGACTCAAACAGTTTTATTTCTCTGGACAGCTGCTACCTCCCCAGTTGGCATTCCCTGTAGCCAATACATGCATCTACACAGAAATTGTTCTAACATTGATGACTTCAAAGAAGAAGCTACCCAGCTCACTAATACATTTCTGGAAAAAGGGTATAATCTACATTTTATCAATTCTGCCAAAAATAAAGTACAAACAATACCCAGGGAAACTCTTTTTAGAAATCCCCAAGAAGCCACCCATAACACAGATTGATGTCCCTATCATAACTCAGTTTAACTCAAACCATTGGCAACCATATTCCACCCAAACCTAGGTTCATTTTCAAAAAGGCACAAAACTTGGGGAATGTAATCGCCACCTCAGTCAGTAATCCCCACAACCCCATTACCGAACGACTTTCCTTCACTAAAGATATAGTAGGCTTTTTCCATGCAATAAATGTGCGGTGTGCAAAAAACTACACACCACCAATCAAAAAAGCATCCAAGAAGGGGGCGTCATTCACACTATATCAAACTTTATTACCTGTACCACAGAGGGAGTTATCTATAGCCTCAAGTGTCCGTGCCAAAAACTATATGTAGGCAGGACAAAATGTCCTCTACATGTAGGCATAAATGAACATTTGGGCAACATTGCAAAAAAATTTGACGGACACCCTCTATCCAAGCACTTCTCTGAGAAACACGGGGGCTCCACAAAGGACATCGTTTACAAAGGACAGGTTTACAAAGAGTTTTTAGAAACAATGACGCAAAGATGACTTCTTGACACAAATGTCACGAATTGAGCGTAAATGGATCTTCACCCTGGATACTTTAAAACCTAAAGGACTCAACTCCGAGATAGAATTGTTTGCTTTCAATGAGGATTGATCCTCCTACCTCCAGAAGTCTTCCACATGTTCAAGTACTCAATAGGCACACATATCTAAGGGATCCACGTACATCTAAAGACCAACCCTGAAGAAGGGACCCATAGTTCCTGAAACGTGTAGGTTTCTGGTCTGTCCAGGCTCCCGTACCAGTATGAATCACTTGCGCCTACGTCACGCAGGTCCCTTTGTCCGGCCGCAAGGCGCCAACCGCAGGTTCTCACCTGCTTCCTCCACGCTGACGCCGTGAGAGCAACAGGCGAACAGTAAGTCACCGGCCGAGACCCTGCTCATTGTCTCCCCCCTCTTTCTCCCATCCACCACCCTCACCTCTCACTGAAGACTCCTACGAGTGCGACCGCACTCTCCGCAGGTCCTCCGCTGCAAAGACACTGCCGCCCGACAGCAACCCTTCTAACTAGCGCCATGCAACTGTAAGTTATCTCACACAACACCCTTGTGCCATCTGCAAAAGAACTGTGCATTTACCGCAAGGTAACTCCGACCAAGCAGCTCACTGGTTCAACACTCCCACACCCCCCACATCTAAGGGGAACTAATGCTACTACCTCTTCCTCTGGGGATTGGACCGGCTCAGACACAATGCAGCTGCAGCCACCCCAGCTAAGAGGCCCTACGGTTACTTTATGCGTGCAAGCAGCACTACCGGTGCCATAAGCTGCCCAGTGGGAACCTCAAAGCCTCCTCTACTACCCTAAAATCTCTGCTACGTGTGATACAGGTAATTTCTGTTTTCCCACTCCCTTATTTTAAATCTATTTACCATAGGCTAGCTAATCCTTGCCTTTCTACTCTTTGAACACCTGTCGTCCCCTAGTCACTATTTAGATCTCATCTCCCTCAGGACACTCTCTACCTGTACTCTGCCAGGCACTACCAGCATACCATACAGGTAATTTCTACCCTAAATTATTTTATAATATTCATTAGCCTCAACATATTATCTACTCATCTCTTCCCTCAGCACATGGACCCTTTACCACAATAATTCTAAATGCCCTCACTCAATTGGACTTGCTCCCAATCAACTCCACTTCAGGTAAATCACATCCCATTCTTCCACCATGGTAGGTATGGGATCACATTAACCTCCCCCCCCCCCCTCTCTTTCAAACTAGGGGACTCCCTGAACCCTCTTTTGCTCATTTGTCTTCTAACACGCATCCAAGAAGCCATTACCTACTCACTACCAGCCATCTACCCTCATTTTAATTCGTAGCATTCCCCTTTTTAAAGAACATTTTAATCCCCGTTCTTTACCTATTTGTACTATTACCCTAATAAAAATTTGTGTTTTAATTAACCAACGCATAAACTTTTATTACCGGCCCTGTGATTCGCTCTCTAACCAAACCTAACGCTGCCAGCGCAAGCCTTTTATCAATATTAATTTCTAGTAATGATTCAATGTCTATTGCAAAATATATATATATATGTTTCAATTTTTTTTTGCCAGATAACTGGACCATGATTTCAGACTCAGATTTTAACACAAATGATCATAGTATCACACCTGATATCTTTGAAGAACATCCCATTATACCAGACATACCTCCAGTCCTTCTTAAGCTAACTAAATATAGCAAAAGGGATGGTGCGGGGGCATTTATGCATATAGCATTTATGCATACTTTATCGAAGTACCATAATTTATCAAAGTGCCTCGGCAGTTAGATATGGCAGTTGGACAGGGCAGGAGACAGGTAAGACTTGCAAGACAATTAAACAAACTTGCTTCCAGGTCATCTTTTTGGCAAACAGTATTCACCATTTGTATCTGTGCCATTTATATTCTGGCTGCTACAATCATCCACATTCACCGTTCTCCCACAAATTCTGCACACTTCATCCATATTAACCCCTCACTCCTCTCTTCTCCTATCTACAGCTGTCATGCTCTCTTCACAATGTTATACCACACAGATCCATTCATTCCCACCATACAACACATGAAACGCTCTCACAAATCACTCAACCATCTGCTCACTCTCTGTATCTTCCTTCTCTTAGTCGCAGGTGATATTTCTCCTAATCCAGGACCCTCCAGTAATAATAACACTAACTCTTTCCCTGTTACATTCAGAAACCCTGCTAATCTCATTAATATTCCCTGCATATCTTCTGTCTCATTCAACTGTGCCCTTTGGAATGCGCGCTCAGCATGTAATAAACTCTCTCACATCCATGACTTTTTCCTCTCTAATTCCCTCAACCTTCTGGCTCTCACTGAAACCTGGATCCAGCAGTCGGACACCACCGCCACTGCAGCTCTCTCCTATGGTGGCCTACACTTCTCTCATACTCCGAGACCTGACAACAGATCAGGTAGAGGTGTTGGTCTGCTTCTTTCAACAAAATGTACTTTTCAGGTTATCCCCCCAGTACCCTCCCTTATCTTCCCTTCTTTTGAGGCCCACACAGTCAGACTCTACTGGCCCTTCTCCCTGCGAGTGGCGGTTGTCTATCGCCCTCCAGGTCCCTCCCGTCAGTTCCTGGATCACTTTGCTGCCTGGCTTCCAAATTTTCTATCCTGCGACATCCCCATGATAATCATGGGAGATTTTAACATCCCAATTGGCGATCCTCTTTCCCCATCTGTCGCTCACCTTTTATCACTAACCTCCTCCTTCGGCCTTTCACAGCTTGCTAATTCTCCTACACATGAGGACGGGAACACATTGGACCTGATCTTCTCCCGGCTTTGCTCAGTACATGACTTTACTAACTCTCCCCTTCCACTGTCTGACCATAATCTTCTTTCTTTCTCTGTCAAGAACTGTGACTCTACTCAAGACCCCCCCACTTTCCACACTTATAGAAATATACGCGCCATTAACACCCAGAAATTTATGAAAAAGTTGCAATCATCATTGGCCCTAATCTCCTCACTCTCATGTCCCGACTCTGCATTGAAGCATTATAACGAAATAATGCTATGCGCCCTGGATGAAGCCGCACCTCCTACACAAAGAACAATTTGGCATAGACGGCGACAACTCTGGCACACACCTCAAACTCTGCGCTTCTCCTCTCCAAACAAACCTACTTTAACAACCTCATAATCTCACTTTCCAATAATCCTAAACGACTCTTTGACACGTTTCCTTCTCTCCTCAATCAAACAGCACAGGCCCCGATCACCGACCTCAGCGCAGACGATCTGGCCAATTATTTCAAAGAAAAAATTGACCATATCCGACAGGAAATTATCTCCCAATCCCCAAACGTTATGCATGATCTCCCCCGCCACATTGTATCTTGCTCACTTTCTGATTTCGAACCAGTCACGGAAGATGAAGTGATCAGACTCCTTGCATCTTCTCGCCCTACCACCTGCACCAGTGACCCTATTCCCTCACATCTCCTTCAGTCCCTTGCTCCAGCTGTCACCACTCACCTAACTAAAATTTTCAACCTCTCCCTCTCATCTGGTATCTTTCCCTCTTCTTTTAAACACGCCAGCATACATCCATTACTTAAAAACCCATATCTTGACCAGAACTGCACGGCCAACTACAGACCTGTTTCCAATCTTCTCTTTATCTCTAAACTCTTGGAACGCCTGGTCCATTCCCGTCTAATCCGCTATCTCTCAGAAAACTCTCTTCTTGACCCTTTACAATCTGGTTTCCGCTCTTTACATTCTTCTGAAACTGCCCTCACTAAAGTCTCTAATGATCTACTAACAGCTAAATCTAATGGTCACTATTCCCTGCTGATTCTCCTGGATCTCTCTGCAGCATTTGACACTGTGGATCACCAGCTCCTCCTCACTATGCCCTGCACTATTGGCCTCAAGGACACCGCTCTCTCCTGGTTCTCCTCCTACCTCTCTGACCGCTCCTTCTCTGTGTCTTTCACCGGCTCCTCCTCCTCTCTCCTTCCCCTTACTGTAGGGGTTCCTCAAGGATCAGTCCTAGGCCCCCTTCTTTTCTCCTTAACACCGCTCCCATTGGACAAACAATCAGCAGATTCGGTTTCCAGTACCATCTCTATGCTGATGACACCCAATTATACACCTCTGCTCCGGACATCACCCCTGCATTACTACAAAAGACCAGTGATTATCTTTCTGCTGTGTCTAACATTATGTCCTCCCTCTGTCTAAAACTGAATCTGTCAAAAACTGAACTACTCGTATTTCCTCCCTCCACTAACCTACCTGTGCCCGATATTGCCATTTCCGTTTATGGCTCAACCATTACTCCCCAGCAACAAGCCCGCTGTCTTGGGGTAATTTTTGACTCAGATATTTCCTTCACTCCTCACATCAAATCAGTCGCTCGTTCATGTCATCTGCACCTCAAAAACATCTCAAGAATCAGGACTTTTCTCACCTTTGACTCGGCAAAAACTCTTACTGTCGCTCTTATTCATTCTCGTCTGGACTACTGCAACTCTCTACTTATTGGGCTCCCTCTTACTAAACTCTCCCCTCTCCAATCCGTCCTTAACGCAGCAGCCAGGATCATATTCCTCGCCATCCGCTACACCGATGCCTCTTCCCTGTGCCAGTCATTGCATTGGTTACCCATCCAATATAGAGTTCAATTTAAACTTATCACGTTTACCCACAAAGCGCTCCATGCTTCAGTAACCCCCTAACTCCTCCCTTGTCTCAGTCTACCACCCTACACGTGCCCTCCGTTCTGCCAGTGACTTAAAACTTAAATCCTCCATAATCCGAACTTCCCACTCCTGTCTCCAAGATTTCTCGCGTGCTGCGCCAATTCTTTGGAATGCATTACCCAGGATAGTTCGATTAATTCCCAACACCCACAGTTTCAAGCGGACCCGAAAAACCCATTTCTTTAGACTGGCGTATCGCCTCCACATACTATCTGTCCATCCCAGTTGTCCGTCCCAGTTTTCCCCCATATTAAAATCTTTTTCAATTTTAGGTTCATACCAACCATACACATAATAGCCTCGGTCTGGACTGCACACATACTGGCAGGCGACCAATCCATGTATTATTTATCCTATATAGTATATCAAGGATGCATTATACAATATATGCACATTCTACCTTTTGTGTCTCCCCCATTTACTCATAGATTGTAAGCTTGCGAGCAGGGCCCTCACTCCTTTCAATATGAGATATGTTTATTCTGTATTGTTTGTATAAGTACCCTCTAAAATTTGTAAAGTGCTGCGGAATATGTTGGCGCTATAAAAATAAAAATTATTATTATTATGGTGAACATCAAAGAGCACACAGAAGAAAGAAGCCATTTTCATGTTCCAAATGTGGGAAATGTTGTATAACGAAATCTGATCTTACTAAACACCAGAGAATTCACAAAGGGGAGAAGCCATTTTCATGTTTAGAATGTGGGAAATGTTTTCCAGACAAATCAACTCTAAGCATCTCTAGGCAACTCTAGGCATCAGAGAATTCACACAGGGAAGAAGCCATTTTCATGTTCAGAATGTGGGAAATATTTCAGTTGGAAATCAAAACTTGTTATACATCTGAAAATTCACACAGGGGAGTAGCCATTTTCATGTTCAGAATGTGGGAAATGTTTTATTCACAAATCAGTTTTAGTCTCGCATGAAAAGATTCACACAGGGGAGAAACCATGTTCCTGTTCAGAATGTGGAAAATGTTTTAATAGGAAAACAACTCTTACTAGACATCTGAAAATTCACACAGGGGAAAATACATTTTTCTGATCAGAATTTGGGAAATGTTTTAAAAACACACCAAATCTAGTTACACGTCGGAGAAGTCACGCACGAGCTAAGTAATATTCATTTTGAGAATGTGGGGAAAATTTTCTTACATATTTAATTTTTTTTACTCAGAAAACAATTTAAAACACTAAATGATGATAAATAAATGTAAGTAATTACCAATAAACCATCAAAATAAAGCACCTATAAACTGATTGGGCACTTTACTAGAGACACCCATGAGAATTACGGCTAGCACTCATACGGGAAAAACTGAATGTACCCTTAGACAGGGCTCTTAGGCTTTGGAACTGGTTGTTTACTGTTATAGCCTACTTATGTTAAGGAACAATGGATTGCGTGTTAGGATACATTAAGTGCAACATCATAGGCGTTGCTTTTAGCTGCAATGTGCACTGCCTGTTCGTTAGGGTGATTTTTCACATTCTCCTCTCAACCCTTTCATTGTTAAGCTGTTAACATTCACTAGATCTCCATTTATTTGATGGTTTTACTCTGTCACATGATTTTTGGTATTCTCTCAACTTTGTTGCATGAGAAAACCCCAAAAAGTTGACAGTTTTTTGAAATAGTGGACCTGGCTAAATTAGAATCAAAGACAATAGCCCAGGAAGCTAACACAAAACGCACACTTTAGGGTACAAGTCCAGGTCCTCCCTGTGGCACTAGTCATTACTCAATGTGATGCTAGTCACTATTCACGGACCTACCATGAGGCAGAATAGTCCAGAGGTCCGGGGTCAGTACCAAGAGGGCTCGTAATAGACAAAGGGAAAAGACAAAAGCGTAGTCAGGTAACAATCCGGGTTCAGAGTATCCGTAAAGTAGCAGATCAAGACAAAGAGGTAAGTCAAATGGATGGTCAAAAGGTAATTCCAAGGTCGACATTGGAGATCAGAATATAACTCAGAACGCAGCAGACACACACACCACTTGAGCAAAGCTAAAACTGGCAAGGTCTGACAGTTGTCAGAGTGCTAAATAGCCCTGTAATTACCCAGAATAGATGACACCCGGAGAAGATTAGGGATGAGCGAACCTGTGGATGTTTGGATTCGACGAACATACAGTAAAAAGTTTGGTACGAGTCTGAGCTTGACCCTAGACCTGAACCCCATACAAGTCAATGTGGACCCGAACTTCAGTGCTTTAAAATGGCTGTAAAATGGTCATAGTCAGGACTAGGGAGCTGCAAAAGGAAGCTAAATGGGGATAATAGCAGGACAATTGCCCTGCAAACAAATGTGGATAGGAAAATTACTTAAAGGGGTTCTTTCACCATAGGAATCATAGTTAAATATAAAGTAAATTAATAACATAATAAACATTTTAACAGTGCCCTCACATAGACTGAGGCTTGCTACTTCCAGTGCAGTTAAAAATTTCACACACAGAGCATGTAGAAGAGTACCCCTACATTAGCAGCTTACAAATTTCAGCCACAGAGCATGGTCCAGAGTACCCCCACAGCCAGGGTTGCAGAGTAGACATAGCGACTTTTTGCAAAGTATTCCCACAGATATGGTTTCCAGAATACACATGACGCGCCCCCTGGGCCGCGTGGGGAACCCGGAACCGGGCCTCTGGTGGGATGCTGGGTGTGGTAGTCTCAGTGTGGCGGCGACCCGGTCCGTGGCTCAGGGTGGTGAAACCAGTGGCAGTCTTAGTGTAATAACAAATGTCCGACTACGCCACCCGTGGATTGCGGTCAGTGGGGACCGCCGCTGCGCTGCAGACCGCTGAGGCTGATGTTGTATGCGCAGCCAAGTATGGGATAACTCCCCGCGGGAGAAGTATTGCCTCAGGGCAGCTAGTGTGGATGATGGGAGTGATGATATGAGCGTCCCAGTACTAATGGTGCTGGTGAAGCGATGAAACACAGAGACGTGTGGTGCAGTTCAGGGTCTTTACTGATGGTATAAAGCAGACCCTCCCAGGAGTACTGGTTAGCAGCAGGGGCCTGGTCAGTCTGTGAGCAAGCAGGATCTCCCCTGGCCAGGCGGAGTTGTAGGCCTCCCCGTCTATCTGCACTCTTTCCTGGCTACCTTGCTGTAAGCGGTTACAAGTAGCCCACGTCCCTGAGTATACCGTGTGGTGCTCACCCGTATGGCTGGTGACTTGGGGCCTTCTGTTAGCCTCCGCTCCTGGATGGCGGCGCTGGTCCCTTCCTTGTGACTGAGCCTCCGGGCTTCTATGGCCAGAGGACCTGGAATCCCCTGCTGGCTGGTTTCTGCTGCTGGGTGTATATCAGTCCCCACAGCCTCGGACTCCGGTGTCCAGTTGTAGCGTCCTCAGCCAGGGCGAGCTCTGCTCAGCTCCAGCCCCTGGTCTTCAGCTACGGTTCCTACAGAGCTCCTGCTGTATCTTTCCCTCTCCAAGCTCTAACTCCCTAATCCTGCCCCAGACCCAGTTTATAAGGGCAGATTCCTCCCTCCCAGGTCTGGGCGGGCAGTGTTGCATGCTTAGGGCTCCTGACCAGAGAAACCTCCCACTTGCTCTCAGACATAATATTTCTATTACTGTGGCAACCAGACCCCTGGGGTGCCACATACACAGATGCGTAAAAGGAAAATACTCCCACAGATATGGGTTCCAGAATATGCAAAGCTGCTTAAATGCAAAATACTCCCACAGATATGGGTTCCATAATACATAAAGCGGCTACGCACTTTTCTATCACAGACACTGGTGCAGAGTACACATAGAGAGTGTTTTTGTAAAACTGAGCATGGCAAATAGAGTTGAACACTGTCTGGGTGCAGCTGTTATAGTTGTCTAGTCATTCAAAGTTCTGTGGGATCCATGCCCGGTTCATTTTAAGGAATGTTAGGCTACCAATGTTGGATGTGGACAGGCGGATGCATCTGTGTGTGATGACACCCCCTGCCGTGCTAAACACACATTCCGACAGTACACTTGCCACAGGACAAACCAGCACCACTAAAGCATAAAGGGCACGCTCAGGCCATGTGTTCAGTTTGGAGACCCAGAACTTAAATGGGGCAGACCCATCTGTTAGTATGTGGAGACGTGTTGACAGATAGTCTTCCACCTTGTTGTAACGCTGCCTCCTGCTAATTCGTACCATATCAGATGGTGGTGTCAGATGTTGAGGAGTGCTCATAAAGTTTTGCCACATTTTGGCCATTTCTAACCCTGCTTTCCGAGGTGCTAGCGGTGCCCCAGCTGCATTGGCGACTTCCTCCTCTGCCTTGCTGTTCTACTGAGCCCCCGCTGTCAGGTGAGAAAGCCATTAGTAGTTGTTCTACCATCGTGTGCTTGTATTCACGCATTTTGTGATCCCTTTCCAGTGACGGAAGTAATGATGGTACAATGTAGCGGGGATCCATCAGGTTGGCCACCAAGTAATCTGCAGTGGTAACAATACGGGCAAATCGTTGGTCACTCTGCAGGCACTGCAGCATGTATTGGCTCATGTGTGCCAGGCTGCCCAGAGAAAACAAGGTGTCCTAGGTGGAAGGTATATCGTTTGGGTAATTTGTACCCCCCAGCCACGCTCTAGTGATGTTTGTGAGCTGATCTGAGTGCCACCCTGCTGTGAAAACGGTTGGTCCTCCTCCTCATCATCATTCTCCCAAACTGTCAACAGAATATACAGTTGGGTACCTGACCATTGTTTGGACAATAATCCAACCTCCGAGCCCTGTGTGGACGAAAGACCTGATAACGGAATGAATTGGCTCTGCTCCTCCTCATGCTCCTCTTCCTCCTGTGCCACCACCTCATCCATGATGGCCTAAATATTTTTTTCCAGCAGGCATATATGCAGTATAGTAACACTGATGATGGCGTCATCAGCGCTGGCCATATTGGTGGAATATTCAAAGCAGCGCAACATGGTACACACGTCCAGCATGGAGGCCCAGTCATTGGTGGTGAAGTGGTGTTCTGCAGTACGACTCAGCCATGCGTGCTGCAGCGGAAACTCCACTATTGCCTGCAGCTGCTCGCACAGTCTCACCAGCGTATGCAAGGTGGAATTCCACCTTGTTGGTACGTCGCATATCAGCCGGTGAGCGGGAAGGCAGAAGTGTTGCTGCAGCGCGGACAGGTGAGCAGTAGCAGGATTAGAACACCGAAAGTGCACACACACTGCCCGTGCTTTCATCATCAGCTCCGATGTGTAGGTAGTTTTTCAGGAAGCTCTGCACCACCAAGTTGAGCACATACGCAAGGCAAGGGATGTGTGTGAAGCCGGCTAGGCCCAAAGCTGCTATGAGATTTTGCCCGTTATTGCACACCACCAGGCCGGGCAGGAGGTTCTCCCGGCAGCAACCACTCATCTGCCTGCTATTTGATCCCAGTCCACAACTCCTGAGCATTGTGGGATTTGTCCCCCAAACAGAGGAGTTTAAGAGCAGCCTACTGTCGTTGTCGCTGTGCCAGTTGGGGGTGTAGGTGTTCCTATGACCGAATGAGGAGGCGGTGGAGGAAGAAGAGCAGGAGGGAACCTGGATAGATAAACGTCCAGCAATACTTGGTGGTTGTAGGATGTGAGGTAGAACGGCTTCCGCCTCTGCCCCAGCCGCCACTCCATTTACCCAGTGGGCAGTTAGGGAGATGTAACATCCCTGGTCGTACTTACTGGTCCATGTATTGGTGGTTATGTGGACTTTGCCACTGATGGTGTTGTGCAGTGCACACTTGATTTGGTCCTCAACATGTTTGTGCAGCGCAGGGATGGCCCGTCGGGAAAAGTAGTGGCGGCTGGGAACAACATACTGCGGGAAAGCCACGGACGTCATTTTTTTAAAACTGTCCATCTCCACCAGCCGCAATGGCAGCATTTCAAAGGCCAGTAATTTTGAAATGCTGTCATTCAGTACCATGGTTCGTGGGTGGCTAGGTTGATATTTCCTCTTTCTCTCGAGTATTTGGGGGATGGAAAGCTGAACACTTCCATGGGACGTTGTGGCGATACAGTAGTGGTGGTAGTGATGCTGTCACATCCTCTAAATGCAGGGAGTCAGATGGCCCTGTTGATCGTGTGCGGGAGGAAGAGGCTGAGACTGCAGCAGAAGAGGGAATAGGCGAGGCTCAGATTTGTCATGCTTTTTAAGGTGTGTACTCCACAGCACCTCGTGCTTGGAATTCAAATGCCTCTTCATACAGGTGATGCTCAGGTTCAGAACATTTATGCCTCGCTTCAGGGTCTGATGGCACAGAGTGCAAACCACCTGTCACTTGTCAGCGGCAGATTCCCTGAAGAAATGCCATGACAGGGAGATGTTTTGAGCTGTCTTTGATGTGCTTATATCAGTGGCGTGGTGGGCCGATGAAGTGGCTGAGGGCTGCCGCTGTGCCTTTGCACCCTGCTCCCTCTTTTGCTGTGCTGTCGTGGCAGAATGGCCACCTCCTCTTCCTCCAAACTGCACACATCAGTAGGATGGCTTCCAGTCCATGTCGGATCTAGTACCTCCTCATCCCCCGCATCATCTTCCACCGACTCCTCATCCCGGCCCTCCTTGACAGTATGTATACTGTATAAAGACGCTGCAGTTGGCAACTGAGCTTCGTCATCATCTGAAATCTGCTGCGGTGGTCCACTGACCGTGTGTACTAGCCCTCCCACCTACTCATCATCCAACCTAACAAGTGGTTGTGCATCAGTGCACTCAGTCTCCTCCACTTCTGGAGCAGGGGCACGTGGATGGGCCACAGAACCCCAGCCAGCAGAGTCATCAAAAAGCAGAAGAGACTGCATGACTTGGGGCTCAGACTGCTTGGCTGGTTTGCATGGGGGTGAGGTGGAAGTCAGATGAACATGGTCCTCAGGTGCCAACTGCACACTTTTTGCACTGGACCGTGTGGAAGATAATTCAAAGGAACTGAAGCCACTCTCAGCCATCCACACTCCGGCCCGGCAGAGACGCCATCCCCCTTACCGATGCGGTCCTGCTCCGGCGTCTTCTGGCCTCCCTGCAGCTGCTGCTGGTGCACGCAGCTTCCCTGGCCCTGTGCTTAGGGCACGCGCGCTCCTGCCCTCTTAAAGGGGCCGCGCGCGCCGTCCTAAAAAGTCCCCGGCCAATGGCCGGAGGACTTCCCCTATAAAAGGCACCTCCTCCAACATGGAGGTGCCCGTGCAAGGTTGTAGCTTTATGTGTTAATCTCTGCTTCAGCCCTCAGGTCCCTTTGCCTGCCTGACTACCAGCCCAGTTTGCCAGTCTACATCTGACTATCCGTCCAGCCCGACAGTCTGCTTACAGCTCCGTCTGCCAGTCTGTCTATGGGCTTGGCCAGTCCGCTAATCTGGAGCTCTCACCTGCTACCTGTCTCCGCCAGCCAAGGACACTCTCCAGCCTGACAGCCTACCTAGAGGCTCCTGTCTGTCACTTGCCGTGACCACCTGACAGCCTACCTAGAGGCTCCCGCCTGTCACTTGCCGTGACCACCTGACAGCCTACCTAGAGGCTCCTGCCTGTCACTTGCCGTGACCACCTGACAGCCTACCTAGAGGCTCCTGCCTGTCACTTGCCGTGACCACCTGACTGCCTACCTAGAGGCTCCTGCTCGTCACTTGCCGTGCCTGCCTGCCAGCCTACCTAGAGGCTCCCGTCTGTTACCTGCCGTGCCTACCTGTCAGCCTACCTGAGGCTCCTGCTTGTTCCAGCCGTGTCTGCCAGTCCGTCTGTCCGGACCACCCGTCAGCCTGCTTGCCATGCTCATCTGCTGTACAGGTCAGTCTTTGCCATCTGACCCGTGGGAGTCACCTGCTCTCTTACAAGGTCGTCCCCAGAGTAGCACCTGTTCCCTCTGCTCGGTCCCTCCCTGGTCACGGAGTCGATTGACCTTGGTCGGTCCGAATTGATACCTAGTTACGCCCCTCTGGGTCCCTCCGTGCACCGCAGCACAGAGGTTCAACCACACGGATCCGTAACGCACTCTAACACTTTTTCAACCTCTTGTGGCCTCACCATTTGTGCAGCGGTATTCAGCCCTCTGAAAGGATGCATAACGTCCTGTCGGCTGCATGCACCAGAGGAAGGTGTTGTAATTGTGCAAGTAGCAGGTACAGAATGACTACATCTTTTTTCTACAGTTATGGACCACATCCTCTCCCTACATCAGCTACACCACCAACAGCAGCAGCAGCTACATCAGCACCACCATGTTCACAACCCCGTATTTGATGCTCTCGTCAATTTTGTAAATTTAATTTGTAAATAATACTCACAAAGAGATGCCGGAAGAGTAGATTAATTTTTTTGCAACAGTACTATAAAAAACACAGCGGTCCTGAAAAATTATGTATTTGGCCTAAAAATGGAAAGTAGATGGCTGATGCCAAATAATAATGTGCCAGACTAAGAAAAAACACACAGCCTTTCAACAAGCTTTATTAGACTGGCAAACCCGGACAAGAAACCGGCATACAATAAAATGTCCATGTTCGGTACCGGACACTAGGTGTCCGGGAATAACCTTGAATTTTACGGTTCAGGTTTACTCAGCTCTAGAAAAGATCCCACCGACCCAGCCAGATAGAATGGCTGAGCTATCAATCACAATACTAACACTTCAGCGTCAGGTTGGGCAGTAGACTTGCCCACTCATAATCCTGACAGCTCAGCCATCCCTTGATCCCATAGGGTGGCAGAGTTGTCAATCACAGCATCCCTAGGACACCATGAGTGGTGGAATCATGATACTCCCAGGTTTCTATTTATTCTCATCTTCTCTTCTTATTTAATCCACTTTTAGGCTATACTACCGCTCCAACCCTGTGGCTGCCTATTACACACCCTTCATAGGGACTGGTCATATACACATATGATGGGGCTTTACTTCAGGCTCCATATCTCACCATCCACCACTGCTTCGAACGTGAGACTACCATCATTTTATAGACAATCATCTTGGCTATTTCACACATAAATTTGAATAGCAACTATTTAGCAAATGATTAGTTATGCAGATTCTTGTCGTCACTGCATTGTTACTGTTTTGCTCCTGGTGGTGGAAAAATCTTTTTCTTCCAGTATACTACAAAATACAACCTGTTTTCACATTCCCTAATAGGAAGTGTTTTACAACAATTTTATTATTGTCCCAAGGCTTATGAGCGGAGCCTCAGCTCCACTCAAAATGCAGACCCTACTGGCCACTGCTGGGTACTGCAGCACAGCTCCTGTTGTTTAGAATAGAATCTGTGCTGCATTAGTCAGTAATGGCAGTCAGCGTTCCTAGTGCTTACGTCAGCCTGCCGCCAGAGCAATCAACAGCTGATCGGTGGAGGTGCCTGATGTCAGACCCCTACTGATCTGCTATTGATGACAGGTCATCAATACCTGTGCAAGTGACAGTAACCGCTATGCAGTCTCACTGAGATCACCATGATCTTCTGGTGTATGCTGCCACTCACTCTCCTTATAAGTCTCTCTTAGCATCAATATTTTACACATGGGCCTTTTGAATAAATCATATACAGTGGTGGCCAAAAGTATTGGTACCCCTGCAATTCTGTCAGATAATACTCAGTTTCTTCCTGAAAATGATTGCAATCACAAATTCTTTGGTATTATTACCTTCATTTAATTTGCTTGCAAGGAAAAAACACAAAAGAGAATGAAGCAAAAATAAAATCATTGATCATTTCACACAAAACTCCAAAAATGGGCCAGACAAAAGTATTGGCACCCTCAGCCTAATACTTGGCTGCACAACCTTTAGCCAAAATAACTGCGAACAACCGCTTCCGGTAACCATCAATGAGTTTCTTACAATGCTCTGCTGGAATTGTAGACCATTCTTCTTTGGCAAACTGCTCCAGGTCCCTGATATTTGAAGGGTGCCTTCTCCAAACTGCCATTTTGAGATCTCTCCACAGGTGTTCTATGGGATTCAGGTCTGGACTCATTGCTGGCCACCTTAGAAGTCTCCAGTGCTTTCTCTCAAACCATTTTATAGTGCTTTTGGAAGTGTGTTTTGGGTCATTGTCCTGCTGGAAGACCCATCTCTGAGGGAGATCCAGCTTTCTCACACTGGGCCCTACATTATGCTGCAAAATTTGTTGGTAGTCTTCAGACTTCATAATGCCATGCACACGGTCAAGCAGTCCAGTGCCAGAGGCAGCAAAGCAACCCCAAAACATCAGGGAACCTCCGCCATGTTTGACTGTAGGGACCGTGTTCTTTTCTTTGAATGCCTCTTTTTTTTCCTGTACACTCTATGTTGATGCTTTTCCCCAAAAAGCTCTACTTTTGTCTCATCTGACCAGAGAACATTCTTCCAAAACGTTTTAGGCTTTCTCAGGTAAGTTTTGGCAAACTCCAGCCTGGCTTTTTTATGTCTCGGGGTAAGAAGTGGGGTCTTCCTGGGTATCCTACCATACAGTCCCTTTTCATTCAGACGCCGACGGAAAGTACGGGTTGACACTGTTGTACCCTCGGACTGCAGGGCAGCTTGAACTTGTTTGGATGTTAGTCAAGGGTCTTTATCCATCATCCGCACAATCTTGCGTTGAAATCTCTCATCAATTTTTCTTTTCCGTCCACATCTAGGGAGGTTAGCCACAGTGCCATGGGCTTTAAACTTCTTGATGACACTGCGCACGGAAGACACAGGAACATTCAGGTCTTTGGAGATGGACTTGTAGCCTTGAGATTGCTCATGCTTCCTCACAATTTGGTTTCTCAAGTCCTCAGACAGTTCTTTGGTCTTCTTTATTTTCTCCATGCTCAATGTGGTACACACAAGGACACAGGACAGAGGTTGAGTCAACTTTAATCCATGTTAACTGGATGCAAGTGTGATTTAGTTATTGCCAACACCTGTTAGGTGCCACAGGTAAGTTACAGGTGCTGTTAATTACACGAATTAGAGAAGCATCACATGATTTCAAACAGTGCCAATACTTTTGTCCACCCCCTTTTTTAGGTTTGGTGTGGAATTATATCCAATCTGGCTTTAGGACAATTCTTTTTGTGTTTTTTCATTGAAGACAAATTAATTGAAGATAATAATACCAAAGAATTTGTGATTTCAATTATTTTCAGGAAGAAACTGAGTATTATCTGACAGAATTGCAGGGGTGCCAATACTTTTGGCCACCACTGTATGATGGGTATTCCTTTCTTATATAATC
This sequence comes from Phyllobates terribilis, assembly GCF_046119375.1. NCBI lineage: Eukaryota > Metazoa > Chordata > Amphibia > Anura > Dendrobatidae > Phyllobates > Phyllobates terribilis. Next base: position 43,775,224 of record NW_027362765.1, read on the forward strand.
CACAGGTGCTTTTACCATATATTCCGGCTTCTTCAGCATCTTGGCCGGATTTATAGAACATATTTCCATTCCCTATGTTTTCAGGCACACTAGGGATGTCAAACTCAAACACAGAGGGCCAAAATGAAATACTTGGACAAAGTCGCGGGCCAACCAGTATACAGTATAATGGGCCCCCCAAAGTCCTCCATACAGAATAATGGGCCTCACATAGCTCTCCATACAGAATAATGGCCCCACAAATGGGTGGTGGTTCTGGTGTCACGGGCCAAATAAAACCACTCTGCGGGCCAAATTTGGCACACGGGCCAGAGTTTGACACGTATGATCTACACTGAATGAACAATGTGCTGAATGACACAGTTGGCTGCGTCATGCAGAAAATGTTAGACATGAAGGCAAGAATGGCTTCCTGCTTGCAGCTACACTCCGCGTCTCTCTATTGCCGGAAGTGGAGCAACCGGAACGCTACCTGTCGACGATAAGCAGTGCCAATGGTGGACCAAAGTACATTATCATGAGGGCAATCTGGACTCGGGCCCGTCCAGAGTCCTGGGCCCGGGGCGGAAGCCCTGACAGCCCTCATTATGATCCGCTTATGGACTCGTGCTATAACTTTTTTCTGCAATACAGTTTTCTGATTGCTGAGTACCTTGTTATACTTTCTCATATTATATTGTTTTTCTGTCTATATTAAGCCCGAGGAATCGTCTGTGAGCTGAAACCTTGCGATCACAAGGAAGAATATTCATAATGGAGGGTCTGAATCTTAAAAAAAAAACAAAGTTTTGAGGTAAAACTTGGTGATTATGGAGCCCTGGTGCTGATTTCTAAATATTCTGAAGTCTCCTGAGCGAGTGGTCCTCTCTACGGGAAAGTGCACCCTGGTACCACCTATGTGCCATTTACCATTTGTATCTGTGCCATTTATATTCTGGCTGCTGCAATCATCCACATTCACCGTTCTCCCACAAATTCTGCAGACTTCATCCATATTAACCCCTCACTCCTCTCTTCTCCTATGTACAGCTGTCATGCTCTCTTCACAATGCTATACCACACAGATCCATTCATTCCCACCATACAACACAGGAAACGCTCTCACAAATCACTCAACCACCTGCTCACTCTCTGTATCTTCCTTCTCTTAGTTGCAGGTGATATTTCTCCTAATCCAGGACCCTCCAGTAATAATAACACTAACTCTTTCCCTGTTACATTCAGAAACCCTGCTAATCTCATTAATATTCCCAGCATATCTTCCGTCTCAATCAACTGTGCCCTTTGGAATGCGCGCTCAGCTTGTAATAAACTCTCTTACATCCATGACTTTTTCCTCTCTAATTCCCTCAACCTTCTGGCTCCCACTGAAACCTGGATCCAGCAGTCGGACACCACCGCCACTGCAGCTCTCTCCTATGGTGGCCTACACTTCTCTCATGGAGGTGTTGGTCTGCTTCTTTCAACAAAATGTACTTTTCAGGTGATCCCGCCAGTACCCTCCCTTATATTCCCTTCTTTTGAGGCTCACACAGTCAGACTCTACCGGCCCTTCTCCCTGCGAGTGGCGGTTGTCTATCGCCCTGCAGGTCCCTCCCGTCAGTTTCTGGATCACTTTTCTGCCTGGCTTCCAAATTTTCTATCCTGCGAAATCCCCACGATAATCATGGGAGATTTTAACATCCCAATTGGCGATCCTATTTCCCCATCTGCTGCTCACCTTTTATCGCTAACCTCTTCCTTCGGCCTTTCACAGCTTGCTAATTCTCCTACACATGAGGACGGGAACACATTGGACCTGATCTTCTCCCGGCTTTGCTCAGTACATGACTTTACTAACTCTCCCCTTCCACTGTCTGACCATAATCTTCTTTCATTCTCTGTCAAGAACTGTGACTCTACTCTAGACCCCCCCACACTTTCCACACTTATAGAAATTTACACGCCATTAACACCCAGAAATTGATGAAAAAGTTGCAATCATCATTGGCCCCAATCTCCTCCCTCTCATGTCCCGACTCTGCATTGAAGCATTATAATGAAATAATGCTATGCGCCATGGATGAAGCCGCACCTCCTACACAAAGAACAATTCGACATAGACGGCGACAACCCTGGCATACACCTCAAACACGTCTTCTCCAGCGGAGTTCCAGGTGTGCTGAAAGGCTGTGGAGAAAATCTAATCTGCCCGAAGATTTCCTCCATTATAAATTTAAGCTGAAAACATATAACTCTGCGCTTCACCTGTCCAAACAAACCTACTTTAACAACCTCATAATCTCACTTTCCAATAATCCTAAACAACTCTTTGACACGTTTCATTCTCTCCTCAATCAAACAACAAAGGCCCCGACCACCGACCTCAGCGCTGACGATCTGGCCAATTATTTCAAAGAAAAAAATGACCATATCCGACAGGAAATTTTCTCCCAATCCCCAAACGTTATGCATGCTCTCCCCCGCCACATTGTATCTTGCTCACTTTCTGACTTCGAACCAGTCACGGAAGATGAAGTGATCAGGCTTCTCGCCCTACCACCTGCACCAGTGACCCTATTCCCTCACATCTCCTTCAGTCCCTTGCTCCAGCGGTCACCACTCACCTAACTAAAATTTTCAACCTCTCCCTCTCATCTGGTATCTTTCCTTCTTCTTTTAAACATGCCAGCATACATCCATTACTTAAAAAACCATCCCTTGACCAGAACTGCACGGCCAACTACAGACCTGTTTCCAATCTTCCCTTTATCTCTAAACTCCTGGAACGCCTGGTCCATTCCCGTCTAATCCGCTATCTTTCAGACAACTCTCTTCTTGACCCTTTACAATCTGGTTTCCGCTCTTTACATTCTACTGAAACTGCCCTCACTAAAGTCTCTAATGATCTACTAACAGCTAAATCTAATGGTCACTATTCCCTGCTGATTCTCCTGGATCTCTCTGCAGCATTCGACACTGTGGATCACCAGCTCCTCCTCACTATGCTCCGCACTATTGGCATCAAGGACACTGTTCTCTCCTGGTTCTCCTCCTATCTCTCTGACCGCTCCTTCTCTATGTCTTTCGCCGGCTCCTCCTCCTCTCTCCTTCCCCTTACTGTCGGGGTTCCTCAAGGATCAGTCCTAGGCCCCTTCTTTTCTCCTTATACACCGCTCCCATTGGACAAACAATCAGCAGATTCGGTTTCCAGTACCATCTCTATGCTGATGACACCCAATTATACACCTCTGCTCCGGACATCACCCCTGCATTACTACAAAAGACCAGTGATTGTCTTTCTGATGTGTCTAACATTATGTCCTCCCTCTGCCTAAAACTGAATCTGTCAAAAACTGAACTACTCGTATTTCCTCCCGCCACTAACCTACCTGTGCCTGATATTGCCATTTCCGTTTGTGGCTCAACCATTACTCCCCAGCAACAAGCCCGCTGTCTTGGGGTCATTTTTGACTCAGATCTTTCTTTCACTCCACACATCAAATCACTCGCTCGTTCATGTCATCTACACCTCAAAAACATCTCAACAATCAGGACTTTTCTCACCTTTGACTCGGCAAAAACTCTTACTGTAGCTCTTATTCATTCTCGTCTGGACTACTGCAACGTTCTACTTATCAGGCTCCCTCTTACTAAACTCTCCCCTCTCCAATCCATCCTGAATGCAGCAGCCAGGATCATATTCCTCGCCAACCGCTACACCGATGCCTCTTCCCTGTGCCAGTCATTGCATTGGTTACCCATCCAATATAGAGTTCAATTTAAACTTATCACGCTTACCCACAAAGCGCTCCATGCTTCAGTCCCCCCCTACATCTCCTCTCTTGTCTCAGTCTACCACCCTACACGTGCCCTCCGTTCTGCAAATGACTTAAAACTAAAATCCTCCATAATCCGAACTTCCCACTCCCATCTCCAAGATTTCTCGCGTGCTGCGCCAATTCTTTGGAATGTACTACCCAGGACAATTCGATTAATTCCCAATACCCACAGTTTCAAGCGGACCCTAAAAACCCATTTCTTTAGACTGGTGTATCGCCTCCACACACTATCTGTCCATCCCAGTTGTCCTTCCCAGTTTTCCCCCATATTAAAATCTTCAATTTCAGGTTCATACCAACCATGCACATAATAGCCTCGGTCAGGACTGCACACATACTGGCAGGCGACCAGTCCATGTATTATTTATCCTATTTAGTATATCAAGGCTGCATTATACAATATATGTTCATTCTACCTTTTGTGTCTCCCCCATTTCCTCATAAACTGTAACCTTGCGAGCAGGGCCCTCACTCCTTTCGATATGAGATATGCTTATTTTGTATTGTCTGTATAAGTCCCCCCTAAAACTTGTAAAGTGCTGCGGAATATGTTGCGCTATAAAAATAAACTATTATTATTATTATTATTATGTGCACTGCCTGGACTCAGCTCCTCCAGCACCATGACAACCAGCACAGCAGAGTCCTGCATCCACTGAGGCCCCTGATCATGTGACCCCTGACTCCTCCCCTACTGTGACCTCATCACAGGTCCTGTGCGCACAGAACAGCCATATATGTGGTGGCGGCTCTGCAGGTGGAGGTATGTGGAGATCCCCCATTACTGGGTGCAGGGGGCATTAACCCTTTGAGGACCGGAGAACATGTTAACATTTGTATTTGTCATTCTGGGGTTCATATAAGGTTGAGCCTAGAATGTATGGGCTCCTTCCAGGTCCTGAGTGCTGCCCATACATTCTAGCTGGCTCATTAGTGAATACATTAGAACGTATTGGCTCCTTGCATGTCCTGCAGTCAGAACCTGGAAGAAGCATATACATTCTGGAAGATAGCAGAATCTATGGGCTCCTGTCAGGTATATATTATTGGAGGCAGCAGAATCTATGGGCTCCTGTCAGGTATATATTATTGGAGGCAGCAGAATCTATGGGCTCCTGTCAGGTATATATTATTGGAGGCAGGATAATGTAAGGGCTCCTGTCAGGTATATATTATTGGAGGCAGCAGAATCTATGGGCTCCTGTCAGGTATATATTATTGGAGGCAGGAGAATGTATGGGCTCCTGTCAGGTATATAATATTGGAGGCAGGAGAATGTATGGGCTCCTGTCAGGTATATATTAATGGAGTCAGCAGAATGTATGGGCTCCTGTCAGGTATATATTATTGGAGGCAGCAGAATGTATGGGCTCCTGTCAGGTATATATTATTGGAGGCAGGAGAATGTATGGGCTCCTGTCAGGTATATATTATTGGAGGCAGGAGAATGTATGGGCTCCTGTCAGGTATATATCATTGGAGGCAGGAGAATGTATGGGCTCCTGTCAGGTATATATTATTAGAGGCAGGAGAATGTATGGGTTCCTGTCAGGTATATATTATTGGAGGCAGCAGAATGTATGGGCTCCTGTCAGGTATATATTATTGGAGGCAGGAGAATGTATGGGCTCCTGTCAGGTATATATTATTGGAGACATCAGAATGTATGGGCTCCTGTCAGGTATATATTATTGGAGGCAGCAGAATGTATGGGCTCCTGTCAGGCATATATTATTGGAGGCAGGAGAATGTATGGTCTCCTGTCAGGTATATATTATTGGAGACATCAGAATGTATGGGCTCCTGTCAGGTATATATTATTGGAGGCAGCAGAATCTATGGGCTCCTGTCAGGTATATATTATTGGAGGCAGGAGAATGTATGGGCTCCTGTCAGGTATATATTATTGGAGGCAGGAGAATGTATGGGCTCCTGTCAGGTATATATTATTGGAGGCACGAGAATGTATGGGCTCCTGTCAGGTATATATTATTGGAGGCAGGAGAATGTATGGGCTCCTGTCAGGTATATATTATTGGAGGCAGCAGAATGTATGGGCTCCTGTCAGGTATATATTATTGGAGGCAGCAGAATGTATGGGCTCCTGTCAGGTATATATTATTGGAGTCAGCAGAATGTATGGGCTCATGTCAGGTATATATTATTGGAGACAGCAGAATGTATGGGCTCCTATCAGGTATATATTATTGGAGGCAGCAGAATGTATGGGCTCCTGTCAGGTATATATTATTGGAGGCAGCAGAATGTATGGGCTCCTGTCAGGTATACAGTATTGGAGGCAGGAGAATGTATGGGCTCCTGTCAGGAATATATTATTGGAGGCAGCAGAATGTATGGGCTCCTGTCAGGTATATATTATTAGAGGTAGGAGAATGTATGGGCTCCTGTCAGGTATATATTATTGGAGGTAGGAGAATCTATGGGCTCCTGTCAGGTATATATCACTGGAGGCAGGAGAATGTATAGGCTCCTGTCAGGTATATATTATTGGAGGCAGGAGAATGTATGGGCCCCTGTCAGTTATATATTATTGGAGGTAGGATAATGTATGGGCTCCTGTCAGGTATATATTATTGGAGGTAGGAGAATGTATGGGCTCCTGTCAGGTATATATTATTGGAGGTAGGAGAATGTATGGGCTCCTGTCAGGTATATATTATTGGAGGCAGGAGAATGTATGGGCTCCTGTCAGGTATATATTATTGGAGGCAGCAGAATCTATGGGCTCCTGTCAGGTATATATTATTGGAGGCAGCAGAGTGTATGGGCTCCTGTCAGGTATATATTATTGGAGGCAGCAGAATGTATGGGCTCCTGTCAGGTATACATTATTGGAGGTAGGAGAATGTATGGGCTCCTGTCAGGTATATATTATTGGAGGTAGGAGAATGTATGGGCTCCTGTCAGGTATATATTATTGGAGGCAGCAGAATGTATGGGCTCCTGTCAGGTATATATTATTGGAGGCAGGAGAATGTATGGGCTCCTGTCAGGTATATATTATTGGAGGCAGCAGAATGGATGGGCTCCTGTCAGGTATATATTATTGGAGGCAGCAGAATGTATGGGCTCATGTCAGGTATATATTATTGGAGGCAGGAGAATGTATGGGCTCCTGTCAGGTATATATTATTGGAGGCAGCAGAATGTATGGGCTCCTGTCAGGTATATATTATTGGAGGCAGGAGAATGTATGGGCTCCTGTCAGATATATATTATTGGAGGCAGCAGAATGTATGGGCTCCTGTCAGGTATATATTATTGGAGGCAGCAGAATCTATGGGCTCCTGTCAGGTATATATTATTGGAGGCAGGAGAATGTATGAGCTCCTGTCAGGTATATATTATTGGAGGCAGCAAAATGTATGGGCTCCTGTCAGGTATATATTATTGGAGGCAGCAGAGTGTATGGGCTCCTGTCAGGTATATATTATTGGAGGTAGCAGAATGTATGGACTCCTGTCAGGTATATATTATTGGAGGCAGCAGAATGTATGGGCTCCTGTCAGGTATATATTATTGGAGCCAGCAGAATGTATGGGCTCCTGTCAGGTATATATTATTGGAGGCAAGAGAATGTATGGGCTCCTGTCAGGTATATATTATTGGAGGCAGCAGAATGTATGGGCTCCTGTCAGATATATATTATTGGAAGCAGCAGAATGTATGTTCTCCTGTCAGGTATATATTATTGGAGGCAGGAGAATGTATCGGCTCTTGTCAGGTATATATTATTGGAGGCAGGAGAATGTATGGGCTCCTGTCAGGTATATATTATTGGAGGCAGCAAAATGTATGGGCTCCTGTCAGGTATATATTATTGGAGGCAGCAGAGTGTATGGGCTCCTGTCAGGTATATATTATTGGAGGTAGCAGAATGTATGGACTCCTGTCAGGTATATATTATTGGAGGCAGCAGAATGTATGGGCTCCTGTCAGGTATATATTATTGGAGCCAGCAGAATGTATGGGCTCCTGTCAGGTATATATTATTGGAGGCAAGAGAATGTATGGGCTCCTGTCAGGTATATATTATTGGAGGCAGCAGAATGTATGGGCTCCTGTCAGATATATATTATTGGAAGCAGCAGAATGTATGTTCTCCTGTCAGGTATATATTATTGGAGGCAGGAGAATGTATCGGCTCTTGTCAGGTATATATTATTGGAGGCAGGAGAATGTATGGGCTCCTGTCAGGTATATATTATTGGAGGCAGCAGAATGTATGGGCTCCTGTCAGATATATATTATTGGAAGCAGCAGAATGTATGTTCTCCTGTCAGGTATATATTATTGGAGGCAGGAGAATGTATCGGCTCTTGTCAGGTATATATTATTGGAGGCAGGAGAATGTATGGGCTCCTGTCAGGTATATATTATTGGAGGCAGCAGAATTTATGGGCTCCTGTCAGGTATATATTATTGGAGGCAGGAGAATGTATGGGCTCCTGTCAGGTATATATTATTGGAGGTAGGAGAATGTATGGGCTCCTGTCAGGTATATATTATTGGAGGTAGGAGAATGTATGGGCTCCTGTCAGGTATATATTATTGGAGGCAGCAGAATGTATGGGCTCCTGTCAGGTATATATTATTGGAGGCAGGAGAATGTATGGGCTCCTGTCAGGTATATATTATTGGAGGCAGCAGAATGTATGGGCTCCTGTCAGGTATATATTATTGGAGGCAGCAGAATGTATGGGCTCATGTCAGGTATATATTATTGGAGGCAGGAGAATGTATGGGCTCCTGTCAGGTATATATTATTGGAGGCAGCAGAATGTATGGACTCCTGTCAGGTATATATTATTGGAGGCAGGGAGAATGTATGGGCTCCTGTCAGGTATATATTATTGGAGGCAGCAGAATGTATGGGCTCCTGTCAGGTATATATTATTGGAGGCAGCAGAATCTATGGGCTCCTGTCAGGTATATATTATTGGAGGCAGGAGAATGTATGAGCTCCTGTCAGGTATATATTATTGGAGGCAGCAAAATGTATGGGCTCCTGTCAGGTATATATTATTGGAGGCAGCAGAATGTATGGGCTCCTGTCAGGTATATATTATTGGAGGTAGCAGAATGTATGGACTCCTGTCAGGTATATATTATTGGAGGCAGCAGAATGTATGGGCTCCTGTCAGGTATATATTATTGCAGCCAGCAGAATGTATGGGCTCCTGTCAGGTATATATTATTGGAGGCAGGAGAATGTATGGGCTCCTGTCAGGTATATATTATTGGAGGCAGCAGAATGTATGGGCTCCTGTCAGATATATATTATTGGAAGCAGCAGAATGTATGTTCTCCTGTCAGGTATATATTATTGGAGGCAGGAGAATGTATCGGCTCTTGTCAGTTATATATTATTGGAGGCAGGAGAATGTATGGGCTCCTGTCAGGTGTATATTATCGGAGGTAGGAGAATGTATGGGCTCTTGTCAGGTATATATTATTTGAGGTAGGAGAATGTATGGGCTCCTATCAGGTATATATTATTGGAGGCAGCAGAATGTATGGGCTCCTGTCAGGTATATATTATTGGAGGCAGGAGAATGTATGGGCTCCTGTCAGGTATATATTATTGGAGGCAGCAAAATGTATGGGCTCCTGTCAGGTATATATTATTGGAGGCAGCAGAATGTATGGGCTCCTGTCAGGTATATATTATTGGAGCCAGCAGAATCTATGGGATCCTGTCAGGTATATATTATTGGAGGCAGCAGAATGTATGGGCTCCTATCAGGTATATATTATTGGAGGCAGCAGAATGTATGGGCTCCTGTCAGGTATATATTATTGGAGGCAGCAGAATATATGGGCTCCTGTCAGGTATATATTATTGGAGGCAGCAGAATCTATGGGCTCCTGTCAGGTATATATTATTGGAGGCGGCAGAATCTATGGGCTCCTGTCAGGTATATATTATTGGAGGCAGGAGAATGTATGGGCTCCTGTTAGGTATATATTATTGGAGGCAGCAAAATGTATGGGCTCCTGTCAGGTATATATTATTGGAGGCAGCAAAATGTATGGGCTCCTGTCAGGTATATATTATTGGAGGCAGCAGAATCTATGGGCTCCTGTCAGGTATATATTATTGGAGGCAGCAGAATCTATGGGCTCCTGTCAGGTATATATTATTGGAGGCAGGATAATGTAAGGGCTCCTGTCAGGTATATATTATTGGAGGCAGCAGAATCTATGGGCTCCTGTCAGGTATATATTATTGGAGGCAGGAGAATGTATGGGCTCCTGTCAGGTATATAATATTGGAGGCAGGAGAATGTATGGGCTCCTGTCAGGTATATATTAATGGAGTCAGCAGAATGTATGGGCTCCTGTCAGGTATATATTATTGGAGGCAGCAGAATGTATGGGCTCCTGTCAGGTATATATTATTGGAGGCAGGAGAATGTATGGGCTCCTGTCAGGTATATATTATTGGAGGCAGGAGAATGTATGGGCTCCTGTCAGGTATATATCATTGGAGGCAGGAGAATGTATGGGCTCCTGTCAGGTATATATTATTAGAGGCAGGAGAATGTATGGGTTCCTGTCAGGTATATATTATTGGAGGCAGCAGAATGTATGGGCTCCTGTCAGGTATATATTATTGGAGGCAGGAGAATGTATGGGCTCCTGTCAGGTATATATTATTGGAGACATCAGAATGTATGGGCTCCTGTCAGGTATATATTATTGGAGGCAGCAGAATGTATGGGCTCCTGTCAGGCATATATTATTGGAGGCAGGAGAATGTATGGTCTCCTGTCAGGTATATATTATTGGAGACATCAGAATGTATGGGCTCCTGTCAGGTATATATTATTGGAGGCAGCAGAATCTATGGGCTCCTGTCAGGTATATATTATTGGAGGCAGGAGAATGTATGGGCTCCTGTCAGGTATATATTATTGGAGGCAGGAGAATGTATGGGCTCCTGTCAGGTATATATTATTGGAGGCACGAGAATGTATGGGCTCCTGTCAGGTATATATTATTGGAGGCAGGAGAATGTATGGGCTCCTGTCAGGTATATATTATTGGAGGCAGCAGAATGTATGGGCTCCTGTCAGGTATATATTATTGGAGGCAGCAGAATGTATGGGCTCCTGTCAGGTATATATTATTGGAGTCAGCAGAATGTATGGGCTCATGTCAGGTATATATTATTGGAGACAGCAGAATGTATGGGCTCCTATCAGGTATATATTATTGGAGGCAGCAGAATGTATGGGCTCCTGTCAGGTATATATTATTGGAGGCAGCAGAATGTATGGGCTCCTGTCAGGTATACAGTATTGGAGGCAGGAGAATGTATGGGCTCCTGTCAGGAATATATTATTGGAGGCAGCAGAATGTATGGGCTCCTGTCAGGTATATATTATTAGAGGTAGGAGAATGTATGGGCTCCTGTCAGGTATATATTATTGGAGGTAGGAGAATCTATGGGCTCCTGTCAGGTATATATCACTGGAGGCAGGAGAATGTATAGGCTCCTGTCAGGTATATATTATTGGAGGCAGGAGAATGTATGGGCCCCTGTCAGTTATATATTATTGGAGGTAGGATAATGTATGGGCTCCTGTCAGGTATATATTATTGGAGGTAGGAGAATGTATGGGCTCCTGTCAGGTATATATTATTGGAGGTAGGAGAATGTATGGGCTCCTGTCAGGTATATATTATTGGAGGCAGGAGAATGTATGGGCTCCTGTCAGGTATATATTATTGGAGGCAGCAGAATCTATGGGCTAATGTCAGGTATATATTATTGGAGGCAGCAGAGTGTATGGGCTCCTGTCAGGTATATATTATTGGAGGCAGCAGAATGTATGGGCTCCTGTCAGGTATACATTATTGGAGGTAGGAGAATGTATGGGCTCCTGTCAGGTATATATTATTGGAGGTAGGAGAATGTATGGGCTCCTGTCAGGTATATATTATTGGAGGCAGCAGAATGTATGGGCTCCTGTCAGGTATATATTATTGGAGGCAGCAGAATGTATGGGCTCCTGTCAGGTATATATTATTGGAGGCAGGAGAATGTATGGGCTCCTGTCAGGTATATATTATTGGAGGCAGCAGAATGGATGGGCTCCTGTCAGGTATATATTATTGGAGGCAGCAGAATGTATGGGCTCATGTCAGGTATATATTATTGGAGGCAGGAGAATGTATGGGCTCCTGTCAGGTATATATTATTGGAGGCAGCAGAATGTATGGGCTCCTGTCAGGTATATATTATTGGAGGCAGGAGAATGTATGGGCTCCTGTCAGATATATATTATTGGAGGCAGCAGAATGTATGGGCTCCTGTCAGGTATATATTATTGGAGGCAGCAGAATCTATGGGCTCCTGTCAGGTATATATTATTGGAGGCAGGAGAATGTATGAGCTCCTGTCAGGTATATATTATTGGAGGCAGCAAAATGTATGGGCTCCTGTCAGGTATATATTATTGGAGGCAGCAGAGTGTATGGGCTCCTGTCAGGTATATATTATTGGAGGTAGCAGAATGTATGGACTCCTGTCAGGTATATATTATTGGAGGCAGCAGAATGTATGGGCTCCTGTCAGGTATATATTATTGGAGCCAGCAGAATGTATGGGCTCCTGTCAGGTATATATTATTGGAGGCAAGAGAATGTATGGGCTCCTGTCAGGTATATATTATTGGAGGCAGCAGAATGTATGGGCTCCTGTCAGATATATATTATTGGAAGCAGCAGAATGTATGTTCTCCTGTCAGGTATATATTATTGGAGGCAGGAGAATGTATCGGCTCTTGTCAGGTATATATTATTGGAGGCAGGAGAATGTATGGGCTCCTGTCAGGTATATATTATTGGAGGCAGCAGAATGTATGGGCTCCTGTCAGATATATATTATTGGAAGCAGCAGAATGTATGTTCTCCTGTCAGGTATATATTATTGGAGGCAGGAGAATGTATCGGCTCTTGTCAGGTATATATTATTGGAGGCAGGAGAATGTATGGGCTCCTGTCAGGTATATATTATTGGAGGCAGCAGAATTTATGGGCTCCTGTCAGGTATATATTATTGGAGGCAGGAGAATGTATGGGCTCCTGTCAGGTATATATTATTGGAGGTAGGAGAATGTATGGGCTCCTGTCAGGTATATATTATTGGAGGTAGGAGAATGTATGGGCTCCTGTCAGGTATATATTATTGGAGGCAGCAGAATGTATGGGCTCCTGTCAGGTATATATTATTGGAGGCAGGAGAATGTATGGGCTCCTGTCAGGTATATATTATTGGAGGCAGCAGAATGTATGGGCTCCTGTCAGGTATATATTATTGGAGGCAGCAGAATGTATGGGCTCATGTCAGGTATATATTATTGGAGGCAGGAGAATGTATGGGCTCCTGTCAGGTATATATTATTGGAGGCAGCAGAATGTATGGACTCCTGTCAGGTATATATTATTGGAGGCAGGGAGAATGTATGGGCTCCTGTCAGGTATATATTATTGGAGGCAGCAGAATGTATGGGCTCCTGTCAGGTATATATTATTGGAGGCAGCAGAATCTATGGGCTCCTGTCAGGTATATATTATTGGAGGCAGGAGAATGTATGAGCTCCTGTCAGGTATATATTATTGGAGGCAGCAAAATGTATGGGCTCCTGTCAGGTATATATTATTGGAGGCAGCAGAATGTATGGGCTCCTGTCAGGTATATATTATTGGAGGTAGCAGAATGTATGGACTCCTGTCAGGTATATATTATTGGAGGCAGCAGAATGTATGGGCTCCTGTCAGGTATATATTATTGCAGCCAGCAGAATGTATGGGCTCCTGTCAGGTATATATTATTGGAGGCAGGAGAATGTATGGGCTCCTGTCAGGTATATATTATTGGAGGCAGCAGAATGTATGGGCTCCTGTCAGATATATATTATTGGAAGCAGCAGAATGTATGTTCTCCTGTCAGGTATATATTATTGGAGGCAGGAGAATGTATCGGCTCTTGTCAGTTATATATTATTGGAGGCAGGAGAATGTATGGGCTCCTGTCAGGTGTATATTATCGGAGGTAGGAGAATGTATGGGCTCTTGTCAGGTATATATTATTTGAGGTAGGAGAATGTATGGGCTCCTATCAGGTATATATTATTGGAGGCAGCAGAATGTATGGGCTCCTGTCAGGTATATATTATTGGAGGCAGGAGAATGTATGGGCTCCTGTCAGGTATATATTATTGGAGGCAGCAAAATGTATGGGCTCCTGTCAGGTATATATTATTGGAGGCAGCAGAATGTATGGGCTCCTGTCAGGTATATATTATTGGAGCCAGCAGAATCTATGGGATCCTGTCAGGTATATATTATTGGAGGCAGCAGAATGTATGGGCTCCTATCAGGTATATATTATTGGAGGCAGCAGAATGTATGGGCTCCTGTCAGGTATATATTATTGGAGGCAGCAGAATATATGGGCTCCTGTCAGGTATATATTATTGGAGGCAGCAGAATCTATGGGCTCCTGTCAGGTATATATTATTGGAGGCGGCAGAATCTATGGGCTCCTGTCAGGTATATATTATTGGAGGCAGGAGAATGTATGGGCTCCTGTTAGGTATATATTATTGGAGGCAGCAGAATCTATGAGCTCCTGTCAGGTATATATTATTGGAGGCAGGAGGATGTATGGGCTCCTGTCAGGTATATATTATTGGAGGCAGCAGAATGTATGGGCTCCTGTCAGGTATATATTATTGGAGACATCAGAATGTATGGGCTCCTGTCAGGTATATATTAATGGAGGCAGCAGAAAGTAAGGGCTCCTGTCAGCTATATATTATTGGAGGCAGCAGAATGTATGGGCTCCTGTCAGGTATATATTATTGGAGGTAGGAGAATGTATGGGCTCTTGTCAGGTATATATTATTGGAGGCAGGAGAATTTATGGGCTCCTGTCAGGTATATATTATTGGAGGCAGGAGAATGTATGGGCTCCTGTCAGGTATATATTATTGGAGGTAGGAGAATGTATGGGCTCCTGTCAGGTATATATTATTGGAGGCAGCAGAATTTATGGGCTCCTGTCAGGTATATATTATTGGAGGCAGGAGAATGTATGGGCTCCTGTCAGGTATATATTATTGGAGGTAGGAGAATGTATGGGCTCCTGTCAGGTATATATTATTGGAGGTAGGAGAATGTATGGGCTCCTGTCAGGTATATATTATTGGAGGCAGCAGAATGTATGGGCTCCTGTCAGGTATATATTATTGGAGGCAGGAGAATGTATGGGCTCCTGTCAGGTATATATTATTGGAGGCAGCAGAATGTATGGGCTCCTGTCAGGTATATATTATTGGAGGCAGCAGAATGTATGGGCTCATGTCAGGTATATATTATTGGAGGCAGGAGAATGTATGGGCTCCTGTCAGGTATATATTATTGGAGGCAGCAGAATGTATGGACTCCTGTCAGGTATATATTATTGGAGGCAGGAGAATGTATGGGCTCCTGTCAGGTATATATTATTGGAGGCAGCAGAATGTATGGGCTCCTGTCAGGTATATATTATTGGAGGCAGCAGAATCTATGGGCTCCTGTCAGGTATATATTATTGGAGGCAGGAGAATGTATGAGCTCCTGTCAGGTATATATTATTGGAGGCAGCAAAATGTATGGGCTCCTGTCAGGTATATATTATTGGAGGCAGCAGAATGTATGGGCTCCTGTCAGGTATATATTATTGGAGGTAGCAGAATGTATGGACTCCTGTCAGGTATATATTATTGGAGGCAGCAGAATGTATGGGCTCCTGTCAGGTATATATTATTGCAGCCAGCAGAATGTATGGGCTCCTGTCAGGTATATATTATTGGAGGCAGGAGAATGTATGGGCTCCTGTCAGGTATATATTATTGGAGGCAGCAGAATGTATGGGCTCCTGTCAGATATATATTATTGGAAGCAGCAGAATGTATGTTCTCCTGTCAGGTATATATTATTGGAGGCAGGAGAATGTATCGGCTCTTGTCAGTTATATATTATTGGAGGCAGGAGAATGTATGGGCTCCTGTCAGGTATATATTATCGGAGGTAGGAGAATGTATGGGCTCTTGTCAGGTATATATTATTTGAGGTAGGAGAATGTATGGGCTCCTATCAGGTATATATTATTGGAGGCAGCAGAATGTATGGGCTCCTGTCAGGTATATATTATTGGAGGCAGGAGAATGTATGGGCTCCTGTCAGGTATATATTATTGGAGGCAGGAGAATGTATGGGCTCCTGTCAGGTATATATTATTGGAGGCAGCAGAATGTATGGGCTCCTGTCAGGTATATATTATTGGAGCCAGCAGAATCTATGGGATCCTGTCAGGTATATATTATTGGAGGCAGCAGAATGTATGGGCTCCTATCAGGTATATATTATTGGAGGCAGCAGAATGTATGGGCTCCTGTCAGGTATATATTATTGGAGGCAGCAGAATATATGGGCTCCTGTCAGGTATATATTATTGGAGGCAGCAGAATCTATGGGCTCCTGTCAGGTATATATTATTGGAGGCGGCAGAATCTATGGGCTCCTGTCAGGTATATATTATTGGAGGCAGGAGAATGTATGGGCTCCTGTTAGGTATATATTATTGGAGGCAGCAGAATCTATGAGCTCCTGTCAGGTATATATTATTGGAGGCAGGAGGATGTATGGGCTCCTGTCAGGTATATATTATTGGAGGCAGCAGAATGTATGGGCTCCTGTCAGGTATATATTATTGGAGACATCAGAATGTATGGGCTCCTGTCAGGTATATATTAATGGAGGCAGCAGAAAGTAAGGGCTCCTGTCAGCTATATATTATTGGAGGCAGCAGAATGTATGGGCTCCTGTCAGGTATATATTATTGGAGGTAGGAGAATGTATGGGATCTTGTCAGGTATATATTATTGGAGGCAGGAGAATTTATGGGCTCCTGTCCGGTATATATTATTGGAAGCAGCAGAATGTATGGGCTCCTGTCAGGTATATATTATTGAAGGCAGCAGAATGTACGGGCTCCTGTCAGGTATATATTATTGGAGGCAGCAGAATGTATGGGCTCCTGTCAGGTATATATTATTGGAGCCAGCAGTATGTATGGGCTCCTGTCAGTTATATATTATTGGAGGTAGGAGAATGTATCGGCTCTTGTCAGGTATATATTATTGGAGGCAGGAGAATGTATGGGCTCCTGTCAGGTATATATTATCGGAGGTAGGAGAATGTATGGGCTCTTGTCAGGTATATATTATTGGAGGCAGGAGAATGTATTGGCTCCTGTCAGGTATATATTATGGGAGGCAGCAGAATCTATGGGCTCCTGTCAGGTATATATTATTGGAGGTAGAAGAATGTATGGGCTCCTATCAGGTATATATTATTGGAGGCAGCAGAATGTATGGGCTCCTGTCAGGTATATATTATTGGAGGCAGGATAATGTATGGGCTCCTGTCAGGTATATATTATTGGAGGCAGGAGAATGTATGGGCTCCTGTTAGGTTTATATTATTGGAGGCAGCAGAATGTATGGGCTTCTGTCAGGTATATATTATTGGAGGTAGGAGAATGTATGGTCTCCTGTCAGGTATATGTTATTGGAGGCAGCAGAATGTATGGGCTCCTGTCAGGTATATATTATTGGAGGCAGCAGAATCTATGGGCTCCTGTCAGGTATATATTATTGGAGGCAGGAGAATGTATGGGCTTCTGTCAGGCATATATTAGTGGAGGCAGGAGAGTGTATGGACTGCTGTCAGTTATATATTATTGGAGGCAGCAGAATGTATGGGCTCCTGTCAGGTATATATTATTGGAGGAAGGAGAATGTATTGGCTCCTGTCAGGTATATATTATTGGAGGCAGGATAATGTATGGGCTCCTGTCAGGTATATATTATTGGAGGCAGCAGAATCTATGGGCTCCTGTCAGGTATATATTATTGGAGGCAGCAGAATGTATGGGCTCCTGTCAGGTATATATTATTGGAGGCAGCAGAATATATGGGCTCCTGTCAGGTATATATTATTGGAGGCAGGAGAATGTATGGGCTCCTGTCAGGTATATATTATTGGAGGCAGCAGAATGTATGGGCTCCTGTCAGGTATATATTATTGGAGCCAGCAGAATGTATGGGATCCTGTCAGGTATATATTATTGGAGGCAGCAGAATGTATGGGATCCTGTCAGGTATATATTATTGGAGGCAGGAGAATGTATGGGCTCCTGTCAGGTATATATTATTGGAGGCAGCAGAATGTATGGGCTCCTGTCAGGTATATATTATTGGAGCCAGCAGAATCTATGGGATCCTGTCAGGTATATATTTTTGGAGGCAGCAGAATGTATGGGCTCCTGTCAGGTATATATTATTGGAGGCAGGAGAATGTATGGGCTCCTGTCAGGTATATATTATTGGAGGCAGCAGAATGTATGGGCTCCTGTCAGGTATATATTATTGGAGGCAGCAGAATGTATGGGCTCATGTCAGGTATATATTATTGGAGGCAGGAGAATGTATGGGCTCCTGTCGGGTATATATTATTGGAGGCAGCAGAATGTATGGGCTCCTGTCAGGTATATATTATTGGAGGCAGGAGAATGTATGGGCTCCTGTCAGGTATATATTATTGGAGGCAGCAGAATGTATGGGCTCCTGTCAGGTATATATTATTGGAGGCAGCAGAATCTATGGGCTCCTGTCAGGTATATATTATTAGAGGCAGGAGAATGTATGAGCTCCTGTCAGGTATATATTATTGGAGGCAGCAAAATGTATGGGCTCCTGTCAGGTATATATTATTGGAGGCAGCAGAGTCTATGGGCTCCTGTCAGGTATATATTATTGGAGGTAGCAGAATGTATGGACTCCTGTCAGGTATATATTATTGGAGGCAGCAGAATGTATGGGCTCCTGTCAGGTATATATTATTGGAGCCAGCAGAATGTATGGGCTCCTGTCAGGTATATATTATTGGAGGCAGGAGAATGTATGGGCTCCTGTCAGGTATATATTATTGGAGGCAGCAGAATGTATGGGCTCCTGTCAGATATATATTATTGGAAGCAGCAGAATGTATGTTCTCCTGTCAGGTATATATTATTGGAGGCAGGAGAATGTATCGGCTCTTGTCAGGTATATATTATTGGAGGCAGGAGAATGTATGGGCTCTTGTCAGGTATATATTATTGGAGGCAGGAGAATGTATGGGCTCCTGTCAGGTATATATTATTGGAGGCAGCAGAATTTATGGGCTCCTGTCAGGTATATATTATCGGAGGTAGGAGAATGTATGGGCTCTTGTCAGGTATATATTATTGGAGGCAGGAGAATGTATGGGTTCCTGTCAGGTATATATTATTGGAGGCAGCAGAATTTATGGGCTCCTGTCAGGTATATATTATTGGAGGCAGGAGAATGTATGGGCTCCTGTCAGGTATATATTATTGGAGGTAGGAGAATGTATGGGCTCCTGTCTGGTATATATTATTGGAGGTAGGAGAATGTATGGGCTCCTGTCAGGTATATATTATTGGAGGCAGCAGAATCTATGGGCTCCTGTCAGGTATATATTATTGGAGGCAGCAGAATCTATGGGCTCCTGTCAGGTATATATTATTGGAGGCAGCAGAGTGTATGGGCTCCCGTCAGGTATATATTATTGGAGGCAGCAGAATGTATGGGCTCCTGTCAGGTATATATTATTGGAGGCAGGAGAATGTATGGGCTCCTGTCTGGTATATATTATTGGAGGTAGGAGAATGTATGGGCTCCTGTCAGGTATATATTATTGGAGGCAGCAGAATCTATGGGCTCCTGTCAGGTATATATTATTGGAGGCAGCAGAATCTATGGGCTCCTGTCAGGTATATATTATTGGAGGCAGCAGAGTGTATGGGCTCCCGTCAGGTATATATTATTGGAGGCAGCAGAATGTATGGGCTCCTGTCAGGTATATATTATTGGAGGCAGGAGAATGTATGGGCTCCTGTCAGGGATATATTATTGGAGGCAGCAGAATGTATGGGCTCCTGTCAGGTATATATTATTGGAGGCAGCAGAATGTATGGGCTCATGTCAGGTATATATTATTGGAGGCAGGAGAATGTATGGGCTCCTGTCAGGTATATATTATTGGAGGCAGCAGAATGTATGGGCTCCTGTCAGGTATATATTATTGGAGGCAGGAGAATGTATGGGCTCCTGTCAGGTATATATTATTGGAGGCAGCAGAATGTATGGGCTCCTGTCAGGTATATATTATTGGATTCAGCAGAATCTATGGGCTCCTGTCAGGTATATATTATTGGAGGCAGGAGAACGTATGAGCTCCTGTCAGGTTTATATTATTGGAGGCAGCAAAATGTATGGGCTCCTGTCAGGTATATATTATTGGAGGTAGCAGAATGTATGGACTCCTGTCAGGTATATATTATTGGAGGCAGCAGAATGTATGGGCTCCTGTCAGATATATATTATTGGAAGCAGCAGAATGTATGTTCTCCTGTCAGGTATATATTATTGGAGGCAGGAGAATGTATCGGCTCTTGTCAGGTATATATTATTGGAGGCAGGAGAATGTATGGGCTCCTGTCAGGTATATATTATCGGAGGTAGGAGAATGTATGGGCTCTTGTCAGGTATATATTATTTGAGGTAGGAGAATGTATGGGCTCCTATCAGGTATATATTATTGGAGGCAGCAGAATGTATGGGCTCCTGTCAGGTATATATTATTGGAGGCAGGAGAATGTATGGGCTCCTGTCAGGTATATATTATTGGAGGCAGGAGAATGTATGGGCTCCTGTTAGGTTTATACTATTGGAGGCAGCAGAATGTATGGGCTTCTGTCAGGTATATATTATTGGAGGTAGGAGAATGTATGGTCTCCTGTCAGGTATATGTTATTGGAGGCAGCAGAATGTTTGGGCTCCTGTCAGGTATATATTATTGGAGGCAGCAGAATCTATGGGCTCCTGTCAGGTATATATTATTGGAGGCAGGAGAATGTATGGGCTTCTGTCAGGCATATATTAGTGGAGGCAGGAAAGTGTATGGACTGCTGTCAGTTATATATTATTGGAGGCAGCAGAATGTATGGGTTCCTGTCAGGTATATATTATTGGAGGAAGGAGAATGTATTGGCTCCTGTCAGGTATATATTATTGGAGGCAGGAGAATGTATGGGCTCCTGTCAGGTATATATTATTGGAGGCAGCAGAATCTATGGGCTCCTGTCAGGTATATATTATTGGAGGCACCAGAATGTATGGGCTCCTGTCAGGTATATATTACTGGAGGCAGGAGAATGTATGGGCTCCTGTCAGGTATATATTATTGGAGGCAGCAGAATGTATGGGCTCCTGTCAGGTATATATTATTGGAGGCAGGAGAATGTATGGGCTCCTGTCAGGTATATATTATTGGAGGCAGCAGAATGTATGGGCTCCTGTCAGGTATATATTATTGAAGCCAGCAGAATCTATGGGATCCTGTCAGGTATATATTATTGGAGGCAGCAGAATGTATGGGCTCCTATCAGGTATATATTATTGGAGGCAGCAGAATGTATGGGCTCCTGTCAGGTATATATTATTGGAGGCAGCAGAATATATGGGCTCCTGTCAGGTATATATTATTGGAGGCAGCAGAATCTATGGGCTCCTGTCAGGTATATATTATTGGAGGCGGCAGAATCTATGGGCTCCTGTCAGGTATATATTATTGGAGGCAGGAGAATGTATGGGCTCCTGTCAGGTATATATTATTATAGGCAGCAGAATCTATGAGCTCCTGTCAGGTATATATTATTGGAGGCAGGAGGATGTATGGGCTCCTGTCAGGTATATATTATTGGAGGCAGCAGAATGTATGGGCTCCTGTCAGGTATATATTATTGGAGACAGCAGAATGTATGGGCTCCTGTCAGGTATATATTATTGGAGGCAGCAGAAAGTAAGGGCTCCTGTCAGGTATATATTATTGGAGGCAGCAGAATGTATGGGCTCCTGTCAGGTATATATTATTGGAGGCAGGAGAATGTATGGACTCCTGTCAGGTATATATTATTGGAGGCAGCAGAATTTATGGGCTCCTCTCCGGTATATATTATTGGAGGCAGCAGAATGTACGGGCTCCTGTCAGGTATATATTATTGGAGGCAGCAGAATGTACGGGCTCCTGTCAGGTATATATTATTGGAGGCAGCAGAATGTATGGGCTCCTGTCAGGTATATATTATTGGAGCCAGCAGTATGTATGGGCTCCTGTCAGGTATATATTATTGGAGGTAGGAGAATGTATCGGCTCTTGTCAGGTATATATTATTGGAGGCAGGAGAATGTATGGGCTCCTGTCAGGTATATATTATTGGAGGGAGCAGAATCTATGGGCTCCTGTCAGGTATATATTATTGGAGGTAGAAGAATGTATGGGCTCCTATCAGGTATATATTATTGGAGGCAGCAGAATGTATGGGCTCCTGTCAGGTATATATTATTGGAGGCAGGATAATGTATGGGCTCCTGTCAGGTATATATTATCGGAGGTAGGAGAATGTATGGGCTCTTGTCAGGTATATATTATTGGAGGCAGGAGAATGTATGGGCTCCTGTCAGGTATATATTATTGGAGGCAGCAGAATCTATGGGCTCCTGTCAGGTATATATTATTGGAGGTAGAAGAATGTATGTGCTCCTATCAGGTATATATTATTGGAGGCAGCAGAATGTATGGGCTCCTGTCAGGTATATATTATTGGAGGCAGGATAATGTATGGGCTCCTGTCAGGTATATATTATTGGAGGCAGGAGAATGTATGGGCTCCTGTTAGGTTTATATTATTGGAGGCAGCAGAATGTATGGGCTTCTGTCAGGTATATATTATTGGAGGTAGGAGAATGTATGGTCTCCTGTCAGGTATATGTTATTGGAGGCAGCAGAATGTATGGGCTCCTGTCAGGTATATATTATTGGAGGCAGCAGAATCTATGGGCTCCTGTCAGGTATATATTATTGGAGGCAGGAGAATGTATGGGCTTCTGTCAGGCATATATTAGTGGAGGCAGGAGAGTGTATGGACTGCTGTCAGTTATATATTATTGGAGGCAGCAGAATGTATGGGCTCTTGTCAGGTATATATTATTGGAGGAAGGAGACTGTATTGGCTCCTGTCAGGTATATATTATTGGAGGCAGGATAATGTATGGGCTCCTGTCAGGTATATATTATTGGAGGCAGCAGAATCTATGGGCTCCTGTCAGGTATATATTATTGGAGGCAGCAGAATGTATGGGCTCCTGTCAGGTATATATTATTGGAGGCAGCAGAATATATGGGCTCCTGTCAGGTATATATTATTGGAGGCAGGAGAATGTATGGGCACCTGTCAGGTATATATTATTGGAGGCAGCAGAATGTATGGGCTCCTGTCAGGTATATATTATTGGAGCCAGCAGAATCTATGGGATCCTGTCAGGTATATATTATTGGAGGCAGCAGAATGTATGGGATCCTGTCAGGTATATATTATTGGAGGCAGGAGAATGTATGGGCTCCTGTCAGGTATATATTATTGGAGGCAGCAGAATGTATGGGCTCCTGTCAGGTATATATTATTGGAGCCAGCAGAATCTATGGGATTCTGTCAGGTATATATTATTGGAGGCAGCAGAATGTATGGGCTCCTGTCAGGTATATATTATTGGAGGCAGGAGAATGTATGGGCTCCTGTCAGGTATATATTATTGGAGGCAGCAGAATGTATGGGCTCCTGTCAGGTATATATTATTGGAGGCAGCAGAATGTATGGGCTCATGTCAGGTATATATTATTGGAGGCAGGAGAATGTATGGGCTCCTGTCAGGTATATATTATTGGAGGCAGCAGAATGTATGGGCTCCTGTCAGGTATATATTATTGGAGGCAGGAGAATGTATGGGCTCCTGTCAGGTATATATTATTAGAGGCAGGAGAATGTATGAGCTCCTGTCAGGTATATATTATTGGAGGCAGCAAAATGTATGGGCTCCTGTCAGGTATATATTATTGGAGGCAGCAGAGTCTATGGGCTCCTGTCAGGTATATATTATTGGAGGTAGCAGAATGTATGGACTCCTGTCAGGTATATATTATTGGAGGCAGCAGAATGTATGAGCTCCTGTCAGGTATATATTATTGGAGCCAGCAGAATGTATGGGCTCCTGTCAGGTATATATTATTGGAGGCAGGAGAATGTATGGGCTCCTGTCAGGTATATATTATTGGAGGCAGCAGAATGTATGGGCTCCTGTCAGATATATATTATTGGAAGCAGCAGAATGTATGTTCTCCTGTCAGGTATATATTATTGGAGGCAGGAGAATGTATCGGCTCTTGTCAGGTATATATTATTGGAGGCAGGAGAATGTATGGGCTCCTGTCAGGTATATATTATCGGAGGTAGGAGAATGTATGGGCTCTTGTCAGGTATATATTATTGGAGGCAGGAGAATGTATGGGCTCCTGTCAGGTATATATTATTGGAGGCAGCAGAATTTATGGGCTCCTGTCAGGTATATATTATTGGAGGCAGCAGAATTTATGGGCTCCTGTCAGGTATATATTATTGGAGGCAGCAGAATCTATGGGCTCCTGTCAGGTATATATTATTGGAGGCAGCAGAGTGTATGGGCTCCCGTCAGGTATATATTATTGGAGGCAGCAGAGTGTATGGGCTCCCGTCAGGTATATATTATTGGAGGCAGGAGAATGTATGGGCTCCTGTCAGGTATATATTATTGCAGGCAGCAGAATGTATGGGCTCCTGTCAGGTATATATTATTGGAGGCAGCAGAGTCTATGGGCTCCTGTCAGGTATATATTATTGGAGGTAGCAGAATGTATGGGCTCCTGTCAGGTATATATTATTGGAGGTAGCAGAATGTATGGACTCCTGTCAGGTATATATTATTGGAGGCAGCAGAATGTATGGGCTCCTGTCAGGTATATATTATTGCAGCCAGCAGAATGTATGGGCTCCTGTCAGGTATATATTATTGGAGGCAGGAGAATGTATGGGCTCCTGTCAGGTATATATTATTGGAGGCAGGAGAATGTATGGGCTCCTGTCAGATATATATTATTGGAAGCAGCAGAATGTATGTTCTCCTGTCAGGTATATATTATTGGAGGCAGGAGAATGTATCGGCTCTTGTCAGGTATATATTATTGGAGGCAGGAGAATGTATGGGCTCCTGTCAGGTATATATTATCGGAGGTAGGAGAATGTATGGGCTCTTGTCAGGTATATATTATTTGAGGTAGGAGAATGTATGGGCTCCTATCAGGTATATATTATTGGAGGCAGCAGAATGTATGGGCTCCTGTCAGGTATATATTATTGGAGGCAGGAGAATGTATGGGCTCCTGTCAGGTATATATTATTGGAGGTAGGAGAATGTATGGGCTCCTGTTAGGTTTATATTATTGGAGGCAGCAGAATGTATGGGCTTCTGTCAGGTATATATTATTGGAGGTAGGAGAATGTATGGTCTCCTGTCAGGTATATGTTATTGGAGGCAGCAGAATGTATGGGCTCCTGTCAGGTATATATTATTGGAGGCAGCAGAATCTATGGGCTCCTGTCAGGTATATATTATTGGAGGCAGGAGAATGTATGGGCTTCTGTCAGGCATATATTAGTGGAGGCAGGAAAGTGTATGGACTGCTGTCAGTTATATATTATTGGAGGCAGCAGAATGTATGGGCTCCTGTCAGGTATATATTATTGGAGGAAGGAGAATGTATTGGCTCCTGTCAGGTATATATTATTTTAGGCAGGAGAATGTATGGGCTCCTGTCAGGTATATATTATTGGAGGCAGCAGAATTTATGGGCTCCTGTCAGGTATATATTATTGGAGGCACCAGAATGTATGGGCTCCTGTCAGGTATATATTATTGGAGGAAGGAGAATGTATGGGCTCCTGTCAGGTATATATTATTGGAGGCAGCAGAATGTATGGGCTCCTGTCAGGTATATATTATTGGAGGCAGGAGAATGTATGGGCTCCTGTCAGGTATATATTATTGGAGGCAGCAGAATGTAAGGGCTCCTGTCAGGTATATATTATTGGAGCCAGCAGAATCTATGGGATCCTGTCAGGTATATATTATTGGAGGCAGCAGAATGTATGGGCTCCTATCAGGTATATATTATTGGAGGCAGCAGAATGTATGGGCTCCTGTCAGGTATATATTATTGGAGGCAGCAGAATATATGGGCTCCTGTCAGGTATATATTATTGGAGGCAGCAGAATCTATGGGCTCCTGTCAGGTATATATTATTGTAGGCGGCAGAATCTATGGGCTCCTGTCAGGTATATATTATTGGAGGCAGGAGAATGTATGGGCTCCTGTCAGGTATATATTATTGGAGGCAGCAGAATCTATGAGCTCCTGTCAGGTATATATTATTGGAGGCAGGAGGATGTATGGGCTCCTGTCAGGTATATATTATTGGAGGCAGCAGAATGTATGGGCTCCTGTCAGGTATATATTATTGGAGACAGCAGAATGTATGGGCTCCTGTCAGGTATATATTATTGGAGGCAGCAGAAAGTAAGGGCTCCTGTCATGTATATATTATTGGAGGCAGCAGAATGTATGGGCTCCTGTCAGGTATATATTATTGGAGGCAGGAGAATGTATGGACTCCTGTCAGGTATATATTATTGGAGGCAGCAGAATTTATGGGCTCCTCTCCGGTATATATTATTGGAGGCAGCAGAATGTATGGGCTCCTGTCAGGTATATATTATTGGAGGCAGCAGAATGTACGGGCTCCTGTCAGGTATATATTATTGGAGGCAGCAGAATGTATGGGCTCCTGTCAGGTATATATTATTGGAGCCAGCAGTATGTATGGGCTCCTGTCAGGTATATATTATTGGAGGTAGGAGAATGTATCGGCTCTTGTCAGGTATATATTATTTTAAGGCAGGAGAATGTATGGGCTCCTGTCAGGTATATATTATTGGAGGCAGCAGAATCTATGGGCTCCTGTCAGGTATATATTATTGGAGGTAGAAGAATGTATGGGCTCCTATCAGGTATATATTATTGGAGGCAGCAGAATGTATGGGCTCCTGTCAGGTATATATTATTGGAGGCAGGATAATGTATGGGCTCCTGTCAGGTATATATTATTGGAGGCAGGAGAATGTATGGGCTCCTGTTAGGTTTATATTATTGGAGGCAGCAGAATGTATGGGCTTCTGTCAGGTATATATTATTGGAGGTAGGAGAATGTATGGTCTCCTGTCAGGTATATGTTATTGGAGGCAGCATAATGTATGGGCTCCTATCAGGTATATATTATTGGAGGCAGCAGAATCTATGGGCTCCTGTCAGGTATATATTATTGGAGGCACCAGAATGTATGGGCTCCTGTCAGGTATATATTATTGGAGTCAGGAGAATGTATGGGCTCCTGTAAGGTATATATTATTGGAGGCAGCAGAATGTATGGGCTCCTGTCAGGTATATATTATTGGAGGCAGGAGAATGTATGGGCTCCTGTCAGGTATATATTATTGGAGGCAGCAGAATGTATGGGCTCCTGTCAGGTATATATTATTGGAGCCAGCAGAATCTATGGGATCCTGTCAGGTATATATTATTGGAGGCAGCAGAATCTATGGGATCCTGTCAGGTATATATTATTGGAGGCAGCAGAATATATGGGCTCCTGTCAGGTATATATTATTGGAGGCAGCAGAATCTATGGGCTCCTGTCAGGTATATATTATTGGAGGCGGCAGAATCTATGGGCTCCTGTCAGGTATATATTATTGGAGGCAGGAGAATGTATGGGCTCCTGTTAGGTATATATTATTGGAGGCAGCAGAATCTATGAGCTCCTGTCAGGTATATATTATTGGAGGCAGGAGGATGTATGGGCTCCTGTCAGGTATATATTATTGGAGGCAGCAGAATGTATGGGCTCCTGTCAGGTATATATTATTGGAGACATCAGAATGTATGGGCTCCTGTCAGGTATATATTAATGGAGGCAGCAGAAAGTAAGGGCTCCTGTCAGGTATATATTATTGGAGGCAGCAGAATTTATGGGCTCCTGTCCGGTATATATTATTGGAGGCAGCAGAATGTATGGGCTCCTGTCAGGTATATATTATTGAAGGCAGCAGAATGTACGGGCTCCTGTCAGGTATATATTATTGGAGGCAGCAGAATGTATGGGCTCCTGTCAGGTATATATTATTGGAGCCAGCAGTATGTATTGGCTCCTGTCAGTTATATATTATTGGAGGTAGGAGAATGTATCGGCTCTTGTCAGGTATATATTATTGGAGGCAGGAGAATGTATGGGCTCCTGTCAGGTATGTATTATTGGAGGCAGCAGAATCTATGGGCTCCTGTCAGGTATATATTATTGGAGGTAGAAGAATGTATGGGCTCCTATCAGGTATATATTATTGGAGGCAGCAGAATGTATGGGCTCCTGTCAGGTATATATTATTGGAGGTAGCAGAATGTATGGACTCCTGTCAGGTATATATTATTGGAGGCAGCAGAATGTATGGGCTCCTGTCAGGTATATATTATTGCAGCCAGCAGAATGTATGGGCTCCTGTCAGGTATATATTATTGGAGTCAGGAGAATGTATGGGCTCCTGTCAGGTATATATTATTGGAGGCAGCAGAATGTATGGGCTCCTGTCAGATATATATTATTGGAAGCAGCAGAATGTATGTTCTCCTGTCAGGTATATGTTATTGGAGGCAGGAGAATGTATGGGCTCTTGTCAGGTATATATTATTGGAGGCAGGAGAATGTATGGGCTCCTGTCAGGTATATATTATCGGAGGTAAGAGAATGTATGGGCTCTTGTCAGGTATATATTATTTGACGTAGGAGAATGTATGGGCTCCTATCAGGTATATATTATTGGAGGCAGCAGAATGTATGGGCTCCTGTCAGGTATATATTATTGGAGGCAGGAGAATGTATGGGCTCCTGTCAGGTATAAATTATTGGAGGCAGGAGAATGTATGGGCTCCTGTTAGGTTTATATTATTGGAGGCAGCAGAATGTATGGGCTTCTGTCAGGTATATATTATTGGAGGTAGGAGAATGTATGGTCTCCTGTCAGGTCTATGTTATTGGAGGCAGCAGAATGTATGGGCTCCTGTCAGGTATATATTATTGGAGGCAGCAGAATCTATGGGCTCCTGTCAGGTATATATTATTGGAGGCAGGAGAATGTATGGGCTTCTGTCAGGCATATATTAGTGGAGGTAGGAGAGTGTATGGACTGCTGTCAGTTATATATTATTGGAGGCAGCAGAATGTATGGGCTCCTGTCAGGTATATATTATTGGAGGAAGGAGAATGTATTGGCTCCTGTCAGGTATATATTATTTGAGGCAGGATAATGTATGGGCTCCTGTCAGGTATATATTATTGGAGGCAGCAGAATCTATGGGCTCCTGTCAGGTATATATTATTGGAGGCAGCAGAATGTATGGGCTCCTGTCAGGTATATATTATTGGAGGCAGCAGAATATATGGGCTCCTGTCAGGTATATATTATTGGAGGCAGGAGAATGTATGGGCTCCTGTCAGGTATATATTATTGGAGGCAGCAGAATGTATGGGCTCCTGTCAGGTATATATTATTGGAGCCAGCAGAATCTATGGGATCCTGTCAGGTATATATTATTGGAGGCAGCAGAATGTATGGGATCCTGTCAGGTATATATTATTGGAGGCAGCAGAATGTATGGGCTCCTGTCAGGTATATATTATTGGAGGCAGCAGAATATATGGGCTCCTGTCAGGTATATATCATTGGAGGCAGCAGAATCTATGGGCTCCTGTCAGGTATATATTATTGGAGGCGGCAGAATCTATGGGCTCCTGTCAGGTATATATTATTGGAGGCAGGAGAATGTATGGGCTCCTGTTAGGTATATATTATTGGAGGCAGCAGAATCTATGGGCTCCTGTCAGGTATATATTATTGGAGGCAGGAGGATGTATGGGCTACTGTCAGGTATATATTATTGGAGGCAGCAGAAAGTAAGGGCTCCTGTCAGGTATATATTATTGGAGGCAGCAGAATGTATGGGCTTCTGTCAGGTATATATTATTGGAGGCAGCAGAATGTATGGGCCCCTGTCAGGTATATATTATTGGAGGCAGGAGAATGTATGGGCTCCTGTCAGGTATATATTATTGGAGGCAGCAGAATGTATGGGCTCCTGTCAGGTATATATTATTGGAGCCAGCAGAATCTATGGGATCCTGTCAGGTATATATTATTGGAGGCAGCAGAATGTATGGGCTCCTATCAGGTATATATTATTGGAGGCAGCAGAATGTATGGGCTCCTGTCAGGTATATATTATTGGAGGCAGCAGAATCTATGGGCTCCTGTCAGGTATATATTATTGGAGGCGGCAGAATCTATGGGCTCCTGTCAGGTATATATTATTGGAGGCAGGAGAATGTATGGGCTCCTGTTAGGTATATATTATTGGAGGCAGCAGAATCTATGAGCTCCTGTCAGGTATATATTATTGGAGGCAGGAGGATGTATGGGCTCCTGTCAGGTATATATTATTGGAGGCAGCAGAATGTATGGGCTCCTGTCAGGTATATATTATTGGAGACATCAGAATGTATGGGCTCCTGTCAGGTATATATTAATGGAGGCAGCAGAAAGTAAGGGCTCCTGTCAGGTATATATTATTGGAGGCAGGAGAATGTATGGACTCCTGTCAGGTATATATTATTGGAGGCAGCAGAATTTATGGGCTCCTGTCCGGTATATATTATTGGAGGCAGCAGAATGTATGGGCTCCTGTCAGGTATATATTATTGAAGGCAGCAGAATGTACGGGCTCCTGTCAGGTATATATTATTGGAGGCAGCAGAATGTATGGGCTCCTGTCAGGTATATATTATTGGAGCCAGCAGTATGTATGGGCTCCTGTCAGTTATATATTATTGGAGGTAGGAGAATGTATCGGCTCTTGTCAGGTATATATTATTGGAGGCAGGAGAATGTATGGGCTCCTGTCAGGTATATATTATTGGAGGCAGCAGAATCTATGGGCTCCTGTCAGGTATATATTATTGGAGGTAGAAGAATGTATGGGCTCCTATCAGGTATATATTATTGGAGGCAGCAGAATGTATGGGCTCCTGTCAGGTATATATTATTGGAGGTAGCAGAATGTATGGACTCCTGTCAGGTATATATTATTGGAGGCAGCAGAATGTATGGGCTCCTGTCAGGTATATATTATTGCAGCCAGCAGAATGTATGGGCTCCTGTCAGGTATATATTATTGGAGGCAGGAGAATGTATGGGCTCCTGTCAGGTATATATTATTGGAGGCAGCAGAATGTATGGGCTCCTGTCAGATATATATTATTGGAAGCAGCAGAATGTATGTTCTCCTGTCAGGTATATATTATTGGAGGCAGGAGAATGTATCGGCTCTTGTCAGGTATATATTATTGGAGGCAGGAGAATGTATGGGCTCCTGTCAGGTATATATTATCGGAGGTAAGAGAATGTATGGGCTCTTGTCAGGTATATATTATTTGAGGTAGGAGAATGTATGGGCTCCTATCAGGTATATATTATTGGAGGCAGCAGAATGTATGGGCTCCTGTCAGGTATATATTATTGGAGGCAGGAGAATGTATGGGCTCCTGTCAGGTATATATTATTGGAGGCAGGAGAATGTATGGGCTCCTGTTCGGTTTATATTATTGGAGGCAGCAGAATGTATGGGCTTCTGTCAGGTATATATTATTGGAGGTAGGAGAATGTATGGTCTCCTGTCAGGTATATGTTATTGGAGGCAGCAGAATGTATGGGCTCCTGTCAGGTATATATTATTGGAGGCAGCAGAATCTATGGGCTCCTGTCAGGTATATATTATTGGAGGCAGGAGAATGTATGGGCTTCTGTCAGGC
Source organism: Phyllobates terribilis (assembly GCF_046119375.1). NCBI lineage: Eukaryota > Metazoa > Chordata > Amphibia > Anura > Dendrobatidae > Phyllobates > Phyllobates terribilis. Next base: position 43,807,090 of record NW_027362765.1, read on the forward strand.
ATATATTAGTGGAGGCAGGAGAGTGTATGGACTGCTGTCAGTTATATATTATTGGAGGCAGCAGAATGTATGGGCTCCTGTCAGGTATATATTATTGGAGGTAGGAGAATGTATTGGCTCCTGTCAGGTATATATTATTGGAGGCAGGATAATGTATGGGCTCCTGTCAGGTATATATTATTGGAGGCAGCAGAATCTATGGGCTCCTGTCAGGTATATATTATTGGAGGCAGCAGAATGTATGGGCTCCTGTCAGGTATATATTATTGGAGGCAGCAGAATATATGGGCTCCTGTCAGGTATATATTATTGGAGGCAGGAGAATGTATGGGCTCCTGTCAGGTATATATTATTGGAGGCAGCAGAATGTATGGGCTCCTGTCAGGTATATATTATTGGAGCCAGCAGAATCTATGGGATCCTGTCAGGTATATATTATTGGAGGCAGCAGAATGTATGGGATCCTGTCAGGTATATATTATTGGAGGCAGCAGAATGTATGGGCTCCTGTCAGGTATATATTATTGGAGGCAGCAGAATATATGGGCTCCTGTCAGGTATATATTATTGGAGGCAGCAGAATCTATGGGCTCCTGTCAGGTATATATTATTGGAGGCGGCAGAATCTATGGGCTCCTATCAGGTATATATTATTGGAGGCAGGAGAATGTATGGGCTCCTGTTAGGTATATATTATTGGAGGCAGCAGAATCTATGGGCTTCTGTCAGGTATATATTATTGGAGGCAGCAGAATGTATGGGCCCCTGTCAGGTATATATTATTGGAGGCAGGAGAATGTATGGGCTCCTGTCAGGTATATATTATTGGAGGCAGCAGAATGTATGGGCTCCTGTCAGGTATATATTATTGGAGGCAGGAGAATGTATGGGCTCCTGTCAGGTATATATTATTGGAGGCAGCAGAATGTATGGGCTCCTGTCAGGTATATATTATTGGAGGCAGCAGAATGTATGGGCTCATGTCAGGTATATATTATTGGAGGCAGGAGAATGTATGGGCTCCTGTCAGGTATATATTATTGGAGGCAGCAGAATGTATGGGCTCCTGTCAGGTATATATTATTGGAGGCAGGAGAATGTATGGGCTCCTGTCAGGTATATATTATTGGAGGCAGCAGAATGTATGGGCTCCTGTCAGGTATATATTATTGGAGGCAGCAGAATCTATGGGCTCCTGTCAGGTATATATTATTGGAGGCAGGAGAATGTATGAGCTCCTGTCAGGTATATATTATTGGAGGCAGCAAAATATGGGCTCCTGTCAGGTATATATTATTGGAGGCAGCAGAATGTATGGGCTCCTGTCAGGTATATATTATTGGAGGTAGCAGAATGTATGGACTCCTGTCAGGTATATATTATTGGAGGCAGCAGAATGTATGGGCTCCTGTCAGGTATATATTATTGGAGCCAGCAGAATGTATGGGCTCCTGTCAGGTATATATTATTGGAGGCAGGAGAATGTATGGGCTCCTGTCAGGTATATATTATTGGAGGCAGCAGAATGTATGGGCTCCTGTCAGATATATATTATTGGAAGCAGCAGAATGTATGTTCTCCTGTCAGGTATATATTATTGGAGGCAGGAGAATGTATCGGCTCTTGTCAGGTATATATTATTGGAGTCAGGAGAATGTATGGGCTCCTGTCAGGTATATATTATCGGAGGTAGGAGAATGTATGGGCTCTTGTCAGGTATATATTATTGGAGGCAGGAGAATGTATGGGCTCCTGTCAGGTATATATTATTAGAGGCAGCAGAATTTATGGGCTCCTGTCAGGTATATACTATTGGAGGCAGGAGAATGTATGGGCTCCTGTCAGGTATATATTATTGGAGGTAGGAGAATGTATGGGCTCCTGTCAGGTATATATTATTGGAGGTAGGAGAATGTATGGGCTCCTGTCAGGTATATATTATTGGAGGCAGGAGAATGTATGGGCTCCTGTCAGGTATATATTATTGGAGGCAGCAGAATCTATGGGCTCCTGTCAGGTATATATTATTGGAGGCAGCAGAGTGTATGGGCTCCTGTCAGGTATATATTATTGGAGGTAGCAGAATGTATGGGCTCCTGTCAGGTATACATTATTGGAGGTAGGAGAATGTATGGGCTCCTGTCAGGTATATATTATTGGAGGTAGGAGAATGTATGGGCTCCTGTCAGGTATATATTATTGGAGGCAGCAGAATGTATGGGCTCCTGTCAGGTATATATTATTGGAGGCAGGAGAATGTATGGGCTCCTGTCAGGTATATATTATTGGAGGCAGCAGAATGTATGGGCTCCTGTCAGGTATATATTATTGGAGGCAGCAGAATGTATGGGCTCATGTCAGGTATATATTATTGGAGGCAGGAGAATGTATGGGCTCCTGTCAGGTATATATTATTGGAGGCAGCAGAATGTATGGGCTCCTGTCAGGTATATATTATTGGAGGCAGGAGAATGTATGGGCTCCTGTCAGGTATATATTATTGGAGGCAGCAGAATGTATGGGCTCCTGTCAGGTATATATTATTGGAGGCAGCAGAATCTATGGGCTCCTGTCAGGTATATATTATTGGAGGCAGGAGAATGTATGAGCTCCTGTCAGGTATATATTATTGGAGGCAGCAGAATGTATGGGCTCCTGTCAGGCATATATTATTGGAGGTAGCAGAATGTATGGACTCCTGTCAGGTATATATTATTGGAGGCAGCAGAATGTATGGGCTCCTGTCAGGTATATATTATTGGAGCCAGCAGAATGTATGGGCTCCTGTCAGGTATATATTATTGGAGGCAGGAGAATGTATGGGCTCCTGTCAGGTATATATTATTGGAGGCAGCAGAATGTATGGGCTCCTGTCAGATATATATTATTGGAAGCAGCAGAATGTATGTTCTCCTGTCAGGTATATATTATTGGAGGCAGGAGAATGTATCGGCTCTTGTCACGTATATATTATTGGAGGCAGGAGAATGTATGGGCTCCTGTCAGGTATATATTATCGGAGGTAGGAGAATGTATGGGCTCTTGTCAGGTATATATTATTGGAGGTAGGAGAATGTATGGGCTCCTATCAGGTATATATTATTGGAGGCAGCAGAATGTATGGGCTCCTGTCAGGTATATATTATTGGAGGCAGGAGAATGTATGGGCTCCTGTCAGGTATATATTATTGGAGGCAGGAGAATGTATGGGCTCCTGTTAGGTTTATATTATTGGAGGCAGCAGAATGTATGGGCTTCTGTCAGGTATATATTATTGGAGGTAGGAGAATGTATGGTCTCCTGTCAGGTATATGTTATTGGAGGCAGCAGAATGTATGGGATCCTGTCATGTATATATTATTGGAGGCAGCAGAATCTATGGGCTCCTGTCAGGTATATATTATTTGAGGCAGGAGAATGTATGGGCTTCTGTCAGGCATATATTAGTGGAGGCAGGAAAGTGTATGGACTGCTGTCAGTTATATATTATTGGAGGCAGCAGAATGTATGGGCTCCTGTCAGGTATATATTATTGGAGGAAGGAGAATGTATTGGCTCCTGTCAGGTATATATTATTGGAGGCAGGAGAATGTATGGGCTCCTGTCAGGTATATATTATTGGAGGCAGCAGAATCTATGGGCTCCTGTCAGGTATATATTATTGGAGGCACCAGAATGTATGGGCTCCTGTCAGGTATATATTATTGGAGGCAGGAGAATGTATGGGCTCCTGTCAGGTATATATTATTGGAGGCAGCAGAATGTATGGGCTCCTGTCAGGTATATATTATTGGAGCCAGCAGAATGTATGGGCTCCTGTCAGGTATATATTATTGGAGGCAGCAGAATGTATGGGCTCCTATCAGGTATATATTATTGGAGGCAGCAGAATGTATGGCCTCCTGTCAGGTATATATTATTGGAGGCAGCAGAATATATGGGCTCCTGTCAGGTATATATTATTGGAGGCAGCAGAATCTATGGGCTCCTGTCAGGTATATATTATTGGAGGCGGCAGAATCTATGGGCTCCTGTCAGGTATACATTATTGGAGGCAGCAGAATCTATGGGCTCCTGTCAGGTATATATTATTGGAGGCAGGAGAATGTATGGGCTCCTGTCAGGTATATATTATTGGAGGCAGCAGAATCTATGAGCTCCTGTCAGGTATATATTATTAGAGGCAGGAGGATGTATGGGCTCCAGTCAGGTATATATTATTGGAGGCAGCAGAATGTATGGGCTCCTGTCAGGTATATATTATTGGAGACAGCAGAATGTATGGGCTCCTGTCAGGTATATATTATTGGAGGCAGCAGAAAGTAAGGGCTCCTGTCAGGTATATATTATTGGAGGCAGCAGAATGTATGGGCTCCTGTCAGGTATATATTATTGGAGGCAGGAGAATGTATGGACTCCTGTCAGGTATATATTATTGGAGGCAGCAGAATTTATGGGCTCCTCTCCGGTATATATTATTGGAGGCAGCAGAATGTATGGGCTCCTGTCAGGTATATATTATTGGAGGCAGCAGAATGTACGGGCTCCTGTCAGGTACATATTATTGGAGGCAGCAGAATGTATGGGCTCCTGTCAGGTATATATTATTGGAGCCAGCAGTATGTATGGGCTCCTGTCAGGTATATATTATTGGAGGTAGGAGAATGTATCGGTTCTTGTCAGGTATATATTATTGGAGGCAGGAGAATGTAAGGGCTCCTGTCAGGTATATATTATCGGAGGTAGGAGAATGTATGGGCTCTTGTCAGGTATATATTATTGGAGGCAGGAGAATGTATGGGCTCCTGTCAGGTATATATTATTGGAGGCAGCAGAATCTATGGGCTCCTGTCAGGTATATATTATTGGAGGTAGAAGAATGTATGGGCTCCTATCAGGTATATATTATTGGAGGCAGCAGAATGTATGGGCTCCTGTCAGGTATATATTATTGGAGGCAGGATAATGTATGGGCTCCTGTCAGGTATATATTATTGGAGGCAGGAGAATGTATGGGCTCCTGTCAGGTATATATTATTGGAGGCAGCAGAATCTATGGGCTCCTGTCAGGTATATATTATTGGAGGTAGAAGAATGTATGGGCTCCTGTTAGGTTTATATTATTGGAGGCACCAGAATGTATGGGCTTCTGTCAGGTATATATTATTGGAGGTAGGAGAATGTATGGTCTCCTGTCAGGTATATGTTATTGGAGGCAGCAGAATGTATGGGCTCCTGTCAGGTATACATTATTGGAGGCAGCAGAATCTATGGGCTCCTGTCAGGTATATATTATTGGAGGCACCAGAATGTATGGGCTCCTGTCAGGTATATATTATTGGAGGCAGGAGAATGTATGGGCTCCTGTCAGGTATATATTATTGGAGGCAGCAGAATGTATGGGCTCCTGTCAGGTATATATTATTGGAGGCAGGAGAATGTATGGGCTCCTGTCAGGTATATATTATTGGAGGCAGCAGAATGTATGGGCTCCTGTCAGGTATATATTATTGGAGCCAGCAGAATCTATGGGATCCTGTCAGGTATATATTATTGGAGGCAGCAGAATGTATGGGCTCCTATCAGGTACATATTATTGGAGGTAGCAGAATGTATGGGCTCCTGTCAGGTATATATTATTGGAGGCAGGAGAATGTATGGACTCCTGTCAGGTATATATTATTGGAGGCAGCAGAATTTATGGGCTCCTGTCCGGTATATATTATTGGAGGCAGCAGAATGTATGGGCTCCTCTCAGGTATATATTATTGAAGGCAGCAGAATGTACAGGCTCCTGTCAGGTATATATTATTGGAGGCAGCAGAATCTATGGGCTCCTGTCAGGTATATATTATTGGAGGCAGGAGAATGTATGGGCTTCTGTCAGGCATATATTAGTGGAGGCAGGAGAGTGTATGGACTGCTGTCAGTTATATATTATTGGAGGCAGCAGAATGTATGGGCTCCTGTCAGGTATATATTATTGGAGGTAGGAGAATGTATTGGCTCCTGTCAGGTATATATTATTGGAGGCAGGATAATGTATGGGCTCCTGTCAGGTATATATTATTGGAGGCAGCAGAATCTATGGGCTCCTGTCAGGTATATATTATTGGAGGCAGCAGAATGTATGGGCTCCTGTCAGGTATATATTATTGGAGGCAGCAGAATATATGGGCTCCTGTCAGGTATATATTATTGGAGGCAGGAGAATGTATGGGCTCCTGTCAGGTATATATTATTGGAGGCAGCAGAATGTATGGGCTCCTGTCAGGTATATATTATTGGAGCCAGCAGAATCTATGGGATCCTGTCAGGTATATATTATTGGAGGCAGCAGAATGTATGGGATCCTGTCAGGTATATATTATTGGAGGCAGCAGAATGTATGGGCTCCTGTCAGGTATATATTATTGGAGGCAGCAGAATATATGGGCTCCTGTCAGGTATATATTATTGGAGGCAGCAGAATCTATGGGCTCCTGTCAGGTATATATTATTGGAGGCGGCAGAATCTATGGGCTCCTATCAGGTATATATTATTGGAGGCAGGAGAATGTATGGGCTCCTGTTAGGTATATATTATTGGAGGCAGCAGAATCTATGGGCTCCTGTCAGGTATATATTATTGGAGGCAGGAGGATGTATGGGCTCCTGTCAGGTATATATTATTGGAGGCAGCAGAAAGTAAGGGCTCCTGTCAGGTATATATTATTGGAGGCAGCAGAATGTATGGGCTTCTGTCAGGTATATATTATTGGAGGCAGCAGAATGTATGGGCCCCTGTCAGGTATATATTATTGGAGGCAGGAGAATGTATGGGCTCCTGTCAGGTATATATTATTGGAGGCAGCAGAATGTATGGGCTCCTGTCAGGTATATATTATTGGAGGCAGGAGAATGTATGGGCTCCTGTCAGGTATATATTATTGGAGGCAGCAGAATGTATGGGCTCCTGTCAGGTATATATTATTGGAGGCAGCAGAATGTATGGGGTCATGTCAGGTATATATTATTGGAGGCAGGAGAATGTATGGGCTCCTGTCAGGTATATATTATTGGAGGCAGCAGAATGTATGGGCTCCTGTCAGGTATATATTATTGGAGGCAGGAGAATGTATGGGCTCCTGTCAGGTATATATTATTGGAGGCAGCAGAATGTATGGGCTCCTGTCAGGTATATATTATTGGAGGCAGCAGAATCTATGGGCTCCTGTCAGGTATATATTATTGGAGGCAGGAGAATGTATGAGCTCCTGTCAGGTATATATTATTGGAGGCAGCAAAATATGGGCTCCTGTCAGGTATATATTATTGGAGGCAGCAGAATGTATGGGCTCCTGTCAGGTATATATTATTGGAGGTAGCAGAATGTATGGACTCCTGTCAGGTATATATTATTGGAGGCAGCAGAATGTATGGGCTCCTGTCAGGTATATATTATTGGAGCCAGCAGAATGTATGGGCTCCTGTCAGGTATATATTATTGGAGGCAGGAGAATGTATGGGCTCCTGTCAGGTATATATTATTGGAGGCAGCAGAATGTATGGGCTCCTGTCAGATATATATTATTGGAAGCAGCAGAATGTATGTTCTCCTGTCAGGTATATATTATTGGAGGCAGGAGAATGTATCGGCTCTTGTCAGGTATATATTATTGGAGTCAGGAGAATGTATGGGCTCCTGTCAGGTATATATTATCGGAGGTAGGAGAATGTATGGGCTCTTGTCAGGTATATATTATTGGAGGCAGGAGAATGTATGGGCTCCTGTCAGGTATATATTATTAGAGGCAGCAGAATTTATGGGCTCCTGTCAGGTATATACTATTGGAGGCAGGAGAATGTATGGGCTCCTGTCAGGTATATATTATTGGAGGTAGGAGAATGTATGGGCTCCTGTCAGGTATATATTATTGGAGGTAGGAGAATGTATGGGCTCCTGTCAGGTATATATTATTGGAGGCAGGAGAATGTATGGGCTCCTGTCAGGTATATATTATTGGAGGCAGCAGAATCTATGGGCTCCTGTCAGGTATATATTATTGGAGGCAGCAGAGTGTATGGGCTCCTGTCAGGTATATATTATTGGAGGTAGCAGAATGTATGGGCTCCTGTCAGGTATACATTATTGGAGGTAGGAGAATGTATGGGCTCCTGTCAGGTATATATTATTGGAGGTAGGAGAATGTATGGGCTCCTGTCAGGTATATATTATTGGAGGCAGCAGAATGTATGGGCTCCTGTCAGGTATATATTATTGGAGGCAGGAGAATGTATGGGCTCCTGTCAGGTATATATTATTGGAGGCAGCAGAATGTATGGGCTCCTGTCAGGTATATATTATTGGAGGCAGCAGAATGTATGGGCTCATGTCAGGTATATATTATTGGAGGCAGGAGAATGTATGGGCTCCTGTCAGGTATATATTATTGGAGGCAGCAGAATGTATGGGCTCCTGTCAGGTATATATTATTGGAGGCAGGAGAATGTATGGGCTCCTGTCAGGTATATATTATTGGAGGCAGCAGAATGTATGGGCTCCTGTCAGGTATATATTATTGGAGGCAGCAGAATCTATGGGCTCCTGTCAGGTATATATTATTGGAGGCAGGAGAATGTATGAGCTCCTGTCAGGTATATATTATTGGAGGCAGCAGAATGTATGGGCTCCTGTCAGGCATATATTATTGGAGGTAGCAGAATGTATGGACTCCTGTCAGGTATATATTATTGGAGGCAGCAGAATGTATGGGCTCCTGTCAGGTATATATTATTGGAGCCAGCAGAATGTATGGGCTCCTGTCAGGTATATATTATTGGAGGCAGGAGAATGTATGGGCTCCTGTCAGGTATATATTATTGGAGGCAGCAGAATGTATGGGCTCCTGTCAGATATATATTATTGGAAGCAGCAGAATGTATGTTCTCCTGTCAGGTATATATTATTGGAGGCAGGAGAATGTATCGGCTCTTGTCACGTATATATTATTGGAGGCAGGAGAATGTATGGGCTCCTGTCAGGTATATATTATCGGAGGTAGGAGAATGTATGGGCTCTTGTCAGGTATATATTATTGGAGGTAGGAGAATGTATGGGCTCCTATCAGGTATATATTATTGGAGGCAGCAGAATGTATGGGCTCCTGTCAGGTATATATTATTGGAGGCAGGAGAATGTATGGGCTCCTGTCAGGTATATATTATTGGAGGCAGGAGAATGTATGGGCTCCTGTTAGGTTTATATTATTGGAGGCAGCAGAATGTATGGGCTTCTGTCAGGTATATATTATTGGAGGTAGGAGAATGTATGGTCTCCTGTCAGGTATATGTTATTGGAGGCAGCAGAATGTATGGGATCCTGTCATGTATATATTATTGGAGGCAGCAGAATCTATGGGCTCCTGTCAGGTATATATTATTTGAGGCAGGAGAATGTATGGGCTTCTGTCAGGCATATATTAGTGGAGGCAGGAAAGTGTATGGACTGCTGTCAGTTATATATTATTGGAGGCAGCAGAATGTATGGGCTCCTGTCAGGTATATATTATTGGAGGAAGGAGAATGTATTGGCTCCTGTCAGGTATATATTATTGGAGGCAGGAGAATGTATGGGCTCCTGTCAGGTATATATTATTGGAGGCAGCAGAATCTATGGGCTCCTGTCAGGTATATATTATTGGAGGCACCAGAATGTATGGGCTCCTGTCAGGTATATATTATTGGAGGCAGGAGAATGTATGGGCTCCTGTCAGGTATATATTATTGGAGGCAGCAGAATGTATGGGCTCCTGTCAGGTATATATTATTGGAGCCAGCAGAATGTATGGGCTCCTGTCAGGTATATATTATTGGAGGCAGCAGAATGTATGGGCTCCTATCAGGTATATATTATTGGAGGCAGCAGAATGTATGGCCTCCTGTCAGGTATATATTATTGGAGGCAGCAGAATATATGGGCTCCTGTCAGGTATATATTATTGGAGGCAGCAGAATCTATGGGCTCCTGTCAGGTATATATTATTGGAGGCGGCAGAATCTATGGGCTCCTGTCAGGTATACATTATTGGAGGCAGCAGAATCTATGGGCTCCTGTCAGGTATATATTATTGGAGGCAGGAGAATGTATGGGCTCCTGTCAGGTATATATTATTGGAGGCAGCAGAATCTATGAGCTCCTGTCAGGTATATATTATTAGAGGCAGGAGGATGTATGGGCTCCAGTCAGGTATATATTATTGGAGGCAGCAGAATGTATGGGCTCCTGTCAGGTATATATTATTGGAGACAGCAGAATGTATGGGCTCCTGTCAGGTATATATTATTGGAGGCAGCAGAAAGTAAGGGCTCCTGTCAGGTATATATTATTGGAGGCAGCAGAATGTATGGGCTCCTGTCAGGTATATATTATTGGAGGCAGGAGAATGTATGGACTCCTGTCAGGTATATATTATTGGAGGCAGCAGAATTTATGGGCTCCTCTCCGGTATATATTATTGGAGGCAGCAGAATGTATGGGCTCCTGTCAGGTATATATTATTGGAGGCAGCAGAATGTACGGGCTCCTGTCAGGTACATATTATTGGAGGCAGCAGAATGTATGGGCTCCTGTCAGGTATATATTATTGGAGCCAGCAGTATGTATGGGCTCCTGTCAGGTATATATTATTGGAGGTAGGAGAATGTATCGGTTCTTGTCAGGTATATATTATTGGAGGCAGGAGAATGTAAGGGCTCCTGTCAGGTATATATTATCGGAGGTAGGAGAATGTATGGGCTCTTGTCAGGTATATATTATTGGAGGCAGGAGAATGTATGGGCTCCTGTCAGGTATATATTATTGGAGGCAGCAGAATCTATGGGCTCCTGTCAGGTATATATTATTGGAGGTAGAAGAATGTATGGGCTCCTATCAGGTATATATTATTGGAGGCAGCAGAATGTATGGGCTCCTGTCAGGTATATATTATTGGAGGCAGGATAATGTATGGGCTCCTGTCAGGTATATATTATTGGAGGCAGGAGAATGTATGGGCTCCTGTCAGGTATATATTATTGGAGGCAGCAGAATCTATGGGCTCCTGTCAGGTATATATTATTGGAGGTAGAAGAATGTATGGGCTCCTGTTAGGTTTATATTATTGGAGGCACCAGAATGTATGGGCTTCTGTCAGGTATATATTATTGGAGGTAGGAGAATGTATGGTCTCCTGTCAGGTATATGTTATTGGAGGCAGCAGAATGTATGGGCTCCTGTCAGGTATACATTATTGGAGGCAGCAGAATCTATGGGCTCCTGTCAGGTATATATTATTGGAGGCACCAGAATGTATGGGCTCCTGTCAGGTATATATTATTGGAGGCAGGAGAATGTATGGGCTCCTGTCAGGTATATATTATTGGAGGCAGCAGAATGTATGGGCTCCTGTCAGGTATATATTATTGGAGGCAGGAGAATGTATGGGCTCCTGTCAGGTATATATTATTGGAGGCAGCAGAATGTATGGGCTCCTGTCAGGTATATATTATTGGAGCCAGCAGAATCTATGGGATCCTGTCAGGTATATATTATTGGAGGCAGCAGAATGTATGGGCTCCTATCAGGTACATATTATTGGAGGCAGCAGAATGTATGGGCTCCTGTCAGGTATATATTATTGGAGGCAGGAGAATGTATGGACTCCTGTCAGGTATATATTATTGGAGGCAGCAGAATTTATGGGCTCCTGTCCGGTATATATTATTGGAGGCAGCAGAATGTATGGGCTCCTGTCAGGTATATATTATTGAAGGCAGCAGAATGTACAGGCTCCTGTCAGGTATATATTATTGGAGGCAGCAGAATGTGTGGGCTCCTGTCAGGTATATATTATTGGAGCCAGCAGTATGTATGAGCTCCTGTCAGGTATATATTATTGGAGGTAGGAGAATGTATCGGCTCTTGTCAGGTATATATTATTGGAGGCAGGAGAATGTATGGGCTCCTATCAGGTATATATTATCGGAGGTAGGAGAATGTATGGGCTCTTGTCAGGTATATATTATTGGAGGCAGGAGAATGTATGGGCTCCTGTCAGGTATATATTATTGGAGGCAGCAGAATCTATGGGCTCCTGTCAGGTATATATTATTGGAGGTAGAAGAATGTATGGGCTCCTATCTGGTGTATATTATTGGAGGCAGCAGAATGTATGGGCTCCTGTCAGGTATATATTATTGGAGGCAGGATAATGTATGGGCTCCTGTCAGGTATATATTATTGGAGGCAGGAGAATGTATGGACTCCTGTCAGGTATATATTATTGGAGGCAGCAGAATTTATGGGCTCCTGTCAGTTATATATTATTGGAGGCAGCAGAATGTATGGGCTCCTGTCAGGTATATATTATTGAAGGCAGCAGAATGTACGGGCTCCTGTCAGGTATATATTATTGGAGGCAGCAGAATGTGTGGGCTCCTGTCAGGTATATATTATTGGAGCCAGCAGTATGTATGGGCTCCTGTCAGGTATATATTATTGGAGGTAGGAGAATGTATCGGCTCTTGTCAGGTATATATTATTGGAGGCAGGAGAATGTATGGGCTCCTATCAGGTATATATTATCGGAGGTAGGAGAATGTATGGGCTCTTGTCAGGTATATATTATTGGAGGCAGGAGAATGTATGGGCTCCTGTCAGGTATATATTATTGGAGGCAGCAGAATCTATGGGCTCCTGTCAGGTATATATTATTGGAGGTAGAAGAATGTATGGGCTCCTATCTGGTGTATATTATTGGAGGCAGCAGAATGTATGGGCTCCTGTCAGGTATATATTATTGGAGGCAGGATAATGTATGGGCTCCTGTCAGGTATATATTATTGGAGGCAGGAGAATGTATGGGCTCCTGTTAGGTTTATATTATTGGAGGCAGCAGAATGTATGGGCTTCTGTCAGGTATATATTATTGGAGGCAGCAGAATGTATGGGCTTCTGTCAGGTATATATAATTGGAGGCAGGAGAATGTATGGGCTCCTGTTAGGTTTATATTATTGGAGGCAGCAGAATGTATGGGCTTCTGTCAGGTATATATTATTGGAGGTAGGAGAATGTATGGTCTCCTGTCAGGTATATGTTATTGGAGGCAGCAGAATGTATGGGCTTCTGTCAGGTATATATTATTGGAGGCAGGAGAATGTATGGGCTTCTGTCAGGTATATATTATTGGAGGCAGGACAATGTATGGGCTTCTGTCAGGCATATATTAGTGGAGCCAGGAGAGTGTATGGACTGCTGTCAGTTATATATTATTGGAGGCAGCAGAATGTATGGGCTCCTGTCAGGTATATATTATTGGAGGAAGGAGAATGTATTGGCTCCTGTCAGGTATATATTATTGGAGGCAGGAGAATGTATGGGCTCCTGTCAGGTATATATTATTGGAGGCAGCAGAATATATGGGCTCCTGTCAGGTATGTATTATTGGAGGCAGCAGAATGTATGGGCTCCTGTCAGGTATATATTATTGGAGGCAGCAGAATATATGGGCTCCTGTCAGGTATATATTATTGGAGGCAGGAGAATGTATGGGCTCCTGTCAGGTATATATTATTGGAGGCAGCAGAATGTATGGGCTCCTGTCAGGTATATATTATTGGAGCCAGCAGAATCTATGGGATCCTGTCAGGTATATATTATTGGAGGCAGCAGAATGTATGGGATCCTGTCAGGTATATATTATTGGAGGCAGCAGAATGTATGGGCTCCTGTCAGGTATATATTATTGGAGGCATTAGAATATATGGGCTCCTGTCAGGTATATATTATTGGAGGCAGCAGAATCTATGGGCTCCTGTCAGGTATATATTATTGGAGGCGGCAGAATCTATGGGCTCCTGTCAGGTATATATTATTGGAGGCAGGAGAATGTATGGGCTCCTGTTAGGTATATATTATTGGAGGCAGCAGAATCTATGGGCTCCTGTCAGGTATATATTATTGGAGGCAGGAGGATGTATGGGCTCCTGTCAGGTATATATTATTGGAGGCAGCAGAATGTATGGGCTCCTGTCAGGTCTATATTATTGGAGGCAGCAGAAAGTAAGGGCTCCTGTCAGGTATATATTATTGGAGGCAGCAGAATGTATGGGCTTCTGTCAGGTATATATTATTGGAGGCAGCAGAATGTATGGGCCCCTGTCAGGTATATATTATTGGAGGCAAGAGAATGTATGGGCTCCTGTCAGGTATATATTATTGGAGGCAGCAGAATGTATGGGCTCTTGTCAGGTATATATTATTGGAGCCAGCAGAATCTATGGGATCCTGTCAGGTATATATTATTGGAGGCAGCAGAATGTATGGGATCCTGTCAGGTATATATTATTGGAGGCAGCAGAATCTATGGGCTCCTGTCAGGTATATATTATTGGAGGCAACAGAATCTATGGGCTCCTGTCAGGTATATATTATTGGAGGCAGCAGAATCTATGGGCTCCTGTCAGGTATATATTATTGGAGGCAGGAGAATGTATGGGCTCCTGTTAGGTATATATTATTGGAGGCAGCAGAATCTATGGGCTCCTGTCAGGTATATATTATTGGAGGCAGGAGGATGTATGGGCTCCTGTTAGGTATATATTATTGGAGGCAGGAGAATGTATGGGCTTCTGTCAGGCATATATTAGTGGAGGCAGGAGAGTGTATGGACTGCTGTCAGTTATATATTATTGGAGGCAGCAGAATGTATGGGCTCCTGTCAGGTATATATTATTGGAGGAAGGAGAATGTATTGGCTCCTGTCAGGTATATATTATTGGAGGCAGGAGAATGTATGGGCTCCTGTCAGGTATATATTATTGGAGGCAGCAGAATCTTTGGGCTCCTGTCAGGTATATATTATTGGAGGCAGCAGAATGTATGGGCTCCTGTCAGGTATATATGTTTGGAGGCAGCAGAATATATGGGCTCCTGTCAGGTATATATTATTGGAGGCAGGAGAATGTATGGGCTCCTGTCAGGTATATATTATTGGAGGCAGCAGAATGTATGGGCTCCTGTCAGGTATATATTATTGGAGCCAGCAGAATCTATGGGATCCTGTCAGGTATATATTATTGGAGGCAGCAGAATGTATGGGATCCTGTCAGGTATATATTATTGGAGGCAGCAGAATGTATGGGCTCCTGTCAGGTATATATTATTGGAGGCAGCAGAATATATGGGCTCCTGTCAGGTATATATTATTGGAGGCAGCAGAATCTATGGGCTCCTGTCAGGTATATATTATTGGAGGCGGCAGAATCTATGGGCTCCTGTCAGGTATATATTATTGGAGGCAGGAGAATGTATGGGCTCCTGTTAGGTATATATTATTGGAGGCAGCAGAATCTATGGGCTCCTGTCAGGTATATATTATTGGAGGCAGGAGGATGTATGGGCTCATGTCAGGTATATATTATTGGAGGCAGCAGAATGTATGGGCTCCTGTCAGGTATATATTATTGGAGGCAGCAGAAAGTAAGGGCTCCTGTCAGGTATATATTATTGGAGGCAGCAGAATGTATGGTCTTCTGTCAGGTATATATTATTGGAGGCAGCAGAATGTATGGGCCCCTGTCAGGTATATATTATTGGAGGCAGGAGAATGTATGGGCTCCTGTCAGGTATATATTATTGGAGGCAGCAGAATGTATGGGCTCCTGTCAGGTATATATTATTGGAGCCAACAGAATCTATGGGATCCTGTTAGGTATATATTATTGGAGGCAGCAGAATGTGTGGGATCCTGTCAGGTATATATTATTGGAGGCAGCAGAATCTATGGGCTCCTGTCAGTTATATATTATTGGAGGCAGCAGAATCTATGGGCTCCTGTCAGGTATATATTATTGGAGGCAGCAGAATCTATGGGCTCCTGTCAGGTATATATTATTGGAGACAGGAGTATGTATGGGCTCCTGTTAGGTATATATTATTGGAGGCAGCAGAATCTATGGGCTCCTGTCAGGTATATATTATTGGAGGCAGGAGGATGTATGGGCTCCTGTCAGGTATATATTATTGGAGACAGCAGAATGTATGGGCTCCTGTCAGGTATATATTATTGGAGGCAGCAGAAAGTAAGGGCTCCTGTCAGGTATATATTATTGGAGGCAGCAGAATGTATGGGCTCCTGTCAGGTATATATTATTGGAGGCAGCAGAATGTATGGGCTCCTGTCAGGTATATATTATTGGAGGCAGCAGAATCTATGGGCTCCTGTCAGGTATATATTATTGGAGGCAGCAGAATGTATGGGCTCCTGTCAGATATATATTGTTGGAGGCAGGAGAATGTATGGGCTCCTGTCAGGTATATATTATTGGAGGAAGGAGAATGTATGGGCTCCTGTCAGGTATATATTATTGGAGGCAGGAGAATGTATGGGCTCCTGTCAGGTATATATTATTGGAGGCAACAGAATCTATGGGCTCCTGTCAGGTATATATTATTGGAGGCAGCAGAATCTATGGGCTACTGTCAGGTATATATTATTGGAGGCAGCAGAATGTATGGGCTCCTGTCAGGTATATATTATTGGAGGCAAGAGAATCTATGGGCTCCTGTCGGGTATATATTATTGGAGGCAGGAGAATGTGTGGGCTCCTGTCAGGTATATATTATTGGAGGCAGGAGAATGTATGGGCTCCTGTCAGGTATATTTTATTGGAGGCAGGAGAATGTATGAGCTCCTGTCAGGTATATATTATTGGAGGCAGAAGAATGTATGGGCTCCTGTCAGGTATATATTATTGGAGGCCGCAGAATGTATGGGCTCCTGTCAGGTATATATTATTGGAGGCAGGAGAATGCATGGGCTCCTGTCAGGTATATATTATTGGAGGCAGCAGAATGTATGGGCTCCTGTCAGGTATATATTATTGGAGGCAGGAGAATGCATGGGCTCCTGTCAGGTATATATTATTGGAGGCAGGAGAATGTATGGGCTACTGTCAGATTTATATTATTGGAGGCTGGAGAATGTATGGGCTCCTGTTAGGTATATATTATTGGAGGCAGCAGAATGTATGGGCTCCTGTCAGGTATATATTATTGGAGGCAGGAGAATGTATGGGCTCCTGTCAGGTATATATTATTGGAGGCAGCAGAATCTATGGGCTCCTGTCAGGTATATATTATTGGAGGCAGGAGAATCTATGGGCTCCTGTCAGGTATATATTATTGGAGGCAGCAGAATGTATGGGCTCTTGTCAGATATATATTATTGGAGGTAGGAGAATGTATGGGCTCCTGTCAGGTATATATTATTGGAGGAAGGAGAAAGTATGGGCTCCTGTCAGGTATATATTATTGGAGGCAGGAGAATGTATGGGCTCCTGTCAGGTATATATTATTGGAGGCAGCAGAATCTATGGGCTCCTGTCAGGTATATATTATTGGAGGCAGGAGAATCTATGGGCTCCTGTCAGCTATATATTATTGGAGGCAGCAGAATGTATGGGCTCCTGTCAGGTATATATTATTGGAGGCAGCAGAATGTATGGGCTCCTGTCAGGTGTATATTATTAGAGCCAGCAGTATGTATGGGCTCCTGTCAGGTATATATTATTTGAGGTAGGAGAATGTATCGGCTCTTCTCAGGTATATATTATTGGACCCAGGAGAATGTATGGGCTCCTGTCAGGTATATATTATCGGAGGTAGGAGAATGTATGGGCTCTTGTCAGGTATATATTATTGGAGGCAGGAGAATGTATGGGCTCCTGTCAGGTATATATTATTGGAGGCAGCAGAATGTATGGGCTCCTCTCAGGTATATATTATTGGAGGTAGGAGAATGTATGGTCTCCTGTCAGGTATATGTTATTGGAAGCAGCAGAATGTATGGGCTCCTGTCAGGTATATATTATTGGAGGCAGCAGAATCTATGGGCTCCTGTCAGGTATATAGTATTGGAGGCAGGAGAATGTATGGGCTTCTGTCAGGCATATATTAGTGGAGGCAGGAGAGTGTATGGACTGCTTTCAGTTATATATTATTGGAGGCAGCAGAATGTATGGGCTCCTGTCAGGTATATATTATTGGAGGAAGGAGAATGTATTGGCTCCTGTCAGGTATATATTATTGGAGGCAGGAGAATGTATGGGCTCCTGTCAGGTATATATTATTGGAGGCAGCAGAATCTATGGGCTCCTGTCAGGTATATATTATTGGAGGCAGCAGAATGTATGGGCTCCTGTCAGGTATATATTATTGGAGGCAGCAGAATATATGGGCTCCTGTCAGGTATATATTATTGGAGGCAGGAGAATGTATGGGCTCCTGTCAGGTATATATTATTGGAGGCAGCAGAATATATGTGCTCCTGTCAGTTATATATTATCGGAGGCAGCAGAATCTATGGGCTCCTGTCAGGTATATATTATTGGAGGCGGCAGAATCTATGGGATCCTGTCAGGTATATATTATTGGAGGCAGGAGAATGTATGGGCTCCTGTCAGGTATATATTATTGGAGGCAGCAGAATGTATGGGCTCCTGTCAGGTATATATTATTGGAGGCAGCAAAATGTATGGGCTCCTGTCAGGTATATATTATTGGAGGCAGGAGAATGTATGGGCTCCTGTCAGGTATATATTATTGGAGGCAGCAGAATGTATGGGCTCCTGTCAGATATATATTATTGGAAGCAGCAGAATGTATGTTCTCCTGTCAGGTATATATTATTGGAGGCAGGAGAATGTATCGGCTCTTGTCAGGTATATATTATTGGAGACAGGAGAATGTATGGGCTCCTGTCAGGTATATATTATCGGAGGTAGGAGAATGTATGGGCTCTTGTCAGGTATATATTATTGGAGGCAGGAGAATGTATGGGCTCCTGTCAGGTATATATTATTGGAGGCAGCAGAATTTATGGGCTCCTGTCAGGTATATATTATTGGAGGCAGGAGAATATATGGGCTCCTGTCAGGTATATATTATTGGAGGCAGCAGAATGTATGGGCTCCTGTCAGGTATATATTATTGGAGGCAGCAGAGTGTATGGGCTCCTTTCAGGTATATATTATTGGAGGCAGCAGAATGTATGGGCTCCTGTCAGGTATACATTATTGGAGGTAGGAGAATGTATGGGCTCCTGTCAGGTATATATTATTGGAGGTAGGAGAATGTATGGGCTCCTGTCAGGTATATATTATTGGAGGCAGCAGAATGTATGGGCTCCTGTCAGGTATATATTATTGGAGGCAGGAGAATGTATGGGCTCCTGTCAGGTATATATTATTGGAGGCAGCAGAATGTATGGGCTCCTGTCAGGTATATATTATTGGAGGCAGCAGAATGTATGGGCTCATGTCAGGTATATATTATTGGAGGCAGGAGAATGTATGGGCTCCTGTCAAGTATATATTATTGGAGGCAGCAGAATGTATGGGCTCCTGTCAGGTATATATTATTGGAGGCAGGAGAATGTATGGGCTCCTGTCAGGTATATATTATTGGAGGCAGCAGAATGTATGGGCTCCTGTCAGGTATATATTATTGGAGGCAGCAGAATCTATGGGCTCCTGTCAGGTATATATTATTGGAGGCAGGAGAATGTATGAGCTCCTGTCAGGTATATTTTATTGGAGGCAGCAAAATGTATGGGCTCCTGTCAGGTATATATTATTGGAGGCAGCAGAATGTATGGGCTCCTGTCAGGTATATATTATTGGAGGTAGCAGAATGTATGGACTCCTGTCAGGTATATATTATTGGAGGCAGCAGAATGTATGGGCTCCTGTCAGGTATATATTATTGGAGCCAGCAGAATGTATGGGCTCCTGTCAGGTATATATTATTGGAGGCAGGAGAATGTAGGGGCTCCTGTCAGGTATATATTATTGGAGGCAGCAGAATGTATGGGCTCCTGTCAGATATATATTATTGGAAGCAGCAGAATGTATGTTCTCCTGTCAGGTATATATTATTGGAGGCAGGAGAATGTATCGACTCTTGTCAGGTATATATTATTGGAGGCAGGAGAATGTATGGGCTCCTGTCAGGTATATATTATCGGAGGTAGGAGAATGTATGGGCTCTTGTCAGGTATATATTATTGGAGGCAGGAGAATGTATGGGCTCCTGTCAGGTATATATTATTGGAGGCAGCAGAATTTATGGGCTCCTGTGAGGTATATATTATTGGAGGCAGGAGAATGTATGGGCTCCTGTCAGGTATATATTATTGGAGGTAGGAGAATGTATGGGCTCCTGTCAGGTATATATTATTGGAGGTAGGAGAATGTATGGGCTCCTGTCAGGTATATATTATTGGAGGCAGGAGAATGTATGGGCTCCTGTCAGGTATATATTATTGGAGGCAGCAGAATCTATGGGCTCCTGTCAGGTATATATTATTGGAGGCAGCAGAGTGTATGGGCTCCTGTCAGGTATAAATTATTGGAGGCAGCAGAATGTATGGGCTCCTGTCAGGTATACATTATTGGAGGTAGGAGAATGTATGGGCTCCTGTCAGGTATATATTATTGGAGGTAGGAGAATGTATGGGCTCCTGTCAGGTATATATTATTGGAGGCAGCAGAATGTATGGGCTCCTGTCAGGTATATATTATTGGAGGCAGCAGAATGTATGGGCTCCTGTCAGGTATATATTATTGGAGGCAGCAGAATGTATGGGCTCATGTCAGGTATATATTATTGGAGGCAGGAGAATGTATGGGCTCCTGTAAGGTATATATTATTGGAGGCAGCAGAATGTATGGGCTCCTGTCAGGTATATATTATTGGAGGCAGGAGAATGTATGGGCTCCTGTCAGGTATATATTATTGGAGGCAGCAGAATGTATGGGCTCCTGTCAGGTATATATTATTGGAGGCAGCAAAATGTATGGGCTCCTGTCAGGTATATATTATTGGAGGCAGCAGAATGTATGGGCTCCTGTCAGGTATATTTTATTGGAGGTAGCAGAATGTATGGACTCCTGTCAGGTATATATTATTGGAGGCAGCAGAATGTATGGGCTCCTGTCAGGTATATATTATTGGAGCCAGCAGAATGTATGGGCTCCTGTCAGGTATATATTATTGGAGGCAGGAGAATGTATGGGCTCCTGTCAGGTATATATTATTGGAGGCAGCAGAATGTATGGGCTCCTGTCAGATATATATTATTGGAAGCAGCAGAATGTATGTTCTCCTGTCAGGTATATATTATTGGAGGCAGGAGAATGTATCGGCTCTTGTCAGGTATATATTATTGGAGGCAGGAGAATGTATGGGCTCCTGTCAGGTATATATTATCGGAGGTAGGAGAATGTATGGGCTCTTGTCAGGTATATATTATTGGAGGCAGGAGAATGTATGGGCTCCTGTCAGGTATATATTATTGGAGGCAGCAGAATTTATGGGCTCCTGTCAGGTATATATTATTGGAGGCAGGAGAATATATGGGCTCCTGTCAGGTATATATTATTGGAGGCAGCAGAATGTATGGGCTCCTGTCAGGTATATATTATTGGAGGCAGCAGAATCTATGGGCTCCTGTCAGGTATATATTATTGGAGGTAGAAGAATGTATGGGCTCCTATCAGGTATATATTATTGGAGGCAGCAGAATGTATGGGCTCCTGTCAGGTATATATTATTGGAGGCAGGAGAATGTATGGGCTCCTGTCAGGTATATATTATTGGAGGCAGGAGAATGTATGGGCTCCTGTTAGGTTTATATTATTGGAGGCAGCAGAATGTATGGGCTTCTGTCAGGTATATATTATTGGAGGTAGGAGAATGTATGGTCTCCTGTCAGGTATATGTTATTGGAGGCAGCAGAATGTATGGGCTCCTGTCAGGTATATATTATTGGAGGCAGCAGAATCTATGGGCTCCTGTCAGGTATATATTATTGGAGGCAGGAGAATGTATGGGCTTCTGTCAGGCATATATTAGTGGAGGCAGGAGAGTGTATGGACTGCTGTCAGTTATATATTATTGGAGGCAGCAGAATGTATGGTCTCCTGTCAGGTATATATTATTGGAGGAAGGAGAATGTATTGGCTCCTGTCAGGTATATATTATTGGAGGCAGGAGAATGTATGGGCTCCTGTCAGGTATATATTATTGGAGGCAGTAGAATCTATGGGCTCCTGTCAGGTATATATTATTGGAGGCACCAGAATGTATGGGCTCCTGTCAGGTATATATTATTGGAGGCAGGAGAATGTATGGGCTCCTCTCAGGTATATATTATTTGAGGCAGCAGAATGTATGGGCTCCTGTCAGGTATATATTATTGGAGGCAGGAGAATGTATGGGCTCCTGTCAGGTATATATTATTGGAGGCAGCAGAATGTATGGGCTCCTGTCAGGTATATATTATTGGAGCCAGCAGAATCTATGGGATCCTGTCAGGTATATATTATTGGAGGCAGCAGAATGTATGGGCTCCTATCAGGTATATATTATTGGAGGCAGCAGAATGTATGGGCTCCTGTCAGGTATATATTATTGGAGGCAGCAGAATCTATGGGCTCCTGTCAGGTATATATTATTGGAGGCAGCAGAATCTATGGGCTCCTGTCAGGTATATATTATTGGAGGCGGCAGAATCTATGGGCTCCTGTCAGGTATATATTATTGGAGGCAGGAGAATGTATGGGCTCCTGTCAGGTATATATTATTGGAGGCAGCAGAATCTATGAGCTCCTGTCAGGTATATATTATTGGAGGCAGGAGGATGTATGGGCTCCTGTCAGGTATATATTATTGGAGGCAGCAGAATGTATGGGCTCCTGTCAGGTATATATTATTGGAGACAGCAGAATGTATGGGCTCCTGTCAGGTATATATTATTGGAGGCAGCAGAAAGTAAGGGCTCCTGTCAGTATATATTATTGGAGGCAGCAGAATGTATGGGCTCCTGTCAGGTATATATTATTGGAGGCAGGAGAATGTATGGACTCCTGTCAGGTATATATTATTGGAGGCAGCAGAATTTATGGGCTCCTGTCCGGTATATATTATTGGAGGCAGCAGAATGTATGGGCTCCTGTCAGGTATATATTATTGGAGGCAGCAGAATGTATGGGCTCCTGTCAGGTATATATTATTGGAGCCAGCAGTATGTATGGGCTCCTGTCAGGTATATATTATTGGAGGTAGGAGAATGTATCGGCTCTTGTCAGGTATATATTATTGGAGGCAGGAGAATGTATGGGCTCCTGTCAGGTATATATTATCGGAGGTAGGAGAATGTATGGGCTCTTGTCAGGTATATATTATTGGAGGCAGGAGAATGTATGGGCTCCTGTCAGGTATATATTATTGGAGGCAGCAGAATCTATGGGCTCCTGTCAGGTATATATTATTGGAGGTAGAAGAATGTATGGGCTCCTATCAGGTATATATTATTGGAGGCAGCAGAATGTATGGGCTCCTGTCAGGTATATATTATTGGAGGCAGGATAATGTATGGGCTCCTGTCAGGTATATATTATTGGAGGCAGGAGAATGTATGGGCTCCTGTTAGGTTTTTATTATTGGAGGCAGCAGAATGTATGGGCTTCTGTCAGGTATATATTATTGGAGGTAGGAGAATGTATGGGCTCCTGTTAGGTTTTTATTATTGGAGGCAGCAGAATCTATGGGCTCCTGTCAGATATATATTATTGGAGGCACCAGAATGTATGGGCTCCTGTCAGGTATATATTATTGGAGGCAGGAGAATGTATGGGCTCCTGTCAGGTATATATTATTGGAGGCAGCAGAATGTATGGGCTCCTGTCAGGTATATATTATTGGAGGCAGGAGAATGTATGGGCTCCTGTCAGGTATATATTATTGGAGGCAGCAGAATGTATGGGCTCCTGTCAGGTATATATTATTGGAGCCAGCAGAATCTATGGGATCCTGTCAGGTATATATTATTGGAGGCAGCAGAATGTATGGGCTCCTATCAGGTATATATTATTGGAGGCAGCAGAATGTATGGGCTCCTGTCAGGTATATATTATTGGAGGCAGCAGGATATATGGGCTCCTGTCAGGTATATATTATTGGAGGCAGCAGAATCTATGGGCTCCTGTCAGGTATATACTATGGGAGGCGGCAGAATCTATGGGCTCCTGTCAGGTATATATTATTGGAGGCAGGAGAATGTATGGGCTCCTGTTAGGTATATATTATTGGAGGCAGCAGAATCTTTGAGCTCCTGTCAGGTATATATTATTGGAGGCAGGAGGATGTATGGGCTCCTGTCAGGTATATATTATTGGAGGCAGCAGAATGTATGGGCTCCTGTCAGGTATATATTATTGGAGACATCAGAATGTATGGGCTCCTGTCAGGTATATATTATTGGAGGCAGCAGAAAGTAAGGGCTCCTGTCAGGTATATATTATTGGAGGCAGCAGAATGTATGGGCTCCTGTCAGGTATATATTATTGGAGGCAGGAGAATGTATGGACTCCTGTCAGGTATATATTATTGGAGGCAGCAGAATTTATGGGCTCCTGTCCGGTATATATTATTGGAAGCAGCAGAATGTATCGGCTCCTGTCAGGTATATATTATTGAAGGCAGCAGAATGTACGGGCTCCTGTCAGGTATATATTATTGGAGGCAGCTGAATGTATGGGCTCCTGTCAGGTATATATTATTGGAGCCAGCAGTATGTATGGGCTCCTGTCAGGTATATATTATTGGAGGTAGGAGAATGTATCGGCTCTTGTCAGGTATATATTATTGGAGGCAGGAGAATGTATGGGCTCCTGTCAGGTATATATTATCGGAGGTAGGAGAATGTATGGGCTCTTGTCAGGTATATATTATTGGAGGCAGGAGAATGTATGGGCTCCTGTCAGGTGTATATTATTGGAGGCAGCAGAATCTATGGGCTCCTGTCAGGTATATATTATTGGAGGTAGAAGAATGTATGGGCTCCTATCAGGTATATATTATTGGAGGCAGCAGAATGTATGGGCTCCTGTCAGGTATATATTATTGGAGGCAGGATAATGTATGGGCTCCTGTCAGGTATATATTATTGGAGGCAGGAGAATGTATGGGCTCCTGTTAGGTTTATATTATTGGAGGCAGCAGAATGTATGGGCTTCTGTCAGGTATATATTATTGGAGGTAGGAGAATGTATGGTCTCCTGTCAGGTATATGTTATTGGAGGCAGCAGAATGTATGGGCTCCTGTCAGGTATATATTATTGGAGGCAGCAGAATCTATGGGCTCCTGTCAGGTATATATTATTGGAGGCAGGAGAATGTATGGGCTTCTGTCAGGCATATATTAGTGGAGGCAGGAGAGTGTATGGACTGCTGTCAGTTATATATTATTGGAGGCAGCAGAATGTATGGGCTCCTGTCAGGTATATATTATTGGAGGAAGGAGAATGTATTGGCTCCTGTCAGGTATATATTATTGGAGGCAGGAGAATGTATGGGCTCCTGTCAGGTATATATTATTGGAGGCAGCAGAATCTATGGGCTCCTGTCAGGTATATATTATTGGAGGCAGCAGAATGTATGGGCTCCTGTCAGGTATATATTATTGGAGGCAGCAGAATATATTGGCTCCTGTCAGGTATATATTATTGGAGGCAGGAGAATGTATGGGCTCCTGTCAGGTATATATTATTGGAGGCAGTAGAATGTATGGGCTCCTGTCAGGTATATATTATTGGAGCCAGCAGAATCTATGGGATCCTGTCAGGTATATATTATTGGAGGCAGCAGAATGTATGGGATCCTGTCAGGTATATATTATTGGAGGCAGCAGAATGAATGGGCTCCTGTCAGGTATATATTATTGGAGTCAGCAGAATATATGGGCTCCTGTCAGGTATATATTATTGGAGGCAGCAGAATCTATGGGCTCCTGTCAGGTATATATTATTGGAGGCGGCAGAATCTATGGGCTCCTGTCAGGTATATATTATTGGAGGCAGGAGAATGTATGGGCTCCTGTTAGGTATATATTATTAGAGGCAGCAGAATCTATGGGCTCCTGTCAGGTATATATTATTGGAGGCAGGAGGATGTATGGGCTCCTGTCAGGTATATATTATTGGAGGCAGCAGAATGTATGGGCTCCTGTCAGGTATATATTATTGGAGGCAGCAGAAAGTAAGGGCTCCTGTCAGGTATATATTATTGGAGGCAGCAGAATGTATGGGCTTCTGTCAGGTATATATTATTGGAGGCAGCAGAATGTATGGGCCCCTGTCAGGTATATATTATTGGAGGCAGGAGAATGTATGGGCTCCTGTTAGGTTTATATTATTGGAGGCAGCAGAATGTATGGGCTTCTGTCAGGTATATATTATTGGAGGTAGGAGAATGTATGGTCTCCTGTCAGGTATATGTTATTGGAGGCAGCAGAATGTATGGTCTCCTGTCAGGTATATATTATTGGAGGCAGCAGAATCTATGGGCTCCTGTCAGGTATATATTATTGGAGGCAGGAGAATGTATGGGCTTCTGTCAGGCATATATTAGTGGAGGCAGGAGAGTGTATGGACTGCTGTCAGTTATATATTATTGGAGGCAGGAGAATGTATGGGCTTCTGTCAGGCATATATTAGTGGAGGCAGGAGAGTGTATGGACTGCTGTCAGTTATATATTATTGGAGGTAGCAGAATGTATGGGCTCCTGTCAGGTATATATTATTGGAGGAAGGAGAATGCATTGGCTCCTGTCAGGTATATATTATTGGAGGCAGGAGAATGCATGGGCTCCTGTCAGGTATATATTATTGGAGGCAGCAGAATCTATGGGCTCCTGTCAGCTATATATTATTGGAGGCAGCAGAATGTATGGGCTCCTGTCAGGTATATATTATTGGAGGCAGCAGAATATATGGGCTCCTGTCAGGTATATATTATTGGAGGCAGGAGAATGTATGGGCTCCTGTCAGGTATATATTATTGGAGGCAGCAGAATGTATGGGCTCCTGTCAGGTATATATTATTGGTGCCAGCAGAATCTATGGGATCCTGTCAGGTATATATTATTGGAGGCAGCAGAATGTATGGGATCCTGTCAGGTATATATTATTGGAGGCAGCAGAATGTATGGGCTCCTGTCAGGTATATATTATTGGAGGCAGCAGAATATATGGGCTCCTGTCAGGTATATATTATTGGAGGCAGCAGAATCTATGGGCTCCTGTCAGGTATATATTATTGGAGGCGGCAGAATCTATGGGCTCCTGTCAGGTATATATTATTGGAGGCAGGAGGATGTATGGGCTCCTGTCAGGTATATATTATTGGAGACAGCAGAATGTATGGGCTCCTGTCAGGTATATATTATTGGAGGCAGCAGAAAGTAAGGGCTCCTGTCAGGTATATATTATTGGAGGCAGCAGAATGTATGGGCTCCTGTCAGGTATATATTATTGGAGGCAGGAGAATATATGGGCTCCTGTCAGGTATATATTATTGGAGGCAAGAGAATGTATGGGCTCCTGTCAGGTATATATTATTGGAGGCAGCAGAATCTATGGGCTCCTGTCAGGTATATATTATTGAAGGCTGGAGAATCTATGGGCTCCTGTCAGGTATATATTATTGGAGGCAGCAGAATCTATGGGCTCCTGTCAGGTATATATTATTGGAGGCAGCAGAATGTATCGGCTCCTGTCAGGTATATATTATTGGAGGCAGGAGAATCTATTGGCTCCTGTCGGGTATATATTATTGGAGGCAGGAGAATGTGTGGGCTCTTGTCAGGTATATATTATTGGAGGCAGGAGAATGTATGGGCTCCTGTCAGGTATATATTATTGGAGGCAGGAGAATGTATGAGCTCCTGTCAGGTATATATTATTGGAGGCAGAAGAATGTATGGGCTCCTGTCAGGTATATATTATTGGAGGCCGCAGAATGTATGGGCTCCTGTCAGGTATATATTATTGGAGGCAGGAGAATGCATGGGCTCCTGTCAGGTATATATTATTGGAGGCAGCAGAATGTATGGGCTCCTGTCAGGTATATATTATTGGAGGCAGGAGAATGTATGGGCTCCTGTCAGATTTATATTATTGGAGGCAGCAGAATGTATGGGCTCCTGTCAGGTATATATTATTGGAGGCAGGAGAATGTATGGGCTCCTGTCAGGTATATATTATTGGAGGCAGGAGAATGTATGGGCTCCTGTCAGGTATATATTATTGGAGGCTGGAGAATGTATGGGCTCCTGTTAGGTATATATTACTGGAGGCAGCAGAATGTATGGGCTCCTGTCAGGTATATATTATTGGAGGCAGGAGAATGTATGGGCTCCTGTCAGGTATATATTATTCGAGGCAGCAGAATCTATGGGCTCCTGTCAGGTATATATTATTGGAGGCAGGAGAATCTATGGGCTCCTGTCAGGTATATATTATTGGAGGCAGCAGAATGTATGGGCTCTTGTCAGATATATATTATTGGAGGTAGGAGAATGTATGGGCTCCTGTCAGGTATATATTATTGGAGGAAGGAGAAAGTATGGGCTCCTGTCAGGTATATATTATTGGAGGCAGGAGAATGTATGGGCTCCTGTCAGGTATATATTATTGGAGGCAGCAGAATCTATGGGCTCCTGTCAGGTATATATTATTGGAGGCAGGAGAATCTATGGGCTCCTGTCAGGTATATATTATTGGAGGCAGCAGAATGTATGGGCTCCTGTCAGGTATATATTATTGGAGGCAGCAGAATGTATGGGCTCCTGTCAGGTATATATTATTGGAGCCAGCAGTATGTATGGGCTCCTGTCAGGTATATATTATTGGAGGTAGGAGAACGTATCGGCTCTTGTCAGGTATATATTATTGGAGGCAGGAGAATGTATGGGCTCCTGTCAGGTATATATTATCGGAGGTAGGAGAATGTATGGGCTCTTGTCAGGTATATATTATTGGAGGCAGGAGAATGTATGGGCTCCTGTCAGGTATATATTATTGGAGGCAGCAGAATCTATGGGCTCCTGTCAGGTATATATTATTGGAGGTAGAAGAATGTATGGGCTCCTATCAGGTATATATTATTGGAGGCAGCAGAATGTATGGGCTCCTGTCAGGTATATATTATTGGAGGCAGGATAATATATGGGCTCCTGTCAGGTATATATTATTGGAGGCAGGAGAATGTATGGGCTCCTGTTAGGTTTATATTATTGGAGGCAGCAGAATGTATGGGCTTCTGTCAGGTATATATTATTGGAGGTAGGAGAATGTATGGTCTCCTGTCAGGCATATGTTATTGGAGGCAGCAGAATGTATGGGCTCCTGTCAGGTATATATTATTGGAGGCAGCAGAATCTATGGGCTCCTGTCAGGTATATATTATTGGAGGCAGGAGAATGTATGGGCTTCTGTCAGGCATATATTAGTGGAGGCAGGAGAGTGTATGGACTGCTGTCAGTTATATATTATTGAAGGCAGCAGAATGTATGGGCTCCTGTCAGGTATATATTATTGGAGGAAGGAGAATGTATTGGCTCCTGTCAGGTATATATTATTGGAGGCAGCAGAATGTATGGGCTCCTGTCAGATATATATTATTGGAGGCAGGAGAATGTATGGGCTCCTGTCAGGTATATATTATTGGAGGAAGGAGAATGTATGGGCTCCTGCCAGGTATATATTATTGGAGGCAGGAGAATGTATGGGCTCCTGTCAGGTATATATTATTGGAGGCAACAGAATCTATGGGCTCCTGTCAGGTATATATTATTGGAGGCAGCAGAATCTATGGGCTCCTGTCAGGTATATATTATTGGAGGCAGCAGAATGTATGGGCTCCTGTCAGGTATATATTATTGGAGGTAGGAGAATGTATCGGCTCTTGTCAGGTATATATTATTGGAGGCAGGAGAATGTATGGGCTCCTGTCAGGTATATATTATCGGAGGTAGGAGAATGTATGGGCTCTTGTCAGGTATATATTATTGGAGGCAGGAGAATGTATGGGCTCCTGTCAGATTTATATTATTGGAGGCAGCAGAATGTATGGGCTCCTGTCAGGTATATATTATTGGAGGCCGCAGAATGTATGGGCTCCTGTCAGGTATATATTATTGGAGGCAGGAGAATGCATGGGCTCCTGTCAGGTATATATTATTGGAGGCAGCAGAATGTATGGGCTCCTGTCAGGTATATATTATTGGAGGCAGGAGAATGTATGGGCTCCTGTCAGATTTATGTTATTGGAGGCAGCAGAATGTATGGGCTCCTGTCAGGTATATATTATTGGAGGCAGGAGAATATATGGGCTCCTGTCAGGTATAT
This sequence comes from Phyllobates terribilis, assembly GCF_046119375.1. NCBI lineage: Eukaryota > Metazoa > Chordata > Amphibia > Anura > Dendrobatidae > Phyllobates > Phyllobates terribilis. The sequence continues at coordinate 43,837,361 of NW_027362765.1, forward strand.
ATTATTGGAGGCAGGAGAATGTATGAGCTCCTGTCAGGTATATATTATTGGAGGCTGGAGAATGTATGGGCTCCTGTTAGGTATATATTATTGGAGGCAGCAGAATCTATGGGCTCCTGTCAGGTATATATTATTGGAGGCAGGAGAATGTATGGGCTCCTGTCAGGTATATATTATTGGAGGCAGCAGAATCTATTGTCTCCTGTCAGGTATATATTATTGGAGGCAGGAGAATCTATGGGCTCCTGTCAGGTATATATTATTGGAGGCAGCAGAATGTATGGGCTCCTGTCAGGTATATATTATTGGAGGCAGCAGAATGTATGGGCTCCTGTCAGGTATATATTATTGGAGCCAGCAGTATGTATGGGCTCCTGTCAGGTATATATTATTGGAGGTAGGAGAATGTATTGGCTCTTGTCAGGTATATATTATTGGAGGCAGGAGAATGTATCGGCTCCTGTCAGGTATTTATTATTGGAGGCAGCAGAATCTATGGGCTCCTGTCAGGTATATATTATTGGAGGTAGAAGAATGTATGGGCTCCTATCAGGTATATATTATTGGAGGCAGCAGAATGTATGGGCTCCTGTCAGGTATATATTATTGGAGGCAGGATAATGTATGGGCTCCTGTCAGGTATATATTATTGGAGGCAGGAGAATGTATGGGCTCCTTTTAGGTTTATATTATTGGAGGCAGCAGAATGTATGGGCTTCTGTCAGGTATATATTATTGGAGGTAGGAGAATGTATGGTCTCCTGTCAGGTATATGTTATTGGAGGCAGCAGAATGTATGGGCTCCTGTCAGGTATATATTATTGGAGGCAGCAGAATCTATGGGCTCCTGTCAGGTATATATTATTGGAGGCAGGAGAATGTATGGGCTTCTGTCAGGCATATATTAGTGGAGGCAGGAGAGTGTATGGACTGCTGTCAGTTATATATTATTGGAGGCAGCAGAATGTATGAGCTCCTGTCAGGTATATATTATTGGAGGCAGCAGAATGTATGGGCTCCTGTCAGTTATATATTATTGGAGGAAAGAGAATGTATTGGCTCCTGTCAGGTATATATTATTGGAGGCAGGAGAATGTATGGGCTCCTGTCAGGTATATATTATTGGAGGCAGCAGAATCTATGGGCTCCTGTCAGGTATATATTATTGCAAGCAGCAGAATGTATGGGCTCCTGTCAGGTATATATTATTGGAGGCAGCAGAATATATGGGCTCCTGTCAGGTATATATTATTGGAGGCAGGAGAATGTATGGGCACCTGTCAGGTATATATTATTGGAGGCAGCAGAATGTATGGGCTCCTGTCAGGTATATATTATTGGAGCCAGCAGAATCTATGGGATCCTGTCAGGTATATTTTATTGGAGGCAGCAGAATGTATGGGCTCCTGTCAGGTATATATTATTGGAGGCAGCAGAATGTATGGGCTCCTGTCAGGTATATATTATTGGAGGCAGCAGAATATATGGGCTCCTGTCAGGTATATATTATTGGAGGCAGCAGAATCTATGGGCTCCTGTCAGGTATATATTATTGGAGGCGGCAGAATCTATGGGCTCCTGTCAGGTATATATTATTGGAGGCAGGAGAATGTATGGGCTCCTGTTAGGTATATATTATTGGAGGCAGCAGAATCTATGGGCTCCTGTCAGGTATATATTATTGGAGGCAGGAGGATGTATGGGCTCCTGTCAGGTATATATTATTGGAGGCAGCAGAAAGTAAGGGCTCCTGTCAGGTATATATTATTGGAGGCAGCAGAATGTATGGGCTCCTGTCAGGTATATATTATTGGAGGCAGCAGAATGTATGGGCTCCTGTCAGGTATATATTATTGGAGGCAGGAGAATGTATGGGCTCCTGTCAGGTATATATTATTGGAGGCAGGAGAATGTATGGGCTCCTGTCAGGTATATATTATTGGAGGCAGCAGAATCTATGGGCTCCTGTCAGGTATATATTATTGGAGGCTGGAGAATCTATGGGCTCCTGTCAGGTATATATTATTGGAGGCAGCAGAATGTATGGGCTCCTCTCAGATATATATTATTGGAGGCAGGAGAATGTATGGGCTCCTGTCAGGTATATATTATTGGAGGAAGGAGAATGTATGGGCTCCTGTCAGGTATATATTATTGGAGGCAGGAGAATGTATGGGCTCCTGTCAGGTATATATTATTGGAGGCAACAGAATCTATGGGCTCCTGTCAGGTATATATTATTGGAGGCAGCAGAATCTATGGGCTCCTGTCAGGTATATATTATTGGAGGCAGCAGAATGTATGGGCCCCTGTCAGGTATATATTATTGGAGGCAGGAGAATCTATGGGCTCCTCTCGGGTATATATTATTGGAGGCAGGAGAATGTGTGGGCTCCTGTCAGGTATATATTATTGGAGGCAGGAGAATGTATGGGCTCCTGTCAGGTATATATTATTGGAGGCAGGAGAATGTATGAGCTCCTGTCAGGTATATATTATTGGAGGCAGAAGAATGTATGGGCTCCTGTCAGGTATATATTATTGGAGGCCGCAGAATGTATGGGCTCCTGTCAGGTATATATTATTGGAGGCAGGAGAATGCATGGGCTCCTTTCAGGTATATATTATTGGAGGCAGCAGAATGTATGGGCTCCTGTCAGGTATATATTATTGGAGGCATGAGAATGTATGGGCTCCTGTCAGATTTATATTATTGGAGGCAGCAGAATGTATGGGCTACTGTCAGGTATATATTATTGGAGGCAGGAGAATGTATGGGCTCCTTTTAGGTTTATATTATTGGAGGCAGCAGAATGTATGGGCTTCTGTCAGGTATATATTATTGGAGGTAGGAGAATGTATGTTCTCCTGTCAGGTATATGTTATTGGAGGCAGCAGAATGTATGGGCTCCTGTCAGGTATATATTATTGGAGGCAGCAGAATCTATGGGCTCCTGTCAGGTATATATTATTGGAGGCAGGAGAATGTATGGGCTTCTGTCAGGCATATATTAGTGGAGGCAGGAGAGTGTATGGACTGCTGTCAGTTATATATTATTGGAGGCAGCAGAATGTATGAGCTCCTGTCAGGTATATATTATTGGAGGCAGCAGAATGTATGGGCTCCTGTCAGGTATATATTATTGGAGGAAGGAGAATGTATTGGCTCCTGTCAGGTATATATTATTGGAGGCAGGAGAATGTATGGGCTCCTGTCAGGTATATATTATTGGAGGCAGCAGAATCTATGGGCTCCTGTCAGGTATATATTATTGCAGGCAGCAGAATGTATGGGCTCCTGTCAGGTATATATTATTGGGGGCAGCAGAATATATGGGCTCCTGTCAGGTATATATTATTGGAGGCAGGAGAATGTATGGGCTCCTGTCAGGTATATATTATTGGAGGCCGCAGAATGTATGGGCTCCTGTCAGGTATATATTATTGGAGGCAGGAGAATGCATGGGCTCCTGTCAGGTATATATTATTGGAGGCAGCAGAATGTATGGGCTCCTGTCAGGTATATATTATTGGAGGCAGGAGAATGTATGGGCTCCTGTCAGATTTATGTTATTGGAGGCAGCAGAATGTATGGGCTCCTGTCAGGTATATATTATTGGAGGCAGGAGAATATATCGGCTCCTGTCAGGTATATATTATTGGAGGCAGGAGAATGTATGAGCTCCTGTCAGGTATATATTATTGGAGGCTGGAGAATGTATGGGCTCCTGTTAGGTATATATTATTGGAGGCAGCAGAATCTATGGGCTCCTGTCAGGTATATATTATTGGAGGCAGGAGAATGTATGGGCTCCTGTCAGGTATATATTATTGGAGGCAGCAGAATCTATTGTCTCCTGTCAGGTATATATTATTGGAGGCAGGAGAATCTATGGGCTCCTGTCAGGTATATATTATTGGAGGCAGCAGAATGTATGGGCTCCTGTCAGGTATATATTATTGGAGGCAGCAGAATGTATGGGCTCCTGTCAGGTATATATTATTGGAGCCAGCAGTATGTATGGGCTCCTGTCAGGTATATATTATTGGAGGTAGGAGAATGTATTGGCTCTTGTCAGGTATATATTATTGGAGGCAGGAGAATGTATCGGCTCCTGTCAGGTATTTATTATTGGAGGCAGCAGAATCTATGGGCTCCTGTCAGGTATATATTATTGGAGGTAGAAGAATGTATGGGCTCCTATCAGGTATATATTATTGGAGGCAGCAGAATGTATGGGCTCCTGTCAGGTATATATTATTGGAGGCAGGATAATGTATGGGCTCCTGTCAGGTATATATTATTGGAGGCAGGAGAATGTATGGGCTCCTTTTAGGTTTATATTATTGGAGGCAGCAGAATGTATGGGCTTCTGTCAGGTATATATTATTGGAGGTAGGAGAATGTATGGTCTCCTGTCAGGTATATGTTATTGGAGGCAGCAGAATGTATGGGCTCCTGTCAGGTATATATTATTGGAGGCAGCAGAATCTATGGGCTCCTGTCAGGTATATATTATTGGAGGCAGGAGAATGTATGGGCTTCTGTCAGGCATATATTAGTGGAGGCAGGAGAGTGTATGGACTGCTGTCAGTTATATATTATTGGAGGCAGCAGAATGTATGAGCTCCTGTCAGGTATATATTATTGGAGGCAGCAGAATGTATGGGCTCCTGTCAGTTATATATTATTGGAGGAAAGAGAATGTATTGGCTCCTGTCAGGTATATATTATTGGAGGCAGGAGAATGTATGGGCTCCTGTCAGGTATATATTATTGGAGGCAGCAGAATCTATGGGCTCCTGTCAGGTATATATTATTGCAGGCAGCAGAATGTATGGGCTCCTGTCAGGTATATATTATTGGAGGCAGCAGAATATATGGGCTCCTGTCAGGTATATATTATTGGAGGCAGGAGAATGTATGGGCACCTGTCAGGTATATATTATTGGAGGCAGCAGAATGTATGGGCTCCTGTCAGGTATATATTATTGGAGCCAGCAGAATCTATGGGATCCTGTCAGGTATATTTTATTGGAGGCAGCAGAATGTATGGGCTCCTGTCAGGTATATATTATTGGAGGCAGCAGAATGTATGGGCTCCTGTCAGGTATATATTATTGGAGGCAGCAGAATATATGGGCTCCTGTCAGGTATATATTATTGGAGGCAGCAGAATCTATGGGCTCCTGTCAGGTATATATTATTGGAGGCGGCAGAATCTATGGGCTCCTGTCAGGTATATATTATTGGAGGCAGGAGAATGTATGGGCTCCTGTTAGGTATATATTATTGGAGGCAGCAGAATCTATGGGCTCCTGTCAGGTATATATTATTGGAGGCAGGAGGATGTATGGGCTCCTGTCAGGTATATATTATTGGAGGCAGCAGAAAGTAAGGGCTCCTGTCAGGTATATATTATTGGAGGCAGCAGAATGTATGGGCTCCTGTCAGGTATATATTATTGGAGGCAGCAGAATGTATGGGCTCCTGTCAGGTATATATTATTGGAGGCAGGAGAATGTATGGGCTCCTGTCAGGTATATATTATTGGAGGCAGGAGAATGTATGGGCTCCTGTCAGGTATATATTATTGGAGGCAGCAGAATCTATGGGCTCCTGTCAGGTATATATTATTGGAGGCTGGAGAATCTATGGGCTCCTGTCAGGTATATATTATTGGAGGCAGCAGAATGTATGGGCTCCTCTCAGATATATATTATTGGAGGCAGGAGAATGTATGGGCTCCTGTCAGGTATATATTATTGGAGGAAGGAGAATGTATGGGCTCCTGTCAGGTATATATTATTGGAGGCAGGAGAATGTATGGGCTCCTGTCAGGTATATATTATTGGAGGCAACAGAATCTATGGGCTCCTGTCAGGTATATATTATTGGAGGCAGCAGAATCTATGGGCTCCTGTCAGGTATATATTATTGGAGGCAGCAGAATGTATGGGCCCCTGTCAGGTATATATTATTGGAGGCAGGAGAATCTATGGGCTCCTCTCGGGTATATATTATTGGAGGCAGGAGAATGTGTGGGCTCCTGTCAGGTATATATTATTGGAGGCAGGAGAATGTATGGGCTCCTGTCAGGTATATATTATTGGAGGCAGGAGAATGTATGAGCTCCTGTCAGGTATATATTATTGGAGGCAGAAGAATGTATGGGCTCCTGTCAGGTATATATTATTGGAGGCCGCAGAATGTATGGGCTCCTGTCAGGTATATATTATTGGAGGCAGGAGAATGCATGGGCTCCTTTCAGGTATATATTATTGGAGGCAGCAGAATGTATGGGCTCCTGTCAGGTATATATTATTGGAGGCATGAGAATGTATGGGCTCCTGTCAGATTTATATTATTGGAGGCAGCAGAATGTATGGGCTACTGTCAGGTATATATTATTGGAGGCAGGAGAATGTATGGGCTCCTTTTAGGTTTATATTATTGGAGGCAGCAGAATGTATGGGCTTCTGTCAGGTATATATTATTGGAGGTAGGAGAATGTATGTTCTCCTGTCAGGTATATGTTATTGGAGGCAGCAGAATGTATGGGCTCCTGTCAGGTATATATTATTGGAGGCAGCAGAATCTATGGGCTCCTGTCAGGTATATATTATTGGAGGCAGGAGAATGTATGGGCTTCTGTCAGGCATATATTAGTGGAGGCAGGAGAGTGTATGGACTGCTGTCAGTTATATATTATTGGAGGCAGCAGAATGTATGAGCTCCTGTCAGGTATATATTATTGGAGGCAGCAGAATGTATGGGCTCCTGTCAGGTATATATTATTGGAGGAAGGAGAATGTATTGGCTCCTGTCAGGTATATATTATTGGAGGCAGGAGAATGTATGGGCTCCTGTCAGGTATATATTATTGGAGGCAGCAGAATCTATGGGCTCCTGTCAGGTATATATTATTGCAGGCAGCAGAATGTATGGGCTCCTGTCAGGTATATATTATTGGGGGCAGCAGAATATATGGGCTCCTGTCAGGTATATATTATTGGAGGCAGGAGAATGTATGGGCTCCTGTCAGGTATATATTATTGGAGGCAGCAGAATGTATGGGCTCCTGTCAGGTATATATTATTGGAGCCAGCAGAATCTATGGGATCCTGTCAGGTATATATTATTGGAGGCAGCAGAATGTATGGGCTCCTGTCAGGTATATATTATTGGAGGCAGCAGAATGTATGGGCTCCTGTCAGGTATATATTATTGGAGGCAGCAGAATATATGGGCTCCTGTCAGGTATATATTATTGGAGGCAGCAGAATCTATGGGCTCCTGTCAGGTATATATTATTGGAGGCGGCAGAATCTATGGGCTCCTGTCAGGTATATATTATTGGAGGCAGGAGAATGTATGGGCTCCTGTTAGGTATATATTATTGGAGGCAGCAGAATCTATGGGCTCCTGTCAGGTATATATTATTGGAGGCAGGAGGATGTATGGGCTCCTGTCAGGTATATATTATTGGAGGCAGCAGAATGTATGGGCTCCTGTCAGGTATATATTATTGGAGGCAGAAGAAAGTAAGGGCTCCTGTCAGGTATATATTATTGGAGGCAGCAGAATGTATGGGCTTCTGTCAGGTATATATTATTGGAGGCAGCAGAATGTATGGGCCCCTGTCAGGTATATATTATTGGAGGCAGGAGAATGTATGGGCTCCTGTCAGGTATATATTATTGGAGGCAGCAGAATGTATGGGCTCCTGTCAGGTATATATTATATATTATTGGAGCCAGCAGAATCTATGGGATCCTGTCAGGTATATATTATTGGAGGCAGCAGAATGTATGGGATCCTGTCAGGTATCTATTATTGGAGGCAGCAGAATGTATGGGCTCCTGTCAGGTATATATTATTGGAGGCAGCAGAATATATGGGCTCCTGTCACGTATATATTATTGGAGGCAGCAGAATCTGTGGGCTCCTGTCAGGTATATATTATTGGAGGCGGCAGAATCTATGGGCTCCTGTCAGGTATATATTATTGGAGGCAGGAGAATGTATGGGCTCCTGTTAGGTATATATTATTGGAGGCAGCAGAATCTATGGGCTCCTGTCAGGTATATATTATTGGAGGCAGGAGGATGTATGGGCTCCTGTCAGGTATATATTATTGGAGGCAGCAGAAAGTAAGGGCTCCTGTCAGGTATATATTATTGGAGGAAGGAGAATGTATGGGCTCCTGTCAGGTATATATTATTGGAGGAAGGAGAATGTATGGGCTTCTGTCAGGTATATATTATTGGAGGCAGGAGAATGTATGGGCTCCTGTCAGGTATATATTATTGGAGGCAACAGAATCTATGGGCTCCTGTGAGGTATATATTATTGGAGGCAGCAGAATCTATGGGCTCCTGTCAGGTATATATTATTGGAGGCAGCAGAATGTATGGGCCCCTGTCAGGTATATATTATTGGAGGCAGGAGAATCTATGGGCTCCTGTCGGGTATATATTATTGGAGGCAGGAGAATGTGTGGGCTCCTGTCAGGTATATATTATTGGAGGCAGGAGAATGTATGGGCTCCTGTCAGGTATATATTATTGGAGGCAGGAGAATGTATGAGCTCCTGTCAGGTATATATTATTGGAGGCAGAAGAATGTATGGGCTCCTGTCAGGTATATATTATTGGAGGCCGCAGAATGTATGGGCTCCTGTCAGGTATATATTATTGGAGGCAGGAGAATGCATGGGCTCCTGTCAGGTATATATTATTGGAGGCAGCAGAATGTATGGGCTCCTGTCAGGTATATATTATTGGAGGCATGAGAATGTATGGGCTCCTGTCAGATTTATATTATTGGAGGCAGCAGAATGTATGGGCTCCTGTCAGGTATATATTATTGGAGGCAGGAGAATGTATGGGGTCCTGTCAGGTGTATATTATTGGAGGCAGGAGAATGTATGGGCTCCTGTCAGGTATATATTATTGGAGGCTGGAGAATGTATGGGCTCCTGTTAGGTATATATTATTGGAGGCAGCAGAATGTATGGGCTCCTGTCAGGTATATATTATTGGAGGCAGGAGAATGTATGGGCTCCTGTCAGGTATATATTATTGGAGGCAGCAGAATCTATGGGCTCCTGTCAGGTATATATTATTGGAGGCAGGAGAATCTATGGGCTCCTGTCAGGTATATATTATTGGAGGCAGCAGAATGTATGGGCTCCTGTCAGGTATATATTATTGGAGGCAGCAGAAAGTAAGGGCTCCTGTCAGGTATATATTATTGTAGGAAGCAGAATGTATGGGCTCCTGTCAGGTATATATTATTGGAGGCAGCAGAATGTATGGGCTCCTGTCAGGTATATATTATTGGAGGCAGGAGAATGTATGGGCTCCTGTCAGGTATATATTATTGGAGGCAGGAGAATCTATGGGCTCCTGTCAGGTATATATTATTGGAGGCTGGAGAATCTATGGGCTCCTGTCAGGTATATATTATTGGAGGCAGCAGAATGTATGGGCTCCTGTCAGATATATATTATTGGAGGAAGGAGAATGTATGGGCTCCTGTCAGGTATATATTATTGGAGGAAGGACAATGTATGGGCTCCTGTCAGGTATATATTATTGGAGGCAGGAGAATGTATGGGCTCCTGTCAGGTATATATTATTGGAGGCAACAGAATCTATGGGCTCCTGTCAGGTATATATTATTGGAGGCAGCAGAATCTATGGGCTCCTGTCAGGTATATATTATTGGAGGCAGCAGAATGTATGGGCTCCTGTCAGGTATATATTATTGGAGGCAGGAGAATCTATGGGCTCCTGTCGGGTATATATTATTGGAGGCAGGAGAATGTGTGGGCTCCTGTCAGGTATATATTATTGGAGACAGGAGAATGTATGGGCTCCTGTCAGGTATATATTATTGGAGGCAGGAGAATGTATGAGCTCCTGTCAGGTATATATTATTGGAGGCAGAAGAATGTATGGGCTCCTGTCAGGTATATATTATTGGAGGCCGCAGAATGTATGGGCTCCTGTCAGGTATATATTATTGGAGGCAGGAGAATGCATGGGCTCCTGTCAGGTATATATTATTGGAGGCAACAGAATGTATGGGCTCCTGCCAGGTATATATTATTGGAGGCAGGAGAATGTATGGGCTCCTGTCAGATTTATATTATTGGAGGCAGCAGAATGTATGGGCTCCTGTCAGGTATATATTATTGGAGGCAGGAGAATGTATGGGCTCCTGTCAGGTATATATTATTGGAGGCAGGAGAATGTATGGGCTCCTGTCAGGTATATATTATTGGAGGCTGGAGAATGTATGGGCTCCTGTTAGGTATATATTATTGGAGGCAGCAGAATGTATGGGCTCCTGTCAGGTATATATTATTGGAGGCAGGAGAATGTATGGGCTCCTGTCAGGTATATATTATTGGAGGCAGCAGAATCTATGGGCTCCTGTCAGGTATATATTATTGGAGGCAGGAGAATCTATGGGCTCCTGTCAGGTATATATTATTGGAGGCAGCAGAATGTATGGGCTCTTGTCAGATATATATTATTGGAGGTAGGAGAATGTATGGGCTCCTGTCAGGTATATATTATTGGAGGAAGGAGAAAGTATGGGCTCCTGTCAGGTATATATTATTGGAGGAAGGAGAAAGTATGGGCTCCTGTCAGGTATATATTATTGGAGACAGGAGAATGTATGGGCTCCTGTCAGGTATATATTATTGTTGACAGGAGAATGTATGGGCTCCTGTCAGGTATATATTATTGGAGGCAGGAGAATGTATGGGCTCCTGTCAGGTATATATTATTGGAGGCAGCAGAATGTATGGGCTCTTGTCAGGCATATATTATTGGAGGCAGCAGAATCTATGGGCTCCTGTCAGGTATATATTATTGGAGGCAGCAGAATCTATGGGCTCCTGTCAGGTATATATTATTGGAGGCAGCAGAATGTATGGGCTCCTGTTAGGTATATATTATTGGAGGCAGGAGAATGTATGAGCTCCTGTCAGGTATATATTATTGGAGGCAGCAGAATGTATGGGCTCCTGTCAGGTATATATTATTGGAGGCAGCAGAATGTATGGGCTCCTGTCAGGTATATATTATTGGAGGCAGCAGAATGTATGGGCTCCTGTCAGGTATATATTATTGGAGGTAGCAGAATGTATGGGCTCCTGTCAGGTATATATTATTGGAGGCAGCAGAATGTATGGGCTCCTGTCAGGTACATATTATAGGAGGCAGGAGAATCTATGGGCTCCTGTCAGGTATATATTATTGAAGGCAGGAGAATCTATGGGCTCCTGTCAGGTATATATTATTAGAGGTAGGAGAATGTATGGGCTCCTCTCAGGTATATATTATTGGAGGCATCAAAATGTATGGGCTCCTGTCAGGTATATATTATTGGAGGCAGAAGAATGTATGGGCTCCTGTCAGGTATATATTATTGGAGGCAGGAGAATGTATGGGCTCCTGTCAGGTATATATTATTGGAGGCAGGAGAATCTATGGGCTCCTGTCTGGTATATATTATTGGAGGCAGGAGAATGTATGGGCTCCTGTCAGGTATATATTATTGGAGGCAGGATAATGTAAGGGCTCCTGTCAGGTATATATCATTGGAGGCAGGAGAATGTATGGGCTCCTGTCAGGTATATATTATTAGAGGCAGGAGAATGTATGGGCTCCTGTCAGGTATATATTATTGGAGGCAGGAGAATGTATTTGCTCCTGTCAGGTATATATTATTGGAGGCAGGAGAATGTATGGGCTCCTGTCAGGTATATATTATTGGAGGCAGGAGAATGTATGAGCTCCTGTCAGGTATATATTATTGGAGGCAGGAGAATGTATGGGCTCCTGTCAGGTATATATTATTGGAGGCAGCAGAATCTATGGGCTCCTGTCAGGTATATATTATTGGAAACAGGAGAATGTATGGGCTCCTGTCAGGTATATATTATTGGAGGCAGGAGAATGTATGGGCTCCTGTCAGGTATATATTATTGGAGGCAGCAGAATGTATGGGCTCCTGTCAGGTATATATTATTGGAGGCAGGAGAATGTATGGGCTCCTGTAAGATATATATTATTGGAGGCCGGAGAATGTATGGGGTCCTGTCAGGTATATATTATTGAAGGCAGGAGAATGTATGGGCTCCTGTAAGATATATATTATTGGAGGTCGGAGAATGTATGGGGTCCTGTCAGGTATATATTATTGGAGGCAGGAGAATGTATGGGCTCCTTTCAGGTATATATTATTGGAGGCAGGATAATGTAAAGGCTCCTGTCAGGTATATATCATTGGAGGCAGGAGAATGTATGACCTCCTGTCAGGTATATATTATTGGAGGCAGGAGAATGTATGGGCTCCTGTCAGGTATATATCATTGGAGGCAGGAGAATGTATGGGCTCCTGTCAGGTATATATTATTAGAGGCAGGAGAATGTATGGGCTCCTGTCAGGTATATATTATTGGAGGCAGGAGAATGTATGGGCTCCTGTCAGGTATATATTATTGGAGGCAGGAGAATCTATGGGCTCCTGTCAGGTATATATTATTGGAGGCAGCAGAATCTATGGGCTCCTGTCAGGTATATGTTATTGGAGGCAGGAGGATCTATGGGCTCCTGTCAGGTTTATATTATTGGTGGCAGCAGAATCTATGGGCTCCTGTCAGGTATATATTATTGGAGGCAGCAGAATGTATGGGCTCCTGTCAGGTATGTATTATTGGAGGCAGGAGAATGTATGGGCTCCTGTCAGGTATATATTATCGGAGGCAGGAGAATGTATGGGCTCCTGTCAGGTATATATCATTGGAGGCAGGAGAATGTATGGGCTCCTGTCAGGTATATATTATTAGAGGCAGGAGAATGTATGGGCTCCTGTCAGGTATATATCATTGGAGGCAGGAGAATGTATGGGCTCCTGTCAGGTATATATTATTAGAGGCAGGAGAATGTATGGGCTCCTGTCAGGTATATATTATTGGAGGCAGCAGAATCTATGGGCTCCTGTCAGGTATATATTATTGGAAACAGGAGAATGTATGGGCTCCTGTCAGGTATATATTATTGGAGGCAGGAGAATGTATAGGCTCCTGTCAGGTATATATTATTGGAGGCAGCAGAATGTATGGTCTCCTGTCAGGTATATATTATTGGAGGCAGGAGAATGTATGGGCTCCTGTAAGATATATATTATTGGAGGCCGGAGAATGTATGGGGTCCTGTCAGGTATATATTATTGAAGGCAGGAGAATGTATGGGCTCCTGTAAGATATATATTATTGGAGGTCGGAGAATGTATGGGGTCCTGTCAGGTATATATTATTGGAGGCAGGAGAATGTATGGGCTCCTTTCAGGTATATATTATTGGAGGCAGGATAATGTAAAGGCTCCTGTCAGGTATATATCATTGGAGGCAGGAGAATGTATGAGCTCCTGTCAGGTATATATTATTGGAGGCAGGAGAATGTATGGGCTCCTGTCAGGTATATATCATTGGAGGCAGGAGAATGTATGGGCTCCTGTCAGGTATATATTATTAGAGGCAGGAGAATGTATGGGCTCCTGTCAGGTATATATTATTGGAGGCAGGAGAATGTATGGGCTCCTGTCAGGTATATATTATTGGAGGCAGGAGAATCTATGGGCTCCTGTCAGGTATATATTATTGGAGGCAGCAGAATCTATGGGCTCCTGTCATTTATATATTATTGGAGGCAGGAGGATCTATGGGCTCCTGTCAGGTTTATTTTATTGGAGGCAGCAGAATCTATGGGCTCCTGTCAGGTTTATTTTATTGGAGGCAGCAGAATCTATGGGCTCCTGTCAGGTATATATTATTGGAGGCAGCAGAATGTATGGGCTCCTGTCAGGTATGTATTATTGGAGGCAGGAGAATGTATGGGCTCCTGTCAGGTATATATTATCGGAGGCAGGAGAATGTATGGGCTCCTGTCAGGTATATATTATTGGAGGCAGGATAATGTAAGGGCTCCTGTCAGGTATATATTATTGGAGGCAGCAGAATCTATGGGCTCCTGTCAGGTATATATTATTGGAGGCAGGAGAATGTATGGGCTCCTGTAAGATATATATTATTGGAGGCAGGAGAATGTATGGGGTCCTGCCAGGTATATATTATTGGAGGCAGGATAATGTATGGGCTCCTGTCAGGTATATATTATTGGAGGCAGCAGAATATATGGGCTCCTGTCAGGTATATATTATTGGAGGCAGGAGGATCTATGGGCTCCTGTCAGGTATATATTATTGGAGACAGCAGAATCTATGGGCTCCTGTCAGGTATATATTATTGGAGGCAGCAGAATGTATGGGCTCCTGTCAGGAATATATTATTGGAGGCAGGAGAATGTATGGGCTCCTGTCAGGTATATATTATCGGAGGCAGGAGAATGTATGGGCTCCTGTCAGGTATATATTATTGGAGGCAGGATAATGTAAGGGCTCCTGTCAGGTATATATCATTGGAGGCAGGAGAATGTATGAGCTCCTGTCAGGTATATATTATTGGAGGCAGGAGAATGTATGGGCTCCTGTCAGGTATATATTATTGTAGGCAGCAGAATCTATGGGCTCCTGTCAGGTATATATTATTGGAAACAGGAGAATGTATGGGCTCCTGTCAGGTATATATTATTGGAGGCAGGAGAATGTATGGGCTCCTGTCAGTTATATATTATTGGAGGCAGGATAATGTAAGGGCTCCTGTCAGGTATATATTATTGGAGGCAGCAGAATGTATGGGCTACTGTCAGGTATATATCATTGGAGCCAGCACAATGTATGGGCTCCTGTCAGGTATATATTATTGGAGGCAGGAGAATGTATGGCCTCCTGTCAGGTATATATTATTGGAGGCAGGAGAATCTATGGGCTCCTGTCAGGTATATATTATTGGAGGCTGGAGAATGTATAGGCTCCTGTCAGGTATATATTATTGGAGGTAGGAGAATGTATGGGCTCCTGTCAGGTATATATTATTGGAGGTAGCAGAATGTATGGGCTCTTGTCAGATATATATTATTGGAGGCAGCAGAATGTATGGGCTCATGTCAGGTATATATTATTGGAGGAAGCAGAATGTATGGACTCCTGTCAGGTATATATTATTGGAGGCAACAGAATGCATGAGCTCCTGTCAGGTATATATTATTGGAGGCAGCAGAATGTATGGTCTCCTGTCAGGTATATATTATTGGAGGCAGGAGAATCTATGGGCTCCTTTCAGGTATATATTATTGGAGGCAGGAGAATCTATGGGCTCCTGTCAGGTATATATTATTGGAGGTAGGAGAATGTATGGGCTCCTCTCAGGTATATATTATTGGAGGCAGCAAAATGTATGGGCTCCTGTCAGGTATATATTATTGGAGGCAGCAGAATGTATGGGCTCCTGTCAGGTATATATTATTGGAGGCAGGAGAATGTATGGGCTCCTGTCAGGTATATATTATTGGAGGCAGGAGAATCTATGGGCTCCTGTCAGGTATATATTATTGGAGGTAGGAGAATGTATGGGCTCCTGTCAGGTATATATTATTGGAGGCAGGATAATGTGTCAGGTTTATATTTTTGGAGGCAGGAGAATGTATGGGATCCTCACAGTTATATATTATTGGAGGCAGGAGAATGTATTGGCTCCTGTCAGGTATATATTATTGGAGGCAGCAGAATGTATGGGCTCCTGTCAGGTATATATTATTGGAGCCAGCAGAATGTATGGGCTCCTGTCAGGTATATATTATTGGAGGCAGGAGAACCTATGGGCTCCTGTCAAGTATATATTATTGGAGGCAGCAGAATCTATGGGCTCCTGTCAGGTATATAATATTGCAGGCAGGAGAATGTATGGGCTCCTGTAAAATATATATTATTGGAGGCCGGAGAATGTATGGGGTCCTGTCAGGTATATATTTTTGGAGGCAGGAGAATGTATGGGCTCCTGTCAGGTATAAATTATTGGAGGCAGCAGAATCTATGGGCTCCTGTCAGGTATATATTATTGGAGGCAGGAGAATGTATGGGCTCCTGTAAAATATATATTATTGGAGGCCGGAGAATGTATGGGGTCCTGTCAGGTATATATTATTGGAGGCAGGAGAATGTATGGGCTCCTGTCAGGTATATATTATTGGAGGCTGGAGAATGTATAGGCTCCTCTCAGGTATATATTATTGGAGGTAGGAGAATGTATGGGCTCCTGTCAGGTATATATTATTGGAGGCAGCAGAATGTATGGGCTCTTGTCAGGTATATATTATTGGAAGCAGCAGAATGTATGGGCTCATGTCAGGTATATATTATTGGAGGCAGCAGAATGTATGGGCTCCTGTCAGGTATATATTATTGGAGGCAGCAGAATCTATGGGCTCCTGTCAGGTATATATTATTGGAGACAGCAGAATCTATGGGCTCCTGTCAGGTATATATTATTGGAGGCAGCAGAATGTATGGGCTCCTGTCAGGTATATATTATTGGAGGTAGCAGAATTTATGGGCTCCTGTCAGGTATATATTATTGGAGGCAGCAGAATGTATGGGCTCCTGTCAGGTATATATTATTGGAGGCAGCAGAATGTATGGGCTCCTGTCAGGTATATATTATTGGAGGCAGGAGAATGTATGGGCTTCTGTTAGGTATATATTATTGGAGGCAGGATAATGTGTCAGGTATATATTTTTGGAGGCAGGAGAATGTATGGGCTCCTCACAGTTATATATTATTGGAGGCAGGAGAATGTATGGGCTCCTGTCAGGTATATATTATTGGAGGCAGCAGAATGTATGGGCTCCTGTCAGGTATATATTATTGGAGCCAGCAGAATGTATGGGCTCTTGTCAGGTATATATTATTGGAGGCAGGAGAATCTATGGGCTCCTGTCAGGTATATATTATTGGAGGCAGCAGAATCTATGGGCTCCTGTCAGGTATATATTATTGGAGGCAGGAGAATGTATGGGCTCATGTTAAATATATATTATTGGAGGCCGGAGAATGTATGGGGTCCTGTCAGGTATATATTATTGGAGGCAGGAGAATGTATGGGCTCCTGTCAGGTATATATTATTGGAGGCAGCAGAATCTATGGGCTCCTGTCCGGTATATATTATTGGATGCATGAGAATGTATGGGCTCCTGTAAAATATATATTATTGGAGGCCGGAGAATGTATGGGGTCCTGTCAGGTATATATTATTGGAGGCAGGAGAATGTATGGGCTCCTGTCAGGTATATATTATTGGAGAAAAAGAAGCAAGACAAAAATATATCTCATACCCTACCATAATTATATATAAATGTAAAGCAAAGTTGCATAATAAATATAGGGTACTTAGTAAACTATTTTTGATCAAAAAAAGTATACAAGCCGTCCCACCAGCGGCAAGGTGACCCTAAATTGGGACGGTACCTATACTGCCTATATTAAAAACCTTACTGTATATCAAAGTTGAAGTAATGCATATAAAAGGGTAGACAAATAGGACCGGGTCCCAACTCCAGACCACCTAGGCCCGTGGTAAGCTACATATATACCAATCAGCTCAACAAAGGGCATGCCACACCCTTAAATTGCACAGAATGCAAACAAGTCAAAAAACCAGACAATGTGAACTGAGGTCTAAGATGGCAGACATACAAGAAACAGAGGCATGTTCACACTAGCAAAAAAGAAGAAAGACAAAAATATATCTCATACCCTACCATAATTATATATAAATGTAAAGCAAAGTTGCATAATAAATATAGGGTACTTAGTAAACTATTTTTGATCAAAAAAAGTATACAAGCCGTCCCACCAGCGGCAAGGTGACCCTAAATTGGGACGGTACCTATACTGCCTATATTAAAAACCTTACTGTATATCAAAGTTGAAGTAATGCATATAAAAGGGTAGACAAATAGGACCGGGTCCCAACTCCAGACCACCTAGGCCCGTGGTAAGCTACATATATACCAATCAGCTCAACAAAGGGCATGCCACACCCTTAAATTGCACAGAATGCAAACAAGTAAAAAAAACAGACAATATATTATTGGAGGCAGGAGAATGTATGGGCTCCTGTCAGGTATATATTATTGGAGGCAGGAGAATGTATGGGCTCCTGTCAGGTATATATTATTGGAGGCAGGAGAATGTATGGGCTCCTGTCAGGTATATATTATTGGAGGCAAGAGAATGTATGGGCTCCTGTCAGGTATATATTATTGGAGGTAGGGGAATGTATGGGCTCCTGTCAGGTATATATTATTGGAGGCAGGAGAATGTATAGGCTCCTGTCAGGAATATATTATTGGAGGTAGGGGAATGTATGGGCTCCTGTCACGTATATATTATTGGAGGCAGGAGAATGTATGGGCTCCTCTCAGGTATATATTATTGGAGGCTGGAGTATCTATGGGCTCCTGTCAGGTATATATTATTGGAGGCAGGAGAATCTATGGGCTCCTGTCAGGTATATATTATTGGAGGAGGAGAATGTATGGTCTCCTGTCAGGTATATATTATTGGAGGCAGGAGAATCTATGGGCTCCTGTCAGATATATATTATTGGAGGCAAGAGAATCTATGGGCTCCTGTCATGTATATATTATTGGAGGCAGGAGAATGTATGGGCTCCTGTCAGGTATATATTATTGGAGGCAGCAGAATGTATGGGCTCCTGTCAGGTATATATTATTGGAGGCAGGAGAATGTACGGTCTCCTGTCAGGTATATATTATTAGAGGCAGGAGAATGTATGGGCTCCTGTCAGGTATACATTATTGGAGCCAGCAGAATGTATGGGTTTCTGTCAGGTATATATTATTGGAGACAGGAGAATGTATGGGCTCCTGTCAGGTGTATATTATTGGAGGCAGGAGAATGTATGGGCTCCTGTCAGGTCTATATTATTGGAGGCAGCAGGTTGTATGGGCTCCTGTCAGTCATATATTATTGGAGGCAGCAGAATCTATGGGCTCCTGTCAGGTATATATTATTGGAGGCAGCAGAATGTATGGGCTCCTGTCAGGTATATATTATTGGAGGCAGGAGAATGTATGGGCTCCTGTTAGGTATATATTATTGGAGGCAGGAGAATGTATGAGCTCCTGTCAGGTATATATTATTGGAGGCAGCAGAATGTATGGGCTCCTTTCAGGTATATATTATTGGAGGCAGGAGAATGTATGAGCTCCTGTCAGGTATATATTATTGGAGGCAGGAGAATGTATGGGCTCCTGTCAGGTAAATATCATTGGAGACAGGAGAATGTATGGGCTCCTGTCAGGTATATATTATTAGAGGCAGGAGAATGTATGGACTCCTGTCAGGTATATATTATTGGAGGCAGGAGAATGTATGGGCTCCTGTCAGGTATATATTATTGGAGGCAGGAGAATGTATGGGCTCCTGTCAGGTATATATTATTGGAGGCAGCAGAATCTATGGGCTCCTGTCAGGTATATATTATTGGAGGCAGGAGGATCCATGGGCTCCTGTCAGGTATATATTATTGGAGGCAGCAGAATCTATGGGCTCCTGTCAGGTATATATCATTGGAGGCAGCAGAATGTATGGGCTCCTGTCAGGTATATATTATTGGAGGCAGGAGAATGTATGGGCTCCTGTCAGGTATATCTTATCGGAGGCAGGAAAATGTATGGGCTCCTGTCAGGTATATATTATTGGAGGCAGGATAATGTAAGGGCTCCTGTCAGGTATATATTATTGGAGGCAGCAGAATCTATGGGCTCCTGTCAGGTATATATTATTGGAGGCAGGAGAATGTATGGGCTCCTGTAAGATCTATATTATTGGAGGCAGGAGAATGTATGGGGTCCTGTCAGGTATATATTATTGGAGGCAGGATAATGTATGGGCTCCTGTCAGGTATATATTATTGGAGGCAGCAGAATGTATGGGCTCCTGTCAGGTATATATTATTGGAGGCAGGAGGATCTATGGGCTCCTGTCAGGTATATATTATTGGAGGCAGCAGAATCTATGGGCTCCTGTCAGGTATATATTATTGGAGGCAGCAGAATGTATGGGCTCCTGTCAGGAATATTTTATTGGAGGCAGGAGAATGTATGGGCTCCTGTCAGGTATATATTATCGGAGGCAGGAGAATGTATGGGCTCCTGTCAGGTATATATTATTGGAGGCAGGATAATGTAAGGGCTCCTGTCAGGTATATATCATTGGAGGCAGGAGCTCCTGTCAGGTATATATTATTTGAGGCAGGAGAATGTATGGGCTCCTGTCAGGTATATATTATTGGAGGCAGCAGAATCTATGGGCTCCTGTCAGGTATATATTATTGGAAACAGGAGAATGTATTGGCTCCTGTCAGTTATATATTATTGGAGGCAGGATAATGTAAGGGCTCCTGTCAGGTATATATTATTGGAGGCAGCAGAATGTATGGGCTCCTGTCAGGTATATATTATTGGAGCCAGCACAATGTATGGGCTCCTGTCAGGTATATATTATTGGAGGCAGGAGAATGTATGGCCTCCTGTCAGGTATATATTATTGGAGCCAGGAGAATCTATGGGCTCCTGTCAGGTATATATTTTTGGAGGCTGGAGAATGTATAGGCTCCAGTCAGGTATATATTATTGGAGCCAGCACAATGTATGGGCTCTGTCAGGTATATATTATTGGAGCAAGAAGAATGTATGGGCTCCTGTCAGGTATATATTATTGGAGGTAGCAGAATGTATGGGCTCTTGTCAGATATATATTATTGGAGGCAGAAGAATGTATAGGCTCATGTCAGATATATATTATTGGAGGAAGCAGAATGTATGGACTCCTGTCAGGTATATATTATTGCAGGCAACAGAATGCATGAGCTCCTGTCAGGTATATATTATTGGAGGCAGCAGAATGTATGGGCTCCTGTCAGGTATATATTATTGGAGGCAGCAGAATGTATGGACTCCTGTCAGGTATATATTATTGGAGGCAGCAGAATCTATGGGCTCCTGTCATGTATATATTATTGGAGGCAGCAGAATCTATGGGCTCCTGTCAGTTATATATTATTGGAGGCAGCAGAATGTATGGTCTCCTGTCAGGTATATATTATTGGAGGTAGCAGAATTTATGGGCTCCTGTCAGGTATATATTATTGGAGGCAGCAGAATGTATGGGCTCCTGTCAGGTATATATTATTGGAGGCAGCAGAATCTATGGGCTCCTGTCAGGTATATATTATTGGAGGCAGGAGAATCTATGGGCTCCTGTCAGGTATATATTATTGGAGGTAGGAGAATGTATGGGCTCCTCTCAGGTATATATTATTGGAGGCAGCAAAATGTATGGGCTCCTGTCAGGTATATATTATTGGAGGCAGCAGAATGTATGGGCTCCTGTCAGGTATATATTATTGGAGGCAGGAGAATGTATGGGCTCCTGTCAGGTATATATTATTGGAGGCAGGAGAATCTATGGCCTCCTGTCAGGTATATATTATTGGAGGCAGGAGAATGTATGGGCTCCTGTCAGGTATATATTATTGGAGGCAGGATAATGTGTCAGGTATATATTTTTGGAGGCAGGAGAATGTATGGGCTCCTCTCAGTTATATATTATTGGAGGCAGGAGAATGTATTGGCTCCTGTCAGGTATATATTATTGGAGGCAGCAGAATGTATGGGCTCCTGTCAGGTATATATTATTGGAGACAGCAGAATGTATGGGCTCCTGTCAGGTATATATTATTGGAGGCAGGAGAATCTATGGGCTCCTGTCAAGTATATATTATTGGAGGCAGCAGAATCTATGGGCTCCTGTCAGGTATATATTATTGGAGGCAGGAGAATGTATGGGCTCCAGTAAAATATGTATTATTGGAGGCCGGAGAATGTATGGGGTCCTGTCAGGTATATATTTTTGGAGGCAGGAGAATGTATGGGCTCCTGTCAGGTATAAATTATTGGAGGCAGAAGAATCTATGGGCTCCTGTCAGGTATATATTATTGGAGGCAGCAGAATCTATGGGCTCCTGTCAGGTATATATTATTGGAGGCAGGAGAATGTATGGTCTCCTGTAAAATATATATTATTGGAGGCCGGAGAATGTATGGGGTCCTGTCAGGTATATATTATTGGAGGCAGGAGAATGTATGGGCTCCTGTCAGGTATATATTATTGGAGGCTGGAGAATGTATAGGCTCCTGTCAGGTATATATTATTGGAGGTAGGAGAATGTATGGGCTCCTGTCAGGTATATATTATTGGAGGTAGCAGAATGTATGGGCTCTTGTCAGGTATATATTATTGGAAGCAGCAGAATGTATGGGCTCATGTCAGGTATATATTATTGGAGGAAGCAGAATGTATGGACTCCTGTCAGGTATATATTATTAGAGGCAGCAGAATGCATGAGCTCCTGTCAGGTATATATTATTGGAGGCAGCAGAATGTATGGGCTCCTGTCAGGTATATATTATTAGAGGCAGCAGAATGTATGGACTCCTGTCAGGTATATATTATTGGAGGCAGCAGAATCTATGGGCTCCTGTCAGGTATATATTATTGGAGGCAGCAGAATCTATGGGCTCCTGTCAGGTATATATTATTGGAGGCAGCAGAATGTATGGGCTCCTGTCAGGTATATATTATTGGAGGTAGCAGAATTTATGGGCTCCTGTCAGGTATATATTATTGGAGGCAGCAGAATGTATGGGCTCCTGTCAGGTATATATTATTGGAGGCAGCAGAATGAATGGGCTCCTGTCAGGTATATATTATTGGAGGCAGCAGAATGAATGGGCTCCTGTCAGGTATATATTATTGGAGGCAGCAGAATGCATGAGCTCCTGTCAGGTATATATTATTGGAGGCAGCAGAATGTATGGGCTGCTGTCAGGTATATATTATTGGAGGCAGCAGAATGTATGGGCTCCTGTCAGGTATATATTATTGGAGGCAGGAGAATCTATGGGCTCCGTTCAGGTATATATTATTGGAGGCAGGAGAATCTATGGGCTCCTGTCAGGTATATATTATTGGGGGTAGGAGAATGTATGGGCTCCTCTCAGGTATATATTATTGAAGGCAGCAAAATGTATGGGCTCCTGTCAGGTACATATTATTGGAGGCAGCAGAATGTATGGGCTCCTGTCAGGTATATATTATTGGAGGCAGGAGAATGTATGAGCTTCTGTTAGGTATATATTATTGGAGGCAGGATAATGTGTCAGGTATATATTTTAGGAGGCAGGAGAATGTATGGGCTCCTCTCAGGTATATATTATTGGAGGCAGGAGAATGTATGGGCTCCTGTCAGGTATATAGTATTGGAGGCAGCAGAATGTATGGGCTCCTGTCAGGTATATATTATTGGAGGCAGCAGAATGTATGGGCTCCTGTCAGGTATATATTATTGGAGGCAGGAGAATGTATGGGCTCCTGTAAAATATATATTATTGGAGGCCGGAGAATGTATGGGTTCCTGTCAGGTATATATTATCGGAGGCAGGAGAATGTATGGGCTCCTGTCAGGTATATATTATTGGAGGCAGGAGAATGTATGAGCTCCTGTCAGGTATATATTATTGGAGGCAGGAGAATGTATGGGCTCCTGTCAGTTATATATTATTGGAGGCAGGAGAATGTATGGGCTCCTGTCAGGTATATATTATTGGAGGCAGCAGAATGTATGGGCTCCTGTCAGGTATATATTATTGGAGGCAGGAGATGGATGGGCTCCTGTCAGGTATATATTATTGGAGGTAGGAGAATGTATGGGCTCCTGTCAGGTATATATTATTGGAGGCAGGAGAATGTATGGGCTCCTGTCAGGTATATATTATTGGAGGCAGGAGAATGTATGGGCTCCTGTCAGGTATATATTATTGGAGGCAGGAGAATGTATGGGCTCCTGTCAGGTATATATTATTGGAGGCAGGAGAATGTATGGGCTCCTGTCAGGTATATATTATTGGAGGTAGGGGAATGTATGGGCTCCTGTCAGGTATATATTATTGGAGGCAGGAGAATGTATAGGCTCCTGTCAGGTATATATTATTGGAGGAGGGGAATGTATGGGCTCCTGTCACGTATATATTATTGGAGGCAGGAGAATGTATGGGCTCCTCTCAGGTATATATTATTGGAGGCTGGAGTATCTATGGGCTCCTGTCAGGTATATATTATTGGAGGCAGGAGAATCTATGGGCTCCTGTCAGGTATATATTATTGGAGGCAGGAGAATGTATGGTCTCCTGTCAGGTATATATTATTGGAGGCAGGAGAATCTATGGGCTCCTGTCAGGTATATATTATTGGAGGCAAGAGAATCTATGGGCTCCTGTCATGTATATATTATTGGAGGCAGGAGAATCTATGGGCTCCTGTCATGTATATATTATTGGAGGCAGCAGAATGTATGGGCTCCTGTCAGGTATATATTATTTGAGGCAGGAGAATGTATGGTCTCCTGTCAGGTATATATTATTAGAGGCAGGAGAATGTATGGGCTCCTGTCAGGTATACATTATTGGAGCCAGCAGAATGTATGGGTTTCTGTCAGGTATATATTATTGGAGACAGGAGAATGTATGGGCTCCTGTCAGGTGTATATTATTGGAGGCAGGAGAATGTATGGGCTCCTGTCAGGTATATATTATTGGAGGCAGGAGAATGTATGGGCTCCTGTCAGGTCTATATTATTGGAGGCAGCAGAATGTATGGGCTCTTGTCAGGCATATATTATTGGAGGCAGCAGATTCTATAGGCTCCTGTCAGGTATATATTATTGGAGGCAGCAGAATGTATGGGCTCCTGTCAGGTATATATTATTGGAGGCAGGAGAATGTATGGGCTCCTGTCAGGTATATATTATTGGAGGAAGGAGAATGTATGAGCTCCTGTCAGGTATATATTATTGAAGGCAGCAGAATGTATGGGCTCCTGTCAGGTATATATTATTGGAGGCAGGAGAATGTATGAGCTCCTGTCAGGTATATATTATTGGAGGCAGGAGAATGTATGGGCTCCTGTCAGGTATATATTATTGGAGGCAGGAAAATCTATGGGCTCCTGTCAGGTATATATTATTGGAAACAGGAGAATGTATGGGCTCCTGTCAGGTATATATTATTGGAGGCAGGAGAATGTATGGGCTCCTGTCAGGTATATATTATTGGAGGCAGCAGAATGTATGGGCTCCTGTCAGGTATATATTATTGGAGGCAGGAGAATGTATGGGCTCCTGTAAGATATATATTATTGGAGGCCGGAGAATGTATGGGGTCCTGTCAGGTATATATTATTGAAGGCAGGAGAATGTATGGGCTCCTGTAAGATATATATTATTGGAGGTCGGAGAATGTATGGGGTCCTGTCAGGTATATTTTATTGGAGGCAGGAGAATGTATGGGCTCCTTTCAGGTATATATTATTGGAGGCAGGAGAATGTATAGGCTTCTGTCAGGTATATATTATTGGAGGCAGGAGAATCTATGGGCTCCTGTCAGGTATATATTATTGGAGGCAGCAGAATGTATGGGCTCCTGTCAGGTATATATTATTGGAGGCAGGAGAATGTATGGGCTCCTGTCAGGTATATATTATTGGAGGCAGGAGAATGTATGGGCTCCTGTCAGGTATATATTATTGGAGGCATGATAATTTAAGGGCTCCTGTCAGGTATATATCATTGGAGGCAGGAGAATGTATGGGCTCCTGTCAGGTATATATTATTGGAGGCAGCAGAATGTATGGGCTCCTGTCAGGTATATATTATTGTAGGTAGCAGAATGTATGGGCTCCTGTCAGGTATATATTATTGGAGGCAGCAGAATGTATGGGCTCCTGTCAGGTATATATTATAGGAGGCAGGAGAATCTATGGGCTCCTGTCAGGTATATATTATTGGAGGCAGGAGAATCTATGAGCTCCTGTCAGGTATATATTATTAGAGGTAGGAGAATGTATGGGCTCCTCTCAGGTATATATTATTGGAGGCATCAAAATGTATGGGCTCCTGTCAGGTATATATTATTGGAGGCAGAAGAATGTATGGGCTCCTGTCAGGTATATATTATTGGAGGCAGGAGAATGTATGGGCTCCTGTCAGGTATATATTATTGGAGGCAGGAGAATCTATGGGCTCCTGTCAGGTATATATTATTGGAGGCAGGAGAATGTATGGGCTCCTGTCAGGTATATATTATTGGAGGCAGGATAATGTAAGGGCTCCTGTCAGGTATATATCATTGGAGGCAGGAGAATGTATGGGCTCCTGTCAGGTATATATTATTAGAGGCAGGAGAATGTATGGGCTCCTGTCAGGTATATATTATTGGAGGCAGAAGAATGTATGGGCTCCTGTCAGGTATATATTATTGGAGGCAGGAGAATGTATGGGCTCCTGTCAGGCATATATTATTGGAGGCAGGAGAATCTATGGGCTCCTGTCAGGTATATATTATTGGAGGCAGGAGAATGTATGGGCTCCTGTCAGGTATATATTATTGGAGGCAGGATAATGTAAGGGCTCCTGTCAGGTATATATCATTGGAGGCAGGAGAATGTATGGGCTCCTGTCAGGTATATATTATTAGAGGCAGGAGAATGTATGGGCTCCTGTCAGGTATATATTATTGGAGGCAGGAGAATGTATGGGCTCCTGTCAAGTATATATTATTGGAGGCAGGAGAATGTATGGGCTCCTGTCAGGTATATATTATTGGAGGCAGGAGAATGTATGAGCTCCTGTCAGGTATATATTATTGGAGGCAGCAGAATGTATGGGCTCCTGTCAGATATATATTATTGGAGGCAGCAGAATCTATGGGCTCCTGTCAGGTATATATTATTGGAAACAGAAGAATGTATGGGCTCCTGTCAGGTATATATTATTGGAGGCAGGAGAATGTATGGGCTCCTGTCAGGTATATATTATTGGAGGCATCAGAATGTATGGGCTCCTGTCAGGTATATATTATTGGAGGCAGGAGAATGTATGGGCTCCTGTAAGATATATATTATTGGAGGCCGGAGAATGTATGGGGTCCTGTCAGGTATATATTATTGGAGGCAGGAGAATGTATGGGCTCCTGTAAGATATATATTATTGGAGGCCGGAGAATGTATAGGGTCCTGTCAGGTATATATTATTGGAGGCAGGAGAATGAATGGGCTCCTGTCAGGTATATATTATTGGAGGCAGGAGAATGTATAGGCTTCTGTCAGGTATATATTATTGGACCCAGGAGAATCTATGGGCTCCTGACAGGTATATATTATTGGAGGCAGCAGAATGTATGGGCTCTTGTCAGGCATATATTATTGGAGGCAGCAGATTCTATGGGCTCCTGTCAGGTATATATTATTGGAGGCAGCAGAATGTATGGGCTCCTGTCAGGTATATATTATTGGAGGCAGGAGAATGTATGGGCTCCTGTCAGGTATATATTATTGGAGGCAGGAGAATGTATGAGCTCCTGTCAGGTATATATTATTGAAGGCAGCAGAATGTATGGGCTCCTGTCAGGTATATATTATTGGAGGCAGGAGAATGTATGGGCTCCTGTCAGGTATATATTATTGGAGGCAGGAGAATGTATGAGCTCCTGTCAGGTATATATTATTGGAGGCAGGAGAATGTATGGGCTCCTGTCAGGTATATATTATTGGAGGCAGGAAAATCTATGGGCTCCTGTCAGGTATATATTATTGGAAACAGGAGAATGTATGGGCTCCTGTCAGGTATATATTATTGGAGGCAGGAGAATATATGGGCTCCTGTCAGGTATAAATTATTGGAGGCAGCAGAATGTATGGGCTCCTGTCAGGTATATATTATTGGAGGCAGGAGAATGTATGGGCTCCTGTAAGATATATATTATTGGAGGCCGGAGAATGTATGGGGTCCTGTCAGGTATATATTATTGAAGGCAGGAGAATGTATGGGCTCCTGTAAGATATATATTATTGGAGGTCGGAGAATGTATGGGGTCCTGTCAGGTATATATTATTGGAGGCAGGAGAATGTATGGGCTCCTTTCAGGTATATATTATTGGAGGCAGGAGAATGTATAGGCTTCTGTCAGGTATATATTATTGGAGGCAGGAGAATCTATGGGCTCCTGTCAGGTATATATTATTGGAAGCAGCAGAATGTATGGGCTCCTGTCAGGTATATATTATTGGAGGCAGGAGAATGTATGGGCTCCTGTCAGGTATATATTATTGGAGGCAGGAGAATGTATGGGCTCCTGTCAGGTATATATTATTGGAGGCATGATAATGTAAGGGCTCCTGTCAGGTATATATCATTGGAGGCAGGAGAATGTATGGGCTCCTGTCAGGTATATATTATTGGAGGCAGCAGAATGTATGGGCTCCTGTCAGGTATATATTATTGTAGGTAGCAGAATGTATGGGCTCCTGTCAGGTATATATTATTGGAGGCAGCAGAATGTATGGGCTCCTGTCAGGTATATATTATAGGAGGCAGGAGAATCTATGGGCTCCTGTCAGGTATATATTATTGGAGGCAGGAAAATCTATGAGCTCCTGTCAGGTATATATTATTAGAGGTAGGAGAATGTATGGGCTCCTCTCAGGTATATATTATTGGAGGCACCAAAATGTATGGGCTCCTGTCAGGTATATATTATTGGAGGCACCAAAATGTATGGGCTCCTGTCAGGTATATATTATTGGAGGCAGAAGAATGTATGGGCTCCTGTCAGGTATATATTATTGGAGGCAGGAGAATGTATGGGCTCCTGTCAGGTATATATTATTGGAGGCAGGAGAATCTATGGGCTCCTGTCAGGTATATATTATTGGAGGCAGGAGAATGTATGGGCTCCTGTCAGGTATATATTATTGGAGGCAGGATAATGTAAGGGCTCCTGTCAGGTATATATCATTGGAGGCAGGAGAATGTATGGGCTCCTGTCAGGTATATATTATTAGAGGCAGGAGAATGTATGGGCTCCTGTCAGGTATATATTATTGGAGGCAGAAGAATGTATGGGCTCCTGTCAGGTATATATTATTGGAGGCAGGAGAATGTATGGGCTCCTGTCAGGCATATATTATTGGAGGCAGGAGAATCTATGGGCTCCTGTCAGGTATATATTATTGGAGGCAGGAGAATGTATGGGCTCCTGTCAGGTATATATTATTGGAGGCAGGATAATGTAAGGGCTCCTGTCAGGTATATATCATTGGAGGCAGGAGAATGTATGGGCTCCTGTCAGGTATATAATATTAGAGGCAGGAGAATGTATGGGCTCCTGTCAGGTATATATTATTGGAGGCAGGAGAATGTATGGGCTCCTGTCAAGTATATATTATTGGAGGCAGTAGAATGTATGGGCTCCTGTCAGGTATATATTATTGGAGGCAGGAGAATGTATGAGCTCCTGTCAGGTATATATTATTGGAGGCAGGAGAATGTATGGGCTCCTGTCAGGTATATATTATTGGAGGCAGCAGAATCTATGGGCTCCTGTCAGGTATATATTATTGGAAACAGGAGAATGTATGGGCTCCTGTCAGGTATATATTATTGGAGGCAGGAGAATGTATGGGCTCCTGTCAGGTATATATTATTGGAGGAATCAGAATGTATGGGCTCCTTTCAGGTATATATTATTGGAGGCAGGAGAATGTATGGGCTCCTGTAAGATATATATTATTGGAGGCCGGAGAATGTATGGGGTCCTGTTAGGTATATATTATTGGAGGCAGGAGAATGTATGGGCTCCTGTAAGATATATATTATTGGAGGCCGGAGAATGTATAGGGTCCTGTCAGGTATATATTATTGGAGGCAGGAGAATGAATGGGCTCCTGTCAGGTATATATTATTGGAGGCAGGAGAATGTATAGGCTTCTGTCAGGTATATATTATTGGAGGCAGGAGAATCTATGGGCTCCTGTCAGGTATATATTATTGGAGGCAGCAGAATGTATGGGCTCCTGTCAGATATATATTATTGGAGGCAGGAGAATGTATGGGATCCTGTCAGGTATATATTATTGGAGGCAGGAGAATGTATGGGCTCCTGTCAGTTATATATTATTGGAGGCAGGATAATGTAAGGGCTCCTGTCGGGTATATATCATTGGAGGCAGGAGAATGTATGGGCTCCTGTTAGGTATATATTATTGGAGGCAGCAGAATGTATGGGCTCCTGTCAGGTATATATTATTGGAGCCAGCAGAATGTATGGGCTCCTGTCAGGTATATATTATTGGAGGTAGGAGAATGTATGGGCTCCTGTCAGGTATATATTATTGGAGGCAGGAGAATGTATGGGCTCCTGTCAGGTATATATTATTGGAGGCAGCAGAATCTATGAGCTCCTGTCAGGTATATATTATTGGAGGCAGCAGAATGTATGGGCTCCTGTCAGGTATATATTATTGGAGGCAGCAGAATGTATGGGCTCCTGTTAGGTATATATTATTGGAGGCAGGAGAATGTATGAGCTCCTGTCAGGTATATATTATTGGAGGCAGCAGAATGTATGGGCTCCTGTCGGGTATATATTATTGGAGGCAGGAGAATGTATGGGCTCCTGTCAGGTATATATTATTGGAGGCAGGAGAATGTATAGGCTCCTGTCAGGTATATATTATTGGAGGCAGGAGAATGTATGGGCTCCTGTCAGGAATATATTATTGGAGGCAGGAGAATGTATAGGCTCCTGTCAGGTATATATTATTGGAGGCAGGAGAATCTATGGGCTCCTGTCAGGTATATATTATTGGAGGCAGCAGAATCTATGGGCTCCTCTCAGGTATATATTTTTGGAGGCAGCAGAATGTAAGGGCTCCTGTCAGGTATATATTATTGGAGGCAGCAGAATGTATGGGCTCCTGTCAGGTATATATTATTGGAGCGAGCAGAATGTATGGGCTCCTGTCAGGTATATATTATTGGAGGCAGGAGAATGTATGGGCTCCTGTCAGTTATATATTATTGGAGGCAGGAGAATCTATGGGCTCCTGTCAGGTATATATTATTGGAGGCAGGAGAATGTATGGGCTCCTGTCGGGTATATATTATTGGAGATAGGAGAATGTATGGGCTCCTGTCAGGTATATATTATTGAAGGTAGCAGAATGTATGGGCTCTTGTCAGGTATATATTATTAGAGGCAGCAGAATGTATCGGCTCCTGTCAGGTATATATTATTGGAGGCAGCAGAATGTATGTGCTCCTGTCAGGTATATATTATTGGAGGCAGCAGAATGTATGGGCTCCTGTCAGGTATATATTATTAGAGGCAGCAGAATGAATGAGCTCCTGTCAGGTATATATTATTGGAGGCAGCAGAATGTATGGGCTCCTGTCAGGTATATATTATTGGAGGCAGCAGAATCTATGGGCTCCTGTCAGGTATATATTATTGGAGGTAGCAGAATGTATGGGCTCTTGTCAGGTATATATTATTAGAGGCAGCAGAATGTATCGGCTCCTGTCAGGTATATATTATTGGAGGCAGCAGAATGTATGGGCTCCTGTCAGGTATATATTATTGGAGGTAGCAGAATGTATGGGCTCCTGTCAGGTATATATTATTGGAGGCAGGAGAATCTATGGGCTCCTGTCAGGTATATATTATTGGAGGCAGGAGAATCTATGGGCTCCTGTCAGGTATATATTATTAGAGGTAGGAGAATGTATGGGCTCCTCTCAGGTATATATTATTGGAGGCAGCAAAATGTATGGGCTCCTGTCAGGTATATATTATTGGAGGCAGAAGAATGTATGGGCTCCTGTCAGGTATATATTATTGGAGGCAGGAGAATGTATGGGCTCCTGTCAGGTATATATTATTGGAGTCAGGAGAATCTATGGGCTCCTGTCAGGTATATATTATTGGAGGCAGGAGAATGTATGGGCTCCTGTCAGGTATATATTATTGGAGGCAGGATAATGTAAGGGCTCCTGTCAGGTATATATCATTGGAGGCAGGAGAATGTATGGGCTCCTGTCAGGTATATATTATTAGAGGCAGGAGAATGTATGGGCTCCTGTCAGGTATATATTATTGGAGGCAGGAGAATGTATGGGCTCCTGTCAGGTATGTATTATTGGAGGCAGGAGAATGTATGGTCTCCTGTCAGGTATATATTATTGGAGGCAGGAGAATGTATGAGCTCCTGTCAGGTATATATTATTGGAGGCAGGAGAATGTATGGGCTCCTGTCAGGTATATATTATTTTAGGCAGCAGAATCTATGGGCTCCTGTCAGGTATATATTATTGGAAACAGGAGAATGTATGGGCTCCTGTCAGGTATATATTATTGGAGGCAGGAGAATGTATGGGCTCCTGTCAGGTATATATTATTGGAGGCAGGAGAATGTATGGGCTCCTGTCAGGTATATATTATTGGAGGCAGGATAATGTAAGGGCTCCTGTCAGGTATATATTATTGGAGGCAGCAGAATGTATGGGCTCCTGTCAGGTATATATTATTGGAGCCAGCAGAATGTATGGGCTCCTGTCAGGTATATATTATTGGAGGCAGGAGAATGTATGGGCTCCTGTCAGGTATATATTATTGGAGGCAGGATAATGTAAGGGCTCCTGTCAGGTATATATCATTGGAGGCAGGAGAATGTATGGGCTCCTGTCAGGTATATATTATTAGAGGCAGGAGAATGTATGGGCTCCTGTCAGGTATATATTATTGGAGGCAGGAGAATGTATGGGCTCCTGTCAAGTATATATTATTGGAGGCAGGAGAATGTATGGGCTCCTGTCAGGTATATATTATTGGAGGCAGGAGAATGTATGAGCTCCTGTCAGGTATATATTATTGGAGGCAGGAGAATGTATGGGCTCCTGTCAGATATATATTATTGGAGGCAGCAGAATCTATGGGCTCCTGTCAGGTATATATTATTGGAGGCAGGAGAATGTATGGGCTCCTGTCAGGTATATATTATTGGAGGCATCAGAATGTATGGGCTCCTGTCAGGTATATATTATTGGAGGCAGGAGAATGTATGGGCTCCTGTAAGATATATATTATTGGAGGCCGGAGAATGTATGGGGTCCTGTCAGGTATATATTATTGGAGGCAGGAGAATGTATGGGCTCCTGTAAGATATATATTATTGGAGGCCGGAGAATGTATAGGGTCCTGTCAGGTATATATTATTGGAGGCAGGAGAATGAATGGGCTCCTGTCAGGTATATATTATTGGAGGCAGGAGAATGTATAGGCTTCTGTCAGGTATATATTATTGGAGGCAGGAGAATGTATGGGCTCCTGTTAGGTATATATTATTGGAGGCAGCAGAATCTATGGGCTCCTGTCAGGTATATATTATTGGAGGCAGGAGGATGTATGGGCTCCTGTCAGGTATATATTATTGGAGGCAGCAGAATGTATGGGCTCCTGTCAGGTATATATTATTGGAGGCAGCAGAAAGTAAGGGCTCCTGTCAGGTATATATTATTGGAGGAAGGAGAATGTATGGGCTCCTGTCAGGTATATATTATTGGAGGAAGGAGAATGTATGGGCTTCTGTCAGGTATATATTATTGGAGGCAGGAGAATGTATGGGCTCCTGTCAGGTATATATTATTGGAGGCAACAGAATCTATGGGCTCCTGTCAGGTATATATTATTGGAGGCAGCAGAATCTATGGGCTCCTGTCAGGTATATATTATTGGAGGCAGCAGAATGTATGGGCCCCTGTCAGGTATATATTATTGGAGGCAGGAGAATCTATGGGCTCCTGTCGGGTATATATTATTGGAGGCAGGAGAATGTGTGGGCTCCTGTCAGGTATATATTATTGGAGGCAGGAGAATGTATGGGCTCCTGTCAGGTATATATTATTGGAGGCAGGAGAATGTATGAGCTCCTGTCAGGTATATATTATTGGAGGCAGAAGAATGTATGGGCTCCTGTCAGGTATATATTATTGGAGGCCGCAGAATGTATGGGCTCCTGTCAGGTATATATTATTGGAGGCAGGAGAATGCATGGGCTCCTGTCAGGTATATATTATTGGAGGCAGCAGAATGTATGGGCTCCTGTCAGGTATATATTATTGGAGGCATGAGAATGTATGGGCTCCTGTCAGATTTATATTATTGGAGGCAGCAGAATGTATGGGCTCCTGTCAGGTATATATTATTGGAGGCAGGAGAATGTATGGGGTCCTGTCAGGTGTATATTATTGGAGGCAGGAGAATGTATGGGCTCCTGTCAGGTATATATTATTGGAGGCTGGAGAATGTATGGGCTCCTGTTAGGTATATATTATTGGAGGCAGCAGAATGTATGGGCTCCTGTCAGGTATATATTATTGGAGGCAGGAGAATGTATGGGCTCCTGTCAGGTATATATTATTGGAGGCAGCAGAATCTATGGGCTCCTGTCAGGTATATATTATTGGAGGCAGGAGAATCTATGGGCTCCTGTCAGGTATATATTATTGGAGGCAGCAGAATGTATGGGCTCCTGTCAGGTATATATTATTGGAGGCAGCAGAAAGTAAGGGCTCCTGTCAGGTATATATTATTGGAGGAAGCAGAATGTATGGGCTCCTGTCAGGTATATATTATTGGAGGCAGCAGAATGTATGGGCTCCTGTCAGGTATATATTATTGGAGGCAGGAGAATGTATGGGCTCCTGTCAGGTATATATTATTGGAGGCAGGAGAATCTATGGGCTCCTGTCAGGTATATATTATTGGAGGCTGGAGAATCTATGGGCTCCTGTCAGGTATATATTATTGGAGGCAGCAGAATGTATGGGCTCCTGTCAGATATATATTATTGGAGGCAGGAGAATGTATGGGCTCCTGTCAGGTATATATTATTGGAGGAAGGACAATGTATGGGCTCCTGTCAGGTATATATTTTTGGAGGCAGGAGAATGTATGGGCTCCTGTCAGGTATATATTATTGGAGGCAACAGAATCTATGGGCTCCTGTCAGGTATATATTATTGGAGGCAGCAGAATCTATGGGCTCCTGTCAGGTATATATTATTGGAGGCAGCAGAATGTATGGGCTCCTGTCAGGTATATATTATTGGAGGCAGGAGAATCTATGGGCTCCTGTCGGGTATATATTATTGGAGGCAGGAGAATGTGTGGGCTCCTGTCAGGTATATATTATTGGAGGCAGGAGAATGTATGGGCTCCTGTCAGGTATATATTATTGGAGGCAGGAGAATGTATGAGCTCCTGTCAGGTATATATTATTGGAGGCAGAAGAATGTATGGGCTCCTGTCAGGTATATATTATTGGAGGCCGCAGAATGTATGGGCTCCTGTCAGGTATATATTATTGGAGGCAGGAGAATGCATGGGCTCCTGTCAGGTATATATTATTGGAGGCAACAGAATGTATGGGCTCCTGTCAGGTATATATTATTGGAGGCAGGAGAATGTATGGGCTCCTGTCAGATTTATATTATTGGAGGCAGCAGAATGTATGGGCTCCTGTCAGGTATATATTATTGGAGGCAGGAGAATGTATGGGCTCCTGTCAGGTATATATTATTGGAGGCAGGAGAATGTATGGGCTCCTGTCAGGTATATATTATTGGAGGCTGGAGAATGTATGGGCTCCTGTTAGGTATATATTATTGGAGGCAGCAGAATGTATGGGCTCCTGTCAGGTATATATTATTGGAGGCAGGAGAATGTATGGGCTCCTGTCAGGTATATATTATTGGAGGCAGCAGAATCTATGGGCTCCTGTCAGGTATATATTATTGGAGGCAGGAGAATCTATGGGCTCCTGTCAGGTATATATTATTGGAGGCAGCAGAATGTATGGGCTCTTGTCAGATATATATTATTGGAGGTAGGAGAATGTATGGGCTCCTGTCAGGTATATATTATTGGAGGAAGGAGAAAGTATGGGCTCCTGTCAGGTATATATTATTGGAGGAAGGAGAAAGTATGGGCTCCTGTCAGGTATATGTTATTGGAGACAGGAGAATGTATGGGCTCCTGTCAGGTATATATTATTGTTGACAGGAGAATGTATGGGCTCCTGTCAGGTATATATTATTGGAGGCAGGAGAATGTATGGGCTCCTGTCAGGTATATATTATTGGAGGCAGCAGAATGTATGGGCTCTTGTCAGGCATATATTATTGGAGGCAGCAGAATCTATGGGCTCCTGTCAGGTATATATTATTGGAGGCAGCAGAATCTATGGGCTCCTGTCAGGTATATATTATTGGAGGCAGCAGAATGTATGGGCTCCTGTTAGGTATATATTATTGGAGGCAGGAGAATGTATGAGCTCCTGTCAGGTATATATTATTGGAGGCAGCAGAATGTATGGGCTCCTGTCAGGTATATATTATTGGAGGCAGCAGAATGTATGGGCTCCTGTCAGGTATATATTATTGGAGGCAGCAGAATGTATGGGCTCCTGTCAGGTATATATTATTGGAGGTAGCAGAATGTATGGGCTCCTGTCAGGTATATATTATTGGAGGCAGCAGAATGTATGGGCTCCTGTCAGGTACATATTATAGGAGGCAGGAGAATCTATGGGCTCCTGTCAGGTATATATTATTGAAGGCAGGAGAATCTATGGGCTCCTGTCAGGTATATATTATTAGAGGTAGGAGAATGTATGGGCTCCTCTCAGGTATATATTATTGGAGGCATCAAAATGTATGGGCTCCTGTCAGGTATATATTATTGGAGGCAGAAGAATGTATGGGCTCCTGTCAGGTATATATTATTGGAGGCAGGAGAATGTATGGGCTCCTGTCAGGTATATATTATTGGAGGCAGGAGAATCTATGGGCTCCTGTCTGGTATATATTATTGGAGGCAGGAGAATGTATGGGCTCCTGTCAGGTATATATTATTGGAGGCAGGATAATGTAAGGGCTCCTGTCAGGTATATATCATTGGAGGCAGGAGAATGTATGGGCTCCTGTCAGGTATATATTATTAGAGGCAGGAGAATGTATGGGCTCCTGTCAGGTATATATTATTGGAGGCAGGAGAATGTATTTGCTCCTGTCAGGTATATATTATTGGAGGCAGGAGATTGTATGGGCTCCTGTCAGGTATATATTATTGGAGGCAGGAGAATGTATGAGCTCCTGTCAGGTATATATTATTGGAGGCAGGAGAATGTATGGGCTCCTGTCAGGTATATATTATTGTAGGCAGCAGAATCTATGGGCTCCTGTCAGGTATATATTATTGGAAACAGGAGAATGTATGGGCTCCTGTCAGGTATATATTATTGGAGGCAGGAGAATGTATGGGCTCCTGTCAGGTATATATTATTGGAGGCAGCAGAATGTATGGGCTCCTGTCAGGTATATATTATTGGAGGCAGGAGAATGTATGGGCTCCTGTAAGATATATATTATTGGAGGCCGGAGAATGTATGGGGTCCTGTCAGGTATATATTATTGAAGGCAGGAGAATGTATGGGCTCCTGTAAGATATATATTATTGGAGGCAGGATAATGTAAAGGCTCCTGTCAGGTATATATCATTGGAGGCAGGAGAATGTATGAGCTCCTGTCAGGTATATATTATTGGAGGCAGGAGAATGTATGGGCTCCTGTCAGGTATATATCATTGGAGGCAGGAGAATGTATGGGCTCCTGTCAGGTATATATTATTAGAGGCAGGAGAATGTATGGGCTCCTGTCAGGTATATATTATTGGAGGCAGGAGAATGTATGGGCTCCTGTCAGGTATATATTATTGGAGGCAGGAGAATCTATGGGCTCCTGTCAGGTATATATTATTGGAGGCAGCAGAATCTATGGGCTCCTGTCAGGTATATGTTATTGGAGGCAGGAGGATCTATGGGCTCCTGTCAGGTTTATATTATTGGAGGCAGCAGAATCTATGGGCTCCTGTCAGGTATATATTATTGGAGGCAGCAGAATGTGTGGGCTCCTGTCAGGTATGTATTATTGGAGGCAGGAGAATGTATGGGCTCCTGTCAGGTATATATTATCGGAGGCAGGAGAATGTATGGGCTCCTGTCAGGTATATATCATTGGAGGCAGGAGAATGTATGGGCTCCTGTCAGGTATATATTATTAGAGGCAGGAGAATGTATGGGCTCCTGTCAGGTATATATCATTGGAGGCAGGAGAATGTATGGGCTCCTGTCAGGTATATATTATTAGAGGCAGGAGAATGTATGGGCTCCTGTCAGGTATATATTATTGGAGGCAGCAGAATCTATGGGCTCCTGTCAGGTATATATTATTGGAAACAGGAGAATGTATGGGCTCCTGTCAGGTATATATTATTGGAGGCAGGAGAATGTATAGGCTCCTGTCAGGTATATATTATTGGAGGCAGCAGAATGTATGGTCTCCTGTCAGGTATATATTATTGGAGGCAGGAGAATGTATGGGCTCCTGTAAGATTTATATTATTGGAGGCCGGAGAATGTATGGGGTCCTGTCAGGTATATATTATTGAAGGCAGGAGAATGTATGGGCTCCTGTAAGATATATATTATTGGAGGTCGGAGAATGTATGGGGTCCTGTCAGGTATATATTATTGGAGGCAGGAGAATGTATGGGCTCCTTTCAGGTATATATTATTGGAGGCAGGATAATGTAAAGGCTCCTGTCAGGTATATATCATTGGAGGCAGGAGAATGTATGAGCTCCTGTCAGGTATATATTATTGGAGGCAGGAGAATGTATGGGCTCCTGTCAGGTATATATTATTAGAGGCAGGAGAATGTATGGGCTCCTGTCAGGTATATATTATTGGAGGCAGGAGAATGTATGGGCTCCTGTCAGGTATATATTATTGGAGGCAGGAGAATCTATGGGCTCCTGTCAGGTATATATTATTGGAGGCAGCAGAATCTATGGGCTCCTGTCATTTATATATTATTGGAGGCAGGAGGATCTATGGGCTCCTGTCAGGTTTATATTATTGGAGGCAGCAGAATCTATGGGCTCCTGTCAGGTATATATTATTGGAGGCAGCAGAATGTATGGGCTCCTGTCAGGTATGTATTATTGGAGGCAGGAGAATGTATGGGCTCCTGTCAGGTATATATTATCGGAGGCAGGAGAATGTATGGGCTCCTGTCAGGTATATATTATTGGAGGCAGGATAATGTAAGGGCTCCTGTCAGGTATATATTATTGGAGGCAGCAGAATCTATGGGCTCCTGTCAGGTATATATTATTGGAGGCAGGAGAATGTATGGGCTCCTGTAAGATATATATTATTGGAGGCAGGAGAATGTATGGGGTCCTGTCAGGTATATATTATTGGAGGCAGGATAATGTATGGGCTCCTGT
Organism: Phyllobates terribilis; assembly: GCF_046119375.1. Classification (NCBI taxonomy): domain Eukaryota; kingdom Metazoa; phylum Chordata; class Amphibia; order Anura; family Dendrobatidae; genus Phyllobates; species Phyllobates terribilis. The sequence continues at coordinate 43,876,672 of NW_027362765.1, forward strand.
CAGGTATATATTATTGGAGGCAGCAGAATATATGGGCTCCTGTCAGGTATATATTATTGGAGGCAGGAGGATCTATGGGCTCCTGTCAGGTATATATTATTGGAGACAGCAGAATCTATGGGCTCCTGTCAGGTATATATTATTGGAGGCAGCAGAATGTATGGGCTCCTGTCAGGAATATATTATTGGAGGCAGGAGAATGTATGGGCTCCTGTCAGGTATATATTATCGGAGGCAGGAGAATGTATGGGCTCCTGTCAGGTATATATTATTGGAGGCAGGATAATGTAAGGGCTCCTGTCAGGTATATATCATTGGAGGCAGGAGAATGTATGAGCTCCTGTCAGGTATATATTATTGGAGGCAGGAGAATGTATGGGCTCCTGTCAGGTATATATTATTGGAGGCAGCAGAATCTATGGGCTCCTGTCAGGTATATATTATTGGAAACAGGAGAATGTATGGGCTCCTGTCAGGTATATATTATTGGAGGCAGGAGAATGTATGGGCTCCTGTCAGTTATATATTATTGGAGGCAGGATAATGTAAGGGCTCCTGTCAGGTATATATTATTGGAGGCAGCAGAATGTATGGGCTACTGTCAGGTATATATCATTGGAGCCAGCACAATGTATGGGCTCCTGTCAGGTATATATTATTGGAGGCAGGAGAATGTATGGCCTCCTGTCAGGTATATATTATTGGAGGCAGGAGAATCTATGGGCCCCTGTCAGGTATATATTATTGGAGGCTGGAGAATGTATAGGCTCCTGTCAGGTATATATTATTGGAGGTAGGAGAATGTATGGGCTCCTGTCAGGTATATATTATTGGAGGTAGCAGAATGTATGGGCTCTTGTCAGATATATATTATTGGAGGCAGCAGAATGTATGGGCTCATGTCAGGTATATATTATTGGAGGAAGCAGAATGTATGGACTCCTGTCAGGTATATATTATTGGAGGCAACAGAATGCATGAGCTCCTGTCAGGTATATATTATTGGAGGCAGCAGAATGTATGGTCTCCTGTCAGGTATATATTATTGGAGGCAGGAGAATCTATGGGCTCCTTTCAGGTATATATTATTGGAGGCAGTAGAATCTATGGGCTCCTGTCAGGTATATATTATTGGAGGTAGGAGAATGTATGGGCTCCTCTCAGGTATATATTATTGGAGGCAGCAAAATGTATGGGCTCCTGTCAGGTATATATTATTGGAGGCAGCAGAATGTATGGGCTCCTGTCAGGTATATATTATTGGAGGCAGGAGAATGTATGGGCTCCTGTCAGGTATATATTATTGGAGGCAGGAGAATCTATGGGCTCCTGTCAGGTATATATTATTGGAGGTAGGAGAATCTATGGGCTCCTGTCAGGTATATATTATTGGAGGCAGGATAATGTGTCAGGTTTATATTTTTGGAGGCAGGAGAATGTATGGGATCCTCTCAGTTATATATTATTGGAGGCAGGAGAATGTATTGGCTCCTGTCAGGTATATATTATTGGAGGCAGCAGAATGTATGGGCTCCTGTCAGGTATATATTATTGGAGCCAGCAGAATGTATGGGCTCCTGTCAGGTATATATTATTGGAGGCAGGAGAATCTATGGGCTCCTGTCAAGTATATATTATTGGAGGCAGCAGAATCTATGGGCTCCTGTCAGGTATATAATATTGCAGGCAGGAGAATGTATGGGCTCCTGTAAAATATATATTATTGGAGGCCGGAGAATGTATGGGGTCCTGTCAGGTATATATTTTTGGAGGCAGGAGAATGTATGGGCTCCTGTCAGGTATAAATTATTGGAGGCAGGAGAATGTATGGGCTCCTGTCAGGTATATATTATTGGAGGCAGCAGAATCTATGGGCTCCTGTCAGGTATATATTATTGGAGGCAGGAGAATGTATGGGCTCCTGTAAAATATATATTATTGGAGGCCGGAGAATGTATGGGGTCCTGTCAGGTATATATTATTGGAGGCAGGAGAATGTATGGGCTCCTGTCAGGTATATATTATTGGAGGCTGGAGAATGTATAGGCTCCTCTCAGGTATATATTATTGGAGGTAGGAGAATGTATGGGCTCCTGTCAGGTATATATTATTGGAGGTAGCAGAATGTATGGGCTCTTGTCAGGTATATATTATTGGAAGCAGCAGAATGTATGGGCTCATGTCAGGTATATATTATTGGAGGCAGCAGAATGTATGGGCTCCTGTCAGGTATATATTATTGGAGGCAGCAGAATCTATGGGCTCCTGTCAGGTATATATTATTGGAGACAGCAGAATCTATGGGCTCCTGTCAGGTATATATTATTGGAGGCAGCAGAATGTATGGGCTCCTGTCAGGTATATATTATTGGAGGTAGCAGAATTTATGGGCTCCTGTCAGGTATATATTATTGGAGGCAGCAGAATGTATGGGCTCCTGTCAGGTATATATTATTGGAGGCAGCAGAATGTATGGGCTCCTGTCAGGTATATATTATTGGAGGCAGGAGAATGTATGGGCTTCTGTTAGGTATATATTATTGGAGGCAGGATAATGTGTCAGGTATATATTTTTGGAGGCAGGAGAATGTATGGGCTCCTCACAGTTATATATTATTGGAGGCAGGAGAATGTATGGGCTCCTGTCAGGTATATATTATTGGAGGCAGCAGAATGTATGGGCTCCTGTCAGGTATATATTATTGGAGCCAGCAGAATGTATGGGCTCTTGTCAGGTATATATTATTGGAGGCAGGAGAATCTATGGGCTCCTGTCAGGTATATATTATTGGAGGCAGCAGAATCTATGGGCTCCTGTCAGGTATATATTATTGGAGGCAGGAGAATGTATGGGCTCATGTTAAATATATATTATTGGAGGCCGGAGAATGTATGGGGTCCTGTCAGGTATATATTATTGGAGGCAGGAGAATGTATGGGCTCCTGTCAGGTATATATTATTGGAGGCAGCAGAATCTATGGGCTCCTGTCAGGTATATATTATTGGATGCAGGAGAATGTATGGGCTCCTGTAAAATATATATTATTGGAGGCCGGAGAATGTATGGGGTCCTGTCAGGTATATATTATTGGAGGCAGGAGAATGTATGGGCTCCTGTCAGGTATATATTATTGGAGAAAAAGAAGCAAGACAAAAATATATCTCATACCCTACCATAATTATATATAAATGTAAAGCAAAGTTTCATAATAAATATAGGGTACTTAGTAAACTATTTTTGATCAAAAAAAGTATACAAGCCGTCCCACCAGCGGCAAGGTGACCCTAAATTGGGACGGTACCTATACTGCCTATATTAAAAACCTTACTGTATATCAAAGTTGAAGTAATGCATATAAAAGGGTAGACAAATAGGACCGGGTCCCAACTCCAGACCACCTAGGCCCGTGGTAAGCTACATATATACCAATCAGCTCAACAAAGGGCATGCCACACCCTTAAATTGCACAGAATGCAAACAAGTCAAAAAACCAGACAATGTGAACTGAGGTCTAAGATGGCAGACATACAAGAAACAGAGGCATGTTCACACTAGCAAAAAAGAAGCAAGACAAAAATATATCTCATACCCTACCATAATTATATATAAATGTAAAGCAAAGTTGCATAATAAATATAGGGTACTTAGTAAACTATTTTTGATCAAAAAAAGTATACAAGCCGTCCCACCAGCGGCAAGGTGACCCTAAATTGGGACGGTACCTATACTGCCTATATTAAAAACCTTACTGTATATCAAAGTTGAAGTAATGCATATAAAAGGGTAGACAAATAGGACCGGGTCCCAACTCCAGACCACCTAGGCCCGTGGTAAGCTACATATATACCAATCAGCTCAACAAAGGGCATGCCACACCCTTAAATTGCACAGAATGCAAACAAGTCAAAAAACCAGACAATATATTATTGGAGGCAGGAGAATGTATGGGCTCCTGTCAGGTATATATTATTGGAGGCAGGAGAATGTATGGGCTCCTGTCAGGTATATATTATTGGAGGCAGGAGAATGTATGGGCTCCTGTCAGGTATATATTATTGGAGGCAGCAGAATGTATGGGCTCCTGTCAGGTATGTATCATTGGAGGCAGGAGATGGATGGGCTCCTCTCAGGTATATATTATTGGAGGTAGGAGAATGTATGGGCTCCTGTCAGGTATATATTATTGGAGGCAGCAGAATGTATGGGCTCATGTCAGGTATATATTATTGGAGGCAGGAGAATGTATGGGCTCCTGTCAGGTATATATTATTGGAGGCAAGAGAATGTATGGGCTCCTGTCAGGTATATATTATTGGAGGTAGGGGAATGTATGGGCTCCTGTCAGGTATATATTATTGGAGGCAGGAGAATGTATAGGCTCCTGTCAGGAATATATTATTGGAGGTAGGGGAATGTATGGGCTCCTGTCACGTATATATTATTGGAGGCAGGAGAATGTATGGGCTCCTCTCAGGTATATATTATTGGAGGCTGGAGTATCTATGGGCTCCTGTCAGGTATATATTATTGGAGGCAGGAGAATCTATGGGCTCCTGTCAGGTATATATTATTGGAGGAGGAGAATGTATGGTCTCCTGTCAGGTATATATTATTGGAGGCAGGAGAATCTATGGGCTCCTGTCAGATATATATTATTGGAGGCAAGAGAATCTATGGGCTCCTGTCATGTATATATTATTGGAGGCAGGAGAATGTATGGGCTCCTGTCAGGTATATATTATTGGAGGCAGCAGAATGTATGGGCTCCTGTCAGGTATATATTATTGGAGGCAGGAGAATGTACGGTCTCCTGTCAGGTATATATTATTAGAGGCAGGAGAATGTATGGGCTCCTGTCAGGTATACATTATTGGAGCCAGCAGAATGTATGGGTTTCTGTCAGGTATATATTATTGGAGACAGGAGAATGTATGGGCTCCTGTCAGGTGTATATTATTGGAGGCAGGAGAATGTATGGGCTCCTGTCAGGTCTATATTATTGGAGGCAGCAGGTTGTATGGGCTCCTGTCAGTCATATATTATTGGAGGCAGCAGAATCTATGGGCTCCTGTCAGGTATATATTATTGGAGGCAGCAGAATGTATGGGCTCCTGTCAGGTATATATTATTGGAGGCAGGAGAATGTATGGGCTCCTGTTAGGTATATATTATTGGAGGCAGGAGAATGTATGAGCTCCTGTCAGGTATATATTATTGGAGGCAGCAGAATGTATGGGCTCCTTTCAGGTATATATTATTGGAGGCAGGAGAATGTATGAGCTCCTGTCAGGTATATATTATTGGAGGCAGGAGAATGTATGGGCTCCTGTCAGGTATATATCATTGGAGACAGGAGAATGTATGGGCTCCTGTCAGGTATATATTATTAGAGGCAGGAGAATGTATGGACTCCTGTCAGGTATATATTATTGGAGGCAGGAGAATGTATGGGCTCCTGTCAGGTATATATTATTGGAGGCAGGAGAATGTATGGGCTCCTGTCAGGTATATATTATTGGAGGCAGCAGAATCTATGGGCTCCTGTCAGGTATATATTATTGGAGGCAGGAGGATCCATGGGCTCCTGTCAGGTATATATTATTGGAGGCAGCAGAATCCATGGGCTCCTGTCAGGTATATATCATTGGAGGCAGCAGAATGTATGGGCTCCTGTCAGGTATATATTATTGGAGGCAGGAGAATGTATGGGCTCCAGTCAGGTATATATTATCGGAGGCAGGAAAATGTATGGGCTCCTGTCAGGTATATATTATTGGAGGCAGGATAATGTAAGGGCTCCTGTCAGGTATATATTATTGGAGGCAGCAGAATCTATGGGCTCCTGTCAGGTATATATTATTGGAGGCAGGAGAATGTATGGGCTCCTGTAAGATCTATATTATTGGAGGCAGGAGAATGTATGGGGTCCTGTCAGGTATATATTATTGGAGGCAGGATAATGTATGGGCTCCTGTCAGGTATATATTATTGGAGGCAGCAGAATGTATGGGCTCCTGTCAGGTATATATTATTGGAGGCAGGAGGATCTATGGGCTCCTGTCAGGTATATATTATTGGAGGCAGCAGAATGTATGGGCTCCTGTCAGGAATATATTATTGGAGGCAGGAGAATGTATGGGCTCCTGTCAGGTATATATTATCGGAGGCAGGAGAATGTATGGGCTCCTGTCAGGTATATATTATTGGAGGCAGGATAATGTAAGGGCTCCTGTCAGGTATATATCATTGGAGGCAGGAGCTCCTGTCAGGTATATATTATTTGAGGCAGGAGAATGTATGGGCTCCTGTCAGGTATATATTATTGGAGGCAGCAGAATCTATGGGCTCCTGTCAGGTATATATTATTGGAAACAGGAGAATGTATGGGCTCCTGTCAGTTATATATTATTGGAGGCAGGATAATGTAAGGGCTCCTGTCAGGTATATATTATTGGAGGCAGCAGAATGTATGGGCTCCTGTCAGGTATATATTATTGGAGCCAGCACAATGTATGGGCTCCTGTCAGGTATATATTATTGGAGGCAGGAGAATGTATGGCCTCCTGTCAGGTATATATTATTGGAGCCAGGAGAATCTATGGGCTCCTGTCAGGTATATATTTTTGGAGGCTGGAGAATGTATAGGCTCCAGTCAGGTATATATTATTGGAGCCAGCACAATGTATGGGCTCTGTCAGGTATATATTATTGGAGCAAGAAGAATGTATGGGCTCCTGTCAGGTATATATTATTGGAGGTAGCAGAATGTATGGGCTCTTGTCAGATATATATTATTGGAGGCAGAAGAATGTATAGGCTCATGTCAGATATATATTATTGGAGGAAGCAGAATGTATGGACTCCTGTCAGGTATATATTATTGCAGGCAACAGAATGCATGAGCTCCTGTCAGGTATATATTATTGGAGGCAGCAGAATGTATGGGCTCCTGTCAGGTATATATTATTGGAGGCAGCAGAATGTATGGACTCCTGTCAGGTATATATTATTGGAGGCAGCAGAATCTATGGGCTCCTGTCATGTATATATTATTGGAGGCAGCAGAATCTATGGGCTCCTGTCAGTTATATATTATTGGAGGCAGCAGAATGTATGGTCTCCTGTCAGGTATATATTATTGGAGGTAGCAGAATTTATGGGCTCCTGTCAGGTATATATTATTGGAGGCAGCAGAATGTATGGGCTCCTGTCAGGTATATATTATTGGAGGCAGCAGAATCTATGGGCTCCTGTCAGGTATATATTATTGGAGGCAGGAGAATCTATGGGCTCCTGTCAGGTATATATTATTGGAGGTAGGAGAATGTATGGGCTCCTCTCAGGTATATATTATTGGAGGCAGCAAAATGTATGGGCTCCTGTCAGGTATATATTATTGGAGGCAGCAGAATGTATGGGCTCCTGTCAGGTATATATTATTGGAGGCAGGAGAATGTATGGGCTCCTGTCAGGTATATATTATTGGAGGCAGGAGAATCTATGGCCTCCTGTCAGGTATATATTATTGGAGGCAGGAGAATGTATGGGCTCCTGTCAGGTATATATTATTGGAGGCAGGATAATGTGTCAGGTATATATTTTTGGAGGCAGGAGAATGTATGGGCTCCTCTCAGTTATATATTATTGGAGGCAGGAGAATGTATTGGCTCCTGTCAGGTATATATTATTGGAGGCAGCAGAATGTATGGGCTCCTGTCAGGTATATATTATTGGAGACAGCAGAATGTATGGGCTCCTGTCAGGTATATATTATTGGAGGCAGGAGAATCTATGGGCTCCTGTCAAGTATATATTATTGGAGGCAGCAGAATCTATGGGCTCCTGTCAGGTATATATTATTGGAGGCAGGAGAATGTATGGGCTCCAGTAAAATATATATTATTGGAGGCCGGAGAATGTATGGGGTCCTGTCAGGTATATATTTTTGGAGGCAGGAGAATGTATGGGCTCCTGTCAGGTATAAATTATTGGAGGCAGAAGAATCTATGGGCTCCTGTCAGGTATATATTATTGGAGGCAGCAGAATCTATGGGCTCCTGTCAGGTATATATTATTGGAGGCAGGAGAATGTATGGTCTCCTGTAAAATATATATTATTGGAGGCCGGAGAATGTATGGGGTCCTGTCAGGTATATATTATTGGAGGCAGGAGAATGTATGGGCTCCTGTCAGGTATATATTATTGGAGGCTGGAGAATGTATAGGCTCCTGTCAGGTATATATTATTGGAGGTAGGAGAATGTATGGGCTCCTGTCAGGTATATATTATTGGAGGTAGCAGAATGTATGGGCTCTTGTCAGGTATATATTATTGGAAGCAGCAGAATGTATGGGCTCATGTCAGGTATATATTATTGGAGGAAGCAGAATGTATGGACTCCTGTCAGGTATATATTATTAGAGGCAGCAGAATGCATGAGCTCCTGTCAGGTATATATTATTGGAGGCAGCAGAATGTATGGGCTCCTGTCAGGTATATATTATTAGAGGCAGCAGAATGTATGGACTCCTGTCAGGTATATATTATTGGAGGCAGCAGAATCTATGGGCTCCTGTCAGGTATATATTATTGGAGGCAGCAGAATCTATGGGCTCCTGTCAGGTATATATTATTGGAGGCAGCAGAATGTATGGGCTCCTGTCAGGTATATATTATTGGAGGTAGCAGAATTTATGGGCTCCTGTCAGGTATATATTATTGGAGGCAGCAGAATGTATGGGCTCCTGTCAGGTATATATTATTGGAGGCAGCAGAATGAATGGGCTCCTGTCAGGTATATATTATTGGAGGCAGCAGAATGAATCTGCTCCTGTCAGGTATATATTATTGGAGGCAGCAGAATGCATGAGCTCCTGTCAGGTATATATTATTGGAGGCAGCAGAATGTATGGGCTGCTGTCAGGTATATATTATTGGAGGCAGCAGAATGTATGGGCTCCTGTCAGGTATATATTATTGGAGGCAGGAGAATCTATGGGCTCCGTTCAGGTATATATTATTGGAGGCAGGAGAATCTATGGGCTCCTGTCAGGTATATATTATTGGGGGTAGGAGAATGTATGGGCTCCTCTCAGGTATATATTATTGAAGGCAGCAAAATGTATGGGCTCCTGTCAGGTACATATTATTGGAGGCAGCAGAATGTATGGGCTCCTGTCAGGTATATATTATTGGAGGCAGGAGAATGTATGAGCTTCTGTTAGGTATATATTATTGGAGGCAGGATAATGTGTCAGGTATATATTTTAGGAGGCAGGAGAATGTATGGGCTCCTCTCAGGTATATATTATTGGAGGCAGGAGAATGTATGGGCTCCTGTCAGGTATATAGTATTGGAGGCAGCAGAATGTATGGGCTCCTGTCAGGTATATATTATTGGAGCCAGCAGAATGTATGGGCTCCTGTCAGGTATATATTATTGAAGGCAGGAGAATCTATGGGCTCCTGTCAGGTATATATTATTGGACGCAGCAGAATCTATGGGCTCCTGTCAGGTATATATTATTAGAGGCAGGAGAATGTATGCGCTCCTGTAAAATATATATTATTGGAGGCCGGAGGATGTATGGGGTCCTGTCAGGTATATATTATTGGAGGCAGGAGAATGTATGGGCTCCTGTCAGGTATATATTATTGGAGGCAGGAGAATCTATGGGCTCCTGTCAGGTATATATTATTGGAGGCAGCAGAATGTATGGGCTCCTGTCAGGTATATATTATTGGAGGCAGGAGAATGTATGGGCTCCTGTAAAATATATATTATTGGAGGCCGGAGAATGTATGGGTTCCTGTCAGGTATATATTATCGGAGGCAGGAGAATGTATGGGCTCCTGTCAGGTATATATTATTGGAGGCAGGAGAATGTATGAGCTCCTGTCAGGTATATATTATTGGAGGCAGGAGAATGTATGGGCTCCTGTCAGTTATATATTATTGGAGGCAGGAGAATGTATGGGCTCCTGTCAGGTATATATTATTGGAGGCAGCAGAATGTATGGGCTCCTGTCAGGTATATATTATTGGAGGCAGGAGATGGATGGGCTCCTGTCAGGTATATATTATTGGAGGTAGGAGAATGTATGGGCTCCTGTCAGGTATATATTATTGGAGGCAGGAGAATGTATGGGCTCCTGTCAGGTATATATTATTGGAGGCAGGAGAATGTATGGGCTCCTGTCAGGTATATATTATTGGAGGCAGGAGAATGTATGGGCTCCTGTCAGGTATATATTATTGGAGGCAGGAGAATGTATGGGCTCCTGTCAGGTATATATTATTGGAGGTAGGGGAATGTATGGGCTCCTGTCAGGTATATATTATTGGAGGCAGGAGAATGTATAGGCTCCTGTCAGGTATATATTATTGGAGGAGGGGAATGTATGGGCTCCTGTCACGTATATATTATTGGAGGCAGGAGAATGTATGGGCTCCTCTCAGGTATATATTATTGGAGGCTGGAGTATCTATGGGCTCCTGTCAGGTATATATTATTGGAGGCAGGAGAATCTATGGGCTCCTGTCAGGTATATATTATTGGAGGCAGGAGAATGTATGGTCTCCTGTCAGGTATATATTATTGGAGGCAGGAGAATCTATGGGCTCCTGTCAGGTATATATTATTGGAGGCAAGAGAATCTATGGGCTCCTGTCATGTATATATTATTGGAGGCAGGAGAATCTATGGGCTCCTGTCATGTATATATTATTGGAGGCAGCAGAATGTATGGGCTCCTGTCAGGTATATATTATTTGAGGCAGGAGAATGTATGGTCTCCTGTCAGGTATATATTATTAGAGGCAGGAGAATGTATGGGCTCCTGTCAGGTATACATTATTGGAGCCAGCAGAATGTATGGGTTTCTGTCAGGTATATATTATTGGAGACAGGAGAATGTATGGGCTCCTGTCAGGTGTATATTATTGGAGGCAGGAGAATGTATGGGCTCCTGTCAGGTATATATTATTGGAGGCAGGAGAATGTATGGGCTCCTGTCAGGTCTATATTATTGGAGGCAGCAGAATGTATGGGCTCTTGTCAGGCATATATTATTGGAGGCAGCAGATTCTATGGGCTACTGTCAGGTATATATTATTGGAGGCAGCAGAATGTATGGGCTCCTGTCAGGTATATATTATTGGAGGCAGGAGAATGTATGGGCTCCTGTCAGGTATATATTATTGGAGGCAGGAGAATGTATGGGCTCCTGTCAGGTATATATTATTGGAGGCAGGAGAATGTATGAGCTCCTGTCAGGTATATATTATTGAAGGCAGCAGAATGTATGGGCTCCTGTCAGGTATATATTATTGGAGGCAGGAGAATGTATGAGCTCCTGTCAGGTATATATTATTGGAGGCAGGAGAATGTATGGGCTCCTGTCAGGTATATATTATTGGAGGCAGGAAAATCTATGGGCTCCTGTCAGGTATATATTATTGGAAACAGGAGAATGTATGGGCTCCTGTCAGGTATATATTATTGGAGGCAGGAGAATGTATGGGCTCCTGTCAGGTATATATTATTGGAGGCAGCAGAATGTATGGGCTCCTGTCAGGTATATATTATTGGAGGCAGGAGAATGTATGGGCTCCTGTAAGATATATATTATTGGAGGCCGGAGAATGTATGGGGTCCTGTCAGGTATATATTATTGAAGGCAGGAGAATGTATGGGCTCCTGTAAGATATATATTATTGGAGGTCGGAGAATGTATGGGGTCCTGTCAGGTATATTTTATTGGAGGCAGGAGAATGTATGGGCTCCTTTCAGGTATATATTATTGGAGGCAGGAGAATGTATAGGCTTCTGTCAGGTATATATTATTGGAGGCAGGAGAATCTATGGGCTCCTGTCAGGTATATATTATTGGAGGCAGCAGAATGTATGGGCTCCTGTCAGGTATATATTATTGGAGGCAGGAGAATGTATGGGCTCCTGTCAGGTATATATTATTGGAGGCAGGAGAATGTATGGGCTCCTGTCAGGTATATATTATTGGAGGCATGATAATGTAAGGGCTCCTGTCAGGTATATATCATTGGAGGCAGGAGAATGTATGGGCTCCTGTCAGGTATATATTATTGGAGGCAGCAGAATGTATGGGCTCCTGTCAGGTATATATTATTGTAGGTAGCAGAATGTATGGGCTCCTGTCAGGTATATATTATTGGAGGCAGCAGAATGTATGGGCTCCTGTCAGGTATATATTATAGGAGGCAGGAGAATCTATGGGCTCCTGTCAGGTATATATTATTGGAGGCAGGAGAATCTATGAGCTCCTGTCAGGTATATATTATTAGAGGTAGGAGAATGTATGGGCTCCTCTCAGGTATATATTATTGGAGGCATCAAAATGTATGGGCTCCTGTCAGGTATATATTATTGGAGGCAGAAGAATGTATGGGCTCCTGTCAGGTATATATTATTGGAGGCAGGAGAATGTATGGACTCCTGTCAGGTATATATTATTGGAGGCAGGAGAATCTATGGGCTCCTGTCAGGTATATATTATTAGAGGCAGGAGAATGTATGGGCTCCTGTCAGGTATATATTATTGGAGGCAGAAGAATGTATGGGCTCCTGTCAGGTATATATTATTGGAGGCAGGAGAATGTATGGGCTCCTGTCAGGCATATATTATTGGAGGCAGGAGAATCTATGGGCTCCTGTCAGGTATATATTATTGGAGGCAGGAGAATGTATGGGCTCCTGTCAGGTATATATTATTGGAGGCAGGATAATGTAAGGGCTCCTGTCAGGTATATATCATTGGAGGCAGGAGAATGTATGGGCTCCTGTCAGGTATATATTATTAGAGGCAGGAGAATGTATGGGCTCCTGTCAGGTATATATTATTGGAGGCAGGAGAATGTATGGGCTCCTGTCAAGTATATATTATTGGAGGCAGGAGAATGTATGGGCTCCTGTCAGGTATATATTATTGGAGGCAGGAGAATGTATGAGCTCCTGTCAGGTATATATTATTGGAGGCAGGAGAATGTATGGGCTCCTGTCAGATATATATTATTGGAGGCAGCAGAATCTATGGGCTCCTGTCAGGTATATATTATTGGAAACAGGAGAATGTATGGGCTCCTGTCAGGTATATATTATTGGAGGCAGGAGAATGTATGGGCTCCTGTCAGGTATATATTATTGGAGGCATCAGAATGTATGGGCTCCTGTCAGGTATATATTATTGGAGGCAGGAGAATGTATGGGCTCCTGTAAGATATATATTATTGGAGGCCGGAGAATGTATGGGGTCCTGTCAGGTATATATTATTGGAGGCAGGAGAATGTATGGGCTCCTGTAAGATATATATTATTGGAGGCCGGAGAATGTATAGGGTCCTGTCAGGTATATATTATTGGAGGCAGGAGAATGAATGGGCTCCTGTCAGGTATATATTATTGGAGGCAGGAGAATGTATAGGCTTCTGTCAGGTATATATTATTGGAGGCAGGAGAATCTATGGGCTCCTGTCAGGTATATATTATTGGAGGCAGCAGAATGTATGGGCTCTTGTCAGGCATATATTATTGAAGGCAGCAGATTCTATGGGCTCCTGTCAGGTATATATTATTGGAGGCAGCAGAATGTATGGGCTCCTGTCAGGTATATATTATTGGAGGCAGGAGAATGTATGGGCTCCTGTCAGGTATATATTATTGGAGGCAGGAGAATGTATGAGCTCCTGTCAGGTATATATTATTGAAGGCAGCAGAATGTATGGGCTCCTGTCAGGTATATATTATTGGAGGCAGGAGAATGTATGGGCTCCTGTCAGGTATATATTATTGGAGGCAGGAGAATGTATGAGCTCCTGTCAGGTATATATTATTGGAGGCAGGAGAATGTATGGGCTCCTGTCAGGTATATATTATTGGAGGCAGGAAAATCTATGGGCTCCTGTCAGGTATATATTATTGGAAACAGGAGAATGTATGGGCTCCTGTCAGGTATATATTATTGGAGGCAGGAGAATGTATGGGCTCCTGTCAGGTATAAATTATTGGAGGCAGCAGAATGTATGGGCTCCTGTCAGGTATATATTATTGGAGGCAGGAGAATGTATGGGCTCCTGTAAGATATATATTATTGGAGGCCGGAGAATGTATGGGGTCCTGTCAGGTATATATTATTGAAGGCAGGAGAATGTATGGGCTCCTGTAAGATATATATTATTGGAGGTCGGAGAATGTATGGGGTCCTGTCAGGTATATATTATTGGAGGCAGGAGAATGTATGGGCTCCTTTCAGGTATATATTATTGGAGGCAGGAGAATGTATAGGCTTCTGTCAGGTATATATTATTGGAGGCAGGAGAATCTATGGGCTCCTGTCAGGTATATATTATTGGAGGCAGCAGAATGTATGGGCTCCTGTCAGGTATATATTATTGGAGGCAGGAGAATGTATGGGCTCCTGTCAGGTATATATTATTGGAGGCAGGAGAATGTATGGGCTCCTGTCAGGTATATATTATTGGAGGCATGATAATGTAAGGGCTCCTGTCAGGTATATATCATTGGAGGCAGGAGAATGTATGGGCTCCTGTCAGGTATATATTATTGGAGGCAGCAGAATGTATGGGCTCCTGTCAGGTATATATTATTGTAGGTAGCAGAAAGTATGGGCTCCTGTCAGGTATATATTATTGGAGGCAGCAGAATGTATGGGCTCCTGTCAGGTATATATTATAGGAGGCAGGAGAATCTATGGGCTCCTGTCAGGTATATATTATTGGAGGCAGGAAAATCTATGAGCTCCTGTCAGGTATATATTATTAGAGGTAGGAGAATGTATTGGCTCCTCTCAGGTATATATTATTGGAGGCACCAAAATGTATGGGCTCCTGTCAGGTATATATTATTGGAGGCACCAAAATGTATGGGCTCCTGTCAGGTATATATTATTGGAGGCAGAAGAATGTATGGGCTCCTGTCAGGTATATATTATTGGAGGCAGGAGAATGTATGGGCTCCTGTCAGGTATATATTATTGGAGGCAGGAGAATCTATGGGCTCCTGTCAGGTATATATTATTGGAGGCAGGAGAATGTATGGGCTCCTGTCAGGTATATATTATTGGAGGCAGGATAATGTAAGGGCTCCTGTCAGGTATATATCATTGGAGGCAGGAGAATGTATGGGCTCCTGTCAGGTATATATTATTAGAGGCAGGAGAATGTATGGGCTCCTGTCAGGTATATATTATTGGAGGCAGAAGAATGTATGGGCTCCTGTCAGGTATATATTATTGGAGGCAGGAGAATGTATGGGCTCCTGTCAGGCATATATTATTGGAGGCAGGAGAATCTATGGGCTCCTGTCAGGTATATATTATTGGAGGCAGGAGAATGTATGGGCTCCTGTCAGGTATATATTATTGGAGGCATCAGAATGTATGGGCTCCTGTCAGGTATATATTATTGGAGGCAGGAGAATGTATGGGCTCCTGTAAGATATATATTATTGGAGGCCGGAGAATGTATGGGGTCCTGTCAGGTATATATTATTGGAGGCAGGAGAATGTATGGGCTCCTGTAAGATATATATTATTGGAGGCCGGAGAATGTATAGGGTCCTGTCAGGTATATATTATTGGAGGCAGGAGAATGAATGGGCTCCTGTCAGGTATATATTATTGGAGGCAGGAGAATGTATAGGCTTCTGTCAGGTATATATTATTGGAGGCAGGAGAATCTATGGGCTCCTGTCAGGTATATATTATTGGAGGCAGCAGAATGTATGGGCTCCTGTCAGATATATATTATTGGAGGCAGGAGAATGTATGGGATCCTGTCAGGTATATATTATTGGAGGCAGGAGAATGTATGGGCTCCTGTCAGTTATATATTATTGGAGGCAGGATAATGTAAGGGCTCCTGTCGGGTATATATCATTGGAGGCAGGAGAATGTATGGGCTCCTGTTAGGTATATATTATTGGAGGCAGCAGAATGTATGGGCTCCTGTCAGGTATATATTATTGGAGCCAGCAGAATGTATGGGCTCCTGTCAGGTATATATTATTGGAGGTAGGAGAATGTATGGGCTCCTGTCAGGTATATATTATTGGAGGCAGGAGAATGTATGGGCTCCTGTCAGGTATATATTATTGGAGGCAGCAGAATCTATGAGCTCCTGTCAGGTATATATTATTGGAGGCAGCAGAATGTATGGGCTCCTGTCAGGTATATATTATTGGAGGCAGCAGAATGTATGGGCTCCTGTTAGGTATATATTATTGGAGGCAGGAGAATGTATGAGCTCCTGTCAGGTATATATTATTGGAGGCAGCAGAATGTATGGGCTCCTGTCGGGTATATATTATTGGAGGCAGGAGAATGTATGGGCTTCTGTCAGGTATATATTATTGAAGGCAGGAGAATGTATGGGCTCCTGTCAGGTATATATTATTGGAGGCAGGAGAATGTATAGGCTCCTGTCAGGTATATATTATTGGAGGCAGGAGAATGTATGGGCTCCTGTCAGGAATATATTATTGGAGGCAGGAGAATGTATAGGCTCCTGTCAGGTATATATTATTGGAGGCAGGAGAATCTATGGGCTCCTGTCAGGTATATATTATTGGAGGCAGCAGAATCTATGGGCTCCTCTCAGGTATATATTTTTGGAGGCAGCAGAATGTAAGGGCTCCTGTCAGGTATATATTATTGGAGGCAGGAGAATGTATGGGCTCCTGTCAGGTATATATTATTGGAGCGAGCAGAATGTATGGGCTCCTGTCAGGTATATATTATTGGAGGCAGGAGAATGTATGGGCTCCTGTCAGTTATATATTATTGGAGGCAGGAGAATCTATGGGCTCCTGTCAGGTATATATTATTGGAGGCAGGAGAATGTATGGGCTCCTGTCGGGTATATATTATTGGAGATAGGAGAATGTATGGGCTCCTGTCAGGTATATATTATTGGAGGTAGCAGAATGTATGGGCTCTTGTCAGGTATATATTATTAGAGGCAGCAGAATGTATCGGCTTCTGTCAGGTATATATTATTGGAGGCAGCAGAATGTATGTGCTCCTGTCAGGTATATATTATTGGAGGCAGCAGAATGTATGGGCTCCTGTCAGGTATATATTATTAGAGGCAGCAGAATGAATGAGCTCCTGTCAGGTATATATTATTGGAGGCAGCAGAATGTATGGGCTCCTGTCAGGTATATATTATTGGAGGCAGCAGAATCTATGGGCTCCTGTCAGGTATATATTATTGGAGGCAGCAGAATGTATGGGCTCCTGGCAGGTATATATTATTGGAGGCAGCAGAATGTTTGGGCTCCTGTCAGGTATATATTATTGGAGGTAGCAGAATGTATGGGCTCCTGTCAGGTATATATTATTGGAGGCAGCAGAATGTATGGGCTCCTGTCAGGTATATATTATTGGAGGCAGGAGAATCTATGGGCTCCTGTCAGGTATATATTATTGGAGGCAGGAGAATCTATGGGCTCCTGTCAGGTATATATTATTAGAGGTAGGAGAATGTATGGGCTCCTCTCAGGTATATATTATTGGAGGCAGCAAAATGTATGGGCTCCTGTCAGGTATATATTATTGGAGGCAGAAGAATGTATGGGCTCCTGTCAGGTATATATTATTGGAGCCAGCAGAATGTATGGGCTCCTGTCAGGTATATATTATTGGAGGCAGGAGAATGTATGGGCTCCTGTCAGTTATATATTATTGGAGGCAGGAAAATCTATGGGCTCCTGTCAGGTATATATTATTGGAGGCAGGAGAATGTATGAGCTCCTGTCGGGTATATATTATTGGAGATAGGAGAATGTATGGGCTCCTGTCAGGTATATATTATTGGAGGTAGCAGAATGTGTGGGCTCTTGTCAGGTATATATTATTAGAGGCAGCAGAATGTATCGGCTCCTGTCAGGTATATATTATTGGAGGCAGCAGAATGTATGGGCTCCTGTCAGGTATATATTATTGGAGGCAGCAGAATGTATGGACTCCTGTCAGGTATATATTATTGGAGGCAGCAGAATCTATGGGCTCCTGTCAGGTATAT
Source organism: Phyllobates terribilis (assembly GCF_046119375.1). Classification (NCBI taxonomy): domain Eukaryota; kingdom Metazoa; phylum Chordata; class Amphibia; order Anura; family Dendrobatidae; genus Phyllobates; species Phyllobates terribilis. The sequence continues at coordinate 43,894,751 of NW_027362765.1, forward strand.
ATTATTGGAGGCAGCAGAATGTATGGGCTCCTGTCAGGTATATATTATTGGAGGTAGCAGAATGTATGGGCTCCTGTCAGGTATATATTATTGGAGGCAGGAGAATCTATGGGCTCCTGTCAGGTATATATTATTGGAGGCAGGAGAATCTATGGGCTCCTGTCAGGTATATATTATTAGAGGTAGGAGAATGTATGGGCTCCTCTCAGGTATATATTATTGGAGGCAGCAAAATGTATGGGCTCCTGTCAGGTATATATTATTGGAGGCAGAAGAATGTATGGGCTCCTGTCAGGTATATATTATTGGAGGCAGGAGAATGTATGGGCTCCTGTCAGGTATATATTATTGGAGTCAGGAGAATCTATGGGCTCCTGTCAGGTATATATTATTGGAGGCAGGAGAATGTATGGGCTCCTGTCAGGTATATATTATTGGAGGCAGGATAATGTAAGGGCTCCTGTCAGGTATATATCATTGGAGGCAGGAGAATGTATGGGCTCCTGTCAGGTATATATTATTAGAGGCAGGAGAATGTATGGGCTCCTGTCAGGTATACATTATTGGAGCCAGCAGAATGTATGGGTTTCTGTCAGGTATATATTATTGGAGACAGGAGAATGTATGGGCTCCTGTCAGGTGTATATTATTGGAGGCAGGAGAATGTATGGGCTCCTGTCAGGTATATATTATTGGAGGCAGGAGAATGTATGGGCTCCTGTCAGGTCTATATTATTGGAGGCAGCAGAATGTATGGGCTCTTGTCAGGCATATATTATTGGAGGCAGCAGATTCTATGGGCTCCTGTCAGGTATATATTATTGGAGGCAGCAGAATGTATGGGCTCCTGTCAGGTATATATTATTGGAGGCAGGAGAATGTATGGGCTCCTGTCAGGTATATATTATTGGAGGCAGGAGAATGTATGGGCTCCTGTCAGGTATATATTATTGGAGGCAGGAGAATGTATGAGCTCCTGTCAGGTATATATTATTGAAGGCAGCAGAATGTATGGGCTCCTGTCAGGTATATATTATTGGAGGCAGGAGAATGTATGAGCTCCTGTCAGGTATATATTATTGGAGGCAGGAGAATGTATGGGCTCCTGTCAGGTATATATTATTGGAGGCAGGAAAATCTATGGGCTCCTGTCAGGTATATATTATTGGAAACAGGAGAATGTATGGGCTCCTGTCAGGTATATATTATTGGAGGCAGGAGAATGTATGGGCTCCTGTCAGGTATATATTATTGGAGGCAGGAGAATGTATGGGCTCCGGTCAGGTATATATTATTGGAGGCAGGATAATGTAAGGGCTCCTGTCAGGTATATATTATTGGAGGCAGCAGAATGTATGGGCTCCTGTCAGGTATATATTATTGGAGCCAGCAGAATGTATGGGCTCCTGTCAGGTATATATTATTGGAGGCTGGAGAATGTATTGGCTCCTGTAAGATATATATTATTGGAGGCCGGAGAATGTATGGGGTCCTGTCAGGTATATATTATTGGAGGCAGGAGAATGTATGGGCTCCTGTCAGGTATATATTATTGGAGGCAGCAGAATGTATGGGCTCCTGTCAGGTATATATTATTGGAGGCAGGAGAATCTATGGGCTCCTGTCAGGTATATGTTATTGGAGGCAGCAGAATGTATGGGCTCCTGTCAGGTATATATTATTGGAGGCAGGAGAATGTATGGGCTCCTGTCAGGTATATATTATTGGAGGCAGGAGAATGTATGGGCTCCTGTCAGGTATATATTATTGGAGGCAGGAGAATGTATGGGCTCCTGTCAGGTATATATCATTGGAGGCCGGAGAATGTATGGGCTCCTGTCAGGTATATATTATTAGAGGCAGGAGAATGTATGGGCTCCTGTCAGGTATATAGAGTCATAGAATCATAGAATGGTAGAGTTGGAAGGGACCTCCTGGGTCATCTGGTCCAACCCCCTGCTCAACGCAGGATTCACTAAATCATCTCAGACAGATGTCTGCCCAGCCTCTGTTTGAAGACGTCCATTGAAGGGGAACTCACCACCTCTCGTGGCAGTCTGTTCCACTCATTAATCACCCTAACTGTCAAAAAGTTTTTTCTAATATCTAATCTGTGTCTCCTCCCATTTAGTTTCATCCCATTGCTTCTAGTCTTTCCTTGTGCAAATGAGAATAAAGATGATCCTTCTACAATGTGACAGCCCTTGACATATTTGTAGACAGCTATTAAGTCTCCTCTCAGTCTTCTTTTTTGCAAGCTAAACATTCCCAAATCCTGCAACCGTTCCTCATAGGACATGGTTTGCAGACCAGTCACCATTCTGGTCGCTCTTCTCTGAACTTGCTCCAGTTTGTCTATGTCTTTTTTAAAATGTGGTGCCCAAAACTGTACACAGTATTCCAGATGAGGTCTGACCAAAGAGGAGTAAAGACCGATAATGACTTCACGTGGTCTAGACTGTATGCTTCTGTTAATACATCCCAGAATTGTATTTGCCTTTTTTTCTGCTGCATCACACTGTTGACTCATGTTCAGTCTATGATCTATTAGTATACCTAAGTCTTTTTCACATGTACTGTTGCTTAGCTCTATTCCTCCCATTCTGTATATGCTTTTTTTATTTTTATTGCCCAGATGTAGTACTTTGCATTTTTCCCTGTTAAAAACCATTCTGTTGGTTGCTGCCCACTGCTCCAGTTTATTTAGGTCTTTTTGAATCCTCTCTCTCTCTTCTCTAGTATTAGCTATCCCTCCTAGCTTTGTGTCATCAGCAAATTTAATCAGTTTACCCTCAATTCCTTCATCTATATCATTGATAAAGATGTTGAACAATACAGGTCCCAGGACGGAGCCCTGTGGTACCCCACTTGAGACATTCATCCAGCTGGATGTGAAGCCATTTACAACCACCCTTTGAGTCCGATCACTAAGCCAGTTATGAATCCACCTAACAGTTGCCTGGTCCATTGCATAATTGGTCATTTTTTCAATAAGGATGGTGTGAGATACTTTGTCAAATGCTTTGCTGAAGTCAAGATATACTATATCTACAGCATTTCCCTGATCCACCCAGTCAGTGATTCTGTCATAGAAGGAAATTAAGTTAGTCTGACATGACTTGTTAGTTACAAACCCATGCTGACTCTGGTTAATCACTTCATTCTTATCCATGTACTTATGTGGCACCCCAGGGGTCTGGTTTCCACAGTAATAGCAATATTACGTCTGAGAGCAGGTGGGAGGTCTCCTGGTCAGGAATCCTATGCATGCCACACCTCCTGCCCAGTCCTGGGAGGGGAAGAACTTCCCCTATATAAAACTGGGGCTGAGGCAGGGTTAGGGAGAAGAAGAGGAGTCCCAGACAGAGACACAGTCTGGTCTGGAGTGTAGCAAAAGCAAGGAAAGAAAGATCAGGAGCTCAGTGGGAGCAGTGCTAAAAGGAGTCAGGGGCTGGAAGCTGTAGAGCTCGCCCTGATTGAAGAGTTCTCACCGGACCCGGAGTCCGAGGCTGTGGGGACTAATCCTTACCCAGCAGCAGAAACCGACCGGCAGGGGATTTCAGGTCCTCTGGCCCAGAAACCCGAAGGCACGGTCACACGCAAGGGACCAGCACCGCCGTCGTGGAGCGGAAGCTACCAGAAGGCCCCGAGTCACCGGCCATACGGGTGAGCACCACACGGTACACTCAGGGACGTGGGCTACTTTTACCCGCCTCTAGCAAGGTAGCCAGAAGAGTACAATTAGTTGGGGAGGCCTACAACTCCGCCTGGCCAGGGGAGATCCTATCTGCTCACAGACTGACCAGGCCCCGATCGCTAGCCAGTACTCCTGGAGGGTCTACCTTTGCCACCAGTAAAGACCCTGAACTACACCGCACCGTCTCTGAGTGGTTCCTGGTGCCTGCGTGCAACTCTGCTAACCCCATCATTCACGTCGGCTGCCCTGAGGCCATACCCCTCCCGTTGGGGGTTATACCATCCACGCTGCACATCCGTACCACCGGCCTCAGCGGTCTGCTCTGCAGCGGCGGCTTCATAGCCGCATTCAACGGGTGGCGTAGTCAAACACTCTAACATCTACTGCTAAAGACTGCCATTTAGTTTGACACCCTGGGCACGGACCGGGTCACCGCCACGAGGACTACTACCCCCAACAGATCCGGCTCCGGGTATTCCCCGCGTGCGCAACGCTGCACCACAGCACAGGCCCAGGGGGCGCGTCACTTACATATATGTTGTTTAATAATTTGTTCAAAGATCTTTCCTGGTATAGAAGTCAGACTCACCGGCCTATAGTTCCCTGGGTCCACCTTCTTCCCCTTTTTGAAGATAGGAACAACATTTGCTCTTCTCCAGTCTTCTGGGACTTCTCCTGTTCTCCAAGAATTTTCAAAGATTATGGAGAGTGGTTCTAAAATTTCTTCTACGATCTCCTTCAGTACTCTGGGGTGTAATTCATCTGGACCTGGAGACTTGAACTCATTTATGTTAGCTAAATATTCCCTCACAATCTTTCTGTTTACAGATAACTTGGATTCCTCTATTCCTTTAAAAGGACAGTGAAGATCAGTTGATGTTACATTTTCTTTCTGAGAGAAAACAGATGCAAAATAGGTATTAAAAAGTTCGGCCTTCTCAACATCCTCTCTTACCATTTCTCCATTTTCATCCTGTAAAAATCCTATAGCATCTTTGACTTTTCTTTTACTTTTGACATACCCCCAAAATCCTTTTTTATTGCTTTTGACATCTCTTGCAAGCCTTAATTCATTGTCAGCTTTAGCTAACCTGATACGTGCCCTGCAGGATCTGCAGACTGCATTATAATCTTCTTTAGATATGCCTCCCTCTTTCCATTTAATAAACATTTCTTTCTTTCTTTTTAGCATGTGTTTAAGTTCTGTGTTCATCCATCCTGGTTTCCTTAAATGCTTCCCATTCTTCCTACTTTTCGGGATTGTTAACGATTGTGCTTTGAGAATCTCATTTTTAAAAATTTCCCATCCTTCCTGGACATTTTTGTCCTTAAGGACATCCAGCCATTGGATCCCTCCTATTCTCTTTCTGAGTCTGTAAAAATCTGCCTTTCTAAAATCTAACCTTGAAGTTTGAGTCTTCACATGTCTTCCTCCTCTAGTTATCCAAAATTCTATAATAGCATGATCGCTGCCTCCTAGGGTCCCAGCCACCTTTACCTCCTCAACCATTTCCTCCCTGTTTATAAGGATTAGATCCAAAGTAGCAGATCCCCTTGTTTTCTCCCCTACCTTTTGGAAGATAAAGTTGTCAGCAAGAGAGGATAAGAATTTGCTTGACCTGTTAGTTTTACTTGAGAGAGTTTCCCAACAAATGTCTGGATAGTTGAAATCTCCCATGAGCACTACGTCATATTTTTTGGAGAACTTGGTCATTTGATACATAAAGAGTTCATCCATATCTTCAGCTTGCCCAGGTGGCCTGTAGTAAATGCCTACAATGGTGTCCTTTCCGTTGTTCTCTCCTTGTATTCTTACCCAAACAGTTTCCACAGAACTCCCAGTCTCTGAAGCTTCAATCTCTGTGCAGATATACGCTTTTCTAACATACAATGCAACACCTCCTCCTCGTTTATCAAGTCTGTTTCTTGCAAATAAGTTGTATCCTTTTAGCCTTTTATTCCAATCATGTGTATCGTCCCACCAAGTTTCAGTGATTCCAATGACATCATATTCCTTTTCCTGCATTAGTAGTTCCAATTCTCCTTGTTTGTTGCCCATGCTTTGTGCATTTGTATAAAAACATTTTAGTTTGTGATTGGTTTCTCTTCCTCCCATATTTTTATTATTTAAATTGTTTTGTCTTTGTTCTTCCTTTCCACTTCCAGTAGCAGAGATCTCAATAGTATTTGTCAGCTGTATGGCTTTTTCTGGCCTTTTGCTTCCCTTCCCACATTGTTCTAGTTTAAAGCTCTTCTGATGAGTGTAGCAAGGCGACTTCCAAATCCATGTTTTCCAGTCTTCGTAAGGTGCACCCCATCTCTAGCAAGTAGTCCATCGTATAGGTAATTCATTCCGTGATCCAGAAATCCAAATCCTTGTTGACGGCACCATCGACGTAGCCAGTTGTTCACCTGTAGAATCTTATTCCACCTCATTGGTCCATGGCCATCCACTGGGAGGATGGATGAGAAGACCACCTGCGCTCCCAATTCTTTCACTTTCTTGCCTAAGTCTTCAAAGTCACTGCAGATGGTTTCCAGGTCCTTTCTTGCGGTGTCATTTGTCCCCACATGTATTAGCAGGAATGGGTAGTGATCTGTAGGTCTGAAGAGTCTTGATATCCTGTCAGACACATCTTTAACTTTTGCTCCTGGAAGACAGCACATTTCTCTTGAGGTTATGTCTGGTCTGCAGATAGCGGCCTCTGTTCCTCTTAACAGGGAATCCCCCATGACCACCACTCTCCGTTTTTTCTTCACAACATTCTTCTTTCTCCATCCAGGAGGATTCTTAGGGCTTACAAGGTTATTCATTGCTGGCAAAGTCTTATTTTGCTGTATTTCTTCATGGTTCTCCTGCGTGAGAGCCTGGTACTGGTTCCTGAGCAGTATGGGTGCTGACTGCCTCTCGATCCTCCTGTTTCTGTGGGTCACATGCTTCCATTCCTCTGTTTCGTCAGGTGCAGTTCGAATTTCTTCTTTTTCTGAATCATGAAGAGATAATTCTGCTCTGTCTAAGAACTCTTCACCTTCCTTAATGATTTTCAAGGTAGTTAACCTCTCTTCTAGATTTCGCAACTTTTCCTCCAACAGGGACACAAGCTTGCATTTCTGGCATGTGAAGTTTGGCTTTTCCACTGGCAAGTCTGTGAACATGTAGCAGGATATGCAGCTCACCAAATGGCTCCTGGACTCTTCCATGTTCTTATTGTTAATGTTCTGAAAACAGTGATAAAAGCTTAAAAAAAAAGCTTCAAAATGCGCGCGCCAATAGGCGCGGTTTACCGATGTCCTCTTTTCAGCTCCAACAGCCAAAATCCAGTGTTCTTTGAGCTCGCGGAGACTCTTCACTTACCCCAAAATGCAGTGGGAATATGCAAATTATCTCCTCAGGACTCGTCCCCTGGTTTACCGATGTCCTCTTTTCAGCTCCAACAGCCAAAATCCAGTGTTCTTTGAGCTCGCGGAGACTCTTCACTTACCCCAAAATGCAGTGGGAATATGCAAATTATCTCCTCAGGACTTCTCCCCTATTATTGGAGGCAGGAGAATGTATGGGCTCCTGTCAGGTATATATTATTGTAGGCAGGAGAATGTATGAGCTCCTGTCAGGTATATATTATTGGAGGCAGGAGAATGTATGGGCTCCTGTCAGGTATATATTATTGGAGGCAGGATAATGTAAGGGCTCCTGTCAGGTATATGTTATTGGAGGCAGCAGAATGTATGGGCTCCTGTCAGGCATATATTATTGGAGCCAGCGGAATGTATGGGCTCCTGTCAGGTATATATCATTGGAGGCAGGAAAATGTATGGTCTCCTGTCAGGTATATATTATTAGAGGCAGGAGCATGTATGGGCTCCTGTCAGGTATATATTATTGGAGGCAGGAGAATGTATGGGCTCCTGTCAGGTATATATTATTGGAGGCAGGAGAATGTATAAGCTCCTGTCAGGTATATATTATTGGAGGCAGGAGAATGTATGGGCTCCTGTCAGGTATATATTATTAGAGGCTGGAGAATGTATGGGCTCCTGTCAGGTATATATTATTGGAGGCAGGAGAATGTATGGGCTCCTGTCAGGTATATATTATTGGAGGCAGGAGAATCTATGGGCTCCTGTCAGGTATATATTATTGGAGGCAGCAGAATCTATGGGCTCCTGTCAGGTATATATTATTGGAGGCAGCAGAATCTATGGGCTCCTGTCAGGTATATATTATTGGAGGCAGGAGGATCTATGGGCTCCTGTCAGGTATATATTATTGGAGGCAGCAGAATCTATGGGCTCCTGTCAGGTATATATTATTGGAGGCAGCAGAATGTATGGGCTCCTGTCAGGTATATATTATTGGAGGCAGGAGAATGTATGGGCTCCTGTCAGGTATATATTATCGGAGGCAGGAGAATGTATGGGCTCCTGTCAGGTATATATTATTGGAGGCAGGATAATGTAAGGGCTCCTGTCAGGTATATATTATTGGAGGCAGCAGAATCTATGGGCTCCTGTCAGGTATATATTATTGGAGGCAGGAGAATGTATGGGCTCCTGTAAGATATATATTATTGGAGGCAGGAGAATGTATGGACTCCTGTCAGGTATATATTATTGGAGGCAGGATAATGTATGGGCTCCTGTCAGGTATATATTATTGGAGGCAGCAGAATGTATGGGCTCCTGTCAGGTATATATTATTGGAGGCAGGAGGATCTATGGGCTCCTGTCAGGTATATATTATTGGAGGCAGCAGAATCTATGGGCTCCTGTCAGGTATATATTATTGGAAACAGGAGAATGTATGGGCTCCTGTCAGGTATATATTATTGGAGGCAGGAGAATGTATGGGCTCCTGTCAGTTATATATTATTGGAGGCAGGGTAATGTAAGGGCTCCTGTCAGGTATATATTATTGGAGGCAGCAGAATGTATGGGCTCCTGTCAGGTATATATTATTGGAGCCAGCACAATGTATGGGCTCCTGTCAGGTATATATTATTGGAGGCAGGAGAATGTATGGGCTCCTGTCAGGTATATATTATTGGAGGCAGCAGAATCTATGGGCTCCTGTCAGGTATATATTATTGGAGGCTGGAGAATGTATGGGCTCCTGTCAGGTATATATTATTGGAGGTAGCAGAATGTATGGGCTCTTGTCAGGTATATATTATTGGAGGCAGCAGAATGTATGGGCTCATGTCAGGTATACTCATGTCAGGTATATATTATTGGAGGAAGCAGAATGTATGGACTCCTGTCAGGTATATATTATTGGAGGCAGCAGAATGTATGAGCTCCTGTCAGGTATATATTATTGGAGGCAGCAGAATGTATGGGCTCCTGTCAGGTATATATTATTGGAGGCAGCAGAATGTATGGACTCCTGTCAGGTATATATTATTGGAGGCAGCAGAATCTATGGGCTCCTGTCAGGTATATATTATTGGAGGCAGCAGAATGTATGGGCTCCTGTCAGGTATATATTATTGGAGGCAGGAGAATGTATGGGCTCCTGTCAGGTATATATTATTGGAGGCAGGAGAATCTATGGGCTCCTGTCAGGTATATATTTTTGGAGGCAGGAGAATGTATGGGCTCCTGTCAGGTATATATTATTGGAGGCAGGAGAATGTATGGGCTCCTGTCAGGTATATATTATTGGAGGCAGCAGAATGTATGGGCTCCTGTCAGGTATATATTATTGGAGCCAGCAGAATGTATGGGCTCCTGTCAGGTATATATTATTGGAGGCAGGAGAATGTATGGGCTCCTGTCAGGTATATATTATTGGAGGCAGCAGAATCTATGGGCTCCTGTCAGGTATATATTATTGGAGGCAGGAGAATGTATGGGCTCCTGTAAAATATATATTATTGGAGGCCGGAGAATGTATGGGGTCCTGTCAGGTATATATTATTGGAGGCAGGAGAATGTATGGGCTCCTGTCAGGTATATATTATTGGAGGCAGGAGAATGTATGGGCTCCTGTCAGGTATATATTATTGGAGGCAGGAGAATGTATGGGCTCCTGTCAGGTATATATTATTGGAGGCAGCAGAATGTATGGGCTCCTGTCAGGTATATATTATTGGAGCCAGCAGAATGTATGGGCTCCTGTCAGGTATATATTATTGGAGACAGGAGAATGTATGGGCTCCTGTCAGGTATATATTATTGGAGGCAGGAGAATGTATGGGCTCCTGTCAGGTATATATTATTGGAGGCAGGAGAATGTATGGGCTCCTGTCAGGTATATATTATTGGAGGCAGGAGAATGTATGGGCTCCTGTCAGGTATATATTATTGGAGGCAGCAGAATGTATGGGCTCCTGTCAGGTATATATTATTGGAGCCAGCAGAATGTATGGGCTCCTGTCCGGTATATATTATTGGAGGCAGGAGAATGTATGGGCTCCTGTCAGGTATATATTATTGGAGGCAGCAGAATCTATGGGCTCCTGTCAGGTATATATTATTGGAGGCAGGAGAATGTATGGGCTCCTGTAAAATATATATTATGGAGGCCGGAGAATGTATGGGGTCCTGTCAGGTATATATTATTGGAGGCAGGAGAATGTATGGGCTCCTGTCAGGTATATATTATTGGAGGCAGGAGAATGTATGGGCTCCTGTCAGGTATATATTATTGGAGGCAGGAGAATGTATGGGCTCCTGTCAGGTATATATTATTGGAGGCAGGAGAATGTATGGGCTCCTGTCAGGTATATATTATTGGAGGCAGCAGAATGTATGGGCTCCTGTCAGGTATATATTATTGGAGGCAGGAGAATGTATGGGCTCCTGTCAGGTATATATTATTGGAGGTAGGAGAATGTATGGGCTCCTGTCAGGTATATATTATTGGAGGCAGGAGAATGTATGGGCTCCTGTCAGGTATATATTATTGGAGGCAGGAGAATGTATGGGCTCCTGTCAGGTATATATTATTGGAGGCAGGAGAATGTATGGGCTCCTGTCAGGTATATATTATTGGAGGTAGGGGAATGTATGGGCTCCTGTCAGGTATATATTATTGGAGGCAGGAGAATGTATAGGCTCCTGTCAGGTATATATTATTGGAGGTAGGGGAATGTATGGGCTCCTGTCACGTATATATTATTGGAGGCAGGAGAATGTATGGGCTCCTGTCAGGTATATATTATTGGAGGCAGGAGAATCTATGGGCTCCTGTCAGGTATATAATATTGGAGGCAGGAGAATGTATGGGCTCCTGTCAGGTATATATTATTGGAGGCAGGAGAATCTATGGGCTCCTGTCAGGTATATATTATTGGAGGCAAGAGAATCTATGGGCTCCTGTCATGTATATATTATTGGAGGCAGGAGAATTTATGGGCTCCTTTTAGGTATATATATTGAAGGCAGGAGAATGTATGGGCTCCTGTCAGGTATATATTATTGGAGGCAGCAGAATGTATGGGCTCCTGTCAGGTAGATATTATTGGAGGCAGCAGAATGTATGTTCTCCTGTCAGGTATATATTATTGGAGGCAGCAGAATGTATGGGCTCCTGTCAGGTATATATTACTGCAGGCAACAGAATGTATGGGCTCCTGTCAGGTATATATTATTGGAGGCAGGAGAATGTATGGGCTCCTGTCAGGTATATATTATTGGAGGCAGGAGAATCTATGGGCTCCTGTCAGGTATATATTATTGGAGGCAGGAGAATCTATGGGCTCCTGTCAGGAATATATTATTGGAGGCAGGAGAATCTATGGGCTCCTGTCAGCTATATATTATTGGAGGTACGAGAATCTATGGGCTCCTGTCAGGTATATATTATTGGAGGCTGGAGAATCTATGGGCTCCTGTCAGCTATATATTATTGGAGGCAGGAGAATGTATGGGCTCCTGTCCGGTATATATTATTGGAGGCAGGAGAATGTATGGGCTCCTGTCAGGTATATATTATTGAAGGCAGGAGAATCTATGAGCTCCTGTCAGGTATATATTATTGGAGGCAGGAGAATGTATGGGCTCCTGTCAGTTATATATTATTGGAGGCAGCAGAATCTATGGGCTCCTGTCAGGTATATATTATTGGAGGCAGGAGAAAGTATGGGCTGCTGTCAGGTATATATTATTGGAGGCAGGAGAATGTATGAACTCCTGTCAGTTATATATTATTGGAGGCAGGAGAATGTATGGGCTCCTGTCAGGTATATATTATTGGAGGCAGAAGAATGTATGGACTCCTGTCATGTATATTTTATTGGATGCAGAAGAATGTATGGACTCCTGTCAGGTATATATTATTGGAGGCAGGAGAATGTATGGACTCCTGTCAGGTATATATTATTGGAGGCAGGAGAATCTATGGGCTCCTGTCAGGTATATATTATTGGAGGCAGGAGAATGTATGGGCTCCTGTCAGGTATATATTATTGGAGGCAGGAGAATGTATGGGCTCCTGTCAGGTATATATTATTAGAGGCAGCAGAATCTATGGGCTCCTGTCAGGTATATATTATTGGAGGCAGGAGAATGTATAGGCCCCTGTCAGGTATATATTATTGGGGGCAGAAGAATGTATGGGCTCCTGTCAGGTATATATTATTGGAGGCAGGAGAATGTATGGATTCCTGTCAGGTATATATTATTGGAGGCAGGAGAATCTATGGGCTCCTGTCAGGTATATATTATTGGAGGCAGGAGAATGTATGGGCCCCTGTCAGGTATATATTATTGGTGATAGGAGAATGTATGGATTCCTGTCAGGTATATATTATTGGAGGCAGGAGAATGTATGGGCCCCTGTCAGGTATATATTATTGGTGATAGGAGAATGTATGGATTCCTGTCAGGTATATATTATTGGAGGCAGGAGAATGTATGGATTCCTGTCAGGTATATATTATTGGAGGCAGGAGAATCTATGGGCTCCTGTCAGGTATATATTATTGGAGGCAGGAGAATGTATGGACTCCTGTCAGGTATATATTATTGGAGGCAGGAGAATGTATGGACTCCTGTCAGGTATATATTATTGGAGGCAGGAGAATCTATGGGCTCCTGTCAGGTATATATTATTGGAGGCAGGAGAATGTATGGGCTCCTGTCAGGTATATATTATTGGAGGCAGGAGAATGTATGGGCTCCTGTCAGGTATATATTATTAGAGGCAGCAGAATCTATGGGCTCCTGTCAGGTATATATTATTGGAGGCAGGAGAATGTATGGGCCCCTGTCAGGTATATATTATGGGGGGCAGAAGAATGTATGGGCTCCTGTCAGGTATATATTATTGGAGGCAGGAGAATGTATGGATTCCTGTCAGGTATATATTATTGGAGGCAGGAGAATCTATGGGCTCCTGTCAGGTATATATTATTGGAGGCAGGAGAATGTATGGACTCCTGTCAGGTATATATTATTGGAGGCAGGAGAATGTATGGACTCCTGTCAGGTATATATTATTGGAGGCAGGAGAATCTATGGGCTCCTGTCAGGTATATATTATTGGAGGCAGGAGAATGTATGGGCTCCTGTCAGGTATATATTATTGGAGGCAGGAGAATGTATGGGCTCCTGTCAGGTATATATTATTAGAGGCAGCAGAATCTATGGGCTCCTGTCAGGTATATATTATTGGAGGCAGGAGAATGTATGGGCCCCTGTCAGGTATATATTATGGGGGGCAGAAGAATGTATGGGCTCCTGTCAGGTATATATTATTGGAGGCAGGAGAATGTATGGATTCCTGTCAGGTATATATTATTGGAGGCAGGAGAATCTATGGGCTCCTGTCAGGTATATATTATTGGAGGCAGGAGAATGTATGGGCCCCTGTCAGGTATATATTATTGGTGATAGGAGAATCTGTAGGCTCCTACCAGGTATATACACTGCTCAAAAAAATAAAGGGAACACTTAAACAATAGAATATAACTCCAAGTAAATCAAACTTCTGTGAAATCAAACTGTCCACTTAGGAAGCAACACTGATTGACAATCCATTTCACATGTTGTTGTGCAAATGGAATAGACAATAGATGGAAATTATTGGCAATTATCAAGACACCCTCAATAAAGGAGTGGTTCTGCAGATGGGGTCCACAGACCACATCTCAGTACCAATGCTTTCTGGCTGATGTTTTGGTCACTTTTGAATGTTGGTTATGCTTTCACACTTGTGGTAGCATGAGACGGACTCTACAACCCACAGAAGATGCTCAGGTAGTGCAGCTCATACAGAATGGCACATCAATGAGAGCTGTGGCAAGAAGGTTTGCTGTGTCTGTCAGCGTAGTGTCCAGAGGCTGGAGGCGCTACCAGGAAACAGGCCAGTACACCAGGAGACGTGGAGGGGGCCGTAGGAGGGCAACAATCCAGCAGCTGGACCGCTACCTCCGCCTTTGTACAAGGAGGAACAGGAGGAGAACTGCCAAAGCCCTGCAAAATGACCTAGAAACCGACTCCATGAGGGTGGTATGAGGGCCCGACGTCCACAGATAGGGGTTGTGCTCACAGCCCAACACCGTGCAGGACACTTGGCATTTGCCACAGAACACCAGGATTGGCAAAGTCGCCACTGGCGCCCTGTGCTCTTCACAGTTGAAAGCAGGTTCACACTGAGCACATGTGACAGACGTGACAGAGTCTGGAGACGCCGTGGAGAGCGATCTGCTGCCTGCAACATCCTTCAGCATGACCAGTTTGGCAGTGGGTCAGTAATGGTGTGGGGTGGCATTTCTTTGGAGGGCCGCACAGCCCTCCATGAGCTCGCCAGAGGTAGCCTGACTTCCATTAGGTACCGAGATGAGATCCTCAGACCCCTTGTGAGACCATATGCTGGTGCGGTCGGCCCTGGGTTCCTCCTAATGCAGGACAATGCCAGACCTCATGTGGCTGGAGTGTGTCAGCAGTTCCTGCAAGATGAAGGCATTGAAGCTATGGACTGGCCCGCCCGTTCCCCAGACCTGAATCCGATTGAGCACATCTGGGACATCATGTCTCGCTCCATCCACCAACGTCACGTTGCACCACAGACTCTCCAGGAGTTGGCGGATGCTTAAGTCCAGGTCTGGGAGGAGATCCCACAGGAGACCATCCGCAACCTCGTCAGGAGCATGTTCAGGTGTTGTAGGGAGGTCATACAGGCACGTGGAGGTTACACACAATACTGAGCCTCATTTTGACTTGTTTTAAGGACATTACATCAAAGTTGGATCAGCCTGTAGTGTGTTTTTCCACTTTAATTTTGGGGGTGACTTCAAATCCAGGCCTCCATTGGTTAATAAATTTGATTTCCATTGATGATTTTTGTGTGATTTTGTTGTCAGCACATTCAACTTTGTACAGAACAAAGTATTCAATGAGAATATTTCATTCATTCAGATCTAGGATGTGTTATTTCAGTGTTCCCTTTATTTTTTTGAGCAGTGTATTTCAAACTGAGACACGCATCTCCGGTTATATTATAGATAACTGCCTTTCTTATATACAGCATTCTAGGGCATACAGGTGGTGGCCATACTTTATATGGGGAAAACCAGGTGACAGGTTCCCTTTAAGCAGGTTTTCATCTATGCAGCCTGTACAAGTGAACTTCATTGTTTCAAAAGTGGGTTACCTGTCTAAGCCATGTTATTATAGTACCTTTTACATGGTTTACACAGGTGCATCATGGGCTTTTCCTGCCCTATGAGTAAAATGAAAGGCTAAAATACAATGTGGAAACTTAATCAGAAACGTTTTATTTACATTCAGAACAAGTTTAAAAGAAACAAATAACCATTACCACAAAAATCTCAAAGGCTGTGTGCCCACGTAGCGTTTTTCAAGCGTATATGCTGCGGAATTTCCGCAGCGTAAACGCTTGAAAAAAGCATGTATATCCGCACCCCATGGTCCCCAATGGCATTCCGCAATGTCAATGCCCATGCTGCGGATTTTTCCGCAGCGTATATGCTGCGGTCAAAAATCCGCAGCATGTTCATTAATTTTGCGGAAGCGCAGCGGAATCAATGTGCGGATGGTACCCAAGTCTGGATGAGAGGAGACTCTCATCCAGACCTGGGTACCAAAGAACCTGTAAAAAAAAGAATAAAATAAAGTTTATACTTATCTTCTGATGTTTTCCCTCCGTCGCGCTGTTGTCTGAAGGACCTGCCACGTCATTGAGTCATGTGACCCACCACATGACTCAATGACGTCACCGCAGGTCCTGCACACAACAGCGTGAGCCGCTCAAGCCTCCGGACGGGGCAGAGAATGCATCAGAAGGTGAGTATAAAGTTTATTTTTTTATTTTTTACCATTCTGAACAATTTGTCAAGCACTTTTCCAAGTGATGCTTGGAGAAGTGCTTGATAACCCGCATGCGGAAATGCATGCAAAGACGCCTCACAAACGCTTCTACCTGGCGGGAAAACCGCATGTAATATCCGCATGCGATTTTCCCGCCAGGGAGAAGCGTAAAAAATATGCTTCAGGTCCGCAACGTGGGCACATAGCCAAACTTTTAATTGTAGAAATATTGTATAAATAACATTTTAACATTATGTATAGAAATAATTCTAATTTTATAAAAGTGCATTTATGGGGGGATTGTGGGTAAGGTTTTTGGCTTTGCCCCAACCCCTCAGCCTGCCTCCGGTGTCTGATGTTTCAGCGTCCTGGAACGGAGATCATGATGCCTGCTTTGGATAGCAAATCAATTTCCCCAAAGACCCCCTTCACTTATTCCTGGGTTTTTCAAGGCTATTGGTCTTGAAAACAAGGCAGCGTGGAAAATTCTATTATGTGGCTGTAGTCGACAACATCTCAGACTCAAGCGTTGGTTGACTACCGAGAGCTACTCATCCCAGAACCAAAGGAGACGCCCATCCACCCTCAGAAACATCCCAGGTGGGAACACCGCGTCATACCGAAGTGAATCTGCTAGCCTAAAGGAAGGTCTCTTCTTTTCCTGGCGGGCTGGAAAGTTGTCCTTTTGGCAGCTGTTCTACATTGAAAATTTCCGAAAGGACCAAAACTAGACTGTGCGTTTCTTGGGAGGAGGGCATTTGTCCCTCTGTTGCGGAAGCAAAATACTCTTACCTCCCATGGCATTAGAGATCATCTTATCTAGCTGTTCGAAAAGGCGGGAGCCCTGGAAGGTGAGGCTGGTGGACTTTTTGGAAGCTGAATCCACGTTCCATGATTTCAGCTATGAGGCCATGTGGATGGCGATGTTGCCGGCTGCCAGGGCTGAATAGGCGGCTGCAGGGGGGGCACACTCTCGTTCTAGGCAGTGAGGAGCTCCTGGGGAGGTGACATTGTGGGCGGACTGCAGTCCTAGCAGAGGGACCAGGTCTGACCAGAGTGAAACCTTTTGTTACAGGATAAACATGCAAAATGCAGGACAATGGGAGTGAGACTCCCTGGGGTTAGGTATAAAGAGAAGAGAAAGAAACAGGTGCTAGAGGGGAGCTAGGCTGTGGATAAAGAGCTGCCCCCAGTGGCAGAGCTTACTCAGACATTGCATCCTGAGGACCTTGAGAGGCTGAAGGTGGCGGTGATTCGGCAGAACCAGGTGATGAGGCAGCGGAGTTCAAGTGAGCTGCGGCAGTGTTATAAACTGGCGACAGAATGAAGGTGCCGAGTAGATGAAAGAGGCAGCATCAGGAAAAACACATGCAATGATCTTGCGCACCAGAATGCAAAGTGTGCCCTGATAGGTGGAGGGCGGAAACAGCTGGCATGCGTGATTGTTTAGGCTGCCAGGGGTGTGGCTCAGCCACCCGAGAAAGTCTAGACTGAAGTCTGGATTTTTTAAGAGAGGGGCCGCAGGAGCCTCTGGAAAACATGGAGGTGGCGAATCGAGCACCCTCACTGCCTGGTAGGATATATCTGTACTGAAGAACCTGAATCTTTCTTCTCAGACCGATGATGAAGCTGGGCATGAGATAACCTGAACAAAGACCTTCGGGCGGCTAGCAGGTAACGGATCAGTCTTCCCTCCCTGTACCTTCTGGATCTGGGGGGAAAGCGGGTAGGGGATTAGTGCCAAGGACAGTCTTCCAGGGAATCCCAAACACTCTTGTCGTGTTAGGGTCCTGCCTCGTAGATCACAGAGGATACAGTAGTGAAACAATTCCACTGTCGCCCTCACAAACAGTATCTGAAAGAAAAAGGGGAATCATTAATTAAAACAAAACAAAAAAAAAACCTAAGGCTACATATACATTGCGTTCCGTGTCCCAGTCGAGGTATACGTCCGAAATCCCCAGCAAAACGGGGTCTGACGTATGCGCTGACGGGGGCCATAGACTGCAATGGTGATAGCAGAGCGAACATGCACTTTTTTCGGGAGTGTACGCCTACAGGAGGTGGACTCTCAGACACAGTAGCCTATGTCTGAGTGTCCGCCTCCTGTGGGCGTACACTCCGGAAAGCACACGTTCATTTTGCCATCACCATTGCAGTCTATGGTCACTGTCAGCGCATACGTCCAAACCCCGTTTTGCCGGGGATTTCAGACGTATGTCCCGACGAGGACACAGAACGCAATGTGAAAACACCCTAAGGTAGAGATGGGCCTGGGTCCAGCCTCCTACTGACACTAAGCTAAAACGGATTAGCTTCATGCCAGTTGATGATGCACCCTTCTGGGGAAGAGCTAACTTTCTTTTTGCATAGTGCCAGCAGCATACACCCATGGTTTTTTGTGTCCCCCAATGAAACATTAACCCCCCACCCCAAATCCCCCCAGCATTAAACCCCCCAAATCCCAACAGTCCCCCCCCTTCAAGCATAAACCCACACCAGTCGCCTCCCCAAGCATAAACCCCCACCCCAAATCCCCGCAGACTGCCCTCTACAAACATTACCCCCCCCCCAGAGGCCCCAAAAGCGTGTATCATCCCCCACAGGCATGCACCATCACCCCCCCCCCTTCCCCAGAGCCCTCACAGGCGTGCACCATCACCCCCCCCCTTCCCCAGAGACCTCACAGGCGTGCACCATCACCCCCCCCTTACCCAGAGCCCCCACAGGCGTGCACCATCACCCCCCCCTTCCCCAGAGCCCCCACAGGCGTGCACCATCACTTCCCCAGAGCCCTCACAGGCGTGCACCATCACCCCCCCCCTTCCCCAGAGCCCCCACAGGCGTGCACCATCACCCCCCCTTCCCCAGAGCCCCCACAGGCATGCACCATCATCCCCCCCTTTCCCAGAGCCTCCACAGGTGTGCACCATCATTCTCCACCCACAGAGCCCGCAGCATGCCCCCACAATACCTCCAGAGCCCCCACCGGCCCGCAGCGTCCCCCCAGAGCCACCACCGGCCCGCAGCGTGCCCCCACAGAGCACGCAGCGTGCCCCCACAGTGCCCCAAGCGTGCATCATCCCCCCCCAGAACCCGCAGCATGCCCCCCCAGAGCCTTCACAAACCCTCAGCATCCCCCAGAGCCTGCAGCATGTCCCCACAGAGCCACCACCAGCCCCCACAGAGCCCCCACCAGCCCCCACAGAGCCCCAAGCGTGCATCATCCCCCCCTCCAGAACCCGCAGCGTGCCCCCACAAGCCCACAGCGTGCCCCCACAGAGCCTCCCACAAGCCCGCAGCATGCCCCCACAGAGACTCCCACAAGCCCGCAGCATCCCCCCAGCATTCCCCCACAAGCCCGCAGCATGCCCTTAGGGCCCCCACAAACCTCGCAGCATGCTCCCAGAGCCACCACAAGCCCGCAGCATCCCCCCAGAGCAACCACAAACCCGCAGCGTGCCCCCAGAGCCCCACAAACCCGCAGCGTTCCCCCAGAGCGCCCACAGTCCCCCCCCCAAGCCCGCAGCATGCCCCCAGAGCCCCCATAAGCCTGCAGCGTGCCCCCACAGAGCACCAAGCGTGCATCATCATCCCCCCCTCCAGAACCCGCAGCATGCCCCCACAAACCTCACAGCATGCCCCCAGAGCCACCACCAGCCCGTAGCATCCCCCCAGAGCCCACAGCACTGACCTCCTCCTGCGGGTTCACCGGCAGCTGTGTCTCTCTCTGCATGAGACTATGGCGTCTGGAGCTAAACTAGAACACGCCCATAATGCACCATCAGGACACGCCCCTTGGAAATGACATCATACCTGGCAGGAGCCCATACATCCTAGCGTTTACCGTTCATATAAGGGAACCTGTCACATTGAGGGTAGAAATCGTCAGCGATTCTCTCATCGTCTTCCCGCATTGTCAGCAGTTAGAACCACGCTCGGTTCTCCTCCGTCCCGTAGGCGATGAATAGAGAGAAGCACCAAGTCTCCTGTGGAAGCCTCTCTGCGGTTCTATACACCGGACTTGTCTCTGTCGCGGTTTCTTCAGGCAACATTTATAATGGCGGCAGTTATAATGAATGACTCCTGTAAATCCCCCTCACGGCCGCTCCCCGGGACCCTCCCAGTGTCAATGCACTTTGTATTTTCAAAGTCTCTATGACCAGAACGTCTTCTGTATAATCTGCACCATTATCCGTATAGATGGCAGATGTGTTGTGGAGAAGATGTCTTCATAACATATTGAATGTTCCAGTCCATATGAAAAGAGACAGAACACAACATCTCCATATTATATTCTCTTATTATCTCCTGTAATTGTGTTATTACATGGGATCTTTACGATGTTACATCGTCATCTTCTCCTATTCAGGTCCCTACAATATCAGATACTCTCAGTGGAAACCTTCTGTATAAGAAGAATTTTCCTGATTGACCCATCAAGGATGGATAGGGACAGAGACAAGATGGCGGAGAGGATATTACACCTCACCCTAGAGATCCTCTTCCGGCTTACTGGAGAGGTGAGAGATTCTGATGACTTCACATTACATCATTCTTATCTATGGGAATAACAGATGGACAGAACTGGAGAGGTGAGGACTCTGGAAATGTCTGTAGTGAGATTTATTAATGTGTCTCTCCATAACCAGGATTATACAGTAGTGAAGAAGACCTCTAGTGAGCGCTGTCAGGACCCTGTGTCTGAGGGATGGGGAAGACCCCTGAGCCCAATCACGGGGCCTCCACCTCACTTTCTGATACATGAGGACGCCAATGACCAGAAGATCCTAGAACTCACCTACAAGATGATTGAGCTGCTGACTGGAGAGGTGACACTGCTGGGAATGCTGGGGCATTATACAGTAAAGCTATGAAGGGATCGGGGGGATGACGGTATCATTGTATGTGTCAGGTTCCTATAAGGTGTCAGGATGTAGCCGTTTTTTTCTCCATGGAGGAGTGGGAGTATTTAGATGGACACAAAGATCTGTACAAGGACATCATGATTGAGGCTCCCCAGCCCCTCACATCACCAGGTAATAGACTGGACTAAATACACACGGCCTATAATTATCTGTATGTAAAGAATTAATTCAGTTCCTGTATGTGTTTCCTCCAGTTCTATGCAGTAAGAGGACAACACCGGAGAGATGTCCCCGTTCTCTTCTTCCACAGGACTGTAAACAAGAAAATCCCAATGTTCCTCAGGATCATCAGGTAGATGAAGAGAAGGTGTCATGAGATCTCCCCTGTGATGTGTAGATGGCTGTGAAGGTCTTGTGTTCAGTCTTGTTTTATCCACCAGTATTATATGTTTTATACTTGTGTAATGAGAACGGTGGAGATGGCAGGATTAGAGCTGATCATAGATGTGACTTCTTCATCTGTCTGTGACTTTTACAATATTTGTTTCAGGGTGAAGATCTGACCCATATTAATACTACTGAGACATATGTGAGGACTGATGAGCAGTGTAAAGAGGAAATTCCTACATATGATTACCCAGGTGAGTAGTAACCACTGAATGCTGAGAAGTCACAGATCCACCAGCCTGTATATTGATAAGTTGACTTCTTGGGTTTGTTCACACACAGCTATTTGATGTGGATTTTATTCTTAAAAATTTAGCGCTTAAAAACAAAAAGTATGCTTCTTTTTACACTATTTTTTAAAAGGTTTCTCCTTTACCGCCTTAGCACCCTTCTTAGCTGGAACAGAGGAAATGCTTCTGTATTCACAGTATTGTCTAACACTGGACACTATGCTCAGTGGATGTCTCTAAATATATTTCTGAAGCTTCATAGTGATCATTGTGTCAAGGACCACTGATATAAAAGACAGAAATATTACCAGTCAGCCATAGGCTTTACTGTTATGTACAAGATAATTTTCTCAGTCTAAAACTTTCTGTACAGGTATATCTCTATTATAAGTACTGAAAAGTAAGTGTCATAGATTTTTTTTTCCAATAGAGTTACTATTAAAAATAAAGGTGCGACACAATTACAATACACATGGGATTATTTTGAGTCCCTGTAATCTTAACAATCTGTACAATAAATTAAAAATATTATTTATGATGATTAGTAAAACCATTAATTAAAATGGCACAATTTTTTTTTCTGCTGAAAGCCAGTGTTTCCATTAGCTGCCATCACATCTAAAAAAAAAAAAAAAGCATAGTTCCATTAAAGAATATAAAAAAATACAAGCTATGGATTTTTTTTTATTTATGACCATACTGCTCCTCCCATGTGTCCTGCTTTGTGCAAGACTACATGTAGAGGTCATGGAGGGTATAAGACAAACACCACATATTAGCGCTTACCATACTGAAAATACAATTTGTAATATAATTATAAATATAATTTCCAGGCAGTGTTACTGATGTTATAAAATCTGTGTTACTCTTGGCAGATGATTGCACCAGGAAGTCAGAGGGACATGTGATATTTTCAGATTTTGCAGCAGAAGATCATGGCGCCACACCTCAAGCCCTTTACAGAGAAAATCTGTCATCTGATCCTTTTCAACAGGTCTTTTCTTCTTCATCAAAGACTATTATGCAGAGCAAAAGTCACAGAAATACTAAAAAACATCAAATAGCTCACACAGAGGATAAACCACTTTCAATTTCAGAATATGGGACATACGTTCTAGAGAATTCACATCTCGTTACACATCAGGGAAGTCACAAAGGGGAGAAACAATTTTCATGTTCCGAATGCGGAAAGTGTTTTATTCGGAAAACAAATCTTGTTACACATCAGAGAATTCACACAGGGGAGAAGCCATATTCATGTTCAGAATGTGGGAAATGTTTTAATCAGAAAACACATCTTGTTACTCATCAGAGAACTCACACAGAGGAGAAGCCATTTTCATGTTCTGAATGTGGAAAATGTTTTACACAGAAATCATATCTTGTTAAACATCAGAGAATTCACGTAGGTGAGAAGCCATATTCATGTTCGGAATGTGGGAAATGTTTTAAATGGAAAGCAAGTCTTGTTACACATCAGATAATTCACACAGGGGAAAAGCGATTTTCATGTTCAGAATGTGGTACACTTTTTAAACATAAATCAGGCTTATTTGCACATCAGAGAACTCACACAGGGGAGAAGCCATTCTCATGTTCAAATTGTGGGAAATGTTTTATACTGAAATCAGATCTTGTTAGACATCAGATAATTCATACAGGGGAGAAGCCATTCTCATGTTCAAATTGTGGGAGATGTTTTAGTCAAAAAAGAAATCTTATCAGACATCAGAAAACTCACACAGGGTAATATACATTTTCATATTTTTTTTTATCTTGTTCAGAAAAAAAACAAGTTATAATGAAGTAGTCATAGGTCTACAAAAGATAGGGAAACAATTTAGAGCACTAACTATAAAAACCTGTATACAATTAACAACCACTTGTTATTGAAAAGTATTTAGTATCCAAATATAAACCATGTGCATAAAATGTATAACTTTTACATAGTGTTTAACTTTAGCTTTTGAGGATTGTCTGTTTGCACTCTTTTCTATCTGATTTGACATCCATCATGGATAAATTCTGCTTCATGTAATTAGGACTCACAGCTTCTTTAATTTAATTAATAGCATGACCTATTAGATGAGGTATATATACACCTACATACACATATATAGAGTATGATATATACATCAGTAGAGTGAAGGCCAGTACTGTTATCACATACTGTTACATGGGAGAAAACACTCATATTCAGATTGCGCTCAGCTTCATAAAGAAGATAGTCACTTGTTATAGACTCCAACAAAGAACAGAGGAGGCACTCACCACTGATGTGTCCAGAAATGTTTATTCGGTCATGGATGTTACACACATAACATTTGGCAAAGCCTGAGAAAACAATAGCCTAAAAATTCACCTGGCCCCTTTCCCATGATTGCCTTCTCCAGTGTGGCCTGTTTGTGGACAGAGGCTCTGTGGCGCAGGCGTGATGTCATCGCGCCTGCTGTTCTGGAACTCGAACACAAAGGCTGAATGGTGCTGCTGATGGCTCCCTGCTCCACTATTGTATTCAACTGTATCTAAAACAACTTAAGAATCAAATAATTTCCTTGGAAACTGTCCTGATCACGTTCACTAGTGGTTCCTCAGGCACAATGACAGATTAAGTGGAAGAGAGATGCAGGATCACCTTTTTCAAACTTGTTACCAATCATTATTAGACTTATACTTCTGAACGTGTTTCCTTGTGTTTGGATCTAGATTTCTTTATATGTTAAGATATTGCCTTTGAATCTGTAGCATTGAGGGAGGGCGGATATTTTATATTTATAACTAGTAGAGAATTACATAGTAATATTATGTGTATTATGTGTTACATTGGGTCATTAGAAGTATTAGGCAAGACCGATAAGTGTACAGCAATACTTGAGGATGAGATTCAAGGAATAAAGAATCTTGTTGAATTGCTGAAATATAAGTCTACTAATTGCTTTATTTGAAATCATCAGCCATAGTATATTTTAGAAACTTTTCTTACATTTTCTTTTAGAATTTTTTTTTTCCAAACTAGTGGTTCTAGTAAGGTAAATATAGAGATATTGCACCACATCAGAAGAACTACACTTGAATTATCTTCAGAAGAGTTGTCTGGCTGGAGAAAAAGACGGGAGATCAAACTTGATTACAATTGGCTAAAGAAGGGATATATTTAGGCATATAAAAGGGTAAATCCTCCACTTGACCTATTCTGGATGGAATTTACAGTTCTGAAAGGCCCAGAGCATGATGTTCATACAATCTTTTACAGAAATTTAGCTAAGGTGATTACCTTCAAGGGCTCAAATTGAGGACCATTTTTTTACCAGAATTCTTTTTATTAGACAAATATTTCAAGGTGTGAAAGCATTACAGAACATGTCTGGTCCGTTTGTGACTGCAAAATCATGACAGTGTGCAGAGTGCACACTGTCAGGATTCACAAGTATTGCCACTGACAACAGAGGGATCTATGATATGGTGCTCTGCTTCATCCTGGTGCACAGCAAGCACACTGCTAGGAATGTAAAAAAATGCTAGTCATATTTATATGACATGACTTGTTCCTTGCTTAATTTCCAGTCTCCTAATTCAATAGCTAACCCCTGTAAAACAAGGCTAAGTTGTTTCAATCGCTTCTCTAGTGAGTGTCTACAGAACTTGGACAGTGGTTGCCAGAGTCTACCTCTGGCAGAAGAGTAAGATCCTAATGTATTCCTAAAGAGTTCCCAGCAAGATTTGGTGGAGACCCTAAACCAGGTGCTAGGTTAGAAATACCAGACACTCAACCTACAGAGAACGGGGTGCTACATGGAAAAAAAAAAAAACACTCCACTCAGACAAGACAGAATTCTAGAATACCTATGTAGAAATGTGCAAGGCTCAAAATCAATGCAAAAAAATATTTATTTATTGGATCACAGAATAGTTAAAAGCATAAAAATAGACAAAGAAAAGTCAGACATGCTTCTGGGTTCGAACTATTGAGCCTGTGCTTTTGTGATCGGCTTTTCTGTCTGCCGAGCCACAGCAGATACATCTTTTCTCCAGGTGCTTAGTTTCTGTTATCCTTGCTGCAGTCTTTTTAGGGTGACAGGTGTTTTCATTTACTAATTTGCCCTATCACCTTTAGGGTGCGACGTTATATACTTTCCCACAGCTGGTATTAGTCTCTTTTTGATGTCCAGCCATTCTACTGTAGTTTAAGTCAGTCAGTGAAAGAATAGCTAGGGTTTTTCCCATTGCTGTTTTAAGTTCTTTACCCTGCATCTATTTTCTGTTTCTTTGGGAAGTAGGTGGCTTATTTTCTAACAGTACATATTAAATTCCTTTGTATTTCTTGGTTTGTTTTACTCACTCTGGGATCTCTTGTTTTTTCAGCACACTCTCCCCTCTGAAGGTAATTTGCACTCTGCTCTGCCTTCCGGTTCTTTAGAAGTTACGTGATGCACTCGACGGCCTTTCAGGCAGCATAGGTCTGAGTTGCCATAGTCTAGTCTGTGGTTAGGGCTATCTCAGCTCACTCAGGAACTACTAGGGACTGCAAGGTCAGGATCTCTATTTTTGTACAGGAATCGGTCAGTGGCAGTTTTTAGCTTGTTACCTATTTTCCCTAATGAGTTGCTACACTATAATAACACATAAAACAGTAACGGTAGGTAAGTGATAATGACAAAACTCCCTTTTGTGAATACTGCAAATCAATAGAGTTTTAATATGTGCACTCACAGTATTGAGGACGGATACTCAAACGGTACAAGCCAAAATAGCCAGTGTTTTGTAAGTAAAAGCCCTTTAAGGTACATACAGATAAACAGGGAGAGAGTGATGTCACATGAACGTTCTTGTAATAAATATAATGCACAATGGCATGGAGTATACTTTGCCTATCAAAGAAAACGCGCATTTCGCATCAAGCTTTGTTAGTTGGTGTGAGACAGAATTACAGCTGAAAAGTGTAACCATCTTATATTTTACTTACTGGAGGGAAAATATCAGGACACTGTCATCACATCCACTGTCAGCTCTGCAAAGGGTGCAAAAAAAAATGTAATTTTATATTTGCCATTTCCTAGTTCATTGTAATACTGGAAGGTAACCTAGTGTCTAGTTTACTCGACTTCATAGTTTTAAGGTTAAAAGAAGACACCCCTCCATTAAGTTTAACCTATAATCCAATGTGGTGATCTAAAGGAAGACTGAAACAGCATAGAGCAGATACTGTTTGCCCCATATGATGGAAAATTTAATGGGGAGAAAACGGGGTGACTTGAACTTTTATTTTTTTATTTTTAAAAACCTTTTTTTCACTTTTTAATGTATTTATTAGTCCCATTAGGAGACTTGAAGCTGCAATCGTCTGATTGCTTGTGCTATATATAGCAGTGTTTAGCATGGAACGACACGCGCCGTTGTCGACCCATGTTAAATGCTACTGTCATAGATTGACAGTGGGATTTAACAGGTTAACAGCCAAGGACGGAGCTCCACTCCACCTGTGGCTATCAGAGGTACATGATCGCTGATTAAATCAGCCATCATGTGTGGGGAAAGATATAGGCTCCGCGTGCGAGCCCACATCAAAGTCGAGGAGCCAGCATATGATGTAAGTTTACGTCATATGTCGTAAAGGGGTTAAACATGGTGCAACATGGTTCACATACAGCTCCACTGCATACACATTGTACACACATGGCTTAGCTCAGTGCACATCATACACATATGGCTCCTCTCTGCCCACACAGCTCCACTCATGCACATTGTACACACACGGCTCTGAAGTTTAACTATTGCCCTATGTTCGTTAGCCCCCAGGGTGTTATCATTTATTGGAATTTGAGGCAGAATAGACTGATTGGAAATTCTTGTATGTACAATATTAAATTGTTATGGTGGCGAAGGAGGTGGACTGAGCAGAAAGACATGAAAAGTCATGATACCAGCAGAAATCTATCAGTAGTTACAAAGCAATCCTGACACTTAGTGAAAATTAATATCAGCTGGTTTAACTGTTGGCCTATATAAAGGTTTCTCATTACCAAGGAGCCACACAAGAAACTTCTCATGATGGGTAAAACCAGTGAGCTGTCTCAAGACCCTTGTAACCTTATTGTTGCAAAACATACTGATAGCATTGGTTACAGAAGAATTTCTAAACTACTGAAGGCCATAATCCAGAAGTGGAAAGAACATCATTTCACCATAAACCAAGCACGAGTAGGTGCTCCCTGCAATATTTCAGAGGAGTGAAAAGAATTATCAGAAGAATGATCCAAGATCCAAAGACAACCTTTGGACAGCTGTAGAAAGACCTGGAATCAGCTGGTACAATTGTTTCAAAGAAAACTATAAGTAATGCACCCATGGCCTGTATGCACGCTCACCACGCAAGATTCCATTGCTGAACAAAAAGCATGTTCAAGTGCATTAAAAGTTTGCTCAACAACATTTAGACAAGCCTGTGAAATACTGGGAGAATATAGTCTAGTCAGATGAGACCAAAATTGAACTCTTTGGATGCCATAATACACACCTTGTTTGGAGGCCAAAAGGCACCGCAAATCACCCTAAAAACATCATACCAACAGTGAAGTTTGGAGGTGGGAACATTATGGTGTGGAGCTGTTTTTCAGCATACGGCATTGGCAAATGTCATATACTTGAAGGAAGGATGAATGGACAAATGTACCCAAACATTCTTGAAAAAAATCTGCTGTCATCTACCAGCAGGATGAAACACACACCCAGGGAACCTCTCAATTGGTTTGAGAGAAAGAGAAAATAAAGCTGCTAGAATGGCCGAGCCAATCACCTGACCTGAATCCATAAGAAAATTTATGGAAGGAATTAAAGCTCAGTGCTCATAGAAGGAACCCACAGATCCTTCAGGATTTGAAGTGTGTTTGTGTAGAAGAATGGGCCAAAATCAAAACTGAGTGATGCATGAGACTAGTTTCTCCATTCCAGGAGGCATATTGAAGCTGTCATCACCAACAAAGGCTTTTCTACGAAGTATTAAATAAATTTCAGTAAGCGTGTTTTTCCCTGTGTCATTTCTTTTTTTAATCAAGTGTTTTTTATTGAATGTTTTCCGAAAATAGAATCATTGCATACAAAAAATGAAACACATTTCCCAAACCATAACCCATCTCCCAACATAGAGCAACGTAAAGTCTCAGATACAAAGTATAAGTTACAGCTTCGAGAACTGTAAATTACCATGAATAGATAATTGCATTAAAATTGTAGGCGCCCACAATAAATTTAATCATGCACAGATGTTATCAGAAAAACACAAGATGGAACGCAATACACTGGAAGTTATTAGAACAAACATATCTAGTGATCAAAAGAGGCCTAGGCGGTATCCCTGCAGTTCTCTTGATGCCAAACCTGAATCAAACTGGAGAACCTGGAGGAAACCCATGCAAGTACGGGGAGAACATACAAACTCCATGCAGATGTTGTCCTTGGTGGGATTTGAACCCAGGACCCCAGCACTGCAAAGCTGCAGTGCTAACCACTGAGCCACCGTGCTGCCCTCACCCTTTTTAAGAATGCCAATAGTACTCCAGCACAGGGTTTTGGGGTGGATTCAATCTGTTTTATTAAACATTAATTATTGATTATTATACATTTTGCAAATCAAAAAATATATTGAATTTGAAGAAAACATAACAATATAGATAATGTCCACAGTTCCAATGAGATCACCTCTTTCAATATCAATTCACATTGTAATACCTTGAACATCATATTGTTTATGTAATAATCACCAATAAAAGGTTCTTATGTTGAAGTAACTTCTATATTATGTCTGAAGAAATCGTATAAAGAGAAGAAAGAAAAAGAGAAAAACATAGGGACGAGGGAGGGGGAGGGGAAGGTCCTTATGCCCATGTAGCTGATTATGAGCACAATCACATAAATCTGTTGAAACTATTAAAAAACAGGGTATGAAAATCATATGGATCCTGAAACAGAATCCATCCGCTCCAAACCCTTCTGAATTTATCGTTGGTTTCATTACATTCTGCAGAAAGTTCTTCCATCCTACATAAATTCACCATTTCATTGTACCAATCCAATATGCTAGGTGGGTTTTTAAGTTTCCAAAACCGCGGGATTACCGTCCATGCCGCTGTTAAGCAAAATCAAAGTAGGTCTTTCTTTTGAGTACCTATTGAAGAAGGGAGAATTGACAGGATAGCTATTTGGGGAGACCTTGTTACTCTCTTACCTGTGATACGTTGGTAATTATTATACCTTCTCCCAAAATGGTTTAATTCTAGAACACTCCCACCAGATATGAATCATGGAACCCACGTCACATTCACATCTCCAACACATTTCTGAGACTAGGGAATATTGCATGTAATTTAGAAGGGTAGTGATACCATCGTGTAAGAATTTTATAGTTCTTTTCTTGTGCACTCCCAGCATTAGTGAGCTTATGTGTGAAGAGAAACTCTTTTGCCCATTCTAGAGGGGACAAACTAATCCCCAAGTCCCTCTCCCATGCTAGCTGATATGCCAGCTTCTCCGTTCCCTTCTCTCTACTCAATCCCTCATAGATCACCCAAATAGCGTGAGTCGGTCCATTTTCCTGAAGGTACATGTGCTAAGAAGGTGTAGTTTGAGAGCGAATTTAAATTAGGGTTATGTGCTACTAGAAAGGATCGCAGTTACAAGGATTCAAACCATTTGATATTTTGATTTTCACATTTGGAGACTTTGTTTGTAAAGATACCTTCTTTTGTATCATACCATTGTTTCAAATATTGGAAAATCGGGTGTCCTCCAATACCATCCGACCGAGGAAGGACCCGCGTAGATATCCGGGTAGAAAGGAAGGGTTATAAAATATTGATGTGAGTGGACTAATAGTTTTATCTGGAAACACTTTTTTCCAAAGGGAATGCCATGTTCTAAGTGTTTCCCTAGTTAATTTGCACTTGACCAAGGTCACTGAGTTTTCTTGACACCATGGGAGATGTCTTAAAGGGACTTCTAACCCTTCATGTTCCACCCTCACCCATTGTTTTAGTGTCTGCATAAAAGTGCCAATCTAGGATCCTCAGCAAGGCAGAGGCCTGAAAATATCTCTTGAAATTTGGAAGGCTTGCACCACCCATTGATTTATGACGAGAGAGTGTCTGTATGTTTATGCCAGGTTTAATCTTACTCCTTAGTTTATGAAAGAAACTATGGTCAGGAATGATTGGGACTGTTTGAAAAATGAACAAGAAACAAGGTAAAATGTCCATTTTGATGGCGTTCATTCTTCCAAACCAAGATAGCTTCAATTTACCATATTTCAATAGATCTCCATATGTTCTATTCAGTAAAGCTTGATGGTTAAGCTCAAATAATTTATTAGGATCCGAGGGAATATGGACCTCTAAATATTTCAATGATTCTTTCTGCCATTTAAATGGAAATTTAGTCATAACTTGTGAGACTTCAGTCTGTGGGAGAGATATGTTCAAGGCCTCTGATTTAGGGTAATTGACTTTAAAATTACTGACTAATCCAAACCTATCAAATTCTTTTAGAATCCTTGGAAATGTTATTTGTGGATGGGATATATAAAGAAGTAAAACATCTGCATACAGAGCTGCTTTATAGGACTTAGATCCTACTTTGTATCCGTGAATATTGGGATTATTTCTGAGAGCATTGGCCAGATGCTCCATTACCACTACATATAGCAATGGAGTTAGGGGGCACCCTTCTCTAGTTCCATTGTTAATTGCAAATAGATCAGAAAGAGAATTATTTACTTTCACTCTTGCTGTTGGGCTTTTATATACCGTATTTTTCGGACTATAAAACGCACCGGACCATAAGACGCACCTAGGTTTTAGAGGAGGGAAAAAAAAAAAAAAAAAAAGTAAAGTAAAAAATGTGTTCATGATGCTCTTTTAAGGGGGAGGGGGTCTTCTGCTGACACTGGTATAAGGGTAATGTCCCCCAATTCTGACAATATCCCCCATCCTGGTATATATGCCCCCCCTCCTTTTATACGTGGTCCCCCATCCTGGTATGCCTGGCATCCCTCCATCCTGGTATGCATGGCACCCCTCCATCCTTATCCTGGTATGCATGGCACCGCTCATCCCTATCCTGGTATGTATGGCACCGCTCATCCCTATCCTGGTATGCATGACACAGCAATCCCCATCCTGGTATGCATGGCACAGCAATCCCAATCCTGGTATGCATGGCACCCCTCATCCCCATCCTGATATGCATGGCACAGCAATCCCCATCCTGGTATGCATGGCACCCCTCATCCCTATCCTGGTATGCATGGCACCCCTCATCCCTATCCTGGTATGCATGGCACCCCTCATCCCTATCCTGGTATGCATGGCACCCCTAATCCTAATCCTGTTATGTATGCCCCCCTCATCTTTATCCTGTTATGTATGCCCCCCTCAGCGTTATCCTGGCATGTACAGTGCTGGCCAAAAGTATTGGCACCCCTGCAATTCTGTCAGATAATACTCAGTTTCTCCCTGAAAATGATTGCAATCACAAATTCTTTGGTATTATTCTCTTCATTTAATTTGTCTTCAATGAAAAAAAAAAACCACAAAAAGAATTGTCCTAAAGCCAAATTGGATATAATTCCAAAGTAAACCTAAAAAAGGGGGTGGACAAAAGTATTGGCACCCTTTGAAAAATCATGTGATGCTTCTCTAATTCGTGTAATTAACAGCACCTGTAACTTACCTGTGGCACCTAACAGGTGTTGGCTATAACTAAATCACACTTGCAGCCAGTTAACATGGATTAAAGTTGACTCAACCTCTGTCCTGTGTCCTTGTGTGTACCACATTGAGCATGGAGAAAAGAAAGAAGACCAAAGAACTGTCTGAGGACTTGAGAAACCAGATTGTGAGGAAGCATGAGCAATCTCAAGGCTACAAGTCCATCTCCAAAGACCTGAATGTTCCTGTGTCTTCCGTGCGCAGTGTCATCAAGAAGTTTAAAGCCCATGGCACTGTGGCTAACGTCCCTAGATGTGGACGGAAAAGAAAAATTGACGAGAGATTTCAACGCAAGATTGTGCGGATGGTGGATAAAGAACCTCGACTAACATCCAAACAAGTTCAAGTTGCCCTGCAGTCCGAGGGTACAACAGTGTCAACCCGTACTATCCGTCGACGTCTGAATGAAAAGGGACCGTATGATAGGATACCCAGGAAGACCCCACTTCTTACCCCGAGACATAAAAAAGTCAGGCTGGAGTTTGCCAAAACTTACCTGAGAAAGCCTAAAACGTTTTGGAAGAATGTTCTCTGGTCAGATGAGACAAAAGTAGAGCTTTTTGGGAAAAAGCATCAGAGTGTACAGGAAAAAAAAGAGGCATTCAAAGAAAAGAACACGGTCCCTACAGTCAAACATGGCAGAGGTTCCCTGATGTTTTGGGGTTGCTTTGCTGCCTCAGGCACTGGACTGCTTGACCGTGTGCATGGCATTATGAAGTCTGAAGACTACCAACAAATTTTGCAGCATAATGTAGGGCCCAGTGTGAGAAAGCTGGGTCTCCCTCAGAGGTCATGGGTCTTCCAGCAGGACAATGACCCAAAACACACTTCCAAAAGCACTATAAAATGGTTTGAGAGAAAGCACTGGAGACTTCTAAGGTGGCCAGCAATGAGTCCAGACCTGAATCCCATAGAACACCTGTGGAGAGATCTCAAAATGGCAGTTTGGAGAAGGCACCCTTCAAATATCAGGGACCTGGAGCAGTTTGCCAAAGAAGAATGGTCTACAATTCCAACAGAGTATTGTAAGAAATTCATTGATGGTTACCGGAAGCGGTTGTTCGCAGTTATTTTGGCTAAAGGTTGCGCAACCAAGTATTAGGCTGAGGGTGCCAATACTTTTGTCTGGCCCTTTTTTGGAGTTGTGTGAAATGATCAATTTGATTTTTGCTTCATTCTCTTGTGTTTTTTCCTTCCAAGCAAATTAAATGAAGATAATACCAAAGAATTTGTGATTGCAATCATTTTCAGGAAGAAACTGAGTATTATCTGACAGAATTGCAGGGGTGCCAATACTTGTGGCCAGCACTGTATGGCCCCCTCAGCGTTATCCTGGTATGTATGGCCCCCTAAGCGTTATCCTGGTATGCATGGTCCCCCTAATCCCCATCATGCTGCACATAAAAAATAAAATAAACACTCGTACTCACCTTTCTTCTCTCCTCCAGCGCTGCGTCCGGTCTCCCCGCACTGATCTCTCCTTGTGAGCAGCGCATGGCGTCACTGCCATGCGCGGCTCACAAGGAGAGATCAGCTGCCGGAAGTCACTGCTCCCCACGCAGGGACCAGTGACTTCATGTTCCTTCATAGCTGGCACACAGCGTAGCTGCGCTGCGGCTCCTGCTGCTGCCGTGATATCGCGTGTGCCCGCTTTTTAAAGGGCATGAATATTCACCCCCTCTCCACGCCCATGGGTGTGGAGAGAGGTTGAATATTCATGCCCTTTAACAGCGGGCACAGGCGATTCCAGCAGCAGCAGCAGGAGCCGCGCTGCGGCTACTCTGTCTGCTGCCATTAAGGAGCATGAATATTCAGTGCTCCCCATGCCCCAGGGGCATAGGGAGCAGTGAATATTCATTTTCTTTAGCAGCGGGGACAGTGTAGGCTGCAGCAGGCGGCTGCTGCCTCCTGTGCCCTGCTCCTCCACTGCTACCGCTCCCCCCACATATAATCCCACCCCCCCAACATTCGGACTATAAGACGCACCCCCCATTTTCCTTCAAACTTTTGGAGGAAAGAAGTGCGTCTTATAGTCCGAAAAATACGGTAGTTCCATAATTTTCTGTAGGTAGCAAGGGCCCAAACCTATCTGTCTTAAAGCTTCCTCCATGAACCCCCAATGAACTGTATTGAAAGCCTTCTCTACATCTATAGGTAGAAGATCTAGTGGAGTGGACCCAATTTTTGCTTTAGAAATAATGAGTAGTGACTTAATGGTATTGTCTCTAGTTTCTCGTCCTTTGACAAAGCCTACTTGATCATTATTAACTAAAGAGGGGAGTAAAGGAAGGGAACTGAAGGTAACTGGATACTCAGTCACAGTAAACAATGTTCCTGTTTGTTTTCACTCTGTCATCTATAAACCTTCACTTTCTACTTACCCCCTCTAATCCCTACACCTAGCAAGGAACTGATCATCTCTTCTTCCATCCTTCCCATCCACATCACCTCCTCCTCAGAACTATTCCTCAACATACAATCCTGCATCTCTAAGCACAGACAGCCACCTCATGCTGTCTCCTGCTCCCACTTTCTCTGCCCTCCTCACTGCCAGCGATATCTCTCCAAATCCCGCCCCCCCCACCACCACATCCCCACAGTCACTTCTACCTTTCAACCTAGATCTAGCACACATTTCCACAACCTCTCTAACCTTATACCCATCCACCCAGCCCCTGTTTCCCCAGTACCACTAACAGGAGATCTATGGAACGCTCACTGTCTGCAACATACTTTCGTACATCCATGATCTTTTCATCACTAAAACTTTCCTTCCTCGCCATCACCGAAACCTGGCTCACCCCCTTTGATACAGCCTCTCCAGCTGCACTTTCGTATGGCTTACTCCACCTTTCGCACACACCCCACCCCAGCGGCAAACATGGTGGAGGAATTGGCTTTCTCCTGTCAGACAACTGCTCCTTCTCACATATCCCACTGCCACCCTCCGTTACCCTCCCCTCTTTTGAAGTGCACTGTGTGTTCATTTACTCCCCCTCCAACCTCCAACTGGCTGTCATTTACTGCCCCCCAGGGCCAGCCACCACCTTCTTAGAGCACTTCACCACCTGGCTACTTCACT
Source organism: Phyllobates terribilis (assembly GCF_046119375.1). NCBI lineage: Eukaryota > Metazoa > Chordata > Amphibia > Anura > Dendrobatidae > Phyllobates > Phyllobates terribilis. Next base: position 43,930,105 of record NW_027362765.1, read on the forward strand.
TCCTTTCCGCTGACATCCCCACTATCATCATGGGCGATTTCAACATCCCCATTGATACTTCCCACTCATCTCTAAGCTTCTATCCCTCATTTCCTCCTTTGCCCTTGCTCAATGGTCTTCCACCCCTACTCACAAAGATGGCCACACTCTGGACCTCATCTTCACCTGCCTCTGTTCCCTATCCAACCTCTCTAACTCTCCTCTCCCTCTTTCTTTCACAACTTACTCACATTCTCTCCCCTCCCCTCTCTCCAGGTCCACAATCCCCCCCCATCCAGAAACTTGCACACCCTCGCAGAAATCTCAAACACCTAAACCTACACTCACTCTCTGAATCCCTCCTCCCTCTTACTGACAAATTATTAACATGATGCAGATGCTGCTGCCTCCTTATATAACACCTCAACAGCTGCAGCTCTTGAATTTGTCGCCCCCCTCATACATAACAAAGCTCGTACAATCAACAGGCAGCCCTGGCACACCAGCCTGACTAAAGAACTGAGAAGGGTTTCCAGGGTTGCTGAACGGAGATGGAAAAGGTCCCACTCCAACGAGCACTTCATCACATTCAAACAAGCCCTCACTACTTTCAGGTCCACATTCATTGCAGCAAAACAAAAATACTTCTAATCTCTCATATCCTCCCTGTCTCACAAACCTAAACAGCTGTCCAGTACTTTCAATTCTCTCCTCAGTCCCCCAGCTTCCCCTCCCTCTCCACTCATCTCAGCTGAAGACTTTGCCTCATTCTTCAAGCAGAAGATTGACACCTTAAGACAAAGCTTTTGCCATAAGTCCCCACTGTCCCTCCTCACAACTCCTCAACTCTCCGCCTCCAAAACCAGCTTCTCCGCCATCATGGAAGATCAGCTTTCCTTTTTACTCTACAAGTCACAGCTCACCACCTGTGAACTTGACCCAATCCCGTCCCACCTCATCCCAAACCTTACCGCAGTCTTCATCCCAACCCTAACCCACCTCTTCAACCTGTCACTTACAACTGGTGTCTTACCCTCATGCTTCAAACATGCCTCACTCACACCCATCCTCAAAAAGCCATCTCTTGAACCATCCTCTTTGTCTAGCTATCGCCCCATATCACTTCTCCCCTATGCCTCAAAACTACTGGAACACCACATCCATCTCGAGCTGTCTTCCCACCTCTCCTCCTGCTCCCTCTTTGACCGCCTCCAATCTGGCTTCCGATCGCACCACTCCACTGAAACTGCCCTGACTAAAGTCACCAACGACCTACTAACTGCCAAATCCAAGCGACACTACGCTGTCCTTCTCCTTCTGGACCTGTCATCTGACTTTGACACAGTAGACCATTCCCTTTTACTACAGACTCTCATCTCTTGGCATCACAGACTTTGCCCTATCTTGAATCTCCTCATACCTAACAGACAGGACATTCAGTATCTCCCACTCACGCACCACCTCCTCATCTCGCCCCCTATCTGTCGGTGTCCCCCAAGGCTCAGTTCTAGGACCCCGGCTCTTCTTAATCTACACCTTCGGCCTGGGACAGCTCATAGAGTCTCACGGCTTTCTGTATCACCTCTATGCTGACGACACACAGATATACCTCTCTGGACCTGATATCACCTCCTTACTAACAAGAATCCCACAATGTCTGTCCGCTATTTCATCTTTCTTCTCTTATTTTATCTTAGTTCTCTGCTAGATTCGTAAAACATAATATGGATAAAACTGAACTCATCATCTTTCCCCCACCTCACTCAACCCCCCCCATCTGACCTATCTATCAAAGTCAATGGATGTCCACTCTCCCGAGTCCCGCAAGCTCGCGGCCTCGGGGGTAACCCTCGACTCTGATCTCTCCTTCAAACCTCATATCCAAGCCCTTTCCACTTCCAGCCGACTCCAACTCAAAAGTATTTCCCGGATCTGCACATTCCTCAACCATGAAAAAAACCCTAGTGCAACTCATCATTTCTCGCCTTGACTACTGCAACGTCCTGCTCTGTGGCCTTCCTTCTAACACTCTCGCACCTCTGCAATCTATCTTAGCTGCCTGACTAATCCACCTGACCCCCCGCTATTCCCCGGCCTCTCCTCTCTGTCAATCCCTTCACTGGCTCCACATTGTCCAGAGACTCCAGTTCAAAAAACCCTAAACATGGCATACAAAGCCATCCACAACCTGTCTCCTCCACATATCTGTGACCTAGTCTCCCGGTACTTACCTGCACGGAATCTCCGATCCTCACAAGATCTTCTTCTCTATTCCCCTCTTATCTCCTCTTCCCACAATCACATACAATATTTCTCCTGTGCATCCTCCTTGCTCTGGAATTCTCTACACCAACATATCAGACTCTTGCCTACTGTGGAAACCTTCAAAAGGAACCCGAAGAACCACCTCTTCCTACAACCTGCAGCAACCCTCGCTTCACCATACCGCTGCACGACCAGCTCTACCTTCACCTACTATATCCTCACCCATCCTTTGTAGTCTGTGAGCCCTCGTGGGCAGGGTCCTCTCTCCTCCTGTACCAGTCGCCGACTCGTTTTTGTTCAAATTATTGTACTTGTTGTTTGCTATGTATACCCCTTCTTCACATGTAAAGTGCCATGGAATTAATGGCAAATAATAAATGGTTCTTAATGTTGTATAGATTCTCATAGTAAGGCCTAAAAAGATCTACAATTTCTTTGGGATTATGTTCATCCCTACCCTCCTGCCCTCTGACATGGGATAAATATAGCTGTCATACGTGGGTGGAGCAATCTGGCCAGCGGTCTCCCGTATTTATCTGAAAAATCGTAGAAAAAAAAACCTTTTGATTTTTCGCTGGATTGCAAATATTTTTTTATCTAAGATTCCTTTTAAATTTGTCTCTTTTCTTTGTTAACTCAACAAGGGTGGAGGCATGAAGATTTTAAGTAAAATTTCAAGGGAGTGAATTTGATTTAATAATTCTTCCACTTTCCGAGCCCTCTCTTTCTTTAACCTTGAACCATGCTTTATCAGGATCCCTCTCATGACACATTTCAAAGTCTCCCACTGTAGAGGGATTGAGGTTTGATCAGAAGCATGTGTTTGGATAGTGTCAGAAAAACCATAGCATGGTCTGACCACAAAATATCTCCGATTGCGGTCTTGAGTTGCCAGGACAAAGCATGATTGCTCAAAAAAAAAAGAGGTCTATGTGACTATGTGAATTATGTATATGCAAAAAAAAGTGTAATCCTTACCCTGAGGGTTTATTATCCGCTAAACATCGATCAGTTGGTGGGCATGGAGGGCCCTTTCGAAAGATCGTAGCTGTCTCACCGGGACTGCTCCCCTACCCAAGGAGGTATCTACTTTTGGGTTCATGGTAAAATTGAAGTCTCCTCCTGCAATCACTGTACCTTCTGAGAAATTAGACCATGCGGTTAAGAACGAACGGCATGCAATAATCTGACCCTTATTAGGCAGATACCAATTGGCAATTGTGTATATTGAATCTACAATTTTTATCTTGAGAAATACGTATCTGCCTTGTGTATCAATAAGTGTGTCCATTAGGGAGAATGCTAATGAATTATGGATTGCGATGGAAACCCCTTTGGATTTTGCTTCAGGATTTGTACTATGAAACAAGCTGTTATAATATCTATCTTTTATCTTAGGAACCTGATCAGATTTAAAATGTGTCTTTTGTAACACGAGGATATGAACCCTTTGTTTGTGTATGGAATACAGAATCTGAGAACGTTTCTGAGGAACATTGAGGTCTTGAGCATTTAGAGAACAGAATTTGACTGTTCATTTTGAGGACCAGGGATTAGGTCTGAAGGAGGATTAAATGAAAGAGAGAAAGGAAAAACTTAGAGAAAGATAGAGAAACTATCTGAATAATGATAACTCCTTCCTCTCGGAAAGAAAAAATAAATAAATAAAAAATATATATACAGTACAGACCAAAAGTTTGGACACACCTTCTCATTTAAAGATTTTTCTGTATTTTCATGACTTTGAAAATTGTACATTCACACTGAAGGCATCAAAACTATGAATTAACACATGTGGAATTATATACTTAACAAAAAAGTGTGAAACAGCTGAAAATATGTCTTATATTCTAGGTTCTTCAAAGTAGCCACCTATTGCTTTGATGACTGCTTTGCACACTCTTGGCATTCTCTTGATGAGCTTCAAGAGGTAGTCAGCGGAAATGGTTTTCGCTTCACAGGTTTGCCCTGTCAGGTTTAATAACTGGGATTTCTTGCCTTATAAATGGGGTTGGGACCATCAGTTGTGTTGTGCAGAAGTCAGGTGGATACACAGCTGATAGTCCTACTGAATAGACTGTTAGAATTTGTATTATGACAAGAAAAAAGCAGCTAAGTAAAGAAAAATGAGTGGCCATCATTACTTTAAGAAATGAAGGTCAGTCAGTCCGAAAAATTGGGCAAACTTTGAAAGTGTCCCCAAGTGAAGTTGCAAAAACCATCAAGCGCTACAAAGAAAGTGGCTCACATGAGGACCGCCCCAGGAAAGGAAGACCAAGAGTCACCTCTGCTTCTGAGGATAAGTTTATCCGAGTCACCAGCCTTAGAAATCACAGGTTAACAGCAGTTCAGATTAGAGATCAGGTCAATGCCACACAGAGTTCTAGCAGCAGACACATCTCTCCAACAACTGTTAAGAGGAGACTTTGTGCAGCAGACCTTCATGGTAAAATAGCTGCTAGGAAACCACTGCTAAGGACAGGCAACAAGCAGAAGAGACTTGTTTGGTCTAAATAACACAAGGAATGGACATTAGACCAGTGGAAATCTGTGCTTTGGTCTGATGAGTCCAAATTTGAGATCTTTGGTTCCAACCACCGTGTCTTTGTTTGACGCAGAAAAGGTGAACGGATGGACTGTACATGCCTGGTTCCCACCGTGAAGCATGGAGGAGGAAGTGTGATGGTGTGGGGGTGCTTTGCTGGTGACACTGTTGGGGATTTATTCAAAATTGAAGGTATACTGAACCAACATGGCTACCACAGCATCTTGCAGCGGCATGCTATTCCATCCGGTTTGCGTTTAGTTGGACCATCATTTATTTTTCAACAGGACAATGACCCCAAACTCACCTCCAGGCTCTGTAAGGGCTATTTAACCAAGAGGGAGAGTGATGGGGTGCTACGCCAGATGACCTGGCCTCCACAGTCACCAGACCTGAACCCAATTGAGATGGTTTGGGGTGAGCTGGACCGCAGAGTGAAGGAAAAGGGGCGAACAAGTGCTAAGCATCTCTGGGAACTCCTTCAAGATTGTTGGAAGACCATTTCAGGTGACTACTAGTGTTGAGCGAGTATGTTCTGTTCCGAGTATGCTCGGGTGAGCTCCGAGTATTTACAGCTGCTTGGTGATATGTTTGAATCACTCCCGTGTGCATGATTTGCAACTTTTTGACAGCTTTATTACATGTGAGGAATGTGTAAGAAATAGACATTCCTCAGATGTAGTAAAACTGTCAAACAGTCGCAAATCATGCACACGGGAGCGATTCAAACATATCACCGAGCAGCTGTAAATACTCGGAGCTCGGCCCGAGCATACTCGGCGAAAGGGTTAATAGAACATACTCGCTCAACACTAGTGACTACCTCTTGAAGCTCATCAAGAGAATGCCAAGAGTGTGCAAAGCAGTCATCAAAGCAAAAGGTGGCTACTTTGAAGAACCTAGAATATAAGACATATTTTCAGTTGTTTCACACTTTTTTGTTAAGTATATAATTCCACATGTGTTAATTCATAGTTTTGATGCCTTCAGTGTGAATGTACAATTTTCAAAGTCATGAAAATACAGAAAAATCTTTAAATGAGAAGGTGTGTCCAAACCTGTGGTCTGTACTGTATATCACACAACACAAAAAGAGAGAAGAAATAAGTTTGGAGCCCTCCACAACCACAAAGAAAGTCCTCAAAGAGGAGGACTACTAGGGAGAAATATAAAATTCCACACCCGTCCAGCGGAATGTAGATACCCTTAGTGGAAACACGCTTTCTATGGAGGGTAGCTCCCAGGCTCGGTCTGCAGACCCATAATGACTTAGTATACGTTTCTCATAATAGTACATTTATTATCTAGCAAAACTTTGAATGCCCAACTGGTATATAACAATATCTATACATGTGTGCTTATATCAACTTTGTATAGGATTCCCCGAGTGCTAAGCATTAATCATTATCAAAGAGAACAATGAGTGAGAATAGTGAAGCCAGTCAATCCGGAGGTGTTGCTCCTATTTCTTCCATATTGCAACCTCCATTTCTCTTGCCAAAATTGTGTGTCTTCCTTTTTTGAGGACAAGGTGTGTCATTCCTTCCAAGGCCTCTAGGAACTCCCGGCCACTCTGATGGAAGCCTTGGACCGATGGAATTCCCAGCCCATTAGTGAACGTTGATAAATCTCCCAGATTTCGCAAAACATGTATAGTTCCAGATTGTCTCACTGGAAGTCTAAAAGGAAAGCCCCAAGAATAAAGGATTTTTTGTTGTCTCAGTATGTCGAGCAGGGGCTTCAGGACACGTCCCTTCTGAAGTGTGCACCAGGACAGATCATGCATAATCTGAATAACATGTTCATTGAAGATGATAGGTTCCAATGTGCGGGCTTTAGCAAGAATGTTCTCCTTCACTTTATATCAGTGTATCCGGCGTATGACACCTCTCGGTCTGTTTACATTAGTAGACTTGGGTCCCAGGGATCTGTGAGCCCTGTCAAATTCTATGTCCGAGTCACCTGGTAAATTTAACATAGAATTAAAGATACAACATAAAGATTCCTCCAGCTTATTCTCTTCCATGGATTCTGGGAGGCCTCTAATTCTGATTTTATTGCGTCTCCCTCTATTTTCTATATTGTCCACCAAATCAGACAGGTATTTCAATTGCTGAGAGTGAGCTGCAGCCGTCTGTTCTTGTGTGTGTAATCTGAGAGATGGCGTCTGTATGGCTTTCATCATTAGCCACCCTTTCAGAAAGCTGCTGAAGTTCCCCTCTGATGGCAGCAGTCTCAGCCCTATAGGATGTTTCCAGCCTAGAGATATAGTTCTCCATATCTTCTTTTGTGGAAATAGCACATATATGAGCCTTAAGATCTTCCCATACAGTCTGTGCCTGAATAGATACATTGCCTGCCAGGCCCTCTGAATGATCAGGAATGAAACATGATAAATATCTCAGCCTGTGCAAGGAGCTGCTCACTGCATGTGTATAAGAAGCATGAGATGTCCCTTTCTGCCCCTGGATATTGTGACACTAGTCACTAACTCACGGAGCAAGCGTGAGGCGGATAGTCAGACGTTTGAAGGTCAATACCAAGAGAGCCCGTAGATACCAAGGGAAGAGACAGATGCGTAAATCAGGTCACAGTCCAGGGTTAATATCAAGAGAGCAGAACAAAGCCAAAGGGCAAGACAAGGAGGTAATCAGAACACAGTCCAAAGGGTCAGGCAGCAGAAGATCAGAACACAGAACAGTAGAATGAGGCAGACACTCACCAGGAAGCGCAAACTATGTCTGGCAGGGAACAGGGGTAGTCAGCTCAGTTAAATAGCTTGGGCAATCTCCAGAACACTGAACACCTGCAGACTGCCCTGCAAATCCCAGTCAAAGATTGGACAGCCGAGCTGTCAAAGCACCAAGAGCCCGATTTGCCACTCACAGGATTGGACAGCCAAGCAGTCCATCAAAACACAACAAGACCCAGTTCAATAGGACAGCATAATAATCCCAACATAATGCAGGAATCGAGACAGTACCCCCTCTTCAATGGGGGGCCACCGCACCCCCAGGTTTCCCAGGAAACCTCCGATGGAAGGCCCTGACTAGACGATCAGCGTTTACGTCTCGAGCAGGGACCCAGGATCTCTCCTCTGGTCCGTAACCTCTCCAATGAATGAGGTATTGGAGGGAATTACGGACTTTCTGAGAATCAACAACCCTTTGTACTTCAAACTCCAAACTGTCATTGACGGAAGTGGAGATGAAGGAGACAAAACGGAAGGGACAAACTCTTTTAGCAGAAATTTATGGAATACATTTGCAATGGAGAAAGATGGAGGGAGTTTTAATCTGAAGGCCACTAGGTTAACTACCTCCAAAATCTCATATGGACCAATAAATTTAGGACCCAACTTTGCTGATGGCACTTTCAATTTAATATTTTTTGGAAGAAAGCCATACCTTATCAGCAACTTTGAATATGGGGCCCCCTGAACGTTTCCCCATCAGACTTCCGTTTCTGGCGATGCTGGGCTACCCCAATATAATTCTGAACCTCCCTCCAGACATCCCCAAGTTTCTGTATGACAACCTCTACTCCTGGACAACCAGAACTCATTCTTGAGAATTCACCAAAATGAGGATGAAAACCATAATTGCAAAAAAAATGCGAGGTTCCAGTAGACTGGTTAACCCAATTGTTAAAGGCAAACTCAGAAAGAGGTAAGAATGAGGACCAGTCCTCCTGCTGAGCCGCAATAAAGCATCTAAGAATTTGCTCCAATGACTGATTGGTCTCCAGAATTTTGAGACAAATTGCACCCCCACTATCGGATGCAATGTTCAAGGGAATGCCATGAAAGCTTACCACATGATTGATAAATAACCAGGAAAGCATCTCAGCATTGGGTAACCCTGATAATGGAACAAAATTAGCTTGTTTACTGAATTGGTCAACCACTCAAATAAAAGGTTTCCCCACAAGACAAAGGAAAATAAGTTATGAAATCCATGGACAAATGAGTCCATGGTCTTTCTGGAGTAGGCAAAGGAGCCAATTCCCCGGCCGGCTGGTTATGACAAACTTTAGCGTGTGCACAAACCTCACAAGCGGATACAAAACTTTTAATGTCATTAAGCATGTATGGCCACCAAAAGTTTCTACATATAGCCTTCTGAGTAGCAGTGACCCCGGGGTGACCACTCAAGATAGGGTCATGAAACTCTTGCAACAAACGTAATCTTAGATACACGGGCACAAATAATTTAGATCCAGGAGTAGCAGAAGGAGCCGACGACTGGACTTTGCGAATCTCAGCCTCCAATTCTGAGGACACCATTAAAATTACTATACCCTTAGGAAGAATGGAGGAAGGAGGTTCTGGAGGAGAAACAGACTCAATGCTGCGTGACTGAGTGTCAGCTCTAACATTCTTAGACCCTGGTCTGAACGTGATGGAAAAATTTAATCTAGGAAAAAATATGGACCACCTGGCCTGTCTAGGGGTTAAACGTTTAGCAGATTCAATAAAAGCCAGATTCTTATGATCAGTAACAACCATGACCTGATGAATAGCTCTCTCCAAAATATGCCTCCATTCTTCAAAAGCTAATTTTACAGCAAGCAGCTCACCATTTCCAACATCATAGTTTTACTCAGCAGACAAAAACTTCCTAGAAAAAAAATGCACATGGCCGTAAATTAGTCAGAGTTTTGGGATCTTGGGATAAAACAGCCCCTAACCCAACCTCTGAGGAATCCACCTCTACAATAAACAGTTTTTGAAGATCAGGCTGAATCAGAACTGGAGCAGACATGAAGCACTCTTAGCTTATTAAAGGCCTCAATAGCATCTGACGGCCAAACCTTAAGATCTGCCCCCTTACATGTGAGAGGTTTAACAATCTGCGAAAAAACCCTTAAAAATTTTCTATAGTAGTTGGTGAATCCTAAAAAAACGCTGCAGTACTTTAAGGTCGTGAGGTTGAACGTCATCAAGGTATATCACAATAAACCTTCCAATGATATCAGAAAAAATGTCATTCATAAAGTTCTGAAAAACAGCAGGTTTATTGGTTAAACCAAAAGGCAAGACCAGATTCTCAAATAGACCCTCGGATGTTAAAAACGCTGTTTTCCACTCATCACCCTCCCGGATTCTTATCAGATTATACACCCCTATTAGAAAACCATTTAGCCCCAGCAATCTGATTATATAGGTCGGGGATGAGTGGAAGGGGAAAAGTATTTTTAACAGTAATTGTTTAGTTCACGGAAATCGAGGCAGGGACGGAGGCCACCATCTTTCTTTTTCACAAAGAAAAAAACAGCAGCTACAGGCGAGGAGGAAGGATGGTTATGACCCTTCCGTAAACTTACTTTAATATATTCTTTCATAGCGGTCTGTTCAGGTCCCGACAAATTGTACAAGCGAGCCTTAGGAAATTTGGCATTAGGAATTAAATCAATAGTACAATCATAAGGATGATGGGGAGGTAATATCTCTGCCTCTTTTTCTGAGAACACATCTCCGAAGTCTTTCAGGTACGCCGGCAGACCCGCCAGACTAGCGGAGCAAATTTGCACAGAACAAATACATCTTTCATGGCAGTTGGGGCTCCATTTAACAATATCCTTTTGCCACCAATCAATAACAGGATTATGAACATGCAGCCAAGGAAACCCCAACACCAACCCAGCAGGTAAATTATCCAACACATAACAGGAGATGGACTCATAGTGCAGTGTTCCCACTCTTAGTGTGAATTACACCGTTACAAGCTGGACAAGGTTCTGGAGTAACGGTGTCTTGTCAATGGCAACAATCTGAATGGGTCTTTCCAATCTAACTGTCCCTAATCCTAATTTAAGAACCAGTCCAGAATCAATTAAGTTTGCAGCAGACCCACAGTCAATGAAAGCAAGTGTAGATAACCATAGGTTCTGAAAACGTAGTTCCACGTTCAAAAGTACTTTATCTGAGGAGTAAAAAGGTACCTGGAAGCCTCAAGCTTAGGCATTTCCCGACGACTTATTTGCTTGAGGGCGAGTCGAGCAGTCCTTAAGATAATGTCCAGTGCGACCACAGTAGAAGCAGAGTCCGAGATCGGGCCGACGTTTCCTCTCCATGGTCCGAGAGCTTGCTGCTCCAACCTCCATTAATTCCGTCTTAGGTAAGGAAAAAGCCTCAGGAGGAATGACCGAAACCCCTTTTCGCTCATCAGTTCTCTCCCGAATCCTGCAGTCCATACGAATAGCCTGAGTCATAGCCTCCCCCAAAGACGGGTGGAGGATGCAAGGCCAGAGCATCCTTAAGAGTATCCGTAAGGCCACAGCGAAACTGACACCTGAGAGCAGCATCGTTCTAAAAAACCTCAGAGGAAAATTGCCGGAACTCCAAACTATAATCCTCAGCGGTGCGGCCCCCCTGCGCCAGGTTCGTGATCTTAGCCTCTGCGACCTGGTCCCTGTCAGGTTCATCATAAATCATCCCATAAAGTGTCAGAAAAGGCGTCGACAGAAGACTGTTCTGGGGCTGGTGGGGACAAAGAAAATGCCCAGGCCTGAGGACCCCCACGCAATAGGGACATGATTATACCCACCCGCTGGGACTCATCCCCAGAAGACCGGGGTCGCAGAGAAAAAATAATTTACAGCTCTCTTTGAACACCCTAAAATGATCCCTCCCCCCGAGAATTTGTCAGGAAGTGCCACAACTGGTTCGGGGGAGGTCAACTGTACGTCAGTAGGTCCAGAAGACATAACTACTGTCGCTGGCGGAGAGCTTTGGGACACCCAGAGTACTAAGCTGACCCTGCAGCTGGGATTGTGAGGATTCAAGCCTCTGGAGATTCCTGGTCAGATCCTGAACCATCTAGGTCAGACTCATCACCTGATCACACAGTGCACAAACTGGATCCATTGGTGAGAGGGGGAAAAAAATAAATAAAAAAATGATGTACGGCCAGACGTAATGTGATGCTAGTCACTAACTCACGGAGCGACCGTGAGGTGGATAGTCAGACGTTCCGAGGTCAATACCAAGAGAGCCCATAGATACTAAGGGAAAAGACAGATCCAGTCCAGGTCACAGTCCAGGGTCAGTATCAAGAGAGAGCAGAACAAAGCCAAAGGGCAAGACAAGGAGGTAGTCAGAACATGGTCCAAAGGGTCAGGCAGGAGAAGATCAGACCACAGTACAACAGAATGAGGCAACCACTCACCAGGAAGCACAAACTACATCTGGCAGGGAACAAGGGCCGTCAGCTCAGTTAAATAGCTTGGGCAATCTCCAGAACACTGAACACCTGGAGACTGCCCTGCAAATCACAGTCAAAGATTGGACAGCCGAGCTGTCAATCAAAGCACCGAGAGCCCGACTTGCCACTCACAGGATTGGACAGCCAAGCAGTCCATCAAAACACAGCAAGAACCAGTTCAATAGGACAGCATAGCAATCCCACACAGAATGCAGGAATCGAGACAGATATCATCTTTAAAGGCCTGTATCATGTAAGTCCCGACAGTATTATTTATGCAACTCACGGTCCCTGATGTAGATAATGCTGGTCCTCCATCTGCTATCTCCTTGCTAGCTCCAGTGTGAGGCCCGCAGAACTCCTCAGATATCGGGAAATACCCGTCGCAGGCACCACCGAAGGACGTCTATTTGTTGGACCACACTGGGACGCTTCTTAGCTGACATTTGGTGGTAAATAGTGTTTCTTAATTGGGTCTGCAGGCATCACCTAGGCAGGAGCTGAACTGTTGCACATCCTCACTCCTCCATAGCCAGGCCCCGCCCCCTCGTGGATGGGATTATATGAAGTTTTCCAGTGCCGTATGCTGAATGATGTTCCCACCTCCAAACTTCACTGTTGGTATGGTGTTTTTGGAATGATATGCAGTGCATTTTGGCCTACAAACATGGTGTGTATTAAGGCATTCAAAGATATAAATTTTGGTCTCATTTGACCAGACTATATTCTCCCAGTATTTCACAGGCTTGTCTAAATGTTGTTGAGCAAACTTTAAACGTGCTTGAACATGCTTTTTGTTCAGCAATGGTGAGCGTGCATAGAGGCTATGGAGCTTGAGTGCATTATGATTTTATTTGAAACAATTGTACCTGCTGATTTCAGGTCTTTCTGCAGCTCTCCAAAGGTGGTCTTTGGCTCTTGGACAACTCTTCTGATAATTCTTTTCAGTCTTCGGTCTGAAAACTTGCAGGGAGCACCTAGTCGTGGCTGGTTTATGGTGAAATTATGTTCTTTCCACTTCTGGATTATGGCCCCAACAGTGCTCACTGGAACCTTAAGTAGTTTAGAAATTGTTCTGTGACCAATGCTATTCTTATGTTTTGCAACAATAAGGTTGTATAGGTCTTGAGACAGCTCACTGGTTTTACCCATCATGAGATGTTTCTTATGTGGCACCTTGGTAATGAGACACCTTCTATGGGTCATCAGTTGAAGCAGCTGATAATATTTTTCACTAAGAGTCAGGATTGCTTTCTAATTGATCTGATGTTTGCTGGTGTCGTGACTTTCCATGGCTTTTTGCACCCTTATGTCTCAGTGTTCAATACTTTTCCCTGTGTCATTTCTCATTATTACACATAGCCTAATTTATGGACATCTATGGTTTGATTTCTTTGCCTGTGTGGATTGGATGGATTGTCACCGACATCTGGTGAGAATTTAATGTCAATGAAATATATTTACTTAGAAAATTGGTGATATATTCAATACTTACTTCACCTGCTGTATGTATTGATCTGAAAAAAAAATCTGGAAAATTATTATCATTTATTATTATAGCGCCATTAATTCCATGGCGCTTTACATGTTTAAAAGGGGTATACATAGCAAACAACAAGTACAATAATTTGAACAAAAACGAGTCAGCGTCTGGTACAGGAGGAGCGAGGACCCTGACCGCGAGGGCTCACAGACTACAAGGGATGGGTGAGGATACAGTAGGTGAGGGTAGAGCGAATGGTGGAGCGAGGGTTACTGCAGGTTGTAGGCTTGTCAGAAGAGGTGGGTCTTAAGGTTCCTTTTGAAGGTTTCAACAGTAGGAGTGAGTCTGATGTGTTGGGGTAGAGCATTCCAGAGTAGGGGGGATGCACGGGAAAATAAGATTTTGTTTCTCAGAAATTATACATATATTATTATATGTATACATATATATATATATATATATATATATATATATATATATATATATATATATATATATACAGTACAGACCAAAAGTTTGCACACACCTTCTCAATTAAAGATTTTTCTGTATTTTCATGACTATGAAAATAGTACATTCACACTGAAGACATCAAAACTATGAATTAACACATGTGGAATTATATGCTTAACAAAAAAGTGTGAAGCAACTGAAAATATGTCTTATATTCTAGGTTCTTCAAAGTAGCCACCTTTTGTTTTGATGACTGCTTTGCACACTCTTGGCATTCTCTTGATGAGCTTCAAGAGGTAGTCACCGGAAATGGTTTTCACTTCACAGGTGTGCCCTGTCAGGTTTAATAAGTGGGATTTCTTGCCTTATAAATGGGGCTGGGAACATCAGTTGTGTTGTGCAGAAGTCTGGTGGATACACAGCTGATAGTCCTACTGAATAGACTGTTAGAATTTGTATTATGGCAAGAAAAAAGCAGCTAAGTAAAGAAAAACGAGTGGCCATCATTACTTTAAGAAATGAAGGTCACTCAGTGCGAAAAATTGGGCAAACTTTGAAAGTGTCCCCAAGTTCAGTTGCAAAAACCATCAAGAGCTACAAAGAAACTGGCTCACATGAGGACCGCCCCAGGAAAGGAAGACCAAGAGTCACCTCTGCTTCTGAGGAAAAGTTTATCTGAGTCACCAGCCTCAGAAATCGCAGGTTAACAACAGCTCAGATTAGAGACCAGGTCAATGCCACACACAGTTCTAGCAGCAGACACATCTCTTCAACAACTGTTAAGAGGAGACTTTGAGCAGCAGGCCTTCATGGTATAATAGCTGCTAGGAAACCACTGCTAAGGACAGGCAACAAGCAGAAGAGACTTGTTAGGGCTAAAGAACACAAGGAATGGACATTAGACCAGTGGAAATCTGTGCTTTGGTCTGATGAGTCCAAATTTGAGATCTTTGGTTCCAACCATCGTGTCTTTGTGCGACGCAGAAAAGGTGAACGGATGGACTCTACATGCCTGGTTCCCACCGTGAAGCATGGAAGAGGAGGTGTGATGGTGTGGGGGTGCTTTACTGGTGACACTGTTGGGGATTTATTCAAAATTGAATGCATACTGAACTACTGAACCAGCATGGCTACCAGAGCATCTTGCAGCAGCATGCTATTCCATCCGGTTTGCATTTAGTTGGACCATCATTTATTTTTCAACAGGACAATGACCCCAAACACACCTCCAGGCTGTGTAAGGGCTATTTGACCAAGGAGGAGAGTGATGGGGTGCTACGCCAGATGACCTGGCCTCCACAGTCACCAGACCTGAACCCAATCGAGATGGTTTGGGGTGAGCTGGACCGCAGAGTGAAGGCAAAAGGGCCAACAAGTGGTAAGCATCTCTGGGAACTCCTTCAAGATTGTTGGAAGACAATTTCCGGTGACTACCTCTTGAAGCTCATCAAGAGAATGCCAAGAGTGTGCAAAGCAGTCATCAAAGCAAAAGGTGGCTACTTTGAAGAACCTAGAATATAAGACATATTTTCGGTTGTTTCACACTTTTTTGTTAAGTATATAATTCCACATGTGTTAATTCATAGTTTTGATGCCTTCAGTGTGAATGTACAATTTTCAAAGTCATGAAAAATCTTTAAATGAGAACGTGTGTCCAAACTTTTGGTCTGTACTGTATATATATATATACACTGCTCAAAAAAATAAAGAGAACACTCAAATAACACATCCTAGATCTGAATGAATGAAATATTCTCATTGAATACTTTGTTCTGTACAAAGTTGAATGTGCTGGCAACAAAATCACACAAAAATCATCAATGGAAATCAAATTTATTAACCAATGTAGGCCTGGATTTGGAGTCACCCCCAAAATAAAGTGGAAAAACACACTACAGGCTGATCCAACTTTGATGTAATGTCCTTAAAACAAGTCAAAATGAGTCTCAGTATTGTGTGTGGCCTCCAAGTGCTTGTATGACCTACCTACAAAGCCTGGGCATGCTCCTGATGAGGTTGCGGATGGTCTCCTGTGGGATCTCCTCCCAGACCTGGACTAAAGCATCCGCCAACTCCTGGACACTCTGTGGTGCAATGTGACGTTGGTGGATGGAGCGAGAAATGATGTCCCAGATGTGCTCAAGTCGGATTCAGGTCTGGGGAACGGGCGGGCCAGTCCATAGCTTCAGTGCCTTCATCTTGCAGGAACTGCTGACACACTCCAGCCACATGAGGTCTGGCATTGTCCTGCTTTAGGAGGAACCCAGGGCCAACTGCACCAGCATATGGTCTCACGAGGGGTCTGAGGATCTCATCTCGGTACCTAATGGCAGTCAGGCTACCTCTGGCGAGCACATGGAGGGCTGTGCGGCCCTCCAAAGAAATGCTACAGAACACCAGGATTGGCAAAGTCGCCACTGGCGCCCTGTGCTCTTCACAGATTAAAGCAGGTTTACACTGAGCACATGTGACAGACGTGACAGAGTCTGGAGACGCTGTGGAGAGCGATGTGCTGCCTGCAACATCCTTCAGCATTACCTTTTTGGCAGTCTGTCAGCAATGGTGTGGGGTGGCATTTCTTTGGAGGGCTGCATAGCCCTCCATGTGCTCGCCAGAGGTAGCCTGAATGCCATTAGGTACCGAGATGAGATCCTCAAACCCCTTGTGTTAAATAATACTTCTTTCTGTATTATTTTTCTCTATCGAGGACTTCTCAAAATATCAATATCACGATATTCTTATAAAAAAATGTATCGATTTATTCTTGGATTGTCCATTAAAAAGAATAATTGCAGAAGCTACATACAATGGTTAAATAATTAGTGTAATTGTCCATTTGTCCATAATTAGCTTAATAGCTGAGATTCACCCATCTTTCCCTGGGATCCAGCACGTGTGTCCAGGTAAAGAACGTGTTTCCTTGGCCTACATCAGCTGCTGGTTTACACACAGACCCTCGTCCTGTGTCGTGTGGAATGGCAAGAGACCCCCCCTGCCTCTATCATGAGCTTTTATAGGCCGGTCATTCTGCATATGGTAGTGAACTAAAAATACACACACAAATAGCTCATGTCATCTGGACACCCTTAGCACGAGGCTGATGCAATCTTACAGAATTCAGAATTAAGAATAAAATGAATAGTCATAATTAATATTTAACAATTCGCCCTTTTTTGAGGATGACAGACAACTGAATCCTCAAAGAAGATAGGTTCATCATTAGGATAACAGGATCATTTTTTTCCTTTTTCTTCCTTGGTAATATTATTTAATGTCCATAATAATAATAATAATAGTAATAATATCAATATCGGATTATTGTTATATAATGATGTGAATTCATGTTATGGTAAGCCGTGACTAATATTTATTTAACATATATAATTATACTTTCCTAAATCTAAATCGAAGTAATCACGGGTCCAATCGTCATCATCTGATGTCATCGGGTCTTCGTCTCGTCTTCTTCTTGGTTCTTTTATAACACAGTCTTTAGATGAAAACTCCTTTGAAATAAATGATAGCGTGTAGATATTGTACAGTCCATAATTGTATTCATTATTGTTCAGTCCATAAACTGTACTCTTTATTAGAAAGATCATGTGTGTCAATTGATAAGAAAACAAAGTCCATGGATGAAATGTAGCTTTAATATCTGTGCAGTGTCACCTGGACTTAGGTTGGATTGTCTTTAGATAATTCTGGAATCCTCCGTGTCATCCGCACTTGTCTCGTGTCACTTTTGAAACAGATGTGACGTCTTTGGTCAGCAAAGCAAGGGTTAACTTGACACTTCCCTGCTTTATATAGCACCATAACCACTACTCAGTCCTTAATGTTCAGGACACATATGTCAGGTATTACCTGTTCACCAGCTTTCATTGAAGCGTTGCAGGTGATAAGAAACCACTGGAACGTGATGAAACTTGAACACAACCCAGTTCATTTAGGATCATCGTCCTCTGCAGTCCTGGTTATCAGTGGTGTGAATTGTATTGTATGTAATGGACACAATCTATTATCACTCAGCATTCACAACATCTTTACCTTCTGAGACGTCCGGATATCGGTTGCTTCTTCTTGTAACTTTTGAGAATATCTTTAATTTATAAATATGAAAAGTCTTTATTAAGATAGAATCCATAATTGCGATGTCTTGATTGAAGTCTTCATTCCCTAATCTGATACCAAATCTGGCAATTTTCCTAACCTATAATATCACAGCGTACCATAGCAATCAATAATATCCATCTAATTATTATCAAAATATTAAAATAAATTATGTTTGGAATAATAAACAATAATAGATAGTAATTCATTATTAATCAAGTTCTCCATGTGATATAATATTTTTATGTCATAGGTGTAATTACCTTTTCCAACCCATAGGTGTCAGTGTGTTTTGAAACAACAAGTGTTTATATCTTTATTAAACCAATAATACCCAAAAAATGTATACTCATGAACCAAAATGAATAAATGTATGAATGAATGAATGAGTTGTGTTTACTCAGAAAATTGAAACATTTTTCTTCTTATATTAATTCATATCATTATATTTAATGAAGCAATATTCTTGTATTAGACATTACTTTATTGAATATTAATGTGTTTTCTCAATTGAGATATTGAACTGAAATAAAATAAAAAATGAGAATTAAAAATGAAAAATGGAAAAATAAGAAGTAAGAATAAAATGTAAAAATGAAAAATAAAATGAAGAGTAAAAATAAGAATAAAAATAAGGCCTTTATATGTTGATGACAAATGCAGAGTAATTATATTCTTCATAAAAATACCCTTATATTTCCATTATCTGGATGATTTCGTATTTGTCATAACCTTGTATTACCAAAAATTATTAAATGATGCAACTTTGCATGTAATACCCTTCTTAATTATACCATTGTACCTTATTAATATTTCTTCTTCATTAAAATGTGTGAAAAATAAGTATTGATCAAAAGTGATTATGTAATCAGGATCAAAAACACATTTCCCCCCTTAATACCAAAAAATATTATTTTATAAAATAATTTATGTATATATCAGAACCAAATTATAAATAATTATTCTTCTATAAATATTTTGCATAAATTTCATATCAATGTGTAGCATATATTTGTCTGAAGAGGTGTGTACCTATTTAGGTAACCATTAAAAGACAAGTGATATCCTTGAATACTATAAAATTATCATGTGGAAAAATTATTCTAAATGTAAATTTGCTTTATAAACCATTTTGATGTGTGGTTGCCCTTATCCACTATTCGCTAAGTCAAAAAATAATAATTACTTAATTACGTATAGAAACATATATATTATGTAGATAATAATTAATGTATCATAATTTTCTCAGAATTAAAATATATTTGTGTACCTTCACATAAAAGTTTTTTTTTTTTCCTTGCACACATTAGATGAGGCCTCACATTCAGTTAGAAGCTGCTCACATTCATCGGTCATAGATTCGTTCAACTCAAACATTTTACATATGAAGTTATAGATATATATATATATATATATATTTAACCCAAAATTATTGTATCCCAATTATCAATGTGCATTGTCATATCAATTAAATTTAATATCTTAATATTCCTTTGAATATTCCCCAAGTACATATAATATAATATGAGAGTAATTCACTGAAATTTAGGACGCTTGAAAAAAAAAAAATGCTCTGGACTCGCAAAAATAGAAATGTCTTAGATTCTTTTTTTACAGGATACCAGGTTTTAAGTTACGTCAGCTGGAAATAGAATGATTGGGATTCTATACTATTTGCTCAAAGTTCAAAGGCCGCAGCTGCCACACGTCATGCTGTAAAGCTGCTTTAGTTATAAAGCACAAAAGAAATAATTAATAAGTGTTACACATAATATAGTTCAACTAGTTATATTGTTATTATTTTAAAATGTTATACATATAAAATCATGCAATTTTTTCCAACTTCCTGTGTGAATAAAGAAATAAATCCATTTTAGAGTTGTTTGATCAAATCCTGCTTTGGAATGAAAACTCTAAGGAAATATAATAACAAAAAATTAAATATCAAATTCATACAGAAACAGAATTATTTAAATATCTTATACATATGTTGGTTCTAATGCAATTCAAAATAATGCTACTTTAATTTATATATGAGGTTCTAATTTATTAGTTAATATTTTAATTATTACTATGAATATATATATATTAATACAATTATACACAATCTCTACTGTATACAAGTGTGACCATATATATATATATATACATACACATACATATATATATATATATATATATACCCATATGAACTAGCAGATACTATGTAACTACACAAATTTGCTGTATAAAATAATAAATAACTAATGATACTTTGTATAACACTTTGATACAACATATAATTACAGTTTTTTCTTAGCCATTCCCTAAACCAAATCTTCTGTCTCTGTCAAAAATCTCCAGAAACGCCCTATTTAAAAAATACATCTTTCTCTCCTTCAAAAGCTCAGATAACTGCCTGTTCCTCTGTCTACATTCCCTGATGTCACTGTGAGCTGGTCGTCTCACCTGTCTCTGTCCGTCAATTTCGGCCATTTTCCTTTCTAGGGAGAAGTCACAGCTTTGAATTTTTAACTCTTTCTGTGGAGAAATTGACTTTTGAATCATCTGATATGGCTTATAACATATATGAAATCTTCTGCGTATTTCATAGATTTCATTATGGGGATGACTCAGTCTAGGAGAGTTTGATATTGGCTTTTGAGAAGATTTTACCTTTTCTGGTTTTATAAATTTAGCTTGATTTATTTTCTTTTCACGATTTTCATGTTTTCAAACAAAATCAAGCAACTGCGCACATTGAAATAAAGGTTCTTTTTGTGATGCAATAACTCGAGATACTGGATTTAAGAATTTGAATTTTTGTACAAAAGTGGTTATCATTTGCTGTAATTTTCCATTTTTGATGAGAGCTTTGTACAACCGTTCAAATATGGACATGAATGTATATGTACATTCTTTCCTAACAATCCTTAATTTTTGTAGATCATCTATGTCTGGGAAATCCTTTGTGGCACAATAAATCAAATATTTTAATCTGTCTGAATCATTTTCCCATTCATTAGGAAAGTAATTTTCACAGGGCATTAAATTTAAACGTCTGGAAAATGTCACAGGAATCCACATTTTAAATAATTGATTCCTCTCCTCATTGGATAAATCAAACTTATCAGAGAAGCTCTCAAATATCTCGGAATTTCTACAGACATGGATTTTGACATCATATTTTGGCATGATTTTGTATAATTTTAGCAAATTTTTCCTCATTTTAATTTGGAGTTGGGCCTCAGTAGCTTCTGAATTTTCTGCTATTTTTAGTGGCCCTTGTACGTCAGCTCCTCCTACGTCACTCATGTCTCCTCCCAAATCACCTAATATGTCGGTTTCTCATATGTCAATCATGTCTCCTCCCATGTCAGTTTTTTGTATGTCCGTCTCTTCCTCAGACCCAAGGTCACCTTCAGTTACAGACATGTGTCTTACTTCTTGCTCAATTTCCACAATACAGTCAGAATCAGTATCACCATTTGACACTATTTCTACACAATTGTCCTGCTTAGACTTCGCGAACACAAAACGATGAAATACATCTATCAAATGTAGAATATTCTGCAATTTGTGTTTGTCTATTTACCAATTTAGAAGTTAACTGTAAATTCTGCAATTCACATTCTCTAAGCCACAAAACATCTAAGTCATTTCCTTCATTAACTTTGAAATTAATATTACTTTGTTTAGCAAAAGAAGAAATTATATCCATATTTTGCTTACCTTCAGATTTCTTAGCTTCTGATCAGCACGTACTATGCTCAGTTCGTCTGATATGATCCTTGTAGTACCTCTGGTTCCTGTCAGTCCTCAGTCTGTAGGTTCTTTCTGATTCTTGTGACAAGTTAGTGGATTTCCTGACACGTGAACAACAGCTGTTCAGCTCGTCTCCTCTCTTCTCTCCCCCCTTTGTTCAAGAAGGAAATTCACTTAAAAACACGAAAAATCAGGACTGGCTAAGCTCGCCAATATTAAATAATACTTCTTTCTGTATTATTTTTCTCTATCGAGGACTTCTCAAAATATCAATATCACGATATTCTTATAAAAAAAATGTATCGATTTATTCTTGGATTGTCCATTAAAAATAATAATTGCAGAAGGCACATACAATGGTTAAATAATTAGAGTAATTGTCCATTTGTCCATAATTAGCTTAATAGCTGAGATTCACCCATCTTTCCCTGGGATCCAGCACGTGTGTCCGGGTAAAGAACGTGTTTCCTTGGCCTACATCAGCTGCTGGTTTACACACAGACCCTCGTCCTGTGTTGTGTGGAATGGCAAGAGACCCCCCTGCCTCTATCATGGGCTTTTATAGGCCGGTCATTCTGCATATGGTAGTGAACTAAAAATACACATACAAATAGCGCATGTCATCTGGACACCCTTAGCACGAGGCTGATGCAATCTTACAGAATTCTGAATAAAATGAATATCGATAATTAATATTTAACACCTTGTGAGGCCATATGCTGGTGCGGTTGGCCCTGGGTTCCTCCCAATGCAGGACAATGCTAGACCTCATGTGGCTGGAGTGTGTCAGCAGTTCCAGCAAGATGAAGGCATTGAAGCTATGGACTGGCCCGCCCGTTCCCCAGACCTGAATCCGACTTGAGCACATCTGGGACATCATTTCTCGCTCCATCCACCAACGTCACGTTGTACCACAGACTGTCCAGGAGTTGGCGGATGCTTTAGCCCAGGTCTGGGAGGAGATCCCACAGGAGACCATCCACAACCTCATCAGGAGCATTCCCAGGCGTTGTAGGGAGGTCATACACAAGGCCACACACAATACTGAGACTCATTTTGACTTGTTTTAAGGACATTACATCAAAGTTGGATCAGCCTGTAGTGTGTTTTTCCACTTTAATTTTGGGGGTGACTCCAAATCCAGGTCTCCATTGGTTAATAAATTTGATTTCCATTGATGATTTTTGTGTGATTTTGTTGTCAGCACATTCAACTTTGTACAGAACAAAGTATTCAATGAGAATATTTCATTCATTCAGATCTAGGATGTGTTATTTGAGTGTTCCCTTTATTTTTTTGAGCAGTGTGTATGTATATATATATATATATATATATATATATATATATATATATATATATATATATATATATATATATATATACATATACATATACATATACATATATATATATACACACACACACTATACATATATACAGTACAGACCAAAAGTTTGGACACACCTTCTCATTTAAAGATTTTTCTGTATTTTCATGACTATGAAAATTGTACATTCACACTGAAGGCATCAAAACTATGAATTAACACATGTGGAATTATATACTTAACAAAAAAGTGTGAAACAACTAAAAATATGTCTTACATTCTAGGTTCTTCAAAGTAGCCACCTTTTGCTTTGATGACTGCTTTGCACACTCTTGGCATTCTCTTGATGAGCTTCAAGAGGTAGTCACCGGAAATGGTTTTCACTTCACAGGTATGTCCTGTCAGGTTTAATAAGTGGTATTTCTTGCCTTATAAATGGGGTTGGGACCATCGGTTGTGTTGTGCAGAAGTCTGGTGGATACACAGCTGATAGTCTTACTGAATAGACTGTTAGAATTTGTATTATGGCAAGTAAAAAAGCAGCTAAGTAAAGAAAAACGAGTGGCCATCATTACTTTAAGAAATGAAGGTCAGTCAGTCCGAAAAATTGGGCAAACTTTGAAAGTGTCCCCAAGTGCAGTTGCAAAAACCATCAAGAGCTACAAAGAAACTGGCGCACATGAGGACCGCCCCAGGAAAGGAAGACCAAGAGTCACCTCTGCTTCTGAGGATAAGTTTATCCGAGTCACCAGCCTCAGAAATCGCAGGTTAACAGCAGCTCAGATTAGAGACCAGGTCAATGCCACACAGAGTTCTAGCAGCAGACACATCTCTACAACTGTTAAGAGGAGACTTTGTGCTGCAGGCCTTCATGGTAAAATAGCTGCCAGGAAACCACTGCTAAGGACAGGCAACAAGCAGAAGAGACTTGTTTGGGCTAAAGAACACAAGGAATTGACATTAGACCAGTGGAAATCTGTGCTTTGGTCTGATGAGTCCAAATTTGAGATCTTTGGTTCCAACCACGGTGTCTTTGTGCGACGCAGAAAAGGTGAACGGATGGACTCTACATGCCTGGTTCCCACCGTGAAGCATGGAGGATGAGGTGTAATGGTGTGGGGGTGCCTTGCTGGTGACACTGTTGGGGATTTATTCAAAATTGAAGGCATACTGAACCAGCATAGCTACCACAGTATCTTGCAGCGGCATGCTATTCCATCCGGTTTGCGTTTAGTTGGACCATAATTTATTTTTCAACAGGACAATGACCCCAAACACACCTCCAGGCTGTGTAAGGGCTATTTGACCAAGAAGGAGAGTGATGGGGTGCTACGCCAGATGACCTGGCCTCCACAGTCACCAGACCTGAACCCAATAGAGATGGTTTGGGGTGAGCTGGACCGCAGAGTGAAGGCAAAAGGGCCAACAAGTGCTAAGCATCTCTGGGAACTCCTTCAAGATTGTTGGAAGACCATTTCTGGTGACTACCTCTTGAAGCTCATCAAGAGAATGCAAAGCAGTCATCAAAGCAAAAGGTGGCTACTTTAAAGAACCTAGAATATAAGACATATTTTCAGTTGTTTCACACTTTTTTGTTAAGTATATAATTCCACATTTGTTAATTCATAGTTTTGATGCCTTCAGTGTGAATGTACAATTTTCAAAGTCATGAAAATACAGAAAAATCTTTAAATGAGGTGTGTCCAAACTTTTGGTCTGTACTGTATATATATTTACACACACACACACATATATATTCTATATTCATAGCTCAGCCACTCGTCAAATTTCATTTTTACATTTGCACTTTTCGCTCCCCTTTTTTTCCCAGTCATAAATGTTCAATTTTTCCATTGATATATCCATATAAAGGACTTGATTATGCAGGATAAGTTGTTCATTTGGATGGCACCATCTATTTTTCCATTCAATGTACTAGAAACAGGGAAAAAATTCCAAGTGGAATAAAATGGTGAAAAAAAATGCAATTCTACCAATGTTTATTGGATTATGTTTCTACGCTATTCAATGTATTTTAGACATGACCTGGACATATGATTCTCCAGGTCCGTACAACTATGTCGATACTTAGATTTTTTTTTTAAATAAAGAGGTGGAAAAAAATCTGAATTTTTAAAAGGATAAAAAAAATGGTTGTGTCGCCATTTTCCGAGACCTGTTACATTGTATTTTTCCGTTAATAGAGCTGTGTGAGGGCTTATTTATTCGTGTGGTGACCAGGCGATTTTGTTGGATCTTTAAAACATTTTGATTATTTTTTATTGCATACTTTAGGGAGGTGTTGAGACTGAAAAACCACAATTCTGACCTTTCGTCTTTTTGACTCTTTACAGGGTTAACTTATTTTCTATTTTCAAAGATAAGAATTTTATGGATGCGAAGATACCAAATATGTCTTTTTTATTATTTCTTTATTTTGAACTTGATTCAAATGTGCACATTATTTGTACCCACATGTGTATTGCTTTAAATGCATCTCTATTGACATCATGTCTGTAGCACATTTGACCGCTTTAGCCAATCACTGAATGGAGCACTGCTGCCGCTTAAGTCAGCACAAGCTGTTGAGCACAGCGATTGGCTGCAGTGGTCACATGCACTACAGACATAACATCACTGCTGCAGCCAGTAAGCAAAAGACTGAAGCAGCTGCAGAGAGCCTGCATTAGAGCAGTGCGAGGTGAGTAATGTTGATTAATTTATTTGAAGCGCAGGCACGCAAATGGTGTACGGAAGATTGAAAGGGGAAACCAGTGAGGAGCGATGAGGAGATGGCCTGAGGGCAGGGAGGAGCGCTGAAGAGGGGCCCCGAGTGTGTACTTGAGACCAAGAACTTAGATGTGAGATATGATGGGAATCTTGAGAAAAAGTTAACGGAGCTCATTATAGTCAGTGGGGACAGTCGGGCTCCGTTGTTGTGCGACTAATGATGATTCTGTCCCCAGGGTCTTTATGTTGCTTTTTTTCCTACAATGGAACAGGATAACGAAAGGGTTTAGTATTAGTGCAAACACAGGCTTAGAGGCCCATAAAAAATATTCACCTTCATTCAGTCACATTAAAATGTGAAGTGGGGAAAAGAGTGGTACTGTATCGTGACCCGTAGAAGCGCAGCTAGGCGCGAAACGGCCGTCGTCCTCCAGGTGTACCACTCTTTTCCCCGCTTCACGTTTTAATGTGATTGAAGGCGAATATTTTTTATGGACCGGTGAGTGCTATCTTTTTCTTCCTT
Organism: Phyllobates terribilis; assembly: GCF_046119375.1. NCBI lineage: Eukaryota > Metazoa > Chordata > Amphibia > Anura > Dendrobatidae > Phyllobates > Phyllobates terribilis. The sequence continues at coordinate 43,956,469 of NW_027362765.1, forward strand.
ATTTCATATTATATATGGACTGTTTTTTAGTGATAAGCACCCAGTACCTGTGGGAGAGGAGTTATGTGTCTGCACTGAGAAACTTCTGAGTACAGAGGTGCCGGTTTTTGTGTTTCTTTTTTGTGGACAGCCTTAGAGGTGTTGTTCTTCATATTTCAACATTTTCTTTGTGAGCAGCGTAGAGTGATATGATAAATGGGTGTGGTAAGGGCATGGCCTAAAATTTTATTGCTGCGAGCTATGCACACCACAGGATCTGTCCTTTTTTGTCTTTGAAAGTTATGAGTTATGGATAAAACATTTCCGAAATTCTGAGCATCAGAATGGCCTCACTCCTAAGTGAGTTCTCTTATGTGGAACAAGACATGACTTAAACTTAAAACATTTCCCACATTCTGAACATACAAATGGCTTTTCCCCAGTGTGAACTCTTTGATGCTCAACAAGATTTGATTTCCATGCAAAACATTTCCCACATTCCGAGCATGAAAATGGCTTCTCTCCTGTGTGTGTTTTTCTATGGTAATCAAGAGTTCTTTTGCTAGAAAAACATTTCCCACATTCTAAGCATACATATGGCTTCTCTCCTGTGTGAGTTTTCTGATGGGCATGAAGATGTGATTTTTGGGCAAAACACTTCCCACATTCTGTGCATAAGTATGGCTTCTCTCCAGTGTGAATTCTCTGATGTTTAACAAGAGTGAATTTGTGTTTAAAACATTTCCCACATTCTGAACATGGAAATGGCTTCTCCCCGCTGTGGGTTTTTTGATGATCAGCAAGGCCTGATTTCTGAGAAAAACATTTCCCACATTCGAAGCAAGAAAATGGCTTCTCCCCTGTATGTATTCTCTCATGTCCAATAAGTTTTGATTGACAGTCAAAACGTGCTCCACATTCTGAACATGAGAATGGCTTCTCTCCAGTGTGACTGTTCTCATGTCTTATAAGATGTGCATTCTTCGTAAAACATTTCTCACATTTTGAACATGAAAATTTCCTTTCCTTGTGACTTTTCTCATGTTTAACAAGATCTGATATATCTACGTAACATTTTCCACATTTTAAACATGCAAATGGACTCTCCCCTTTGTGAGATACGTCAGGCTCACTATCCATTCTGTTATTTTCATTTTGGTTAACAGTCTGTAACGAATCAGAAGATCGGACCTGTTGAAAAGGATCAGATGATAGATCTGCGCTGTGAAGGGTTAATGGTATATCTGGGACAATTTCATGCTCTTCATATGTTTCTTGTGCGATATCATGATGATCTTCTTCTTTAAAATCTGAAGAGATCTCATGTCCTTCTGAGCTTGTGGTACAATCACCTGCCAAGAATATAACAAATTATTTTAATATAATATAATCTTTTCTTTTTTTTTTCAACATCTTTACTTGATTTTTCAAGACACAAATACATACCATACATCTAATCTGGTACATAGAGAGGTAAGAGTTCCCGTACGCAGACTGGGTCTATAACAACTCTATTCACATATTTAATTGGTATAACAGATATAACAAACAACAAAATGAATTAGTTGACAGTATGTCTTATATCTCATTGAAGCCATCATGGATAATTAATGCATTTATATCTATGCCAGAAGTCCTGGCCCATTGATTGTTCTCCTCACCATTCTCTTCTTCATTTTAAGTTAAACGAAGTGGACCCAAGTTATTTTTGAGATCTTTTAGTATATACCATGCTGTAGATGTAAAGGGTTCTACCATTTTCCTTTTGTCCCCTATTGAACAATTTATAATAAACTGTTTCCATTTTAGAAGGAATTTGCCTGCTTGCTTCTCTTTATTACATAGGGCGTCTTGTTGTTCTACCTCCATATAATGCTTCATTTGTGCTATTAGTTCCGTAATGGGGGGATATTGGGATCTAGCCAATGTTTTAGGAGCTGTTTTTTCACCAGTATAAGCCAGGTATGTAGTAGCTTGGGGGGACTCCCTATTAATTTGCTAGGGTTGTTTATGTTAGTCCAAACATGCAGCAGGGCTAAACATGGAGAAAGGACATATCCTGGTCCCCATGTGGTGTTAATCATGTCAGCTACCTGGTCCGAATAGGAAAAGGATGCAGGACAAGACCAAAGGCCGTGTAGGAGGTCAGAGTGTGGATATTGGCACTTGGGACATGCAATTAGTCTATTAGAAAGTGGGTCTTTTTTTGGTAGATTAAAGGGGTATATCGCACCATGCATGATTTTGAACTGAGTTTCTCTCCCATACTCATTTATAATATGTTTTCTGAATAACCTCCAACCCGTTCCAATCTTCTCGGGGGATATCTACATCAAATTGTTGTTTCCAGTACTTAAAAAAGGTATCTGGGTGTGTTTCCACAAGGTTAGGTTTCATTGATGAATACAGTGTAGATATTGAGGGGGTACCCATTGGAGATGACAGGATATTATCCAGTTCATTTCGGGAAGTTTCAAAGGTAACATCTCTTAAGTTAGCCATGACGGAGAGTTTGATCTGTTCATATTGGAAATAGTGCTGTGGGGGTAGTTCATATTTTCCTAAAGTTTCAGCACATGTTAGCCATCTCTGTTCAATTGAGTGAAGAAGGTGAGATATGTTCACAACACCTGCTTGTTGCCATTTTATAAAGAATTTACTTTCACTACCTTGGGGGAATTCTGGGTTGTGCCACAACGGCAGGTGTTTTGAGATTCTGAATGAAAGGCCATATTTTTTCCTGACTGCTTTCCATGTAGAGATAGTATCTCTAAAGATCACGGATTTCTTGATTACTAAGGGTAGCGAGGTAAAACGTGAGTGGAGGAGAGCTGTTAAGTTGTAGGGGGATGCATAGTCAGAATCTAGCGAGCAGTCAGAATATGTATGTCTTTTATGAAGCCAATCTATTATATATCGAAAAAAGGCAAGCTAGGTTGTAATTTCTAATGCATGGAAAGTTGATGCCTCACTCTTCCTTGGAGGCTATGAGTTTATTCACACTAATTCTAGGACGTTTTCCCTTCCAGATGAACTGACTAAAAGCTCTATTACGTATAGTAATGTCTGAGTGTTTTAAAAGTAATGGTAAGGTTTGTAGATGATACATGAGCTTTGCCATACTTATCTTCACCAAGTGCGCCCTACCGATAAAGGATAAGGGTAGATCTTGCCAGGTCTTTAGCTGATTAATAATTTTCTTAATAAGGGGGGGATAGTTTAGAGTGTATAAAGACGAGGGTGAGCGACCTATCTTGATACCCAAGTATATAATATATGAGGGGGCTAACATTATGCCACCGAAAGATCCACTCGGGATTAATTTTATTCCCCTCTCGGTTAAGGGGAGTTATAATATAATCTTAATATTATTATTCAATAGAAGGTAAAAAAAAAAAGTAAACGAATACTATTGATAAAACACTTATGATGTCAGGTAGTGTCATTTATTGTGATATTAAAACATGTCCCATTCATCATGGCATCACAACTTTCCATTTCTATAAAAACACAACCAGTACATGGGTACAAACTGTATAATAATTCAAAGCTTAGAAACATCCCAGCATGCCCATGTATATGTGTATAAAAATATCTGGAGGTTTTGAGAGATAAGAGATTTATTGGTCATTACATCGATGATTAATATTCCCCTCTTAGGCTGCGTGCCCACGTTGCGGATTACAAGCGTTTTTGATGCGGAATTTCCGCAGCGGAAACGCTTGTAAAACGCTTGGTAAGCCGCACCCCATGGTCCCCAATGAGAATCCGCAAGTTCTATGCCCATGCTGCGGATTTTTCCGCAGCGTTTATGCTACATTCAAAAATCCGCAGCATGTTCATTAATTTTGCGTTTCTGCATGCGGAATTGCCTTATTTAATGCATGAAAAAACGCAAGGCAATTCTGCATGTCGAAAACGCGTGAAATACGCGCGATAAACGCTTGCGGAATTCCGCATGCGTTTTTCCGGGAGAGGACATGCGGAAATTAAGCAGAAATTTTCTGCTTCATTTCCGCAACGTGGGCACATAGCCTAAAGGTACCAACATCTAAGAGGCTTATTAGCAATATTAAATCTACATTTATGATCTCCACATAAATTCTAGGAACAGAATTTTACTGATATGACAGAGGAACTCCTAATCTCTTCGTCATCAACATGTAGCCTTATGCAGAATTACGGGCTTTGCTTCATGAATATCCATAGTTTGTGGTCCCCTAAATAGTCAAGAATACTGTGACATACTTTGCAAAAGGACTATTAATTGCTGTAAGTGAAGTCCAACAACTCCAAACTCTAGGTGTTATTAAGCTGCATTGAGAATAGTTCAGGTGGATTTACCCACCATCTTATTCTTTCTATTAAAGTATATTTCATCTGTATTTTTATACCCTTATTTTATTATCTTTAACAATATCCTATTTTCATCCATATTTCTTTAGTATTTTGGCAGAAGGGTTGAAACTAAAGCTGAAAAACCTGAAAGAACATAGAGCACATAACAAGTAATACAAAATTCTACCAGCCAGTGACTGAGAAGAATCTGTGAGTTCTCTACATTTAGTGGTTACCACTCACCTGGGTAGTCATATGTAGGAATCTCCACTTTACACCACTCATCACCCCTCACATATATCTCTGTAGCATTAATATGGATCAGATCTTCACCCTGAAACAAATATTGTAAAAGTCACCGACAGATGGAGAAGTCACATCTATGATCAGCTCTACTCCTGCCATCTCCACCACAAGACCGTCACAGCCATCCACACATCATAGGGGAGATCTCATGACACCTTCTCTCCATCTACCTGATGATCCAGTGGAACATTGGGATCTTCTTCATCACAGTCCTGTGGAAGAAGAGGACGGGGACATCTCTCTGGTGTTGTCATCTTACTGGATAGAACTGGAGGAAACACATACAGGGACTGAATTCATTCTTTACATACAGATAATTATAGGCTGTGTGTATTTAGTCCTGTCTATTACCTGGTGATGTGAGGGTCTGGGGAACCTCCATCATGATGTCCCTGTACAGATCTTTGTGTCCTTCTAAATACTCCCACTCCTCCATGGAGAAATAGACGGCGACATCCTGACACCTTATAGGAACCTGACATATACAATGATAACATCATCCCTGCAATCCCTTTATAGAATTACTGTATAAAGTCCCAGCATTCCCAGCAGTGTCACCTCTCCAGTCAGCAGCTCAATCATCTTGTAGGTGAGTTCTAGGATCTTCTGGTCATTGATGTCCTCATGTATCAGGGGGTGAGGTGGAGGTCCAGTGATTGGGCTCAGGGTTCTTTCCCAACCCTCAGACACAGGGGCCTCACAGCGCCCACTAGAGGTCTTCTTCACTATTGTGTAATCCTGGTTATGGAGAGACACATTAATAAATCTCACTACAGACATTTCCAGAGTCCTCACCTCTCCACTTCTGTCCATCTGTTATTCCCATAGGTATGAATGATGTAATGTGACGTCATCAGAATCTCTCACCTCTCCAGTAAGCCGGAAGAGGATCTCTAGGGTGAGGTGTAATATCCGCTCTGCCATCTTGTCCCTGTCCCTATCCATCCTTGATGGGTCAATTGGGAAAATTCTGTTATATAGATCTCCACAGAGAGGATCCGATATTGTAGGGACCTGAATGGGAAAAAGATTAAAAATTGTAGAATAATAAAAAAAATACAATTTCTGGAGATAATATAGGGAAAAATATGAAGAGATATATAGAAAATAATATTATGAGGGATAGCCAGCACAGTTTTACTAAGGACAGAAGTTGACAAATTAACTTGATAATTTATATAAAGAGGTGAGGGGTAACTATGGATATAGAGTTTTTTGATTTTCTATTTAACACTGTCTCACAGACACCGAATGGGTAAATTATCGGGTGAAAGAAAGTTATCACCTACGGATTGGTGGGAGTCCGACTGCTGGGATCTGCATAGATTGACAGAATGGAGTACTGTTATCTCGGTTACAAAGCAGTGGCAGTGCGCATGCTCGACTGCTGCACTATTCATTCCCTATGGGTCTGCGTGGTGCTTTGCTTTTTCAATCAGTCCCGTAGAGAATTAATTAATTTTGTAATGGGGATAAAAGTTCCCTGTTGGAGATAAATATTCCTCTACAGCTGAATGGTGTGGATCTCAATGGTGGGACATCCACCTATCAACAAAGTTATCAACTATCTTTTGCACATGTGATAACTTGTTTTCACCGGACAACCCCTTTCACATCTATACAATTAGAAAAACTAGTTACTTTTCCTTAGCTGCGATACAATCTTCAACTCACTTCAATGTTTGCAAAGCGACTCTTCTCATTTTACTCCCCCCTAAGACATATGGTGCCTGCATATTAGTGTCAATTTATATTTCTCCACATTGAACCTCATCTACCAAGTGGATGCCCAAACACTATATCTAATGCTCCACTTGTACTTACGCACATCTTGTATAGACTGCACTATCCTATGTAGTTTGTCGTCATCTGCAAAAGTAGAAACAACTCTAATATTCCCATCTTCTATATCATTAATAGATAAGTTGAGTAAAAGCCCTAATTGTTGGAGTCATCACTTACAACCAGAGACCATGTAGAGTAGCAGTCATTCACCACAACTATCTGGGTGTGATCTTTGAGCCAGATTTTGATCCAATAACAAACCTTACTATTTAAAGCATCTGAAATAGCAAGTGAACAAGCTTGCAAGTGGTTTGTTCTAAGTGTGGTTTGGTTTAAAGAGAACCTGTCAGGAGGATTTTGCTAAGTAAAGTACAGTCATAGCTATATTGGCGCGGTTATATTGATTAAAATGATACCTGCAGTGAAGAAATCCGTTTTGTGGATTTTGTTCTATCTACATTTTAAATTCTCTTCTAATTATATCTTCATGCGTCGGGTCTGGACTGTGGGGCGCTAGCTTGTTTATGCAAGCCCAGTTGGCAAAATGTACTATCTTTTTTGACAATGCCATCCAGTGTACAGCTTGTCCCATGTGCTTAATCCTTGACCAGCTGTTTGAGAGAGTGTATACTGCTGTGCGAGATGTGTGCACGTTTTACATTTGGAAGTCCAGGTAAATGAGCAGCTGGCAACACTGAGATCCACTGACAATACGGAAAGGAGTTTGTTGCTCAATGAGCAGGTGGTTGCTGGGGTAGATGTGGGGGAGCATTGTAGTATTGAGCTGCAGGATAATGAAGTAGAAAGGTGGGTGACAGTTGAAGGTGGGGTAGAGGAAAGAGTATCAGGGAGGCTAGTTCTGATCTGACACACCCCAACAAGTTTGCTAAGTTGGCAGATCAGGTGGGGTGTCTGTACAGTGGTAGCATTTTTGCATCAAGACGTTTCTTCTGAAAGCTATGGGATTATCTGTTGCAGTAAGGGAGGGGAAATAGGAGCACAGGCCAAACAGGTGCAGGTAGTGGGGGATTCTATTTTTAGAGGAACAGACAGCAATCTGTCACAAAGACTGTGATCTTTGAATAGTGCGTTGTTTTCCTGGCACTTCAGTTCGACACTTTGTGGATTGGGTTGACAGATTACTGGGAGGGGCTTGTGAGAATCCAGTGGTCATGGTGCACATCGGCACCGTCTCCTCCCCAATCTATTCTGACTGCAGCAGCCAGAGTCATAGTCATGTCCAGTAGTTACACCAATGCCATTACCCTTTGCCAGTCATTAGACTGGTTACCCATCCGCTATAGAGTACAATATGAACTTATCACTCTGACACACAAACTCTTCTACACTGCCGTACATAGCCTCCCTCATCTCTGACCAATCTACCCATGCTCTCCATTACGCTAATAAATTTAGACTAACATCATCTTTAATCCAAACCTCTCATTCTGTCTCTAGGACTTCTGTCGTGCTGCACGAGTTCTCTGAAATGCACTACCCCAGACAATTTGGTTAATTCCCAGTATCCACAGTTCAATGCATTCCCTAAAAATATCTCTTTAGACTGGCCTATTGCCTCATCTCATTAATCTATTCCCTGTTCTCCCTTCCTAACTTTTCCTCAGCATCTGGTCCCTCCCATCATGTTACCCACCAGCTATGCATTCAATAGCCCTCTGTGTTTGTACTGTACACACACTGTCTGGTGACCGGTTCATACAGCGTTATGAGAATACCCCATTTATTATATTCATGGCCGGACCGTACAATACAAGCACTTTTTATCTCTCCCCTATTTCCTCACAGATTGTAGGATTGCGAGCAGGAACCTCACTCCTCCTGGTATCTGATTTATGTGATTATTATTCTGTAATGTCTTTTATTGTCTATACAAGTCCCCTCTATAATATAAAGTGCTGCGGAATATGTTGGCGCTATAGAAATAAAAAACATACACAGTAAATATATCCCGTAATGGAAGGGTTAATGCCCCCTGAACCCAGTAATGGGGTCTCCACATACCTCCACCTGCAGAGCCACCACCACATATATGGCTGTTCTGTGCGCACAGGACCTGTGATGAGGTCACAGGAGGGGAGGAGTCAGGGGTCACATGATCAGGGGCCTCAGTGGATGCAGGACTCTGCTGTGCTGGTTGTCATGGTGCTGGATGAGGGGAAGGTTATGTGTGGGGTCAGGAGGGGTTTACAGTGTGGATGTAGCAGAGCCGTGTGTGTACGAGGTGTACGGAGCGTAGCCGCGCGTGTACGAGGTGTACGGAGCGTAGCCGCGCGTGTACGAGGTGTACGGAGCGTAGCCGCGCGTGTACGAGGTGTACGGAGCGTAGCCGCGCGTGTACGAGGTGTACGGAGCGTAGCCGCGCGTGTACGAGGTGTACGGAGCGTAGCCGCGCGTGTACGAGGTGTACGGAGCGTAGCCGCGCGTGTACGAGGTGTACGGAGCGTAGCCGCGCGTGTACGAGGTGTGCGGAGCGTAGCCGCGCGTGTACGAGGTGTGCGGAGCGTAGCCGCGCGTGTACGAGGTGTGCGGAGCGTAGCCGCGCGTGTACGAGGTGTACGGAGCGTAGCCGCGCGTGTACGAGGTGTACGGAGCGTAGCCGCGCGTGTACGGAGCAGAGCCGTCTGTATACGAGGTGTACGGAGCGGAGCCGCGGGTGTACGAGGTGTACGGAGCAGAGCCGCGCGTGTACGAGGTGTACGGAGCGGAGCCGCGCGTGTACGAGGTGTACGGAGCGTAGCCGCGCGTGTACGAGGTGTACGGAGCGTAGCCGCGCGTGTACGAGGTGTACGGAGCGTAGCCGCGCGTGTACGAGGTGTACGGAGCGTAGCCGCGCGTGTACGAGGTGTACGGAGCGTAGCCGCGCGTGTACGAGGTGTACGGAGCGTAGCCGCGCGTGTACGAGGTGTGCGGAGCGTAGCCGCGCGTGTACGAGGTGTACGGAGCGTAGCCGCGCGTGTACGAGGTGTACGGAGCGTAGCCGCGCGTGTACGGAGCAGAGCCGTCTGTATACGAGGTGTACGGAGCGGAGCCGCGGGTGTACGAGGTGTACGGAGCAGAGCCGCGCGTGTACGAGGTGTACGGAGCGGAGCCGCGCGTGTACGAGGTGTACGGAGCGGAGCCGCGCGTGTACGAGGTGAGCGGAGCCGCGCTTGTACGAGGTGTACGGAGCGGAGCCGCGCGTGTACGAGGTGTACGGAGCGGAGCCGCGCGTGCACGAGGTGTACGGTGCGGAGCCGCGCGTGCACGAGGTGTACGGTGCGGAGCCGCGCGTGCACGAGGTGTACGGTGCGGAGCCGCGCGTGTACGAGGTGTACGGAGCGGAGCCGCGCGTGTACGAGGTGTACGGAGCGGAGCCGCGCGTGTACGAGGCGTACGGAGCGGTGTGTGTGTACGAGGCGTACGGAGCGGAGCCGCGCGTGTACGAGGTGTACGGAGCGGAGCCGCACGTGTACGAGGCGTGCGGAGCCGCGCGTGTACGACATATATGGAGTGGAGCCGCGCGTGTACGAGGCGTACGGAGCGGAGCCACGCGTGTACGAGGCGTACGGAGCCGCATGCGTACAACGTGTGCGGAGCAGTGTGTACAGAGCGGAGCCACGTATGTACGATGTGTACCAAGCGGAGCTGTGTATGTAAGAAGTATACAGAGCAGAGCCACGTGCGTATGAGATGTACGGAGCGGAGCCGCATGTGTATGGAGCAGAGTCGCGTGCGTACGAGGTGTACGGAGCGGAGTCGCGTGCGTACGAAGTGTACGGAGCGGAGACTCGTGCGTACGAGGTGTACGGAGCGGAGACGCGTGCGTACGAGGTGTACGGAGCGGAGACGCGCGCGTACGAGGTGTACGGAGCGGAGGCGCGCGCGTATGAGATGTACAGAGCGGAGCCGCGTGTGTACGAGGTGTACGGAGCGGAGCCGTGCGTGTACGAGGTTTACGGAGCGGAGCCGTGTGTGTATGAGGTGTACGGAGTGGAGCCGTGCGTGTACGAGGCGTAATTTATTATGTTTTATTACTTGATTTAACTAAAAGTTGATTTTCTGTATCCTATTTAAAAGTCAATAATCGTATTATATTCTCTTACAATCAAAACCGGATATTGTACTTTATATTTCAAATAATTAGATAAGTCATAGAGCAACTCATGGGGGAGAAATCTGTAAAATGTATTACCTGGAATTTTAAGTCGTCCATAGGCAGCAACACAGGTTAATATCCATTAACAATAAGTAATGCACACAATAAATTATTTAATCCACTTAGCATGACTATGAACATCCTGAATAACTGGACTGAGGTGCATACTTTTGCAGCAAAAAACATATTTATATTTTAATTGTGCTGCTTATGGACTCCAGGAAATTTCAGGTAACAAATTCCGGTTTGTCTTAAACCAGCACAAATACAATGGGATTAGTAGGCCTGGCTTTGGCTTCAAGCACTTTTTGCCAAATGTTGAAACTTCTGATATCCAAATAATAATTCCTCATGAAGGTGAATGGAGACAAACATGTTGCCTTACAAATTTGATTGGACATTGTCGAGTGAGCCTTCATATGCAGAGTAAAGGCTTTCAAAGTATAGAAAAGTTTAAAGAGATCCTTAAGCCATCTGGAGTAGATGTGCAGTCTCTGTTGTATTTTTTGTCTGGAGGTGTTCTCTCTCTAAATATAGAAGAATCGATCTCTTGACATCAACCAAGTAAAGATTGTCAGGGTCCCCTTCTTCTGGCTTGCATCTGGCAACACAATTTTTTGAGAGAGGTTGGAGCTCACTAAGGGCGCATTCAAACATCATTGTGTCACGATTCCTTCTATCTGGATGCAGTAAATGACAGTTTATTATTTATTTTACTCACTTATATAGCTCCATTAATTCCACAGCACTTTACAGACATTATCGACTCTGTCCCCATTGGGGCTCACCATCTAAATTCCCTATCAGTATATCTTTGGAGTGTGGGAGAAAACCAGAGTACCCAGAGGAGACCCACTCAAACACGGGGAGAACATACAAACTCCTTGCAAATGTTGTCCTTGGTTGGATTTGAACCCAGTACCCCAGTTCTGCCATCCAGTTTAGGAATGGGGTGTGCTGTTCTGGAAGTAGGGTGATGGACAGCTCAGCTGTCCAATCAGATGCTGGGGTATGCTGAGCTGTCAGTATTTGGAGTGACAATTTAGCCGTCCAAACAGGACCAGGGTGTACAGTCATGGCCAAAAGTATTGAGAATGAGACAAATAGTAATTTTTCCAAAGTTTACTGCTTCATTTTTTGTAATGGCAATTTGCATATACTCCTGAATGTCAAAGAGTGATCAGCTTAACAGCAATTACTGTACTTGCAAAGTCAATATTTGCCCAGAAAATGAACTTTAACCCCCAAAACACATTTCAACATCATTGCAGTCCTGCCTTAAAAGGAGCAGCTAACATCGTTTTAGTGATTGATCCATTAACACAGGTGTAGCTGTTGATGAGGACAGGGCTGGCGATCAATCAGTCATGATTAAGTCAGAATGACATCACTGGACACTTTAAAAGGAGGCTGGTTCTTGGTATCATTGTTTCTCTTCAGTTAACCATGGTTATCTCTAAAGAAACACGTGCTGCCATCATTGCACTGCACAAAAATGGCCTAACAGGGAAGAGTATCGCAGCTACAAAGATTGCACCTCAGTCAACAATCTATCGCATCATCAAGAACTTCAAGGAGAGAGCTTCCATTGTTGTCAAAAAGGCTCCAGGGCGCCCAAGAAAGACTAGCAAGCGCCAGGACCGTATCTTAAAACTGTTTCAGCTGCGGGATCGGACTACCAGCAGTGCCGAGCTTGCTCAGGAATGGCAGCAGGCTGGTGTGAGTGCTTCCGCACGCACTGTGAGGTGGAGACTCTTTGAGCAAGGGCTGATTTCAAGGAGGGCAGCAAAGAAGCCACTTCTCTTCAGAAAAAACATCAGGGACCGACTGATATTCTGCAAAAGGTACAGGGAGTGGGCTGCTGAGGACTGGGGCAAAGTCATTTTCTCAGATGAATCCCCTTTTCGATTGTTTGGGACATCTGGAAAACAGCTTATTCGGAGAAGAAGAGGTGAGCGCTACCACCAGTCTTGTCTCATGCCAACTGTAAAGCATCCTGAAACCATTCATGTGTGGGGTTGCTTCTCAGCCAAGGGAATCGGCTCACTCACAGTCTTGCCTAAAAACACAGCCATGAATAAAGAATGGTACCAGAATGTCCTCCAAGAGCAACTGCTCCCAACCGTCCAAGAGTAGTTTGGCGCCCAACAATGCCTTTTCCAGCATGATGGAGCACCTTGCCATAAAGCAAAGGTGATAACAAAATGGCTCATGGAACAAAACATAGAGATTTTGGGTCCATGGCCTGGAAACTCCCCAGATCTTAATCCCATTGAGAACTTGTGGTCAATCATCAAGAGACGGGTGGACAAACAAAAACCAACAAATTCTGGCAAAATCCAAGAATGGACTGCTATCAGTCAGGATTTGGTCCAAAAGTTGATTGAGAGCATGCCAGGGAGAATTACAGAGGTCTTGAAGAAGAAGGGGCAGCACTGCAAATATTGACTTGCTGCATTAACTGATTCTGTCAATATAACCTATTGGTACTCATAATATGATTGCAATTATATTTCTGTATGTGATATAAACATCAGACAAACACTAATAAAAACCAGAGGCCAGCAGATCATGTGAAAATATAATTTTGGTGTCATTCTCAAAACTTTTGGCCATGACTGTACCTGTGCTTCATCCATGGTCTCTTGTCATGAGTAATTACCTGGCTATTTAACCAGTTATCTGGCTTTGATTCCTGCCAATTGTAGCTTTGCACATGAGGTGTGTGCTTGCTCTGTGCTCCTTGTCTGGTATTCTGATCTTTGTTGCTCGAACAAGGATTTATCTTGATCATCCGTTTGCCTAAGCCTTTTGCTGTGATCCAATACCTTCTTGGAATATTGACCTCGGACTGTTTTCTGACCAGTTCGTCTTACCCCTCTATGACTTACTCTGTTGGCTTTTGACCTCAGACCTCTTGACTACCCAGCCTCACGGCTGAACCGTGAGTAGCATCCCACCATGCATATTGGTCCAATCAAGAACCGCAATGCATGGACTGGCTGTGGAGTTCTGACAGCTTCATATATTTCTATGAGGCTGTCAAACTCGGGTCAGGAAACTGGCTGCCAGTCCGAGATTGGATTTAAATCCACAGACGTCGGCCAGTCCTAACTCTTCTGGCTGATCATATCACCACCAGAATAAATGTCTTGTAAGAAGGGTTCTTTAAGAAAGAATTGTCAAAAGGCTCTATACACAGGAGACAAATCCCAGGAAGAAAGTGGATCATTGACAGATCTTTGCAATTTTTTGATGTCTTTAATAAATCTTTAAATTAACGAATTTGTGTGAAAATCTTCCCTCAGACAAGACATTGATTGCACTACACTTTGAGAGCTTAGGCTTTATGCCTTTCTAATAACCATCCTGAAGAAACTGAGACTGATGTAACATTTTCTATATTTTTATTATTGGTGCAACACCATGAGGAGAAAACTTTCTAAACACAAGAATACACTTTGAATGTAAAAGGTTTTCTGTATGCTAGTAAGGTGTTAACTACTTCATCTGAGAGACCTTAAGCCTTCAACCTTCCTGCTCAGCCTTCAAGCTTAAATCTGTTTCGGTTAGGACTCCTTTCTGTGTCACAAGATCTTTGCTAAGAAGCAACTTCCAGAATCTGCCTTTGACAGTGTCAATGTGAGTGGATACCAGGCCCTTTTGGGCCACTGAGGAGGGATGGCAATAGCTTTGATCTTCCTGTCCTGAATTTTTTTCCAGGATTCAAGGGACAAGAGGAAGAGGAGACATAGATTAAGTACTTAGTGATTTGTCGATGGAGTGGATGGAAAAGCTACTAAAGTGGCAGTATAGGCGATTCAGCGATGCCCATCGGTGATGCCATAAATTACCCAAAACCTCCTTCTTGCACCGTAGTTGCCAAGGCATAGGATGTGGTGAGTACTAATATTGTACATTATATACTGAGTGGTTGTTATTGATATATAGCATAAGCTTAGGAAGGCTACAGCAAAGAGTAAAAACAGGGAATGTGCCTTATGTAAGGAAAGGTTTTTCAACTTGTATACTAAGAGGCTCTGTCCCTCCTGTATTGAGAAAGCTGTAGCTTAAGAGTCTCCATCCTTGTTCCAGAATATAAAATCATTTATCAAGGAAGAAGTTAAAAATACCATTAAGAAAGAGATGCGTTAGATCAACACTACCACTTACCTTTTCAAGTAAACGCCCCGCCTCGGTTGAAACCAGTTTTGAGAAAGAATTAGAAGATTCCAGGGAATTAATTGTTGATTATTCTTCAGAGTCATCCTCTTCTGATGATGAATATGGGTGTCATGCTTCACGGTTAAAGATACAGGAAAGAAAGTTGTTCAAAAATCTCAAGCTCAAATCTCAAAAAATGTGGCACTCCCTTTTAATGACCTAGGTTCGCTTAAAAGACCCTCTAGAGAAAAAAGCTGACACTTTTCTTTTGTAGCATGGGCAAAAGGGCCTGTTTATTAGTACACCAAGGGTTAATGTCGCTGCCTAAGGGGCTCTGTTTGACCAAAAAAAATTGCTGGCTACACATAGGTATGTAGATTTATCAAAGCATCCTTTGCGTCTGGACCGGTGAGGGGCCCTACAGTAGCTCCCTGGGATACTCTGATCTTTACTTTTGGAAGAAAGGATCTTTCTGCAGTAGACCCTCCCTAGGGATTTCCTCTATTTTAGTTTCTCCGCACGGTGCTGTCAGGGTGTAGAGAAAAGATACTTACCAGTAATTGGATTTTCCCAAACCATGACAGCACCGTGCTTATATCCTCCCTTTTTTTTTTTCGGGTGGTGGAATGTCTTTCCCTTATTACCTAGGTGAAAAAAAATGGAAAAATAATATTTATATATTTATATGGCGCTTGTCTTAGTTCTAATTATATATCTGTTGGTGTCTCTAACAGCGTAACTACCTCTTACAGTGAGGGAAATAAGTATTGCTGTTTTTGTAAGTTTGCCCACTGACAGACATGAACAGTCTATAATTTTAAGGGAAGGTTAATTTTAACATTGAGAGATAGAATATCCCCCAAAAAATCAAGAAAATCACATTGTATAAATTAAATCATTTTTTTTTTTAAATTTTGCAGTGAGAAATAAGTATTTGATCCCCTACGACCCATTATGAGTTCTGGCTCCTACAGACCAGTTAGACGCTCCTAATCAACTTGTTACCTTCATTAAAGACAGCTGTCTTATATAGTCACCGGTATAAAAGACTCCTGTCCACAGACTCAATTAATCAGTCAGACTCTAACCTCTACAACATGGGCAAGATCAAAGAGCTTTCTAAGGATGTCAGGGACAAGATCATAGACCTGCACAAAGCTGGAATGGGCTACAAAACCATAAGACGCTGGGTGAGAAGGAGACAACTGTTGGTGCAATAGTAAGAAATACAAAATGACTGTCAATCGACATCGATCTGGGGCACCATGCAAAATTTCACCTCGCGGGGTATCTTTGATTATGAGGAGGGTGAGAGATCAACCTAAAACTACACTCCTTTGGTAGTGCATTGAGCTGTAGGGTGGATTGCTGCTAAAAGGGAAAAAAAAACCTCTTTAAATCTTCTTCCTTAGCGAGTGTGAACGAGCTGAGTGTGACTGGAGTGTAAGTGCAAATGGAAGTAAGTGTGTGACTTGTTTTTCAGTGAAGAGGTATTTAGGAATCCTGCAGAAAATACCTGTGTGAATTGCTGTGAGTTGCTGAATTGTGAACTGCTGAATGCTTTTCTACCTGTTTAGTTTTATTGGGCTTTTTAAAACCTATTTTCTCTCTACAGTTTTACAGTCTCTTATTTTACTACCTGTGTATTTAAGGGTTAACTAGATTGCATTTAAATCCTGAGGTGTAGCTATACTCACAAGGGGTTAATTAAGGGTGAGGGGTCATAATTAAGGGTTTATAAGGGGCAGCTGGTTGGGGCATAGATTCCTTTGGTAGTGCATTGAGCTGTAGGGTGGATTGCTGCTAAAAGGGAATAAAAAAACAAAAAACTCTTTAAATCTTCTTCCTTAGTGAGTGTGAACGAGCTGAGTGTGACTGGAGTGTAAGTGCAAACGGAAGTAAGTGTGTGACTTGTTTTTCAGTGACGGATTCAGGGAGTTTGGAAGGGAGGAATTTGGACTGAATTGCTGTCTGTATTTTATTAATTCTTTACATTTCTTTGTACTTAACATTACTGTCTAGGGCAATCCCCATTAGGAAATGAGCTCCATTATTGATAATGCTATCCAGTGTACATCTTGCCACATGTATGCAATCCATGAACAGCCGGTCGTGGAGGCATACTGCTGTGCGAGATGTGTGCACGTTGTGCATTTGGAAGCCCAGGTACTGGATCTAAATGAGCAGCTGGCAACACTGAGATCCATTGACAATATGGAAAGGAGTCTGCTGCTCACTGAGGTAGATGTGGGGGAGGGTGGTAGTATAGAGCTGCAGGACAGGGAGGCAGCTAGCTGGGTGATAGTTAGAAGGGGGGGTAGAGGGAAGAGTGCCAGGGAGGCTAGTCCTGATCTGGCACACCCCAATAAGTTTGCAAAGTTGGCAGATGAGAGGGGTGTCAGTACAGGTGTAGCACTGCTGCAGCAAGGCATGTCCTCTGAAAGACGGAGGAATGTCCGCTCCAGTAAGGGGGGAAATAGGAGAGCAGGGCAGGCCAGGCAGGTGCTGGTAGTGGGGGACTCAATTATTAGGGGAACAGATAGGCCAATCTGTCACAAAGACAGGGATCTTCGAACAGTGTGCTGCCTACCTGGCGCTCGAGTCCGGCACATAGCTGATCGGGTTGACAGATTACTGGGAGGGGCTGGTGATGACCCAGCGGTCATGGTGCACATTGGCACAAATGACAAAGTTAGAGGTAGGTGGAAGGTCCTTAAAGAAAAAGAAAATGGCTAGAAGGTTGGAGGAGTGTTTAAACTGGGGATTGGGGGGGGGGGGGTATTCATTTTATAGGTGGGGAAGATAGTGCAGATAGTGACCTGGGCACAAATAAAGAAATTGGGGGTGGGATTAGAAGAGTCAATATAGTAAGAAGGAATAGAGGTACAGAGAGATACATAAAATGCATGTACACTAATGCCAGAAGCCTCACCAACAAAATGGAGGAGTTAGAATTAATTTTGTTGGAAAATAATTATGACATGGTAGGGATATCTGAGACGTGGCTGGACGAGAGCCATGACTGGGCAGTTAATTTACAGGGCTATAGTTCAGAAATGACCTTACAAACAAGCGAGGGGAGGGTGTGTGTTTATATGTAAAATCATCCTTAAAACCCGTCTTGCGGGAGGATATATGTGAATCTAATGAAAATGTAGAGTCCCTGTGGGTGGAGATAAGGGGAGGGGGGAAAAAATAATAAATTACTGATAGGGGTTTGTTATAAGTCTCCAAAAATAATGGAAGCAGCGGAGAATATCCTCATAAAGCAAATAGATGAAGCAGCGACTCAAGGAGAAGTCATTATTATGGGGGACTTCAACTACCCTGAAATACATTGGGGAACAGAAACCTGTAGTTCAAGCAAAGGTAATAGGTTTTTGACAACTTTGAGAGACAATTACCTTTCGCAACTGGTTCAGGACCCAACAAGAAGGGGGGCACTGCTAGACCTAATATTAACCAATAGGCCAGACCGCATATCAAATATATGAGTTGGGGGTCACTTGGGTAATAGTGATCACAAAATAATAAGTTTTCATTTATCCTTTAATAGGATGTGTAGTAGAGGGGTTACAAGGACACTAAACTTCAGTAAGGCAAATTTCCAACGGTTGAGAGATGACCTTAGTGCAATAAACTGGGACGATATCCTGAGACATAAAACTACACAAAGCAAATGGGAGACATTTATTAGCATCCTGAATAGGACCTGTGCACACTATACACCCTATGGGAATAAACATACTAGAAATAGGAGGAAACCACTATGGCTAAATAGAGCTATAAGGGGCGCAATAAGTGACAAAAAGAAAGCATTTAGAGAACTATAGCAAGTAGATAATGATGAGGCATTAAATAAATACAGAAAATTAAATAAATTATGTAAAAACTAAATCAAGGCAGCAAAGATTGAGACAGAGAGACTCATTGCCAGAGAAAGTAAAAATAATCCCAAAATATTCTTTAACTACATAAATAGTAAAAAACTAAAAAATGATAGTGTTGGCCCCCTTAAAAATAGTCTGGGTGAAATGGTGGATGAGGATGAGGAAAAAGCCAATATGCTAAATGATTTTTTTTCAACAGTATTTACACAAGAAAATCGCATGACAGAAAACATGATTAGTGATGACAAAAATTCTCCATTAAATGTCACTTGCTTAACCCAGCAGGAAGTACGGCGGCGTCTAAAAATCACTAAAGTTGACAAATCCCCGGGCCCGGATGGGATACACCCGCGAGTACTGCAGGAATTAAATAACGTCATAGATAGACCATTATTTTTAATCTTTAAAGATTCCATAATAACGGGGTCTGCACCACAGGACTGGCGTATAGCAAATGTGGTGCCAATATTCAAAAAGGGGACAAAAACCGCACTTGGAAATTATAGGCCAGAAAGCTTAACCTCTACTGTGGGTAAAATCCTGGAGGGTTTCCTAAGATATACTTTACTAGAGTATCTGAAGAAGAATAACCGGATGACCCAATATCAACATGGTTTTACGAGGGACCGTTCCTGTCAAACTAATCTGATCAGCTTTTATGAGGAGGCAAGTTCTGGACTGGACCAAGGAAATGCAGTGGATGTTGTGTATATGGACTTTTCAAAAGCTTTTGATACGGTTCCACACAAAAGGTTGATACATGAAATGAGAACAATGGGGATAGGGGAAAATATATGTATGTGGGTTAAGAACTGGCTCAGTGATAGGAAACAAAGGGTGGTTATTAATGGAACACACTCAGACTGGGTCTCAGTTAACAGTGTGGTGCCACAGGGGTCAGTATTGGGCCCCCTTCTTTTTAACATATTTATTAATGACCTTGTAGGGGGCATACAGAGTAATATTTCAATATTTGCAGATGAGACTAAACTCTGCAGGGTAATCAATACAGAGGAGGACAATTTTATATTACAGTAGGATCTATGTAAACTAGAAGCTTGGGCTAATAAATGGCAAATGAGCTTTAATGGGGATAAATGTAAGGTAATGCACTTGGGTAGAGGAAATAAAATGTATAATTATATGCTTAATTGTAAAACACTGGGCAAAACTGTCATTGAAAAAGACCTGGGTGTATTGGTAGCTGCTGCAAAGGCAAATAAAATAATGGGATGCATTAAAAGAGGCATAGATGCTCATGAGGAGAACATAATTTTACCTCTATACAAGTCACTAGTGCGACCACACTTAGAATACTGTGCACAGTTCTGGTCTCCGGTGTATAAGAAAGACATAGCTGAACTAGAGCGGGTGCAAAGAGCGACCAAGTTTATTAGAGGACTGGGGGGTCTGCAATACCAAGACAGGTTATTACACTTGGGGTTATTTACTTTGGAAAAACGAAAGCTTAGGGGTGATCTAATTACTATGTACAAGTATATGAGGGGACAGTACAAAGACCTTTCTACTGATCTTTTTACTCTGAGGCCTGAGACGGGGACAAGGGGCCATCTTCTACGTCTGGAGGAAAGAAGGTTTAATCATAATCACAGACGGGGATTCTTTAGTGTAAGAGCAGTGAGACTATGGAACTCTCTGCCGCATGATGTTGTAATGAGTGATTCACTACTAAAATTTAAGAAGGGCATGGATGCCTTTCTTGAAAAGTATAATATTACAGGTTATATATACTAGATTCCTTGATAGGGTGTTGATCCAGGGAACTAGTCTGATTGTCGTATGGAGTCAGTAAGGAATTTTTTTCCCCTATGTGGAGCTTGGTGTTTGCCACATGGTTTTTTTTTTCCTTCCTCTGGATCAACATGTTAGGCTATGGGTTGAACTAGATGGACTTAGTCTTCTTCAACCTTAAAAGCTATGTTACTATGTTACACGGGGGGAACTTGTTAATGATCTCAAGGCAGCTGGGACCACAGTCACCAAGAAAACCATTGGCAACACATTACACCTTAAAGGTTTAAAATCCTGCAGTGCCTGCAAGGTCCCCCTGCTCAAGGAGGCACATGTGCAGGCTCGTCTGAAGTTTGCCAATGAACAGCTGAATGATTCTGTGAGTTATTGGGAGAAAGTGCTGTGGTCACATGAGACAAAAATTGAGCTCTTTGGTATTAACTTAACTTGCCGTGTTTGGAGGAAGAAGAAGGCGTAAAACCCTAAGAACATCGTTCCCAACCGTGAAGCATGGTGGGGGAAACATTACACTTTTGGGGGTGCTTTTCTGCAAAGAGGACATGACGACTGCACCGTACTGAAGGGAAGATGGATGGGGTCATGTATCAAGAGGTTTTGGCCAACAACCTCCTTCCCTCAGTAAGAGCATTGAAGATAGGTTGTGGCTGGGTCTTCCAGCAAGACAATGGCCCAAAACATACAGCCAAGGCAACAAAGGAGTGGCTCAAAAAGAAGCACAGTAAGGTCATGGAGTGGCCTAGCCAGTCTCCAGACCTTAATCCCATAGAAAATTTATGGAGGGAGTAGAAGCTCCGAGTTGCCAAGTGACAGCCTCAAAATCTTAATGATTTAGAGATGATCTGCCAAGAGGAGTGGACCAAAATTCCTCCTGACATGTGTGCAAACCTCATCATCAACTTCAAAAAACATCTGACTGCTGTGCTTGCCAACAAGGGTTTTGCCACCGAGTATTAAGTGTTGTTTGCCAGAGGGATCAAATACTTATTTATCACGGCAAAATGCAAAAAAAATTATCTACCGTATTTTTCGGACTATATGACGCACTTTTTTCCTCCAAAATTTTATATAGACTGTGTGGTGTGGGGGGAGCAGTTGCTGTGGAGGAGCGGGGCACAGGAGGCAGCAGCCGCCTGCTGCAGCCTACACTGTCCCCGCTGCTAAAGAAAATGAATATTCACTGAATATTTATGCTCCTTAATAGCGGCACAGTGTATCCCCAGCGCGGCTCCTGCTACTGCCCGGCAGGGTGGATAAAAATCAATGTTTTTTTTTTAAAAAATCAAAAAAATTGGATTTTTTTGATTTAAATCGGATTTTCATAGAATGGTAAAGTTGGAAGGGACCTCCTGGGTCATCTGGTCCAACCCCCTGCTCAAAGCAGGATTCACTAGATCATCTCAGACAGATGTCTGTCCAGCCTCTGTTTGAAGACATCCATTGAAGGGGAACTCACCACCTCTCGTGGCAGCCTGTTCCACTCATTAATCACCCTGTCAAAAAGTTTTTTCTAATATCTAATCTGTGTCTCCTCCCATTTAGTTTCATCCCATTGCTTCTAGTCTTTCCTTGTGCAAATGAGAATAAAGATGATCCTTCTACAATGTGACAGCCCTTGACATATTTGTAGACAGCTATTAAGTCTCCTCTCAGTCTTCTTTTTTGCAAGCTAAACATTCCCAAATCCTGCAACCGTTCCTCATAGGACATGGTTTGCAGACCAGTCACCATTCTGGTCGCTCTTCTCTGAACTTGCTCCAGTTTGTCTATGTCTTTTTTAAAATGTGGTGCCCAAAACTGTACACAGTATTCCAGATGAGGTCTGACCAAAGAGGAGTAAAGACCGATAATGACTTCACGTGATCTAGACTGTATGCTTCTGTTAATACATCCCAGAATTGTATTTGCCTTTTTTGCTGCTGCATCACACTGTTGACTCATTTTCAGTCTATGATCTATTAGTATACCTAAGTCTTTTTCACATGTACTGTTGCTTAGCTCTATTCCTCCCATTTTGTATATGCTTTTTTCATTTTTATTGCCCAGATGTAGTACTTTGCATTTTTCCCTGTTAAAAACCATTCTGTTGGTTGCTGCCCACTGCTCCAGTTTATTTAGGTCTTTTTGAATCCTCTCTCTCTCTTCTCTAGTATTAGCTATCCCTCCTAGCTTTGTGTCATCAGCAAATTTAATCAGTTTACCCTCAATTCCTTCATCTAAATCATTGATAAAGATGTTGAACAATACAGGTCCCAGGACGGAGCCCTGTGGTACCCCACTTGAGACATTCATCCAGCTGGATGTGAAGCCATTTACAACCACCCTTTGAGTCCGATCACTAAGCCAGTTATGAATCCACCTAACAGTTGCCTGGTCCATTGCATACTTGGTCATTTTTTCAATAAGGATGGTGTGAGATACTTTGTCAAATGCTTTGCTGAAGTCAAGATATACTATATCTACAGCATTTCCCTGATCCACCCAGTCAGTGATTCTGTCATAGAAGGAAATTAAGTTAGTCTGACATGACTTGTTAGTTACAAACCCATGCTGACTCTGGTTAATCACTTCATTCTTATCCATGTACTTACATACATGTTGTTTAATAATTTGTTCAAAGATCTTTCCTGGTATAGAAGTCAGACTCACCGGCCTATAGTTCCCTGGGTCCACCTTCTTCCCCTTTTTGAAGATAGGAACAACATTTGCTCTTCTCCAGTCTTCTGGGACTTCTCCTGTTCTCCAAGAATTTTCAAAGATTATGGAGAGTGGTTCTAAAATTTCTTCTACGATCTCCTTCAGTACTCTGGGGTGTAATTCATCTGGACCTGGAGACTTGAACTCATTTATGTTAGCTAAATATTCCCTCACAATCTTTCTGTTTACAGATAACTTGGATTCCTCTATTCCTTTAAAAGGACAGTGAAGATCAGTTGATGTTACATTTTCTTTCTGAGAGAAAACAGATGCAAAATAGGAATTAAAAAGTTCGGCCTTCTCAACATCCTCTCTTACCATTTCTCCATTTTCATCCTGTAAAAATCCTATAGCATCTTTGACTTTTACTTTTGACATACCCCCAAAATCCTTTTTTATTGCTTTTGACATCTCTTGCAAGCCTTAATTCATTGTCAGCTTTAGCTAACCTGATACATGCCCTGCAGGATCTGCAGACTGCATTATAATCTTCTTTAGATATGCCTCCCTCTTTCCATTTAATAAACATTTCTTTCTTTTTAGCATGTGTTTAAGTTCTGTGTTCATCCATCCTGGTTTCCTTAAATGCTTCCCATTCTTCCTACTTTTTGGGATTGTTAACAATTGTGCTTTGAGAATCTAATTTTTAAAAATTTCCCATCCCTCCTGGACATTTTTGTCCTTAAGGACATCCAGCCATTGGATCCCTCCTATTCTCTTTCTGAGTCTCTTAAAATCTGCCTTTCTAAAATCTAACCTTGAAGTTTGAGTCTTCACATGTCTTCCTCCTCTAGTTATCCAAAATTCTATAATAGCATGATCGCTGCCTCCTAGGGTCCCAGCCACCTTTACCTCCTCAACCATTTCCTCCCTGTTTATAAGGATTAGATCCAAAGTAGCAGATCCCCTTGTTTTCTCCCCTACCTTTTGGAAGATAAAGTTGTCAGCAAGAGAGGATAAGAATTTGCTTGACCTGTTAGTTTTACTTGAGAGAGATTCCCAACAAATGTCTGGATAGTTGAAATCTCCCATGACCACTACGTCAAATTTTTTGGAGAACTTGGCCATTTGATACATAAAGAGTTCATCCATATCTTCAGCTTGCCCAGGTGGCCTGTAGTAAATGCCTACAATGGTGTCCTTTCCGTTGTTCTCTCCTTGTATTCTTACCCAAACAGTTTCCACAGAACTCCCAGTCTCTGAAGCTTCAATCTCTGTGCAGATATACGCTTTTCTAACATACAATGCAACACCTCCTCCTCGTTTATCAAGTCTGTTTCTTGCAAATAAGTTGTATCCTTTTAGCCTTTTATTCCAATCATGTGTATCGTCCCACCAAGTTTCAGTGATTCCAATGACATCATATTCCTTTTCCTGCATTAGTAGTTCCAATTCTCCTTGTTTGTTGCCCATGCTTTGTGCATTTGTATAAAAACATTTTAGTTTGTGATTGGTTTCTCTTCCTCCCATATTTTTATTATTTAAATTGTTTTGTCTTTGTTCTTCCTTTCCACTTCCAGTAGCAGAGATCTCAATAGTATTTGTCAGCTGTATGGCTTTTTCTGGCCTTTTGCTTCCCTTCCCACATTGTTCTAGTTTAAAGCTCTTCTGATGAGTGTAGCAAGGCGACTTCCAAATACATGTTTTCCAGTCTTCGTAAGGTGCACCCCATCTCTAGCAAGTAGTCCATCGTATAGGTAACTCATTCCGTGATCCAGAAATCCAAATCCTTGTTGACGGCACCATCGACGTAGCCAGTTGTTCACCTGTAGAATCTTATTCCACCTCATTGTTCCATGGCCATCCACTGGGAGGATGGATGAGAAGACCACCTGCGCTCCCAATTCTTTCACTTTCTTGCCTAAGTCTTCAAAGTCACTGCAGATGGTTTCCAGGTCCTTTCTTGCGGTGTCATTTGTCCCCACATGTATTAGCAGGAATGGGTAGTGATCTGTAGGTCTGAAGAGTCTTGATATCCTGTCAGACACATCTTTAATTTTTGCTCCTGGAAGACAGCACATTTCTCTTGAGGTTATGTCTGGTCTGCAGATAGCGGCCTCTGTTCCTCTTAACAGGGAATCCCCCATGACCACCACTCTCCGTTTTTTCTTCACAACATTCTTCTTTTTCCATCCAGGAGGATTCTGAGGGCTTACAAGGTTATTCATTGCTGGCAAAGTCTTATTTTGCTGTATTTCTTCATGGTTCTCCTGCGTGAGAGCCTGGTACTGGTTCCTGAGCAGTATGGGTGCTGACTGCCTCTCGATCCTCCTGCTTCTGTGGGTCACATGCTTCCATTCCTCTGTTTCGTCAGGTGCAGTTCGAATTTCTTCTCTTTCTGAATCATGAAGAGATAATTCTGCTCTGTCTAAGAACTCTTCACCTTCCTTAATGATTTTCAAGGTAGTTAACCTCTCTTCTAGATTTCGCAACTTTTCCTCCAACAGGGACACAAGCTTGCATTTCTGGCATGTGAAGTTTGGCTTTTCCACTGGCAAGTCTGTGAACATGTAGCAGGATATGCAGCTCACCAAATGGCTCCTGGACTCTTCCATGTTCTTATTGTTAATGTTCTGAAAACAGTGAAAAAAGGTTAAAAAAAAGCTTAAAAATGCGCGCGCCTCTCGGCGCGCGGTTTACCGATGTCCTCTTTTCAGCTCCAACAGCCAAAATCCAGTGTTCTTTGAGCTCGCGGAGACTCTTCACTTACCCCAAAATGCAGTGGGAATATGCAAATTATCTCCTCAGGACTCCTCCCCTGGTTTACCGATGTCCTCTTTTCAGCTCCAACAGCCAAAATCCAGTCTTCTTTGAGCTCGCGGAGACTCTTCACTTACCCCAAAATGCAGTGGGAATATGCAAATTATCTCCTCAGGACTCCTCCCCTGGTTTACCGATGTCCTCTTTTCAGCTCCAACAGCCAAAATCCAGTCTTCTTTGAGCTCGCGGAGACTCTTCACTTACCCCAAAATGCAGTGGGAATATGCAAATTATCTCCTCAGGACTCCTCCCCTGGTTTACCGATGTCCTCTTTTCAGCTCCAACAGCCAAAATCCAGTGTTCTTTGAGCTCGCGGAGACTCTTCACTTACCCCAAAATGCAGTGGGAATATGCAAATTATCTCCTCAGGACTCCTCCCCTGGTTTTTTTTTTTATTTAAATCGGATTTTTTTTATTTAAATCGGATTTTTTTTATTTAAATCGGATTTTTTTCAATAAACTGCTTTTTGAGGAAAATATTTTACCATCCAAAGGTTCTTCCATCATGAGATAAAGCTGAGTTGTTTAACTCAGTAGAATAAAGGCTGTATATGTGTAACATTCACAATGCCATGCTCTTCCAGAGGTTTCTGTAGGATTAGTGGGCAGTTTCTCTCCTATATTATCACAGACGCTCGCTTTACTTACGCAGTTCTCAAAACTGAATTTGACTCCGCAGAGGTCCCAGCCTCTTCTTCACGGCAAAAATGTTACAACATGAACAGAGTTGAGAAAAAGACCTTAATCCTATTGTTCTACAAACCTATGAATACAGAATCAACCCCTTCAGTGCCAAGTCCAAGAAGTTAGACAATATGTTTCTGATTGTTTGGAGTGGAATAGATCTGCACAACACAAGAAGAATGTGAATCTAAGTGTGAGGAGGAGGAAGGGCAAGCAGACAAGAAAATGAAAGTGAAACTTTGAGCACAATACTGCAGCATAGCCACAGACAGACAAGTCTGGATCTGTTTGTGTGTACGATCTGAGGTTTATTACATTCTTTCCTTATAATGGCAGCAGGCCGTAAAAGAGACCCAGTTTGGGAATATTTTAATGAAGCTCCTTCGCCTATCGGTAAGGCAGGCATGCGTGCAAAATGCAAACGATGCAACAAAGAGATGCAAGGCCTGGTGGCGCGAATGAGGCAACATCATGAGAAGTGCGGTGATGAAGATGACCAAAGAAACACTTCTGAACAGGCAGGATCTGTTGGAAAACATTTTTATTGAATCCTATTTCTAAAGACTGAACTGTCATGTGTGAGAAAAATTATATTTCTTATTATTACTGCATGTTACTGTCATTTGGTACAGTTATGAAGAAAAACAAATATTCCTTTTGGGGCAGGGGCAGTGATGTGTTGTGTACAATAAGCAGAAATTGTATAAACAATAAAATAACAGCATTGACTTTTTTTGTTTAGGGGAATTCATGGATTCTGGAAACTATCCACCTCCAAGATCACCATCATCCTGTTCTACAGTTTCAGAGTTATCCATCCAGGATAGTGCTTCATTAGCAGCAGCATCATCATCAGACACCCACAGCCACATATCACCATCACCCAAAAGGAAGAAAAAACCTTTACCTCCTGGAACCACCATAGATAGGTTTGTGATAAGAACTAGCAGATTAGAAAAAGAGTTGATTGATGAAAAAATTGCCCAGTTTATTTATGCAACGAACTCTTCTTTCCGTCTGACTGAGAACCCACATTTCATTAATATGGTTCAGTCACTGAGACCAGGATACAATCCACCCAGCAGAGCTGATGTTGCAGGGAAACTGCTGGATCAAGTGTATGACAGAGAAATGGAGCAATGTGCAACAGCTCTGGAGGGTAAAATTGTTAACCTAAGTATTGATGGGTGGAGTAATGTCCACAATGATCCTATTGTATGTGCTTGTATAACAACAGAAGAAGGTAAAGTCTTCCTTGCACAAACAACTGATACGTCAGGAAATGCGCACACAGCAGAATACTTACAAGAAGTGGCAGTAAAAGCTATAACAACATGTGAACAAAAATTCAAATGTCTAGTACGCAGTTTGGTCACTGACAATGCTGCAAACGTATCCAAGATGAGAAGAAATTTAGAAGAGCAGGGAGGGAATACAAAGCTGCTAATAACATATGGTTGCAGTGCTCATTTGCTGCACCTCTTAGCCAAAGACTTAAGTGTTCCAGAAATAAAGGCTAATGTTGTTGAAATTGCTAAATACTTCCGTAATAATCATTTTGCTGCAGCAGCTCTGAAAAGGATGGGTGGAACCAAGCTAACGCTCCCACAAGATGTTAGATGGAACTCTGTGGTGGACTGTTTTGAGCAGTATATCAAAAACTGGCCTATTCTGATGACACTTTGTGAAGAAAATCGAGATAAAATAGATGGCACTGTCACGGCCAAAATCCTCAACATTGGGCTTAAGAGAAATGTTGAACATATGCTGAGCTTCCTGAAACCCATCTCTCAAGCTTTAAACAAAATACAGAAAAATAGCTGTTTTATTGCGGATGCTGTTGAAATTTGGAAGGAACTGAATGAACACTTAAAAACAGAACTACACATGGACAGAATTAAATTACAAGCAGTAAACAAACGAATGGGACAAGCACTGACTCCAGCTCATTTTTTGGCAAATATTGTCAATATCCAATATCAGGGTCAAAACCTAAGTGCTGAGGAAGAGGAGTTAGCTATGACATGGGTATCCAGCAATCATCCATCTTTAATGCCAGCTATAATAAACTTCAGAGCTAAGGGGGAACCATTCAAGAAATATATGTTTGCTGAAGATATTTTAAGGAAGGTCACACCAGTAAACTGGTGGAAGTCACTTAAGCGCTTGGATTTAGAGACTGTTCAAGTAATGATTTCACTTTTAACAGCAGTAGCTTCTTCTGCAGGCGTTGAAAGAATATTCTCTTCCTTTGGACTCATTCATTCTAAATTGAGAAATCGGTTGGGACCCAATAAAGCAGGAAAGCTTGTTTTTCTTTTCCAGATTATGAATAGGAACAAAGAAGAAGATGATGATGAAGATGACGACGAGTGAGCTACAGAGGACAGCAGGGACAGTAGTATATAAGTTTTTCATGTGTTGGCTGGGCTGACAGTCTAAGTTTCTTAAAATATATATATATTTTGTTTAGCCAAATTAGTTAACAAACATGGATGTTTGTTTAAGCAAATAACTTATGCTGTAATGTTGTTATTGTTTCAGTTGAATAAATCTATTTAAATTGTTATTAAGGTCAGGATTATTTTTCTCCTTCCTAAGTACAACAGAACAGTGGTGTCCAAATATGAATGATTGACCCATTAAACTGGGGAGAAAAAAGTAATATAAAAAGTGATTCTAAAAATCTTCATCTACTTGCATGTTAAAGTAAAGTAGCAAGAACTAGTTTAGGTAGAAACTTTGATTTAAATCACTGATTTAAATCAAATCCACCCTGCTGCCCGGCGATCGCGTGTGCCCGCTATTAAAGGGCATGAATATTCACCCCCTCCCCACGCCCTGGGAGGAGAGAGAAGAAAGATGGGCCATACGTAGCAGGATGAGGGGGCCATACATACCAGGATAAGGATGAGGGGGCCATACATACCAGGATAAGGATGAGGGGGCCATACATACCAGGATAAGGATGAGGGGGCCATACATACCAGGATAAGGATGAGGGGGGCATGCCTACCAGGATAAGGATGAGGGGGCCATACATACCAGGATAAGGATGAGGGGGGCATGCCTACCAAGATAGGGATGAGGGGTGCCATGCATACCAGGATAGGGATGAGGGTTGCCATGCATACCAGGACAGGGATGAGGGGTGCCATGCATACAAGGATGGGGATGAGGAGTGCCATGCATACCAGGATAGGGATGAGGGGTGCCATGCAAACTAGGATGGGGATTGCTGTGCCATGCATACCAGGATAGGGATGAGGGGTGCCAAGCATACCAGGATAGGGATGAGGGGTGCCATGCATACTAGGATAGGAATTGCTGTGCCATGCATACCAGGATAGGGATGAGGGGTGCCAAGCATACCAGGATAGGGATGAGGGGTGCCATGCATACCAGGATAAGGATGAGGGGTACCATGCATACCAGGATGGAGGGGTGCCAAGCATATCAGGATGGAGGCCACGTATAATAGGAAGGGGGGCATATCTACCAGGATGGGGGATATTATCAGAATTGGGGGACATTACCCCTATACCAGTGTCAGCAGCAGACCCGCTCCACCTTAACAATGCATCGTGACCACATTTTTTGCTTAAATTTTTTTTCTATTTTCCTTCTCTAAAACCTAGGTGCGTCTTATGGTCCGGTGCATGTTATACTCTGAAAAATACGGTAATTTATACAATGTGATTTTCATGATTTTTTTGTGATATTCTATCTCTCAATGTTAAAATGGGCAAACTTACAAAAAAAAGTGGGCACACTTAGAAAAACAGCAAGGGATCAAATACCTATTTCCTCCACTTTATGCTCTGTAAACACACTGAGGCATATGGAGAGACCTTTTTATTCTGTAGGTTTTCTATCCTTTGGGCGGTTACTCTCTCTCCGTACGGTGCTGTCATGGTTCTGGAAAATCCAATTACCAGTAAGTAATTATCTTTCCACCTTCCTCAAAACAATCAACTAAAAAAAAAATAAGTACACAGTAAGCCCAAAAAATAATAACGGCAACAGGCTGCAGAGTTAATCTGACAAAATCCTTATGCAAAAAATCAGTAGTTTGTGACATGAAATTTTTTTTTTCATGAATATTGATGATCTGCTTCTGAATGAATGAAAAAAAAAATGTGTTATTGAAATGCCACAGTGGCACGGTAACCAGTGTAATAAATCATTGCCAGTTCTCCTATCTCTCTTCCCCTATCAATTGAATTTCTGTATTCTCTTTTCATCACAGACTCTACACTAATCTTATTCACTGTTGTAACACACATGATTTGTAGAATTTTTTCAATGGTTTATGTTTTTTTCTCTCCATCTCTGTAGCCAAGCTGTGACATTCTCTTAGTATCCAAATAACCACAAAATAGTAGCTACATTCCCTGCTTCTGCTTTTATACAGTTTATGACAGTACCTCCTTGTTGGCTGAGCATGTGATATGATAGCTGCAGGACATTATGTGGAAGCCCCACCAAGCTGCACTCACAGTCTTATGAATGGTTTTTTTTTAAGTTTTTATTTATTATAAATGTAGCAAGAAAAAAAATAGTACGTTATAAACAACCTTCAAAAGGTGCATTTGTCATTTTAACAGTATGGTAATGGGAACACAACTTTCTCAGCAAAATATAGGCGAATGGAGTAAATATACATCCAGAAAACACATAGGTCAACCTCGGGAGGGAGATATCATAGCAATTCAGGAGTCAATGAGGATTCACATTTACTACAAGTGTGGCAATTCCAGACCAAACACTTCTAAAGGCACTCAGGGAAATTCAAAAACACCCATCCAAACAGACATTCCCATGGATACTCACTCCTCCATTTTAATCTCCAAGAGATACAAATTGAAGCAAACCCTATTAGATAATAATCTAGAGGGATGCCTCAACAGCAATTCTAGCCTCAGACTTAAGTCAGAGTGACAGACACTCTCAAATTGAACTGGGCATTTCCTGGACATATAAAATACTTTGTCAAAGTAAGATTAACAAATGAGACAACAGAGGAATATCTGCAGACTTCCACATCATTATGAATACTATCCTGGCACAGAAAAAAAGAAGAATGTGACAGAAAAGTCGTTTGAAGGAATTCTGGATCAAATCATCCAGGACCCCCTCTAGAAGTCACACTTGTGAGAGGACCCCAGGGAACTCAAAATGGGTATGCAAGTAGAGGACCATCTCCGACCAGAATGGCGAGAGCTTGGGATAGGACCAGATGACATGTATTAAAGTTCCATAAGCTTTTCCACAACTAAAGCAACAATCCAAATCTGAAATGAACATTTTCTGCATTCCAGTGGGGCTGTAGTAAATTCTATGTAGGAATCTATATTGTATAAGAATATCTTTTGAGCTCACCACCAAAGATAAAAAGAATCCACTTAATCCACTACTCCTCAATCACCAACCTCAAGCTTCGGTATGTTCCCCCTCCACTTAAATGCTTTGCTAATACCAGGGCTGTGGAGTCGGAGCCAGGGCCATTTTGGTGGAGCCGGTATAAAATATACCGACTCCGAAAATATATAATAAATGCAGTTTGTGGGGAATAGTTTTTCACAAGAATTTGGGAAAGTTCTGAAATGTCCTATAAATGTCTGTCCTATTCCTTATCTAAGGGTCTAGACTTTTAGCTGAGATGAATGTGTGCTACAGTAAATTTATCACTTAAACATGAGCCATGTATGAGGGAGTCGGAGTCGTGGAGTTGAAGTCGGTGTCATGGAAATTGAGGAGTCGGAGGTTTGGCTTACCGACTCCACAGCCCTGGCTAATATCCTGGTTAAGGGAAGATGTAGATTGTAGACAAATTATATATATATACAGTACAGACCAAAAGTTTGGACACACCTCATTTAAAGATTTTTCTGTATTTTCATGTCTATGAAAATTGTACATTCACACTGAAGGCATCAAAACTATGAATTAACACATGTGGAATTATATACTTAACAAAAAAGTGTGAAACAACTGAAAATATGTCTTATATTCTAGGTTCTTCAAAGTAGCCTTTTGCTTTGATGACTGCTTTGCACACTCTTGGCATTCTCTTGATGAGCTTCAAGAGGTAGTCACCGGAAATGGTCTTCCAACAATCTTGAAGGAGTTCCCAGAGATGGTTAGCACTTGTTGGCCCTTTTGCCTTCACTCTGCGGTCCAGCTCACCCCAAACCATCTCAATTGGGTTCAGGTCTGGTGACTGTGGAGGGCAGGTCATCTGGCGTAGCACCCCATCACTCTCCTTCTTGGTCAAATAGCCCTTACACAGCCTGGAGGTGTGTTTGGGGTCATTGTCCTGTTGAAAAATAAATGATGGTCCAACTAAACGCAAACTGGATGGAATAGCATGCCGCTGCAAGATGCTGTGGTAGCCATGCTGGTTCAGTATGCCTTCAATTTTGAATAAATCCCCAACAGTGTCACTGGCAAAGCACCCCCACACCATCACACCTCCTCCTCCATGCTTCATGGTGGGAACCAGGCATGTAGAGTCCATCCGTTCACCTTTTCTGCGTCGCACAAAGACACGGTGGTTGGAACCAAAGATCTCAAATTTGGACTCATCAGACCAAAGCACAGATTTCCACTGGTCTATTGTCCATTCCTTGTGTTCTTTAGCCCAAACAAGTCTCTTCTGCTTGTTGCCTGTCCTTAGCAGTGGTTTTCTAGCAGCTATTTTACCATGAAGGCCTGCTGCACAAAGTCTCCTCTTAACAGTTGTTGAAGAGATGTGTCTGCTGCTAGAACTCTGTGTGGCATTGACCTGGTCTCTAATCTGAGCTGCTGTTAACCTGCGATTTCTGAGGCTGGTGACTCGGATAAACTTATCCTCAGAAGCAGAGGTGTCTCTTGGTCTTCCTTTCCTGGGGCGGTCCACATGTGAGCCAGTTTCTTTGTAGCGCTTGATGGTTTTTGCCGCTGCACTTGGGGACAGTTTCAAAGTTTTCCCAATTTTTCGCACTGACTGACCTTCATTTAGTTAGGTGGATTCATAACTGGCTTAGTGATCGGACTCAAAGGGTGATTGTAAATGGCTTCACATCCAGCTGGATGAATGTCTCAAGTGGGGTACCACAGGGCTCCGTCCTGGGACCTGTTTTGTTCAACATCTTTATCAATGATTTAGATGAAGGAATTGAGGGTAAACTGATTAAATTTGCTGATGACACAAAGCTAGGAGGGATAGCTAATACTAGAGAAGAGAGAGAGAGGATTCAAAAAGACCTAAATAAACTGGAGCAGTGGGCAGCAACCAACAGAATGGTTTTTAACAGGGAAAAATGCAAAGTACTACATCTGGGCAATAAAAATGAAAAAAGCATATACAGAATGGGAGGAATAGAGCTAAACAACAGTACATGTGAAAAAGACTTAGGTATACTAATAGATCATAGACTGAACATGAGTCAACAGTGTGATGCAGCAGCAAAAAAGGCAAATACAATTCTGGGATGTATTAACAGAAGCATACAGTCTAGATCACGTGAAGTCATTATTGGTCTTTACTCCTCTTTGGTCAGACCTCATCTGGAATACTGTGTACAGTTTTGGGCACCACATTTTAAAAAAGACATAGACAAACTGGAGCAAGTTCAGAGAAGAGTGACCAGAATGGTGACTGGTCTGCAAACCATGTCCTATGAGGAACGGTTGCAGGATTTGGGAATGTTTAGCTTGCAAAAAAGAAGACTGAGAGGAGACTTAATAGCTGTCTACAAATATGTCAAGGGCTGTCACATTGTAGAAGGATCATCTTTATTCTCATTTGCACAAGGAAAGACTAGAAGCAATGGGATGAAACTAAATGGGAGGAGACACAGATTAGATATTAGAAAAAACTTTTTGACAGTTAGGGTGATTAATGAGTGGAACAGGCTGCCACGAGAGGTGGTGAGTTCCCCTTCAATGGACGTCTTCAAACAGAGGCTGGACAGACATCTGTCTGAGATGATTTAGTGAATCCTGCTTTGAGCAGGGGGTTGGACCAGATGACCCAGGAGGTCCCTTCCAACTCTACCATTCTATGATTCTATGATTCTATGATTTCTTAAAGTAATGATGGCCACTCGTTTTTCTTTACTTAGCTTCTTTTTTCTTGCCATAATACAAATTCTAACAGTCTATTCAGTAGGACTATCAGCTGTGTATCCACCAGACTTCTGCACAACACAACTGATGGTCCCAACCCCATTTATAAGGCAAGAAATCCCACTTATTATACCTGACAGGGCACACCTGTGAAGTGAAAACCATTTCCGGTGACTACCTCTTGAAGCTCATCAAGAGAATGCCAAGAGTGTGCAAAGCAGTCATCAAAGCAAAAGGTGGCTACTTTGAAGAACCTAGAATATAAGACATATTTTCAGTTGTTTCACACTTTTTTGTTAAGTATATAATTCCACATGTGTTAATTCATAGTTTTGATGCCTTCAGTGTGAATGTACAATTTTCATAGTCAAGAAAATACAGAAAAATCTTTAAATGAGACGGTGTGTCCAAACTTTTGGTCTGTACTATATATATAGATATATATATATATATATATATGTGTTAAATGTTTAGCCAAGTCTGTATACCTCAACAACTCTAGCTTAGTGCAACCTAATTGTATAAACTGTGTAATAAAGGTGTGCCTGAGCTTAAGATATTCGAAAAGGCAGAATTAGTGGGGTCATAGCGAGATTCTAGATGGACAAAGCTTGCAACGTGGGTGAGTCAACAAGTAGTTGGTCCAAATACCGCAATGATGCTCAGCTTTCTGGGCATGCACACTGAATCTGGGTGTACACCCTAGCTTTATATCCTATGTGCGAATGCTCTGTAGCCGCTGAGCGTCAGAGCAGTGAGTGGGAAGTCAGGCGCTCACAAACTTTCATGTGGCCACTGATGCTCAGCATTTCCGGAGCATGCGCACATAGGATATGAAGCTGAGATGTACGACTCAGAAAGCTGAGCGTCATTGCAAGCGCCTGGGATATTGCAGTGACGTAAGGAGCCGACTGGAAGAAGTGCTAATGGGATGGGTGGGGAGAATTTCAAAACACTGTGACTGAAAAGTTAGAGCTGCCCACCCCTATGACTGAATCCGAAGGTATGTGGGGCACTCATCAAAGTGTAAAAAGTGATTTGTGCGCTAAATACTCTGACATTTTGTTTGAGACAAACATGTTGGTGATGCATTGTGCATCACTACCAAGACACTGGGGGTAGTTTAATAGCCATAAAGGACGTGACAGGTTACCTTTAGCAGAATCAAAGGCCCTACAGGTATCAAGAGACACAGCATAACCTGGCTTTTGGTCTAAATTAGCTACAGCAATAATTAAGTAAAGTTGTATATTAATGTTGGTAGCTTTACCAGGCATGAACTAGGTCTGATCTGGGTAAATCAGATATAAGATCATTTCCTTTAGTCTCGTGGACAGTATTTTAGCAAAAATTGTAATATCAGAGTTCAACAAAAAAAATCGGACCGTACGAGTCAGGGGAACCAGGGTCAAGATAACAACTAATACCAGAGAGGGAGATTAATATATTAACGGTAAACTAAGTATTTAAGTCCAGTGCAATGAGCCAAATCCGGGGGATCACATTGAATTGCTCCACTACAGTTACCAGGGCATTACTGCAGGAGAAGGAGGGGGAGCAGAAAACAATCATTGCAAAGAACATAAATACGAGCATCACATCAGTGGTGGCTCTGCTGATTAACAAAAGACTCTCCAAGCCAATCCCGAGAACATCTCAGAGAAGCCTTTACAGGAACATGAAGGGCTGGGGACACTGAAGTCTGGGCCTAAACTGATAGCAAAAAAACTGTAGTAGCTTCATCAAATGCTCTCAATTTGGCTGAATACAACATCGCATAGCGATAACCCTTCACCCTCAATTTCTTCAATTTCTAACGAGGGTCATTAAAGAATGGCTACGGAAAAGTCAAAATAGAATGAATCTCTAATATTATTTTAGTAGATTTCTCCCTTCTTCCAGGCAGTGTTGAGGACAGCATCTCTAAGGCAGCAAGCAAGCCAATAGAGGGCACAGTGGACCACCTGGAGGATCAGGCCATTTTGGAACACTATGGACCCTCTCAATATTGAAAATGAATAAAAAAAATATAACTGTCAAAATGATTTTCCAATCATAAAAACATTAAGGCAGCAGGATTATCTCCCTCGTTTTTTTTCAGGAAGACTCACAATGAGAACATTATTCTGTCTGAGACAATTTTACAGATCATCAGCTTAGTCCTTAAAGGCAGGCATTTTTAAATTTTTCTTTGCAGGAACTTCATTTTCTTTGGAATAGGATGTTGCAAAATCCTCTAGGTCCAATATATGTCTATCAGATTAAGAAGTTATCTCCAGCAGCTTTTGTAAATCATGACTGAGTGTCACGGCGGTTCCTCGCATGCCTCTTCAGCGCCACCCTACTCGCTACAATGGTTTCTCCTTGTGTCAGGCCGCCTCACTGTGTTTTTGCATGCCTCAGCATTGATGCATTTGAATGAGTTTGCATTTGGCTTTAGGGGGGAGTGGTCGGTCTCTGTAAGAATTTAACCCCGCTGTGTCCTGCAGAGATTAGGTTCCCTGGCCTATCCTGTGCCAGCAGGCTCTTTATTAGGCAGCTCCTCCCACCACTCCTGGCCAGAATGTTGGTTCCTAGTCAGTTTCCTGCTAGTGACCTATTTGAGCATGTGTGTTTTTTAGTTTCTCCCTCTATTTACCCGGCTCATATACCCGTTCTGAACGCAGCTATGCCTTCTGACCACGTCTTTGTCTTCGCCCTTCAGTACCTCTTACCCGTGCCTCTGACCCTCCGGTCAGCTACTGCAGTCCCGGGGACTGTACTCGAGTTGTACTTGGTGTCAGCCTATTCTCAACACCAGAGGCTCTAGTGAAGACCCGGTAGACACCTAGTCTCGCCCTCCAGGTTAAGGCCGCCTCATGGCACAGTGGGTCCACACCCACCAGCATTACATTGAGGATTGTAAGATCCTGCTTAAAGGGAATCTGTCAGTAGGAACAACCCTTCTATGCTGTCTATATGGGCATGAAGGTCATAGAAAGTTGATTAAAATTATACTTTGATATCTGTGATATGATGTCTTATTCCCGAGAAATCCATGTTTGTTTTAATATATAAATGAGCTGATAAGATCTATGGGCCGGTCACAGATCTTCCTGAGAATCAGCGTCCAGAGCTGTTTTAATTGAAAGAGGGTGTTACCAGTGTGAGACATGTAATGACTGACAGTCTGCTCTCCTGATCTACATGTCTCACACTGGTAATGCCCTGGTATCATGTTATTCAACTTTAAATCCTTTTTTCACTCCCCTTTTACCCAGAGCCATGAGTTTTAGATTTTTCTGTTGACATAGCCATATGAAGGCTTGATTTTTGCAAGACAAGTAGTAGTTATGAATGACACAATCTTTTTGTTTCATGTAATATTCTGAAAAATGGGGAAAAAATTCCAAGTAGGATGAAACTCTGAAAAAAACTAATTATGTCATTGTTTTCTGAGTTTTATTTCTATGCTATTCATTGGATGCTAGAAAAGACCCGGAAACATGATTCTCCACTACATCGATTCTAAACTAATTTTTTACTTGAGATGTGAAAAAGAAACCCTCTGAATTTGGTAAATAAATTTTTTTTTCATTGTGTCACCATTTTCTGAGAAAAGTTATGTTTTTATTTTTCCTTAACCCCTTAAGGACCCTGGGATTTTCTGTTTTTGCATTTTCGTTTTTTGCTCCCGTTGTTCCAAGAGCCATAGCGTTTTTATTTTGTGGTCAATATGGCCGTGTGAGAGCTTATTTTTTGCAGGACGAGTTGTACTTTTGAACGACATTACTGGTTTTACCATATCGGGAAAACGGGAAAAAAATTCAAAGTGCGATGAAATTGCAAAAAGAGTGTTTTTTTTTTTATTTATTTTACCACGTTCACTGAATGCTAAAACTGACCTGCCATTATTATTCTCCAGGTCGTTACGAGTTCATAGATACCAAACATATATAGGTTCTTTTTTATTTAAGTGGTGAAAAAAATTCCAAGGTTTGCTAAAAAAAATAAATGGCGCCATTTTCCAAGACCCATAGCGTCTCCATTGTTCGGGATCTGGGGCCGGGTGAGGGTCTATTTTTTGTGCGCCGAGCTGAAGTTTTTATTGATACCATTTTGGGGTGGATCCGATGTTCTGATCGCCCGTTATTGATTTTATTGCAATGTTGCGGCGACCAAAAAACGTACTTCTGGCGTTCAGATTTTTTTTCTCATTATGCCGTTTACCGTTCGGATTAATTCTTTTTTTATATTGATCGATCGGGCGATTCTGAACGCGGCGATGTCGAATATGTGTCTGTGGGGTTTTTTTAAATTATTTTATTTTGAATGGGGCAAAAGGGGGGTAAATTAAACTTTTATATTTTTTTAATATTTTTAAAAACATTTTTTTTACACTTTTTGCTTGCTTCTATAGTCTCCATAGGAGACTAGAAACAGCAACTGTCCGATCGCCTTTGCTACATAGAGGTGATGAGCAGATCACCTCTATGTAGCAGAAATGCTCCTGTGCTATGAGCGCCGACCACTAGGTGGTGCTCATAGCGATCAGTATATGACAACCACTGGGGTCTGCTGCAGACCCAGGGTTGTCATGCCCACCCAACAGTGACCCGCGATCACGTGACGGGGTCACCGATGGGCGGGGTAAGTAACGCGCTTCCGGCGCGGCACTGTTAAATGCCACTGTCAGATATTGACAGCAGCATTTAACTGGTTAACAGCCACGGGTGGATCGCGATTCCACCCGCGGCTGTTGCGGGCACATGTCAGCTGTAATAATCAGGTGATGTGCTCGGTTCAGTGCGGGCTCAGCGCCGGAGCCCTCACTGAACCGGAGGTTATAGCCTGGTGCGCACTATTATGCCCCATGCTTTAAAGGGGTTAAATAGAGCTTGTTTATCGTGTGGTGATCCGACGGTTTTAGCGATATGTTCATCATTTTAACTACTTTTAATTGCATTCTTTAGGGAGATGTGGTTCCTCAAAAATTACAATTCCGGAGTGATAGATCAGACTTTTACAAATGCAATGATACCAAATAAGTATTTTTGTATTTCTTTATGTTTTTAACAGAGGAAAAAGATTATTAAATTTTTTATATTTTATGTGCTGTCATGTATTGTTATAAATCACACAGCACTGGTGCCGGTTTTAAGATGCTTCTCCTTGCTTTTGGTCCAGGACACGTTGGAATGTGCCTTGTCCTGAGGGCAGAGACAAACACTGATGAGTCCCAAGTGTGGACTTTTAAGAACAAGAAAAATGATGGAAATCTTGACAGAAAGTTAACAGAGTACTTTATGGTCAATGAGGATAGTTGGGCTTTGCTGGTGTGTGTCTAATGATGAATGTGTCTCCAACCTTTTTTTTGTTACTCTTTTCCGAAAAATGTAGCGAGGCAAAAAGAAGGGTTTAGCAATAGTGAGAACACAGCCTTAAAGGGGTTGTCCATCACATTCTAACATTTAATTTTTTTGGGCAGGGTAGAATGAAACGATAAATGGATGTGATTAAGGGTATGGTCTAAAGTTTTGCTGCTGTGTTCTCCATACACCACATAAAAAGGGACAGACTATCTTTTTTAACCCCTTAATGACCTT
This sequence comes from Phyllobates terribilis, assembly GCF_046119375.1. Classification (NCBI taxonomy): domain Eukaryota; kingdom Metazoa; phylum Chordata; class Amphibia; order Anura; family Dendrobatidae; genus Phyllobates; species Phyllobates terribilis. The sequence continues at coordinate 43,996,695 of NW_027362765.1, forward strand.
GCAATTTTCAGTTTTTGCGTTTTCATTTTTTGCTCCCCTTCTTCCCAGAGCCATAACTTTTTTATTTTTCAATCAATATGGCCATGTGAGGGCTTATATTTTGCGGGACAAGTTGTACTTTTGAACGACATCACTGGTTTTACCATATGTTTTTTTTTTACCACGTTCACTGAATGCTAAAACTAACATGCGATCATTATTCTCCAGGTCATTACGAGTTCGTAGACACCAAACATGTATGGGTTCTTTTTAATTGAAGTGGTGAAAAAATATCCAAAGTTTGATAAAAAAAAAAAAAAAGGCGCCATTTTCCAAGACCCGTAGCGTCTCCATTTTTCGGTATCTAGGGCCATGTCATGGTCTATTTTTTGCGTGCCGAGCTGACATTTTTATTCATACCATATTCGGGTAGATCCTATGTTTTGATCGCCTGTTATTGCATTTTATTGCAATGTTGCGACGACCAAAAAAACGTAATTCTGTCGTTTAGAATTTTTTTCTCGTTACGCCGTTTACTGATCGGATTAATTCTTTTTTTATATTGATAGATCAGGCGATTCTGAACACGGAAATACCAAATATGGGTATGTGGGGTTTATTTTTTATTATTTTATTTTGAATGGGGCGAAAAGTGGATGATTTAAACTTTTATATATTTTTTTTTACACTTTTTGCTTGCTTCAATAGTCTCCATAGGAGACTAGAAGCTGCACTTGTCCGATCGCCTTTGCTGCATACAGGCGACGAGCAGATTGCCTGTATGCAGTAGAAATGCTCACTTGGGCGGCGCTCAAAGCAATCAGGACATGACAACCACAGGGGTCTGCTGCAGACCCCGGGTTGTCATGCCAACCCATCGGTGACCCGCGATCATGTGACGGGGTCACCGATGGGCGGGGCTAATGCCGCGCTTCCGGCACGGCAATGTTAAATGCCGTTGTCAGAGATTGACAGCGGCATTTAACTGGTTAACAGCCGCGGGTGGATCACGATTCCACCGGCGGCTGTTGTGGGCACATGTCAGCTGTATAAATCAGCTGACATGTGCCCGGTTCAGTGCGGGCTAAGCGCTGGAGCCCGCGCTGAACCTGGGGTGTTGACCTGGGGTGTACTAGTACGCCCCAGGTCAGAAAGGGGTTAAAAATTGTGAGGTATGGTTAAAACGTTTCTCATACTCTGAGCATCAGAATGGCTTCACTCCTAAGTGAGTTCTCTTATGTGGTACAAGACATGACTTAAATTTAAAACATTTCCCACATTCTGAACATACAAATGGCTTTTCCCCTGTGTGAACTCTCTGATGCTCAACAAGATTTGATTTCCATGCAAAACATTTCCCACATTCTGAACATGGAAATGGTTTCTCTCCCGTGTGAGTTTTTTCATGGTAATCAAGAGTTCTTTTGTTAGAAAAACATTTTCCACATTCTAAACATGAAAATGGTTTCTCTCCTGTGTGAGTTTTCTGATGGGCATGAAGATGTGATTTTTGAGCAAAACACTTCCCACATTCTGTGCACAAAAATGGCTTCTCCCCTGTGTGAACTCTCTGATGGTTAAGAAGAACGGACTTCTGTTTAAAACATGTCCCACATTCTGAACATGAATATGGTTTCTCTTCATTGTGAGTTCTTTGATGGTTAATAAGATAAGATTTCTGAGAAAAACATTTCGCACACTCTAAGCAAGAAAATGGCTTCTCCCCACTGTGACTTCTCTCATGTGTAGTAAGATTCGATTGAGAGCTAAAACGTGATCCACATTTGGAACATGAGAACGGCTTCTCCCCAGTGTGACTTTTCTCATGTCTAATAAGATGTGATTTCTTCATAAAACATTTCCCACATTCAGAACATGAATGTTGCTTCTTGCCTTTGTGAGTTTTTTGATGCTCAAAAAGATTTGATTTCCGTGTAAAATATTTCCCACATTCTGAACATGAATATTCCTTTGCTTCTGTGTGACTTTTCTCATGTTCAACAAGATTTGATATATCTACATAACATTTTCCACATTTTAAACAAAAAAAATAATTCTCCCCTTTGTGAGATCTTTCATGTTCACCATCTTTTCTGTTATAAGTATTTTCTTTAACAGTCTTTAATGAATCAGAAGATAAGACCTCTTGAAAAGGATTAGTTGATAGATCTTCACTGTGAGGGGCTGATGGTATATCTAGGACAATGGTATTCTCTTCATATGTATCTTGTATGATACCATGTTCTGTAGCTCTAAAATCTGAAGATATTTCATATCTCTTTAAGGTTCTGACACTGTCACCTGCCAAGAATAAAACCGATTATTTTTCTATAATATAATCTTAATATTATTTTGATCTTTTAAAATATTTTTATAAAAACTTTGCCATACAAATTATAGGGCAGGTAGCAAAATTCAAATTAAAGAGAAGGTTGAAAAATATGAGATAAACACAGTCATCTGCTAAAACACTCAGTAATGCCATGTAGTGTTATTAAATAGGTGGTCCAATAAATGTATTGGACCCTTCAGTTTTTTGTAGCATATTATTGGAGGTGGTGTCTGCCTCCTTTTCTGACTGAGCACTCCTCCCATCAGCCGAAGGCTATTATTAATTACTGCTAGATCCTACCTGCCCTTTAAATTTGTAGGCTTATAACCCAAGACAGGCATTTTTGATACATTTTTAAATTGAAGTCTCATCAAAGAAAGGTACGCCTTGTCATGGCTAATGGGCTCTCATGAATTGGCCAATTTATGTGCTAAGTACCTTCATTTTTTTAAGTATCTTCCATATAGCATTAATGCAGTTCATATTTCATATATTCATTGCTTGCAGGCATCTTAGCACTTACAGAGGTGGCTGTATTATTTTTGTTTGTATATAATGCCCTTTATAAATATCTATCTTTAAGCCCTATCCACTTTTGCAATTAGCTTTATTATAATATTTCCTACACGTCTCTACCCTACTAATCCCTATTATAAGAATTGTGGCGGCCACTGAACAAGCGGGTGATGATTAGAAAAGAATTGTAGTGGCAGCCACTGAAGCTGCGGTCTCTTCTCCATCACTCCGCATGAAACAGGACATCATCAGGAGACGGCAGTGACAAAGCTGTGGTAACTTGTCTGCACCTCCACCCGATTATGACATCGGTTCCAGGCGGGGTGACATCAGAGACTACCATCAAATTAAACGTCACTGGAAGTAAAATAAATAAACAGCTATAGGGAACAGCTGTACAGGAAAAATGGTAGAGAATTTTATAATTAAGCTCTAACCATTTTTGTAATTTGCTTTAAAATAGGTATTTATAAAAGGCATTACATGTAACAGACCACCTCTTTAAGTCATTGATAATCATCTTGAGAACACAACTTTACACTTCTTTGAAACCATTACAAATATTGTATTTTGTAGGATTATAAGACACACATTTTTCCCCCAAATTTTGGAGGAAAATGGGAGTGAGTCTTTAAATCCGAATATAGCTTACCGGGGGAGGGTGCAGCTGCGTTACAGCGGGGTCACAGGAGGCAGGGTCACTGCTGCAGGAGGCCGGTGGCGGCAGGAGTTGGGCGACGCTGCGGGCCCCAGGATGGTAGGAGGCGGTGAGAGGCTGCGGGCCCTGGGCTTTCAGAAAATGTTGTCGCTGAGCGGACTCCCCGCACTTCCCATTGTTTTCTTGGCAATAGGCTTCGGGAAAATTGACGCCTGAGGTGGCACATGCGCAGACTGAGATCTCAGCTCCGAAGATCTCGGCATCTGAGATCTCAATCTGCACATGCTCTGCCTCTGGCAGCCATTTTCCCGAAACCCACTGCCGAGAAATCAATGGCAAGTGCGACATTTTCTGAAAGCCCAGAGCCCATAGTCTAACACAGCCGGAACACCCCCTCCTCCCAGCCCTGGGCCTGCAGCATCGCCCCATTCATGCCACCGCCAGCTCCCTGCAGCAGCGACTATGACTCCTGTGACCCCACTCCACCACTGCCACCCCCGGTAAGCTACCGTAAATTCGAACTATAAGACGCAACACCATTTTATTAAAGCATTTTTTTCATATTTTCTTCCCCAAAATTGTGGGTGCGTCTTATGGTCTAGTGTGTCTTATAGTCCACAAAATACAGTATCTGAGCACAAACTGTATAATAATTTAAAGCTTAGAACTATCCCATAATACCGCATGCATATAAAAATGTCTGTAGGTTCAGAAAAAGAAGAGATTTCTTAGTCATATGGCAATACAGTGCAAAAGGACTATTAACAGCTGTACATGATCCAAACTCCAACATCAGCTGTTACTGAGCTGCACTGAAAATAATTAAGAAGAAACAGTTCAGATGGATGGATCCACCACGTATTTTTCCCTCTATTGGCAAATTTCAGCTGTATTTTTATATCCTTATTTAATCGTCTATAACAATATCACATTTTAACCCATATTTATTAAGTATTTTGGCAAAAGGATTGACACTAAAGTTGAAAAACCTGAAAAACCACAGAGCTCACATCAAGTAATACAAAATGGTATCAGCAAGAGACTGAGAAGAATCTGTGACATCTCTCCATTCAGTGGTTACTACTCACCTGGGTAGTCATATGTAAGTATCTCCTCTTTACACCACTCATCACCCCTCACATATGTCTCTGTAGTATTAATATGGGGCAGATCTTTACCCTGAAACAAATATTGTAAAAGTCACAGACAGATGGAGAAGTCACATCTATGATCAGCTCTAATCCTGCCATCTCCACCGTTCTCATTACACAAGTATAAAACATATAATACTGGTGGATAAAACAAGACTGAGCACAAGACCTTCACAGCAGTCTACACATCATAGGGGAGATCTCATGACACCTTCTCTCCATCTACCTGATAATCCTGAGGAACATTGGGATCTTCTTGTTTACAGTCCTGTGGAAGAAGAGGACGGGAACATCTCTCTGGTGTTGTTCTCTTACTGGATAGAACTGGAAGAAATGTAATATAAGTATTGTTAAATCTCATTGGACGTGAATACACATTGGTGAGCACACCAGTACACTGTAGGTAAATTGGGGGAGGGTAAAGAGAAAAAGAATGTATTAAAATACAACTTTTATTTTTCAGAATGAAAATTCATAATTGTCCTATAAATTTCACATACATCCTTTTTAGGGATGTATATTGGATCGCAGTTATTAATGTTGTTTTGTAATTCTTGTAACTGCGATCCACTAAGTCTCGATAACGTCTGATATACAAACACAAATTAGAGTGGGATCCCTGACTGTTGTCCCTTATAAATTATAAATCAGGTTATTAATCCCCATATTATATACAGTATGTATAAAGTCATAGATTATTCAGCCATATAGGAGACTTTAGTTATTTATTTGTCTCCAAATGAATTATGGCTGGATGCTATATATGCCTATTTGTAGATACAGTCCTGCTCATCGTTATTGGCACCCATGACGTTTAAATACATAATGTGGAATATCTCCTGAAAAAAATGAATCAAGTGAAATAGCTTTCTTGTATAGAGCACTCGTGTTAAATACAAAAGAGCAAATGATAAACAATAATTTAAAACAAAAAAAAAAGTGAGGGAAATATAGAAAAACCTAAAGCTTGCTGTGTCACTGGTATTGGCACCCTTTACATTAAATTAGTATGGAAACACATTTTGACTCGCCTGTGGTAAATCACAAGAGATTCACCTGTGATTAATTGTCGGTGCCAATGTGACATGAATCAGCCAATGAATGGTGACTTCAGTGTTTTAAAAAGACACATGGTAGGCATTGTTCCTTTGTCACAATGGTGAAGACAAAGGAGCTGTCAGAGGACATCAGAACTGATATTATTAGCAAATACAAGACTTCCAAAGGGTAGAAGGCCATCTTCAAAGACCTTGGTATCCCAGTTTCAACAATGTGCAGTTTTATTAAGAAGTTTGCCAAGCATGGAACCATGAAGAACCACCCTGGACGTGGGTGAAAGAGGAAAATTTACAAGATATGTCTTCGAAGGTTGGTGCGAATGGTGGAAAAAACACCACGTCAAACATCCAAAGACCTGAAGGCCAACATGGAACAGTCTGGGGTAATTGGTTTCAACAAGGACCATACTCCGCACACTAAACCAAGCAGAGCTTATAAGGAAAATAAAACCTTACCAACAGTTTAGGATGGTGGAGGATCAATTTAGCTGTGGAGTGGCTTTGTTGCATCTGGTACTGGAGGCCTTGACCTTATCACAGGAATCATGAAATCAGAGAATTATCAAAAGATTTTAGAGCGAAATGTCCTACCCAGTGTAAGAAAACTTGGTTTGATTCGAACATCATGGGTCCTCCAGCAAGACAATGACAATCACACATCCAAAGGTACACAGGAATGGTTGAAAAAGAAAAAATGGACTGTTTTAAAATGGCCAGCAATGAATCCTGACCTCAATCCCATTGAAAATCTTTGGGGTGAGCTGAAATCTGCCATTGGGAAAAAGAACTTGAACAAACTGCAAAGGACGAGTGGGAGAAAATTCCAAATGAGAAGTGCAAGAAGCTTATAGATGGCTACAAGAAACGTTTGGAGGCTGTCAGCAATGCTATTGCTGTATTACTTTGGACCACTAATTAAAAAATCCTGAGGATATAACTTTGGTACATTTCTGTATATTTCTGAAGATATTGTACAGTCTGTGAAAAAAATGAAGGGGTGCTAATAATAGTGAGCAGCACTTTATCTTACTGTTCTAATTATACACAACAGCCAATAAATTTATCTACAATAATTGTTAGTAGATCTGCCGTGGCTCCGCCTTTGTCACAGGCATAAGTAAGCGGCAATTAGATTTGATGTCTCTATGGCAACCCCTATGTTGTTTGTTGTTAGAGGCAGTTCTAATTGCTGAGCATGCTGTGAAGCGATGTAACTACCCACTGTTCGGAGTTCAGACGTGCCACTTATTGGCTGTTTGTATAAAATTAGAACAGCAAGTTATCTACAAATAGGCATATATAGCATCCAGCCATAATTCATTTGGAGATTTGGAGACAAGTAGATAACTATACTCTCCTATAACGCTTAAAAATCTATGACTCTCAATGTACAGTTTAAACCAGAAGTTTACATACCCTATATAAAAAGACACATATGCATGTTTTTCTCAATATCAGACATGAAATCAGAATAAACCTTTCCCATTTTAGGTCAATTAGGATTACCATAATTTTTAATATTTGCCAAATGCCAGAATAATGAGAGAGAGAGAATGTTTTAAGGCATTTTTATTACTTACTGCAAAGTCAAAAGTTTACATACAGTGGTGGCCAAAAGTATTGGCACCCCTGCAATTCGGTCAGATAATACTCAGTTTCTTCAGGAAGAAACTGAGTATTATCTGACCGAATTGCAGGGGTGCCAATACTTTTGGCCACCATTGTACATTTCATTAGTATTGGTACCATTGCCCTTAAACTGAATGACTTGGGTCAAACATTTGGGATATCCATCCACAAGCTTCTCACAATAGTTGGTCGGAATTTGGGCCCATTCCTCCTGACAAATCTGGTGTAACTGATCCAGGTTTGTAGGTCGCCTTGCTCGCACCTGCCTTTTCAGCTTTGCCCATAAATTTTCAATAGGATTGAGATCAGGGCTTTGTGATGGCCACTCCAAAACATTGACTTTGTTACCCTTAAGCCACTTTGTTACCATTTTGGCAGTATGCTTCGGGTCACTGTCTATTTGGAAGACCCATTTCCACCCAAGCTTTAACTTCCTGGCTCATGTCTTGAGATGTTGCTTCAGTATTGCCACATAATCTTCTTTTCTCATGATACCGTCTATTTTGTGAAGTGCACCAGTCCCTCCTGCAGCAAAACAACCCCACAACATGAAGCTGCCACCCCCGTGTTTCACAGCTGGGATGGTGTTCTTAGGCTTCCAAGCTTCTCACTTTTTCCTCCAAATGTAATGATGTTCATTATGCCCAAAAAGTTCAATTTTAGTTTCATCAGACCACAAGACATGTCTCCAAAAATTCAGGTCTATGTTCCGGTGTGCATTTGCAAACATTAATATGGCTTTTTTAGGTTTCTTTTGGAGTAATGGCTTCTTCCTGGCTGAGTGGCCTTTCAGCCCATGTTGATACAGTATTCGTTTCACTGTGGATATTGACACAATCTTACCCGCTTCCGCCATTATCTTCACTAGGTCTTTTGCTTTTGTCTTTGGATTGATATGCACATGTCGGACCAAAGCACATTCATCTCTGGGACACAGAACCCATCTCCTTCCTGAGCGGTATGATGGCTGGACATTCCCATCTTGTTTGTATTTGCGCATAATTGTTTGTACAGATGAACGAGGCACCTTTAGGTATCTTGAAATTGTACCCAAGGATGAGCCAGACTTGTGCAAGTCAACAATTCTCTTCCTGATATCTTGGCTGATTTCTTTAGACTTTCCCATGATGCTACACAAAGAAGCAGTGTGTTTCAGGTGTGCATTAAAATACATCCACAGGTGTGTCTCTAATTAACTCAGATGTTGCCAAAAAAAACTTTCAAAAATCAGAAGCTTCCAAACACATGACATCATCATATGGGCAGTCCAGAATTGTTTAAAGGCATAGTAACCTAAGTGTATGTAAACTTTTGACTTTGCAGTAAGTAATAAAAATGCCTTAAAACATTCTCTCTCTCTCATTATTCTGTCATTTGGCAAATATTAAAAATTCTGGTAATCTTAATATGTGTCTTTTTATATAGTGTATGTAAACTTCTGGTTTCAACTGTATATATATATAGTATGAGGATTAGAGTAGATAACTAAAGTCTCCTATATGGCTGAATAATGTATGACTTTATACATACTGTATATAATATGGGGATTAATAACCTGACTTATAATTTATAAGGGACAACAGTCAGGGATCCCACTCTTATTTGCGTTTCTATATCAGACCTTATCGAGACTTAGTTAATCGCAGATACAAAATTACAAAACAATAGTAATAACTGCGATCCAATATACATCCCTAAAAAGGATGCATGTGAAACTTATAGGACAATTATGAATTTTAACCCCTTTATGACGTGTGCCGTAATAGTACGACACATGTCATAACCCCTGATAACTAGTTAAATGCTGCTGTCAATCTCTGACAGCATCATTTAACTTGTGCTTACCGGGAGCGCGTTGTTGGCTCCGCCCATTGGCAACCCCGTCACATGATCGCGGGTGGCCAATGGGTTGGCATGACAACCCGTGGACTGCAGGAGACTCCTGCAGCTGTCATTGCCAGATTGCTATGAGTGCCGCCCAGCAGTCGGCGCTCATAGCAAGTGAGCATTTCTGCTACACACGGACGATCTGATCATCGCCTGTGTAGCAGAGGTGATCAGATAAGTGCAGCTTTAAGTCTCCCATGGAAACTATTGAAGCATGCAAAAAGTAAAAAAAAAAAAAGTTTTTAGAAATATAAAAAAAAAAAAATATATATATATATAAAAGTTTAAATCACCCCCCTTTCGCCCCATTCAAAATAAAGCAATAAAAAAATACGTAAGTAACGGGATTTCTCAGAGCCCATGACGGCACCACGGAGAGAGGGGATCCGCCCTTCAAGGACAGGAAACCTACAGATAAAAAGGGCGGTACCTCTCTCCCGCATCAGTTGTTTACAGAGCATGAGAGGACCACCAGATTTGTAACACAAAATTTAACATTTTTAAGAAACTTATCAGAAACACCATATGACTACATATAGGTAACTAATAAGTGTGTACACCCACACGTGAAGGGAGGGAATGTACAGGTGCCGTCATGGGCTCTGAGAAATCCCGTTACCGGTAAGTAACTACGTCTTTCTCCTTCCCCCATGACGGCACCACAGAGAGAATTACAGAGAGGTGAAACATTAGGGAGGGGACACAGCTTCCAGAACCCTTCTCTCGAAAGTAAGGTCTGAAGAAGAGGTTAAGTCTAGCTGGTAGTGATTGAACAAAGTAGAGGGGGAAGACCAGGTTGCCGCTCTACATATCTGCTCTGTTACGGATCCGGGTGGTGGATCCTCTGTACCGCGGTGCAAGGAGGGACCCAGAGGGGCGTAACTAAGTATCAACTCAGACCGACCCTGGTCGTACGGCGGCCAACGACTCCGTGACAAGGGAGGGACCGAGCAGAGGGACCAGGTGCTACTCTGGGGACAACCTTGTAAGAGAGCAGGTGGCTCCCACGGGTCAGATGACTGGGACTGACCAGTATAGCGGATGGGCACAACAAGCAGGCAGAAGTCTCTGGGTTAGCTGACGGGTGGTCACGGCACGTGACGGCAGAGCAGGCTGAAGTCTCTAGGTTAGCAGACAGGTGGTCACGGCAAGTGACAGCAGGAGCCCCCAGGTAGGATATCAGGCTGGAGTCTCTAGATTAGCAGACAGGTGGCCACGGCAAGTGACAGCAGGAGCCTCCAGGTAGGCTATCAGGTAACAAGCAGGTAACAGGCGAGTGCTCCCAGGTGAGCGGGCTAGCAGGCAAGGCAGGTAGCAGGCAGGTAACAGGCGAGTGCTCCCAGGTGAGCAGGCTAGCAGGCACGGCAGGTAGCAGGCAGGTAACTGTCAGGTGCTTCCTGGTAAGCAGGCGGACTTGCCCATAGACAGACTGGCGGGTTGAACGGAAGACAGACTGTCGGGCTGGAGAGTAGTCAGGCTGGCGGACTGGAACAGTAGTCAGGCTGGCAACTGGACCTGAGGGCTGAAGCAGAGGTAAGTATACTGTGCATCAACTATTGCTCGGGCACCTCCATTTTGGAGGAGGTGCCTTATATATGGGAGGTCCTCCGGCTATTGGCCGGGGACTCCTTAGGATGGCGCGCGCGCCCTAAGCACAGTGCCCGGGAAGCAGCAGCAGGAAGAGGAGCGCTGGAGGACGGTGCGCGGGGAGCTAGGAGGTGAGAGGGACGGCGTCTCTGCCTGGCAGGGGGCAGAGACGCCGATGCTACATGCTCTATCGTGGCACCGGCCTTTTCCGCCCAGGAAGCTGCCACCGCTCTTGTTGAGTGGGCCTTCGGTTTCTCCGGGGCGGCTTCCCCACATGAGGAGAACGACGGTGTGATGGCTTCCCTTATCTATCCATCTGGCCAGTGTGCCCTTGGAAGCTTTTTTTCCCCTTACGAGGGCCCTGAAAGCAAACAAAAAGAGAACTATCCTCCCTACACTCTTGTGTCGCCTCTAGGTATCAGATTAGACACCTTCTGATATCTATCTTATGCAAGTCTCTCTCTCTTTCTTGTTCCTAGAATTGGGGCAGAAATCAAATTGGGCCACTTTTGGTAGGTAGGCAGGGTCGGTTCTAAGAGTAACTCTATCCTCCAAGATTTGTGTGAAGGGAGGGCCTGCAGATAGAGCCTGAATATCACTGACCCTACGTGCAGATGTGAGAGCTACTAAAAGTGCAGTCTTGAGGGATAGGATTTTTAAGGATGCTTCTGACAGATGTTCAAAAGGGGCCTTTGTTAAAGCTGAAAGGACCAAGTTTAAATCCCAAGGGGCAGTATTTCGAGAGGGGATGGGTCGGGATCTGGATGATGCCTTAATGAACCTAGATACCCATCTATCCCTGGCCAAGTCAAAGTTGTATAGGGCTCCCAGTGCCGCAACTTGGACTTTCAAGGTACTTGTGGCCAGGCCCTGTTCTAAACCCCTCTGTAAGAATTCTAGGATAGCTGTTAATGGAACTGCGACACCCCAGGGGTCTGGTTGCCGCAGTAATAGAGATATTATGTCTGGGAGCAAGTGGGAGGTTTCTCTGGTCAGGAGCCCTAAACATGCAACACGGCCCACCCAGACCTGGGAGGGGAGGAATCTGCCCTTTTAAACTGGGTCTGGGGCGGGATTAGAGCAGTCAGAGCCTGGAGAGGGAAAGCAAGAACAGGAGCTCTGGAGGAGCAGAGGTAGAAGGCCAGGGGCTTTGAGCAGAGATATAGCTCGCCCTGGCTGAGTACACTAAAGCCGGACACAGGAGTCCGAGGCTGTGGGGACTGATATACACCCAGCAGCAGAAACCAGCCGGCAGGGGATTCCAGGTCCTCTGGCCATAGAAGCCCGGAGGCTCAGTCACAAAGAAGGGACCAGCGCCGCCATCCAGGAGCGGAGGCTAACAGAAGGCCCCAAGTCACCAGCCATACGGGTGAGCACCACACGGTATACTCAGGGACGTGGGCTACTTGTAAACGCTGACAGCAAGGTAGCCAGAAAGAGTGCAGATTAACGGGGAGGCCTACAACTCCACCTGGCCAGGGGAACTCCTGCTTGCTCGCAGACTGACCAGGCCCCTTATACTAGCCAGTACTCCCGGGAGGGTCGGCCTTGTACCATCAGTAAAGACCCTGAACAGCACCACACGTCTCTGTGATTCCTTGCCGCTCCAGCACCATTAGCACTGGGACCCTCACACCATCACTCCCATCATCTTCCACATTAGCTGCCCTGAGGCAATACTTCTCCCGTGGGGAGTCATCCCATACTCAGCTGCGCAAACAACATCAGCCTCAGCGGTCTGCAGCGCAGCGGCGGTCCCCACTGACCGCAATCCACGGGTGGCGTAGTCGGACACTTATTACAACATTTAGACTGCCACTGGTTTGATCACCCTGGGCACGGACCGGGTCACCGCCACGGAGAACTACAACCCCCAGCGATCCGGCTCCGGGTATTCCCCCTGCACAGCAGCAGCAGCACAGGCCCAGGGGGCGCGTCAACTTTGGCGTAGTCGGCAGGATTTCGTGCCCGCAACCACCGGGTACTGCGTGCCTGAAAAAGAGACTTTTATACTTACCTGTGGTGAAGTTTCCCGCCGTCCGGAGTCGTTTCCCGCCATCAGACGCCATCTTGGACCGTTTCCCGCCGTCTTCTGCCTTCTTCCCGCCATCCGCAGCTGCTTCCCGCCTTCGGACGCCATCTTCGGGACGCCGCACAGGAAAAAGAGGGGCGTGGACTCCGAAAGCGCGCGAGATCCGAAGCTCCGCCCCACGCTGACGCCGCGCAAGGTCCTGGAAGAGAGGAAGAGCGACGCTGACGTCATCGGAGCGCGACGCCAGGTCCTCAACCCCGACGATCGACTGCGGAGCCGCGGCCTACGGAAGAAGAGCATCGCAAGGTAGGCCACAGTCCACTAGGGGGGAGGAGGATGCCGGACACCGAGGGGAGCTCCACTGCCACAGCCACCGCCAGCGCAACCGCTGCAGCAGTCATGCCATTCACCATGCCCTATATCCCGGGGGCAACCTGGCTACCCCAGTACTCAGGGGAGTCACATACTCTAACTGACTTTAGAGAAAGACTGGATAGCCTCTTCCAGGTGTACCCCCTCACAGAAGAGCAAAAAGTGAGCATCCTGGTGGCCCAATTAATCGGGGCAGCCCAAAGGGAGGTAAAGTCCTGGCCACCTGGGAGGAAGAGGACTGTCAGAGAAATACTAGCCCGGCTGAAAGACACATTTGACACCCGCACCTCAGCCGAAATAAAACTAAGATTTTATGGGTGCAAACAAGGGGCACATGAGAGTATAAGAGACTATGCTCTAAACCTACAAGAGGCCCTGAGAGCCATTAAGCAGGCAGACCCTGACAGTGTGGGAAATGAAGATAAGCTTTTGACTGAACAATTTATTGAGGGTCTACTGTGCAATGCCCACCGAACCCAGTTGCGGGCAATGGCCTTACAGGACCCTGACCTGGACTTTGCACAGTTCAAAGACAGAGCCATCCGGGTGCTCCGAGAACCGGCACCAGGTGGCGCTGTGACCCACAGGCGCCCTGCTATCACTTACCACAAGGAGACGGCGCCCTTGTATGCAGGGCCTGTGGGAGCTGATGCACAGGCTTTAAACAGTGACCCGGCTACAGACCTGCACCATCAGGTCCAAGAGCTGACTAAGAGCGTTGCCGCGCTAACCAGAACTGTGCAGTCTTTACAGGTCTCTTCTCCAGGAAAGATCCAGCCGTCATCCGGACCGGAGGACGTCCCGTGGCGCCGACTGAGGAGGACCCCACCGGCCAGAGGAAGACCCAGCGACAGATACAACGAGGACGGACGACCCATCTGCCGCCGCTGCAATCAACCCGGACATGTGGCAAGGTACTGTCATTTAAACGGGCAAAACCTGGGGTAGAGGGCCAACCCCCAGGCATAAGACCATCAGGCCCATCAAACTGGCGTGATAAATACGTAGGGGGACGTCCAATCTTGCCTGTGGTACTGGATGGCATTCCTATGAGTGCCCTACTAGACACTGGGTCACAGGTGACCACCATCCCGTACGTGCTCTTTAAACAGTACTGGAATGACTCGGACATAACCCGCTACCCAGATGACAACCTGAGTATCATCGCCAGCAATGGTCAGCCCGTGCCGCAGGTGGGATTCAAAGAGGTGACCATTAAGATCGGTAAAGTCGAACTGGCGGCACAAGGACTGATAATAGTGGACATAGACCGTCATGAGAGCCACCCTAGAATAACCTTGGGAACTAATGTGATTGAAAATTGTCTTGCAGAGGTGATTCTCATTTTACAGCAGGTTGCCAAGAACGCCAGTTCCGGCCAGCAGCGTGTGCTCCAAAAAGAGATCCGGGCACTGATGAAGCGGCAACAGGTGGAACTATCTGGTGGTGAGATAGGTAGCATGAGAATGTGTGACCCGTTCCCTATTGCCATGCCCCCAAAAAGTGAGATGATGATTTGGTGCCGGGCAGCTATTGGTCTAAGAGGTAGAGACTACCAAGCAATGGTAGAACCCGTCTACTCAGACAGTAGGCCCACCATTTTGACAGCACGGGGGGTGGTCGATGTACGCCATGGGAGGGTGCCCGTTCGCATCATAAATATCGGGGAGAGAGAAGTATACCTGCCCCGGTATGCCACGCTAGCCAAATTGTTCACCATAAACCAGAATTCTGTACAGGCCGTGGAACCCTTGCCTCCATCTCAACCAGAGGAAGGTAACGGCTCTAAGAAACCAATGGAGGACTGGTGTCAGCAACTGCATTTGGGTACTAACTCCACTCCCTCACACCAGAAACAGGGAGTCTATCGGGTGGTTCGAGAGTACGAGAGAGTATTTAGTAAACACCCGCTAGACTTCGGGCGAGTAAAGGGGGTAGAACACCACATGCCCACGGGAGACCATCCTCCCATAAAGGAGAGATACCGACCCGTACCCCCTGCACACTACCAACACGCCAAGGGGATGCTTAGAGACATGAAGGAGGCTGGGGTAATCAGGGACAGCTGTAGCCCCTGGGCAGCTCCACTAGTCTTAGTGAAAAAGAAAGACAACACCATGAGAATGTGTGTAGACTACAGGAAGGTCAACCGTATCACACACAAAGATGCGTACCCATTACCAAGGATAGAAGAGTCCTTAGCTGCATTAAAATCTGCTAACTTCTTCTCTACTTTGGATCTCACTAGCAGGTACTGGCAGGTTCCTGTAGCAGAGGCGGACCGGGAGAAGACCGCATTCACCACCCCGATGGGTCTCAGTGAATTTAACTGTATGCCGTTCGGGCTCTGCAACGCACCAGGAACCTTCCAACGGTTGATGGAATGCTGTCTGGGACACCGGAACTTCGAGACGGTCCTGTTATACCTGGACGATGTCATCGTCTATTCCAAGACCTACGAGGACCACCTGAAACACCTGGCAGAAGTGTTCGAAGCTCTGGCGAATTACGGCCTAAAGGTGAAACCCTCCAAGTGTCACCTCCTGAAACCAAAGGTGCAGTACCTGGGACACGTGGTGAGTGCTGGCGGAGTGGCTCCCGACTCCGATAAGATCACCGTGATTAAGGACTGGCCAAGACCCTCCAGCATAAAGGAAGTGCGGCAGTTCCTCGGGTTGGTAGGCTACTACCGAAGATTCATTCCCGGTTTCACCAAAATGGCAGCCCCTATGCAGGACCTCCTGATAGGTCAATCTCGGAAAGCCAAAAACCAGAAGCCGCCCTTCAGGTGGGAAAAGCTGGAAGAGGAGTCCTTCTGCCAGCTGAAGATGGCCCTCACGGGGGATGAAATCCTGGCATATCCAGACTACAGCCAGCCCTTTATCCTCCACACGGACGCAAGCAACATCGGGCTAGGAGCCGTACTGTCCCAGATCCAGCAAGGGAAAGAACGGGTAATCGCTTACGCCAGCCGAAAGCTACGGCCCACGGAGAGGAACCCTGAGAATTATAGCTCATTCAAGCTGGAGTTCCTGGCAGTAGTGTGGGCAGTGACCGAACGTTTCAAGCATTACCTTGCCTCCTCCAAATTTACCGTGTACACGGATAACAACCCGTTGACACACCTGGACACTGCAAGGCTCGGTGCCCAGGAACAGAGATGGATGGCCCGCCTGTCCAACTTTGAATTCACCATCAAATACCGGGCAGGACGCTCAAATGCCAACGCGGATGCCCTGTCTAGAATGCCGAACTTACCGGACGTAGGGGAAGATCCAGAAGATCTGGAAGAAGTTGAGCTCCCTGCGTTCCACCGTCATGGGATTACCCTGTATTCCCACCGTGTGAAGGACAGGCGCTCCGTGACGTTCAATCCCTTGCCCCACTACAACTGGGCGGAGACGCAAGACAGTGATCCCGCAGTCCATTTGGTGAAGGAAATGCTGACCCAGGCCGATGCCCGTCTTGACCCAGATGCTCCGGAGGAGACCAAGCAACTGTGGAAGGAGAAAAGTAAGCTGTTCCTCTACAGGGAGAAGCTGTGCCGGAGAATGGTTAACTCTCGAACGCATGAGTTGACCTGGCAGGTAGTGGTCCCAAGACGAGACGCGGCTATGGTTCTGGAGGCATACCACAACGGAGCAGGGCATTTCGGATGGAAGAAGCTGGAGTTCTTGTTGCGTGAACGGTTCTACTGGGTAGGCATGAGAGGAGCCATCGAGAGGTGGTGCAGAGACTGTGGCCCGTGCCACCTGAGAAGAAAAGACCGTGCCAGCCAGAAGACTCCCTTGCAGCCCATCATCACCAGACAGCCACTGGAACTGGTAGCCCTGGACCATGTGAAACTGGCTCCAAGCAGATCTGGGTATGTCTACGCCCTCACAATCGTAGATCATTACTCCCGGTTCCTGGTGGTGGTCCCGGTCAAGGACTTAACGGCTCAAACAGCAGCTAGAGCCTTCCAGCAGCACTTCTGCCGTCCACACGGGTACCCGGACCAAGTGTTGACAGACCAAGGACCAGCCTTCGAAGCGGAGGTCTTCCAGGAGTTCTGCAACCTGTATGGCTGCAAGAAGATAAGAACAACGCCCTATCACCCTCAAACCAATGGACTCTGCGAGAAGATGAACCAGGTGGTGATAGATCTGCTAAAAACATTGCCCCTGGAAGAACGCAGTCTGTGGCCTGAGAAACTGCCCGATCTGGTGGACCTGTATAACCACATCCCTGTAGGTTCCACCAACTGTACCCCGGCTTACCTAATGAGAGCAAGACCTGGTAAGCTGCCTATTGACCTGGATATGGGAGTCCTGACGCCTGAGGACACCTCGCCAGAGGCAGACTGGGATACAGAACGGCAGCAGCAGTATCGGAAAGTACAGGAGAGCGTCGAGCGAAGTCTGTCTCAAGCTAGAGAAAGGCAAGAGAAGGCTTATAACCAGTATGCTCCCGCTGTTCCCCTGGTACCTGGAGAGCAGGTCTTGAAGAGGAAGAGGCGGCTCCACAAGTTGGACGACCAGTGGGAGAAGGACCCGTACACCGTACTGCCATCAAGCCATGAGAACCCAAAAATCTGCGTAATCAGTAAGGATGGAGGAGAAACCACAGCCATTGTCTCCAGAGACCACCTGAAGAAGTGTCCCGAGCAGCTGCAAAGCCCTGAAGAAGATCAAGAAAACCCTCAACCCGCAGAGGAAAGGGAAGAAATGATCAGTACCGTACTCGGAGACTTCCCCCGGTCTTGGACACAAGTAAACGGCGCTGTCGTAGTACCCGTCCTCACCTTTCTCCAGCCAGCCCCGCAAGTGCCTACAGAGGAACCGGTAGAGCTGAAAGAGCAGCCGGCCCAAGAGGCAGAAGAGTCCACACCAGCAGTACAGGAGGATCAACCCTCTGCTAGTAGTGAGCCTGCTGTGCCCCTAGTGAGCCAAAGAGTGCGCAGAAAGCTGCCCAGCTTGCCCATAACACCTCCTACACCCTGTAGTGCAGAACCAGTTAGTGAGCTCCGTAGGTCCACTAGGGTCACTAGAGGTCAGATGCCCGCTCGCTGGAGAATCTAAACCAATGCACTGTAAAGTTGACTGTTTATTGAAAAATGTTTATGGTTTATGTTTGTTGCCTGTTATTAATTATGTTTCTCAGTTACCCTGCAGATTTTTATGGACTAACAGGTTATGGACACTGGATAACCGGAACAATGCTTGTAGATAGTTGCACCTTGGTGCCTCTTGTGAAGACGGCCGTGGAAGAGAAAACCTGTCTGGCGTGGCCTCCTTGCGGCCCAAAGTAGTTAGTCTACCCTTGCAGCCACGCCCAAGGACAACGCAAGGGGTTTGCTTTGGACAGGTCCCCTATTCTGTGCCAAGACTTCGCCTTGTTGGGTGACATGGACACCCCCTTTGTTTCATAAACTTCACCTTGGGTGATATGGACACCTGGTCACGGATACGCCGTGACCTCTACAGACTAAAGCTTCTTGTAAATATGTTATTGTTATACCTTGTATTTATGTTTCTTTAAAAATGTGTTTAGTCCCGGAGTACTAAAATTTACTAGGGGGGAATGCGACACCCCAGGGGTCTGGTTGCCGCAGTAATAGAGATATTATGTCTGGGAGCAAGTGGGAGGTTTCTCTGGTCAGGAGCCCTAAACATGCAACACGGCCCACCCAGACCTGGGAGGGGAGGAATCTGCCCTTTTAAACTGGGTCTGGGGCGGGATTAGAGCAGTCAGAGCCTGGAGAGGGAAAGCAAGAACAGGAGCTCTGGAGGAGCAGAGGCAGAAGGCCAGGGGCTTTGAGCAGAGATATAGCTCGCCCTGGCTGAGTACACTAAAGCCGGACACAGGAGTCCGAGGCTGTGGGGACTGATATACACCCAGCAGCAGAAACCAGCCGGCAGGGGATTCCAGGTCCTCTGGCCATAGAAGCCCGGAGGCTCAGTCACAAAGAAAAGACCAGCGCCGCCATCCAGGAGCGGAGGCTAACAGAAGGCCCCAAGTCACCAGCCATACGGGTGAGCACCACACGGTATACTCAGGGACGTGGGCTACTTGTAAACGCTGACAGCAAGGTAGCCAGGAAGAGTGCAGATTAACGGGGAGGCCTACAACTCCACCTGGCCAGGGGAACTCCTGCTTGCTCGCAGACTGACCAGGCCCCTTATACTAGCCAGTACTCCCGGGAGGGTCGGCCTTGTACCATCAGTAAAGACCCTGAACAGCACCACACGTCTCTGTGATTCCTTGCCGCTCCAGCACTGGGACCCTCACACCATCACTCCCATCATCTTCCACATTAGCTGCCCTGAGGCAATACTTCTCCCGTGGGGAGTCATCCCATACTCAGCTGCGCAAACAACATCAGCCTCAGCGGTCTGCAGCGCAGCGGCGGTCCCCACTGACCGCAATCCACGGGTGGCGTAGTCGGACACTTATTACAACATTTAGACTGCCACTGGTTTGATCACCCTGGGCACGGACCGGGTCACCGCCACGGAGAACTACAACCCCCAGCGATCCGGCTCCGGGTATTCCCCCTGCACAGCAGCAGCAGCACAGGCCCAGGGGGCGCGTCAGAACCTCCCCTCCTAACCTGGAACCTGAGACTGAAAGGAACTTCCTCCAAGTTTTCCAGCAAAGTTTGATAGTCATGGGTTTCCTACTTTGAAGTAGTTTGATGAGATTTGGGGAAAATCCTTTGTCCCCCAGGAGAGTCCTTTCAAATTCCAGGCTGTCAAGTGAGTGCAAGTTTGTTACCTGTGGATGAAATACCGGACACTGCGAAAGAAGGTCTGGAAGCTCCGGAAGAATCCATGGTTCGGAGATTGACATTATCCTCAGCCAAGAAAACCACGTCCTCTTTGGCCAGAAGGGGGCTATCAAGATTATTCTTGCTTTCTCTTCCCTGATTTTCCTCAGAACTGCCGGAATCAGGGCAGTCGGAGGAAAAGCGTAAGCTAGAGGGTGACTCCATGGAATCATGAAGGCATCTAAAGCTATGAGGTTCCCTTTGGGGTCTAGAAAGCAGAATGTGTTTGTTTTCTTGTTCTGACTGTTGGCGAACAGGTCTATAAAAGGACGTCCCAACATCTGTACAATCTGATTGAAAACTGACTGATTTAACTCCCACTCGCCCTGTCTTAGCTGTGTCTGGCTCAGGAAGTCTGCCGTGCGATTTTCTATCCCTTTTATGTGTAGGGCTGATAGGGATTGTAAGTGTTATGATCTGCAACAAGTACTAAGGAAAGATAGGGGAAAGCTGTCCCTACAGTAAGACTAAGCTGAATCCCTACGATGTAGCGGGCTGCCTGTTCCTAGTGAACAGACCCGCCTTAGTCCTCGGCTAGTCTGAACGAAGACCTATAGAATTAAGGGAGGGGTCCCTAAAAGGACTAAGGACTGGGACAAAAATGGGACAACAGAAGTTGCTGCAGAACACAAAAGACAAACTGACAAAAAGTACTAGAGGTCCCAGAGGACCAAGCGAACTGACAGAGATAGGCACCGAAGCACCAGGCTAGCAAAACAGTCAAACAACACTGAAGTCCAGCAAAGCCAGAAGGGCGGAGCTGGAATATAAAGGCAGATGGTCACGTGACCACAAAACACAAGATAGAAAAAACTAACAGGAGGGTTCTAACAGTACCCCCTCTTTTATGAGGATCCTCTGGATCCTCCAGGCCCAGGCCTATCCGGAAACCTCCTGTGGAAAGCTTTAACAAGCCTAGGAGCAGAGACATCATCCGTCCTTACCCAGGAGTTGTCTTCAGAACCGAAACCCTTCCAGGAGACAAGATACTGTAATCTCCCTCTATGCCATCTAGAATTCAAGATACGCGAAATTTCAAATTCGCCGTCTTCCACCACAGGGGGAGCTGTGACAGTGGCGTCCCTATCAGAAACGTCAGCCTTTTTCAACAAGGAAACATGAAACACAGGATTAATCTTCCAGGAAGTAGGGACATCCAACCTAACAGCAGACGGGTTAACAAACTGAAGCACTTTAAATGGACCCACAAACTTAGGACCCAGTTTTTTAGAGGGAATCCTCAACCGCAGGTTCTTCGAGGACAACCAAACCATGTCACCCACAGTAAACAAAACTTCTTTACGTTTCCTGTCAAAATACTTCTTGGACTTCTTGTTAGCCTCTTGAAGGTTGCAACGTACATTAGTCCAAACTCTCTCCAAATCACCGGAAAAATTCTCCTCCTCCGGCACCGCCGACCCTAATTTGGAGAACAAACCAAAAGACGGATGTCTCCCAGTACAACAAAAAAAAGGAGAACACCCAGCAGAGGAGGATGTATGATTGTTAAGAGCAAATTCTGCGAGAGGCAGAAACTCAGACCACACCTCTTGATTGTCTGCCACAAAACAACGCAAAAACTGTTCAACATCCTAGTTCTTTCTTTCAGTCTGTCCATTAGAATGATAACCAGACGAAAATGACAAATGGACTCCCAACCGGTCACAAAAAGCACGCCAAAAGCGAGCCACAAACTGAGGTCCTCTATCAGAAACAATATCCGTGGGAACGCCATGGAGTTTGACAATCTCCTTAACAAACACCTTAGCGAGCGTCTTGGCGCAGGGCAACTTAATGAATGGAACCAAGTGACACATCTTACTAAAACGGTCCACGACCACCCAGATGACAGTAAAACCCTCGGACACAGGAAGATCAATAATAAAATCCATTGTGAGATGCATCCAAGGCGCACTAGGAACTTCCAGAGGGCAAAGCAACCCCGCAGCAGGAGTATGTGAAGCCTTTGACCTAGCACACACAGTACACGGACGCACCCACTTGATGACTTCCTTCTGCCATCCAGGCCACCAAAAACTGCGACTGATAAGTCTCTTGGTTTCCGAAATTCCTGGATGACCTGCCAACCGAGACTCATGACACTCCACAAACAAATCTCTCCTAAAGGCTCTAGGCACGAACAACCTCCCATGGGGAGTGTTAGATGGAGCATCATCTTCAGCTTTCAGAATCCCATTCTCCAAAATGGAGTCCAAAGCCGCCACCACAACTCCTTTCTGTAAAATGCTCTCCTCCTCCTCAACACCGACGGTAGGAGAGAAGCTGCGAGATAAAGCATCGGCTTTAACATTCTTAGTACCAGGGATATAGGTAACAGAAAAATGAAACCGAGAAAAAAAAAGTGCCCATCTAGCTTGACGGGCATTCAAGCGCTTGGCAGCATCCAGATAGATCAAATTCTTATGATCTGTGAAAACCTGAATAGGAAATCTAGCGTCTTCCAAAAAATGACACCAATGTTCAAACGCAAGTTTAATAGCCAGCAACTCCCGATTTCCAACATCATAATTCAGTTCGGTTTCCGAAAATTTCCTCGAATAGAAGGCACAAGGATGTACTCCACCCTTGTTCTCCTGAGGCAAAACTGCTCCGACAACCACCGATGAAGCATCCACCTCGACCAAAAAAGGCTAGGTCTCATCAGGCTGCAGAAGGATAGGGGCAGAACTGAACCTCCCTTTGAGATACTCAAACGCTTCAATGGCCTCAGTAGTCCACTGGGCCGTATTCGCACCTTTCCTGGTGAGATCGGTTAGAGGTTTCACAATTACAGAAAAATTCTTAATGAATTTCCTGTAATAATTGGCAAAACCCAAAAATCTCTGTATAGATTTCAAACCAATAGGCCTAGGCCATTCCTGCACAGCCTGAACCTTCACAGGGTCCATCTCAAAGCCCTCGCTGGAGACAATGTAGCCCAAAAAACTAATTTTCTGCACAGCGAACTCACATTTCTCCAGCTTAGCAAAGAGTGAATTATCACTCAATAACTGCAAAACTTCACGTACACTCTGCCAATGGGACTCCAGATCTGGCGAATAAATCAAAATGTCATCCAAATACACAACCACATTCTTACCAATCAAAGGTCTCAGGATGTCATTAATAAGGTTCTGAAAAAATGCAGGTGCATTGGTAAGACCAAAAGGCATCACCAGATTCTCAAAATGACCTACCGGAGTGTTAAAAGCAGTTTTCCATTCATCACCCTCCTTCACTCGTAACAAATTGTATGCCCCCCGGAGATCAATTTTGGAGAACCACTTGGCTCCCACTAACTGGTTAAACAAGTCAGGAATTAACAGCAATGGGTAGGAATTGCGTACGGTAATCTTATTAATTTCACGAAAATCAAGACATGGACGTAAACCCCCGTCATTTTTTTTAACAAAGAAGAATCCAACTGCCACAGGCGACTTAGAAGGTCTAATGTGACCAGCAGCCAGGCTAGTCTCTATGTACTCCTCCAAAGCCTTTTTTTCAGGGATAGTCAGATTAAACAAGCGACTTTTTGGAAGGGTAGCACCCGGAACAAACTCAATGGCGCAATCATAATCCATATGAGGAGGTAAAACTTGCGACTCCTCCTCCGAAAAAACCCTCCAAAAATCTTGAATAGGTACAGGTAATTCCCCCTTTTCCACAGCCGCAATGCGACCATTACAACATTTATCATAGCACTTCGGACTCCAAGAATTAATCACATTAGTAGACTAGTCCAATAAAGGACTGTGCAGTTTTAACCAAGGCAATCCTAGAACAACTGGAGAGGGCAAATTATCCAGAACAACCAAGTCCAAAATTTCTTGATGAACTCCATTGATAGTGAGGGAAAATGCAGCAGTCTTGTGAGTAATACATTTCAAAGGAGTGTTATCAATTGCAACCACAGAAATAGGTGATGACAAAGGTTTGGATTTCAATTTAAGGTTTTCCAAAAACCCTTTATCAATCACATTAAGTATTGAACCACAATCCACAAATACCTGAAATTCAATCAAATCTCCCTGCAGAGTAGTACTCCCAGAAAGAAATACTCCTGCAGAGCGTAAACAAGCTATACGGGCGTAACTGACCTTTTTTTTCTCTTTACTTAAATGACGCTCACAATACTTAATCAAATGGTCAGCTTTACCGCAATAAAGACACAAACCCTCAGCGAATCTCCAGGTTTCTTTCCTGAGAGCGGAGTGACATCGCCCAACCTCCATTGGTTCTCCGCTGTCAGAGCAGATTTTCTGGGAACTAGGACCTGACATTACAGAAGTTTTTACATCATTCACCCTGGTATCAGTCTCCGGTCCACACAAACAGCTAACTGCATAGCTTCCTGCAGAGTCTCAGGTGAAGGGAATGCAATTAGCAAATCCTTAACCCTTTCACTCAGACCAGCAAGAAATAAACATCTCAGCGCAGAATCATTCCATTTAACTTCTGAGGCCCATCTCCTGAAGTGTGTGCAATAATTTTCAACATCATCTGACCCCTGATTCAAACGTCTAAGTTCGGATTCAGCAGATGAGATTCGATCAGGATCGTCATATAAAAGCCCCATAGCAGAAAAAAATTCTTCAACAGACCTTAAACACGGATCATTAGGTTGGAGAGAAAAGGTCCACCCCTGTGGTTCTTTGCGCAAAAGTGACATAATAAAGCCAATGCGCTGTGATTCATTCCCAGAGGATCTTGGTCTCAAACGAGAATATAACAAACAAGCATTTTTAAAGGAAAAAAAATCTTGCTGTTTACCATAAAAAACATCAGGCAGTCCTACCTTGGGTTCGACAAAATGCGCTCCAGAACAGCTACTCACGTATTGCTGGAGCTTGGCCACCTCCACAGACAATCCCTGCAAGCGTTGAGTCAAATCCTGGATGGAAACCATACTGATCCCCGAATTTCTTTCCTTTTAGTTTTTTTTTGGGCTGGACTTACTGTTATGATCTGCAACAAGTACTAAGGAAAGATAGGGGAAAGCCGTCCCTACAGTAAGACTAAGCTGAATCCCTGAAGTCCAGCAAAGCCAGAAGGGCGGAGATGGAATATAAAGGCAGATGGTCACGTGACCGCAAAACACAAGATAGAAAAAACTAACAGGAGGGTTCTAACAGTAAGTTTTCCTCGGCTAACTGAAAGATGACCTAGGACACTTGCGTCAGAGAATGGGACCGGGTACCCCACTGGTGGTTCAGGTACGCTACTACTACTCGGTTGTCCGAGAACACCCTCACGTGGTGACCTTGAAGTGTGTGTACGAACTCCAGGAGTGCAAACTCTACGGCTAGAAGCTCTTTCATGTTTGAGGAAACTGGCTTCAGGTGTTCTGTCCAGACCCCCTGAGCTACAAGATTGTTGAGGTGAGCCCCCCAGCACCCGGGGCTTGCGTCTGTGGTTAGGATTTGAGGTGTAGGGATTGCCCATGGAATACCCCGGGCTAGATTGTCTATCTTAGGGAAAGTGTGGTCTCTGATGATAGCGTTAGCTGCCCTTCTAAATGCCCTTTTAGAGATTTTTCTGCCTCTAAGATTTCCCACTACAGGGCCCTGGTATGTATTTGGGCCCATTGGACGGCCGAGAAACACGCAGTAAGGGAGCCTAGAAGGGACATGGCTTTCCGTAGAGTCATAAACGGGTGGGTCCTTGCCCGTGATATCTTGTCTATGATCTTGTGAATTTTTCCAGTGGGGAGACAACACTCTTGTCTTTTTGAATCCAACACGATGCCCAGATATTCCTTTATCTGGCATGGCTCTGTTTTGGATTTTTTCGGATTCAAAAGCCATCCTAAGTGTGTCAGGGAATCCATGACCTTCTCTAGTTGGGTTCTGCAGTGCAGGAAGGAACTGCCTATTACCAAAAAGTAGTCCAAGTATGGAACGACAAAGATGTTCTGTTCCCTTAGATGTGCCATCACCTCTGCAATAACCTTGGTGAATACCCTTGGGGCTATAGCAATGCCGAATGGGAGGGCTGTGTATTGTTAGTGTTTGACCACTCCACCAATGGAAACTGCTACTCTGAGGAATTTCTGGTAATCTTTGTGTATGGGGACGTGATAGGCGTCCTTTAAATGCAGAAAGGTCATGAAACAATCGGGAAACAGCATTTTCACTGATGATTTTATTGTCTCCATCTTGAAGGCTTGCACCTTCAATAGCCTGTTTAGCTTTTTTAAATTTATGATCGTCCCATCTGGTTTCTTCCTCAGGAATAACGGAGAGTAGAAGCCTTCACTTTTTTCCCCTGTCGGGACCTCCTGAAGGACCGCTTTCCCGATCAGGCCTCGGATTTCTTGCTCTAAGGCCAACTGCTCCTCGTTTGAGGACCGTTTGGGTGTTAATACAAAGTTTGGATGTGGATATGAGAGGAACTGGAATTTTAGACCTGATTTTATTAGGTTCACAATCCATGAGCTGTTGGATATTCTTTCCCAAGCAGGGAGAAATTCTGATAGCCTGTCCCCCACCGAAGGAAAACCCTCATTGGGAGGGCTTTCTGCTGTCATTGGGGGATTTGTTGAACAGGAACCCTTTGGTTTTCCTTCTCCTGTCCTCCCCCTTATCCTGGTCTTTAGGGGGCTTCCTGCGGATAAACCTTTTGCTCCGAAAGGGCTTCCTGTAAGCAGTGTTAGATAGGATAGGGAAACTCTTTTTATTGTCCCCAGCTTTCTCTAGGATGTCATCAAGGGTGGGCCCAAACAGAAATTCGCCCTCACAGGGGATGGAGCATAATCTTGATTTTGTTTGTAGATCCCCGGGCCAACATTTAAGCCAGAGGGCTCGCCTGGCCGCATTAGCGAGCCCTGTCGCCCTAGCTCCTAATCTGACAGAGTCCGCAGAGGCGTCAGCTAGGAAGGCAGTCGCCCCTTTCATTACCAGGATGGACTCTAAAATTGTGTCTCTAGACGTTTTCTCTCGCAGTTGCGTTTCAAGCTGGTCTAGCCAGCCCATTAATGACCTGGCCGTACACGTAGCGGCTACCGCAGGTTTTAACCCTCCCCCAGCGGCTTCCCAGGAACCCTTTAGGAAGGTGTCTGCTTTTTTGTCCATGGGGTCTTTCAACACGCCCATGTCCTCAAATGGGATGGAGAACTTTTTTGAGGCTTTAGCAATTGCTACATCCAGTTTTGGCACTTTCTCCCAAAAGGAACACGCTGGGTCATCGAACAAGTACTTTCTTTTTGGGGAAAGGAGGCCCTTTCTTTCCGGTCTTTTCCACTCCTTTTTAATTAAAGAGTGAACTTGCTCATTAAGTGGAAAAGATCTCCTCTTTTTTTGTTCTAACCCACTGAACATCACGTCCTGGATAGATCTTTTGGGCCGAGGGTCTGCCAACCCCATGGTGGATCTGATGGCCTTATTGAACCTGTTTCCTTGATAGGAAAACAGCTCCGTCCTCCCCTATCCCTAGATGAGGAGGAGGATGACGAAGAATCGGACGTGTCTGAATTTTCGCCGTTCTCCGAACTGCTAGACCCGGACTCGGGGGATATGTTTTTGTTTTTTTAAGTTCCCCCCACCCCCCCCGAAGGGACTTAATAGTATCTTCAACCTGCGATTTTATCAGGTATCTAAGGTCTGAGGCAAATTTCGGAGTTTCCTCACATATGGTCTGCTCTATACAGGAACTGCAGAGTCTTTTATCCCAAGTAGCGGGTAAATCTTCCGTGCAAAGTGCACAGGTCCTATTCTTAGTTTTGCCTGTACTTTCTTCCCTAATAAGAGAAAAAAGAGAGGGTTGGGGGGCCCTAGTTACAAGGTGGACTTTCACGAAGATCACTTACCAATCTGATGGAAGAGAGGGTACCGGGTCAGATGGTGGAGCCATCTTTGTAGACGGGGTTTCCCTCCTGGTAGATGCTGGAGTGGAGTCTTTGCTGCGCTGGGATGACCTGCCAAAGAGCCCGCTTCCACTTTTATCCCGTTCCCGGCGATGGCCCGGGTCCTGGCATCCCGTCTCTTCACGTTTCTTTTTATGCGGAGTTGGCGGCGGTGATGGCGACTGAGGATCCAGCACCTGAACCTCAAGTAGCTCATGGTTACTCATGCCCCAAAAACAGCGAGCCAGAGCTTCTGAGAAGCACTTACTGGCATTCCCAGCTGTCTTATAAAGCCCTGGGGGCCATCCCACACCAGCTGGCCACCCCATAGCGCCTGTGGTGTCTTCCGGTGCACCCTCCTCCTCCTGCACTTTTTTTGAAATTTCACTGCACTTGGAATTTTTTTCCCTGTTTTCAGTACACGAGATGGTAAAACCAATGATGTCGTTCAAAAGTACAACTTGTCACGCAAAAAATAAGCCCTCATATAGCAATATTGACCGAAAAATAAAAAAGTTATGGCTCTGGGAAGAAGGGAGCAAAAAAAGCAAAAGCAGAAAATGGCCCGGTCATGAAGGGGTTAATACTTAAAAAGAAAAGTTAGATTTTAATACATTCTTTTTCTCTTTAACCTCCTCTAATTTACCTAGAACTGGAGGAAACACATACAGGGATGGAATTCATTCTTTACATACAGATAATTATAGGCCGTGTGTATTTAGTCCTGTCTATTACCTGGTGATGTGAGGGGCTGGGGAACCTCCATCATGATGTCCTTGTACAGATCTTTGTGTCCTTCTAAATACTCCCACTCCTCTATAGAGAAATAGACGGCGACATCCTGAGACCTTATAGGAACCTGACAAACACAATGATACCGTCATCCCCCCGATCCCTTCATAGTGTTACTGTATAATGTCCCAGCATTCCCAGCAGTGTCACCTCTCCAGTCAGCAGCTCAATCATCTTGTAGGTGAGTTCTAGGATCTTCTGGTCATTGATGTCCTCATGTATCAGGAGGTGAGGTGGAAGCCCCGTGATTGGGCTCAGGGGTCTTCCCCATCCCTCAGACACAGGGTCTTGACAGGTGTCACTAGAGGTCTTCTTCACTACTGTGTAATCCTGGTTATGGAGAGACACATTAATAAATCTCACTACAGACATTTCCAGAGTCCTCACCTCTCCAGTTCTGTCCATCTGTTATTCCCATAGATAAGAATGTTGTAATGTGACGTCATCAGAATCTCTCACCTCTCCAGTAAGCCGGAAGAGGATTTCTAGGGTGAGGTGTAATATCCTCTCCGCCATCTTGTCCCGGTCCCTATCCATCCTCAATCAAGAAAATTCTCCTATATAGTAGATCTCGACTGAGAGGATCCGAGATTGTAGGGACCTGAATGAAATGAAAATAAAACAATTGCACAGTTATAGCCAAAAGTTTCTCACATTTTGCTGCTTCTTTGTTTTTATTATTTTTAGTCCGATGTTTCTATGCTCACTGAAGTACAATTCCACTGTTCTACAGACAAATTGGTTCAGAAACTAAAACTGTTGAACTCAACTAATTTTGTGGCGCTGAAAACAAATATGATGCTTAAGTCTGCTGATTGCCTCTAATTTTCTAGATCCACAGGAGGTTGTAATTAATTACTTACGACAACTTTCCGGCAGTCTTATAGAAAAATTGCATCTTTATTATTTAATCATCATTGCATTGTTAGTAGCTCGTCTATTACATCATCTATTTAGTCTATTGAGTCTTAAGCATTCCATCATCTTAGGGTGACCAATCAAAAAATGCCAACTCAGCTCCGATGATGTAATCCTAATTACAGTTGCATCACCTACTTTTATAAATGCTCTCTGTATAAGGTATAGAGTTTTAGCATTTTCTTGTGTTTTTTCAGATTTGCCTCGTTCTTGCAGTAACAAAGCAGTTTTGCTACATACACGGAAAAGCCACTTTTGCGTCACAAAGGCAAAACTTGACTACCATGATAAGGAAAGACTACAACCTGTATTTTACAGAATAGGAGATTAGGACAAGAGTTGGGCTCCACTCATATGCTGCAATATGTGCATCACATCTTATTCAGTGGTTTCATGGGAAAAAGCAATCTATGCCTTTTGCAGGCCCAATGATCTGGAGAGAGCCAACCAATCAGACTACCAATTGCTATTTCTGCATAGTGCCCCCCACTATGAAAGGAGTTTCAAGGAAGAAGAAGTGGACTTTACTGTATCCAAACTTTCCATCTGCAATACGCCCAGTACCACATACCGAAGAACTGCCGGTTCCAAAAGCACCAGAAACATTTTCAGTCGAGTTATGTGAGGAAGAAGAGGACACTTGGTGTCATGAAGTATCTTCCTCTCATGATCCAGACTTTCTGTTAGCCACCTCAACTGAACCACACCTTATAATAACACAAAAGTGAACTGAACAATCTTGTTAGAGATTTGGGTCTGCCCAAGAGTAAGGCTGAGCTCTTAGGTTCTTTGTTTCGCAACCGTGATATAGATTTGTCCAATACTTCTTCATGGAGAGCGATCTTGTGGCATGCAAAAACATCATCAGTTTAATCAGGGGCGGACATACCGCCGGTGCAGCTGCATCTGGGCCCTGAAGGGGAGGGGGCCCGATCAGCTGCTGAAACTCATTGTTCTGTCATAGACAACAGCAGCATCAAGAGTAAGAGCAGAGGAAGGGAGCCCGTACCTGATTCATTTGCAGACCGAGGGGGGCGTGCTGTCTGCAAAAGACGCTGTTAGGGGCCCCTTCCTGTCCTCTTGTTGATGCTGCGGCTTGCTCTATTATACAGGAGACGCACAGCATCTCTTCACAGTCACATGTGCAGGGGCATGGCTAGGCAGTGTTACATTTTTCAGAAACTTACAGAGTGGAGGCCTCCCAGTGCAGATAGCTGCTTCCTCTTCTAAGCTAGTTGAATCTCCCGCTGCTCCTGCACCCATCCTGTGTCTCCTCCAGCTGCCATTGTGTCCTCTTCTCCTCCCAGAGCACAAGGTGAGGGATGGCTGGGAGTTATAGCTGCTGCTGGTCAGATTCTTCAGAGCAGCAGTGACAGGTGGCAACGCTGTCCCTGATGACAGCAGTGATTTAGTGACTGTGTGCCCAGTGCTCCTGCTCCTAGTCGGTGCTGTGAGTGGCTGAGAAATCTTATCCTGCACCGGACTCACTGTCACTAATTCACTGCTTCTTATCACTGACCCTAGACACCTCCAGTCATTACTGCTTCCTCCAATGTAGCATTTGTATTGTTGCAGATTATATAATTATTTATAGTATATACACATACACTACCGTTCAAAAGTTTGGGGTCACCCAGACAATTTTGTGTTTTCCATGAAAACTCATACTTTTATTTATCAAATGAGTTGCAAAATAAATAGAAAATATAGTCCAGACATTGACAAGGTTAGAAATAATGATTTTTATTTCAAATAATAATTTTCTCCTTCAAACTTTGCTTTCGTCAAGGAATGCTCCCTTTGCAGCAATTACAGCATTGTACACCTTTGGCATTCTAGCTGTTAATATGCTGAGGTAATCTTGAGAAATTTCACCCCATGCTTCCTGAAGCCCCTCCCACAAGTTGGATTGGCTTGATGGGCACTTTTTGCGTACCATACGGTCAAGCTGCTCCTACAACAGCTCAATGGGGTTGAGATCTGGTGACTGCACTGGCCACTCCATTACAGATAGAATACCAGCTGCCTGCTTCTTCCCTAAATAGTTCATGCATAATTTGGAGGTGTGCTTTGGGTCATTGTCCTGTTGTAGGATGAAATTGGCTCCAATCAAGCGCTGTCCACATGGTATGGCATGGCGTTTCAAAATGGAGTGATAGCCTTCCTTATTCAAAATCCCATTTACCTTGTACAAATCTCCCACTTTACCAGCACCAAAGCAACCACAGACCATCACATTACCTCCACCATGCTTGACAGATGGCGTCAGGCACTCTTCCAGCATCTTTTCAGTTGTACTGCGTCTCACAAATGTTCTTCTGTGTGATCCAAACACCTCAAACTTTGATTCGTCTGTCCATAAAACTTTTTTCCAATCTTCCTCTGTCCAATGGCTGTGTTCTTTTGCCGATATTAATCTTTTCCTTTTATTAGCCAGTCTCAGATATGGCTTTTTCTTTGCCACTTTGCCCTGAAGGCCTGCATCCCGGAGTCGCCTCTTCACGTTAACACTGGCGTTTTTTTGCGTGTACTATTTAATGAAGCTGCCAGTTGAGGAGCTGTGAGGCGTCGATTTCTCAAACTAGAGACTCTAATGTACTTGTCTTGTTGCTCAGTTGTGCAGCGGGGCCTCCCACTTCTCTTTCTACTCTGGTTAGAGCTTGTTTGTGCTCTCCTCTGAAGGGAGTAGTACACACCGTTGTAGGAAATCTTCAGTTTCTTGGCAACTTCTCGCATGGAATAGCCTTCATTTCTAAGAACAAGAATAGACGGTCGAGTTTCACATGAAAGTTCTCTTTTTTCTGGCCAATTTGAGAATTTCATAGAACAAACAAATGCAATGCTCCAGATTCTCAACTAGCTCAAAGGAAGGTGAATTTTATAGCTTCTCAAATCAGCCAAACCGTTTTCAGCTGGGCTAACATACTTGTGCAAGGGTTTTCTAAACATCCATTAGCCTTCTTACACAGTTAGCAAACACAATGTACCATTAAAACACTGGAGTGGTGGTTCTTGGAAATGGGCCTCTAAAAACCTATGTAGATATTGCAATAAAAACAAGACGTTTGCAGCTAGAAGAGTCATTTACCACATTAACAATGTATAGAGTGTATTTCTGATTCATTTAATGTTAGCTTCATTGAAAAAAAATGTGCTTTTCTTTCAAAAATAATGAAATTTCTAAATGACCCCAAACTTTTGAACAGTAGTGTATATAGTACATGGGTGTGTATTATATATGAGTATATTCCATCTTTGTGCAGTACATATCGATATATACTGTATTATACTTAGCTATATACTGGCTCATTGACAAAAGGCAACTACTGTATGTTACTTTTGTCTTGCATTAATCTCAAAAAATCTCCCCACAGTGCCTAAAGCCTCCTAATTTATGTATGGAGTTTCTGTAGTCAATTTATCAGTATGTGTTAGGCCGGAGTCACACTAGCGTAAAGCATCCGATGTGAAAGCATTGGATGCGATATGCTAATGACACTCGGCTCCTGCTCTGCTGCGAGCGTGGTCCTACTGTCAGTGCTCTGATCCTTTCGCATAAGACTCGCAGCACAGCTGCGGAGTAGATGGAGAAAGTAATTTCTCCCTTTCCTCTGTTGCAAGCGTCAGTGGGAATCGCAGTGCACTAGGGTGATATCCAAGTGCAGTGCGATGTTTCACACGCACCCATAGACTTATATGGGTGCATACAATCTGATTCATGGATGCAATTGCAGCATGCTGCGATTGTTTTCACATGCCGAATCGGCATGAGAAAATAATCGCAGATGTGACCTGCCCCATAGGTTAACATTTGGCAGAGTGCAATCCGATTTTTTATTGCAAGTGGAAGCGAGCCCTTAGTGTGTAGTCAGACGGCCGTAGAAATCACACCGAGATCGGAGTGGAATGCATGGACTGACCAGCAGCTCTCCTGACCCGAGTGTGACAGCTTTATGTATTTCTATGAAGCTGTCACACTTGGGTTGAGAGAACCAATGGCCAGTTCGTACACTGCAGTTCGCTTGATAAAGTTGTCAGACTGCACCCTAAAGGTAAATATCTGCTATCCATAGGTTTTCTGCTATCCAAAGGGAATTTCATTAATATCAGATGGGTGGGGATCTGGCACACACACCAATCTGCTATTACAAGCTCCATCGGTGGCTGGATGTAAGCACATGGCATGGAACAGCACTACACATCCCCTTTGAATGTGTAGTGACTTCTGCCGAGTACTACTGAACAATTCGTACAATTACTATTGGCAAATAGAAAATACAAGTTGTTCTGCAGCACCCGGCAGTGGCAGCTACACTTTGAATGGAGCTGGGCCATGCAGCTTTGTTCCATATGTTTGCACCTGGATGTCACCATAGCACATAACAGCTGACCAGGGGAACTGCAGAGTGTCTGCCTCTGGCCAATATGATATTAATACATAGTAACATAGTCTTCCTTCAACCTTAAAAACTAAGTCCATCTAGTTCAACCTATAGCCTAACATGTTGATCCAGAGGAAGGCAAAAAAAAAAACATCTGGCAAACCCTAAGCTCCACATTGGGGAAAAAAATTCCTTCCCGACTCCATACGACAATCAGACTAGTTCCCTGGATCAACGCCCTATCAAGGAATCTAGTATTTATAACCTGTAATATTATACTTTTCAAGAAAGGCATCCATGCCCTTCTTAAATTTTAACAGTGAATCACTCATTACAACATCATGCGGCAGAGAGTTCCATAGTCTCACTGCTCTTACAGTAAAGAATCCACGTCTGTGATTATGATTAAACCTTCTTTCCTCCAGACGTAGAAGATGCCCCCTTGTCCCCGTCTCAGGCCTCAGAGTAAAAAGATCAGTAGAAAGGTCTTTGTACTGTCCCCTCATATACTTGTACATAGTAATAAGATCACCCCTAAGCCTTCGTTTTTCCACAGTAAATAACCCCAAGTGTAATAACCTGTCTTGGTATTGCAGACCCCCCAGTCCTCTAATAACCTTGGTCGCTCTTCTCTGCACCCGCTCTAGTTCAGCTATGTCTTTCTTATACACCGGAGACCAGAACTGTACACAGTATTCTAAGTGTGGTCGCACTAATGACTTGTATAGAGGTAAAATTATGTTCTCCTCATGAGCATCTATGACTCTTTTAATGCATCCCATTATTTTATTTGCCTTTGTAGCAGCTGCCTTACACTGGCCACTAAATGTGAGCTTGTCGTCCACCAATACACCCAGGTCTTTTTCAGTTACAGTTTTGCCCAGTGTTTTACAATTAAGCATATAATTATACATTTTATTTCCTCTGCCCAAGTGCATTACCTTACATTTATCCCCATTAAAGCTCATTTTCCATTTATCAGCCCAAGCTTCTAGTTTACATAGATCCTCCTGTAATATAAAATTGTCCTCCTCTGTATTGATTACCCTGCAGAGTTTAGTGTCATCTGCAAATATTGAAATAATACTCTGTATGCCCCCTACAAGGTCATTAATAAATATGTTAAAAAGAAGGGGGCCCAATACTGACCCCTGTGGTACCCCACTGTTAACTGAGACGCAGTCTGAGTGTTTTCCATTAATAACCACCCTTTGTTTCCTATCACTGAGCCAATTCTTAACCCACATACATATATTTTCCCCTATCCCCATTGTTCTCATTTTATGTATCAACCTTTTGTGTGGAATCGTATCAAAAGCATTTGAAAAGTCCATATACACAACATCCACTGCATTTCCTTGGTCCAGTCCAGAACTTGCCTCCTCATAACAACTGATCAGATTAGTTTGACAGGAACGGTCCCTCGCAAACCCATGTTGATATTGGGTCATGAGGTTATTCTTCTTCAGATACTCTATTATAGCATCTCTTAGGAAACCCTCCAGGATTTTACCCACAGTAGAGGTTAAGCTTACCGGCCTATAATTTCCAAGTTCAGTTTTTGTCCCCTTTTTGAATATTGGCACCACATTTGCTATACGCCAGTCCTGTGGTACAGACCCCGTTATTATGGAATCTTTAAAGATTAAAAATAATGGTCTATCTATGACATTACTTAATTCCTGCAGTACTCACGGGTGTATCCAATCCGGGCCCGGGGATTTGTCAACTTTAGTGATTTTTAGACGCCGCCGTACTTCCTGCTGGGTTAAGCAAGTGTCATTTAATGGAGAATTTTTGTTATCACTAATCATGTTTTCTGTCATGCGATTTTCTTGTGTAAATACGGTTGAAAAAAAATCATTTAGCATATTGGCTTTTTCCTCATCCTCATCCACCATTTCACCCAGACTATTTTTAAGGGGGCCAACACTATCATTTTTTAGTTTTTTACTATTTATGTAGTTAAAGAATATTTTGGGGTTATTTTTACTTTCTCTGGCAATGATTCTCTCTGTCTCAATCTTTGCTGCCTTGATTTGTTTTTTACATAATTTATTTAATTTTCTATATTTATTTAATGCCTCCTCACTACCTACTTGCTTTAGTTCTCTAAATGCTTTCTTTTTGTTACTTATTGCGCCCCTTACAGCTCTATTTAGCCATAGTGGTTTCCTCCTATTTCTAGCATGTTTATTCCCAAAGGGTATATATTCTGCACAGGTCCTATTCAGGATGTTAATAAATGTCTCCCATTTGCTTTGTGTAGCTTTATGTCTCAGGATATCGTCCCAGTTTATTGCACTAAGATCATCTCTTAACCGTTGGAAATTTGCCTTCCTGAAGTTTAGTGTCCTTGTAACCCCTCTACTACACATCTTATTAAAGGTTACATGAAAACGTATTATTTTGTGATCACTATTACCCAAGTGACCCCCAACTCGTATATTTGATATGCGGTCTGGCCTATTGGTTAATATTAGGTCTAGCAGTGCCCCCCTTCTTGTTGGGTCCTGAACCAGTTGTGAAAGGTAATTGTCTCTCATAGTTGTCAAAAACCTATTACCTTTGCTTGAACTTCATGTTTCTGTCCCCCAATGTATTTCAGGGTAGTTGAAGTCTCCCATAATAATGACTTCTCCTTGAGTCGTTGCTTCATCTATTTGCTTTACGAGGATATTCTCCGCTACTTCCATTATTTTTGGAGACTTATAACAAACCCCTATCAGTAATTTATTATTTTTCCCCCCCCCCCTTATCTCCACCCACAGGGACTCTACATTTTCATTACATTCACATATATCCTCTCGCAAGACAGGTTTTAATGATGATTTTACATATAAACACTCCCCCCCCTCGCTTGTTTGTATGGTCATTTCTGAACAGACTATAGCCCTGTAAATTAACTGCCCAGTCATGGGTCTCGTCCAGCTACGTCTCAGATATCCCTACCATGTCATAATTATTTTCCAACAAAATTAATTCGAATTCCTCCATTTTGTTCGTGAGGCTTCTGGCATTAGTGTACATGCATTTTATGTATCTCTCTGTACCTCTATTCCTTCTTACTATATTGACTGTTCCAACCCCACCCCCAATTTCTTTATTTGTGCCCAGGTCACTATCTGCACTATCTTCCCCACCTATAAAATGAATACCCTCCCCCCCAATCCCTAGTTTAAACACTCCTCCAACCTTCTAGCCATTTTCTCCCCCAGCACAGCTGCACCCTCCCCATTAAGGTGCAGCCGGTCCCTAGCGTAGAGTCTGTAGCCAACTGAGGAGTCGGCCCAGTTCTCCAGGAACCCAAATCCCTCCTTCCTACACCAGTTCTTGAGCCACTTATTTATCTCCCTAATCTCCCGTTGCCTCTATGGCGTGGCACGTAGTACCGGTAGTATTTCAGAGAATACCACCTAGGAGGTCCTTTCTTTCAGCTTGCAGCCTAATTCCCTGAAATCATCTTTAAGGACCTTCCACCTACCTCTAACTTTGTCATTTGTGCCAATGTGCACCATGACCGCTGGGTCCTCACCAGCCCCTCCCAGTAATCTGTCAACCCGATCAGCGATGTGCCGGACTCGAGCGCCAGGTAGGCAGCATACTGTTCGACGATCCCTGTCTTTGTGACAGATTGCCCTATCTGTTCCCCTAATAATTGAGTCCCCCACTACCAGCACCTGCCTGGCCTGCCCTACTCTCCTATTTCCCTCTTTACTGGAGCTGACACTCCTCCGGCTTTCAGGGGACATGCATTGCTGCAGTAGTGCTACCCCAGTACCGTCACTCCCCTCATCTGCCAACTTTGCAAACTTATTGGGGTGTGCCAGATCAGGACTAGCGACCTCACTGTCCTGCAGCTCCCGACTACCACCCTCCCCCACATCTACCCCAGTGAGCTGCTGACTCCTTTCCATGTTGTCAATGGATCTCAGTGTTGCCAGCTGCTCATTTAGATCCAGTATCTGGGCTTCCAAACGCAAAACGTGCACACATCTCGCGCAGCAGTAAGCAACCCCGACCGACTGTTCAAGGAATACATACATGTGGCAAGATGTACACTGGATAGGATTGTCAATAATGGAGCTCATTTCCTAATGGGGCTTGCAATAGACAGAATGTTAAGTAAAAAGAAAAGTAAAGAATTAATGAAATACAGACAGCAATTCAGTCCAAAGTCCTCCCTTCCAAGCTCCCTGAATCCAAAGTCACTGAAAAACAAGTCACACACTTACTTTCATTCGCACTTACACTCCGGACACACTCAGCTCGTTCACACTCGCAAACTAAGAGATTTAAAGAGGGTTTTTTTTTTTTTTTTCCCTTTTCCAGCAATGCACCCTTCACCTCAATGCACTTCCAAAGGACTGGATGCCCAACCAGCTGCCCCTTATAAACCCTTAATTATGACCCTTTCCCCTTAATTAACCCCTTGTGAGTAAAGCTACACCTCAGGATTTTAGTGAAATGTAGTTAACCCTTAAATACACAGGTAGTAAACTAAGAAACTAAAACTGTAGTGAGAAAATAAGTTTTAAAAAGCCCAATAAATCTAAACAGGTAGAAAAGCACTCAGCAGGTCACAATGCAGCACTCACCGCAATTCACACAGGTATTTTCTGCAGGATTCCCAATACCTCTTCACTGAAAAACAAGTCACACACTTTCGTTCGCACTTACGCTCCGGACACACTCAGCTCGTTCACACTCGCAAACTAAGAGATTTAAAGAGTTTTTTTTTTTTTTCCCTTTTCCAGCAATGCACCCTTCACCTCAATGCACTTCCAAATAAGTAACATCAAATGACCAAAGAACCCCATTCATGAGTTTTATTTTAAATAGTAAGTTATCCTGTCTCTCCTGGATATGGGATAAGTTACTGATGGGTGGTGGAGTCCCATGAAGCCGGAGTAGGAGTCATTGGAAATGGACCTTGCAGAGCCCCATTTTTATCAGAATGGAGGTGCATATGTTCGGCCTCCGCTCCATTCATTGTCTATAGTACTTCTGGAGAAAATATAGTCAAGAACTTTCCTGTTCCTTACAGTCTCATAGACAATGATTCATTTCCAAGCCAGAGACTTAACCATGTACTGTGCATCAATATATGTTGTCCCATTAAAGTAGTTATCTAGGACAAATTTTTGTTTTCTTTTGTGGAGCCCAGCACTCATCAATGGGTTGTCAGAGCAGCCAGGGGCCTGCTAAAGGCCACCATGGGTGCCATTTTTGCCCTCCTATGAAGCTCAGCCTATGGCCAGGCTTTGTAGAAGCACATTATTTTTATCTATGTATTGCAATACTGTAGTATCAGACAATTGCAAGTTCAAGTCCCCTAAGGCACTAAAAAAGAAATAAAAAATAAAGTTTTTGAAATTTGCAAAAAAAAACCATTCCAGTAACCCTCCTTACCCCATTAAAAATAAAGACATAAAAACATATATTAGTCAGTAAAAAAGTAACAGAAAAAAAAAAAAATTAACAGAAAACGCCATAAAGAGTAATCCACAGGCTGCACGTCTAAGAAAAGGAGATTTTTTCTGTCTTAAATGGTATTCTTCGTTACAGGCACATTGTGCTGGTACACAGACATACGTCTCTCTATATAGTAGTACATCTCTATATACCTGTAATATAGTAATAATCACATTTTTATGCACTTTTTAAATATATTATTTTAAATAACATTTGCATCCCTGTAATTGTAACAGTCTGTACAATACAGTAAACAGATAACAGTATATTAACGGTGATTGGAAAATAGTATAAAAATGGTGTTTGTTTTTTTTCTCCACTACACTAATACAAAAGTTAGAGAACTTGACATCAGGATTTTATACCCCAAACTGATAACATGTATAAAGGGGCTTTAATGCTGTGTACATCTTTCCCTTTCTTGTAGAAATTATTTTTGCTGTTTTAGAGAAATCCATAGTTGAAATTGTATGCTGAAAAGCCAAAAGTGCAGTGGGCGGGCGCTGCACTTACAGCTCTCCTGATTCTCTCTCTATTCCTGCTTCCTGACTCCTATCTCTAGGTCACTCATATTTCAGTGACCTGTCCGTCACAGACAGAAGACAGGCAGCAGGCGGGGAAAAGGCAGAGAAGCAGGAGAGCTGTAAGGGCAGCGCCCACCCACTGCACTTGTGGCTCTTTAGCATACAATTTCAAATATTGATTACTCTAAAACAGAAAAATGGATTTCTACATGTAAGGTGAGGATTTGCCATTTGTTTGGGGTATAAAATCCTGATGCAGATTCTCTTTAATATTATTGTAACACTTTTATATACCTGTTTAGCTGTCACAGCTATTAATGAATAATCCAGAAAAATAGTTTAGCGATATGAAAAAGTAGATCACAAAATTGTCATTGTGTATGTGCATATCTATATATATATATATAATCGTCTTATCCCGTCTGTCTCTCTGTCTGTCTTTCTGTCTGTCCAGTAAATCCCGCATCGCTGATTGGTCCGGCCACTGTCTGTCCAGGAAATCCCGAGTCGCTCATTGGTCCGGCCGCGGCCAATCAGCGACGCAGGATTTCAGAAAAAGATGGAGGCCGTTAGCGGCTCATCTGCCGGACGGAG
Source organism: Phyllobates terribilis (assembly GCF_046119375.1). Classification (NCBI taxonomy): domain Eukaryota; kingdom Metazoa; phylum Chordata; class Amphibia; order Anura; family Dendrobatidae; genus Phyllobates; species Phyllobates terribilis. The sequence goes on from NW_027362765.1 coordinate 44,037,229, forward strand.
GTCAGCGGCAATGCAGCAGGGAGATGACCGGCGCTAGCCGCTCATCTCCCCGCTGCTGGCAGCACAAGTACCCCGACAGGCGGCGCCGCTCACCTCCATGTGGCTAACGTCGGGAGATCAGCGGCTTGGCCCGCTGATCTCCGGAGGGCAAGTGTGAACGGAGGACCGGAGAGCGGCGCCGCCGGTCGGGATGCTTCTCCTGCGAGCAGCCGCTCATCTCCCGGCTTCTCGCAGCGGAAGTAGCCGCACAGGCAGTGCCGCTCCCCGGTCCTCACTAATACGACGCTGATTGGTCGCGATCGACGCCCGCGACCAATCAGCGATATGGGCGGAAAATTTAAACGCCGCTCTGCTGATTGGTCGCGGCCGGCGACCGCGACCAATCAGCGATATGGGCGGCAAATTTAAACCCCGCTCTGCTGATTGGTCGCGGCCGCCGGCTGCGACCGATCAGCGCCAAATTTCAACGACGCTCTGCTGATGGGTCGAGGCCGCTGTCCGCGGCCAATCAGCGATTTTGGCGCAAAATTTAAACACCGCTCTGCTGATTGGTCGCGGCTGGCGGCTGCGACCAATCAGCGAGATTGGCGCCAAATTTAAACACCGCTCTGCGAGATTGGCGCCAAATTTAAACCCCGCTCTGCTGATTGGTCGCGGCCGCCGCCGGCGACCAATCAGCGAGATTCGCGCCAAATTTAAACAACACTCTGCTGATTGGTCGCGGCCGCATACATATTCTAGAATACCCGATGCGTTAGAATCGGGCCACCATCTAGTTTTATATATTCTTTAGTAGATGCGTTTACTATGTACATGCATATGTAATGTGTAAATGGGCATGTGTGATTTTTATTATATTGTGCTTATTGAGAATATACATGTAAATGTGCGTGTGTTTACATGGGTGGGGCTTGATGATGGGGTCCCAGACACAAATACTGTACAGGGGCCCATCACTGGCAGTGTCCGCCCTGGAGTTTAATCGAAGCTCTGAAGAGAAGTCATAATCCAGAGGAATGGAGGATTTTAATCGATTCATCTAAACAACCCTAAAAGCTGTCTTGCTGCATAATGGTAATGTGCTACCTTCAATTCCAGTTGCTTTTGCAGTCCACATGAAAGAAATCTATGACAACATGAAACAGCTGTTGAGGTGCCTGAACTATGACTAACATTTATGGCCTCTCTGTGGTGACTTATAGGTGCTTGCCCTCTTACTTCGTCTCCAGGGTGGATACACAAAGTACTGCTGTTTTCTGTGTGAGTGGGATAATCGTGCAAGAGAATATCACTACAATAAAAGACTGGCCTCTCCGACATTTCAGCCAGAAAGTAAATATTCTGCATCCAGCACTTGTTGAGCCACATAAGATTTTGCTACTACCATTGTATATCAAGTTGGGCCTAATGAAGAACTTTGTAATGGCAGTGGATAAAAATGCAAAAGAATTCAAGTATTTCATTGATAAATTTCCAAGGTTGAGTGAAGCAAAGATAAAGGAAGGAGTCTGTAGTCGACCTCAGATTCATAAGCTTCTTCAAGATGAGTAGTTTCTCCGTCTGTTGCAGGGCAAGGAAAAGGCTGCATGGGTAGCATTTGCATTAGTGGTAACTAACTTTTTGGGAAACTCAAGCGCAGATAACTGAAGAGTTGGTGGAAAATCTCCTCAAAACATATAAGGATCTTGGCTGTATCATGTCCTTAAAGATTCATTTCTTACATTCGCATCTAGACTTTTTTTCCACCAAATTGTGGGGCAGTAAGCCACGAGCATGATGAGATTTCACCAAGATACTGCAGCTATAGGGAAAAGATATCAAGGAAAATGGAATCCATCAGTGCTTGCAGATTACTGTTGGACAATTGTAACAGATGATCCAATGCAGGAGTACAAGAGACGAGCAAAAAAGAGTTGTCACTGAATGAGAATCAAATGTTGTACGGCAATTTCTGTAACTGTTTATAATTCGCAATAGTGTTTAGACATGTTTTACTTAGTTATTTGAATTGTTGCTAAGTTTCCGCTAAATAAATATCAGAAAAGAGGCATAATAAAATATTCTGCATCTTTATATTTGCAAAAATAATAATGTACTGAAAAAGGAAAAGTCTGATATCATACAAACAAGAGCCAACTAAATCATTAAGAAATGGTTCATTTGACAACTGAACCTGACAGCTTTTGAAAATATACAGAACAGTGTTATCAGCATTTCATACGTTTGTAAACTTTTATTGACAAATACATCAAGTTTATGCAAAGATTCAATATGAATAGTGTTGTCCCTTATTTTTCAAGACTTCTGCCCTTCCATCAGGCATGCTGATTTACAGTTGGCATAACACAGGATCCATGGTAGAAGTCACCTTTTCTTCTCAGAGCAATCATTTTTCCAAATGTGCCAAACTGATTGGCATCATCAGAAGCAACAAGTTTCTTCTGCAGTCCAGTCCCTGTACTTGCTGCAGAATGTAAGCCTAATCTTGATTTTTTTCTTGGAGAATAAATTGACTACTTTGTTGCCCTACTTGACACCAGGCTACACTCCAAAAGCCTGATTCATACCAATAGTGAAGCATCCTGAGGCCATTCAAGTGTGGGGGCTTTTCATGCAAGGAAGTGGGCTCACTTACAATTTTGCCTGAGAACACTGCCATTAATAACATTGTCCAATGAAACAAGAGCAATTTTGTGATGGACAATGCCTTTTCCTGCATGATGAAGACAACATCACAAGGCAAAAGTGATAACCAAGTGGTTGGTGGTGAACAAAACATTACAATTTTGGCTCCATGGCCAGGACACTAACCAGATCTTAATCCCATTGAGAGCCAGTTGTCACTCCTGAAAAGAACCCACAGAAATTGTGATGAACTCCAAATCACTTATTAGACAAGCATGGGCACTCATCAATCAGGATCTGGCCCAGAAGATGATATCCAGCTGCCGGGATGAAGGGCAGAAATCAGAAGAAATAAGCAGTGCTGGAAATATTGAGTCTTTACATATGCTTGGTGTATTTGTGAATCAAATTTATGAAATGCTTATAATTGTACTTCAGTAAAAATAGAAACATCTGACTTTTGTTGCAGTCTCAAAACTTTTCGCCACAACTTCAGAATCATAAAAAAAAATTCTCATGATAATAAAGGAAAACCTATAAAGAGATATAGAAAAAATAATAAAGGATAGTCGGCACGGTTTTTCTAAGAAGATAATTTGTTAAACTAACTTGATAAGCTAATATGAAGTGAGTAGAAACGTCGACAGAGGGTAGCTGTGGATATATTGTTTTTGAACTTTCCATTTGACTCTGTCCCACATAGACGACTAATCGGTAATTTAAAGAGTTTGTCCAGTGAAAGCAAGTTGTCATCTAGCCGCAGGTTGGGTGATGACTTCTTGATTGGTGGGGCTAGGATGGCTGGGACCTGCACCAGTTAGGAAAATGGAGAACTTTCATCTCCTTAAGAATGCAGCAGCAGCACCCATACTCGACTGCTGATCTATTCATTCCCTATGGGGCTGGCAAGGGCTGTGATCTGTTTTTTTTAGAAGTCCTGTAGACTAAGACCGACCTGCTGGTCCATATTGAAATAAGGATAAAAATTCCATTACTGCTAATCGGTGCAGGTGCCAACATTGTGGCCTCCACTGATCAGCAAGTTATTGCCTAGTTTGTGCATAAACAATGATGATATCGTTACACTGGACAACTTTTTAAAGGTCTATAGCTTAGTATGTAAGCTTTGTAATTGGACAAAAACTGGCACAAGCATTGGGCACCCACTTGGAAGATGAGTTCCAGTGTGGTTAAATGTAAAGTTATGCATGTGGGCTCCAAATGATCTAGGACAAGTGAAGCTAGGAGTCATATGAAGAGAAGGATCTGGTTGTACTTGTAGATCACAGATTATATAACAGCTTGCAATGACAATCATCAGCCTCTAAGGCCAGCAGGATATTGTCATGTATTAAAAGATGTGGACTTGTGGGACAAAGATGTAATAATACCACTTTACAAAGCATTAGTGCACCCTCATATGGAATATGTAGTTCAGTTCAAGGCACAAGTTCAAAGAAAGAGTAACTGGAGCTAAAAAGGAAAAAAGAAGAGACACTAAACTGATATTAGTTCTGAGTAAATATTAAAATAAATATATATATTTAGACTTGAGAAGAGAAGTCTAAAGAGGAACATGATTAACTTGTACAAGTACATAAGTGGCCCATACAAAAAATATAATTAAAATGAGTTTCATGTAAAACCCCCTCAAGAAACAAGGGGGCAGTCCCTCCACCTGGAGAAGAAAAGGTTTAATCTCCAGAGGAGACGAGATTTCTTTACCATAAGAAATAGTAATCTATGGACTAGTCGACCTCAAGAGCTGGAAATAGCGGGAACCATCAATAGTTTCGAAAAATGCTTTTATAGAAGGGAAAAAACGTAGTGGATTCACGCTCAGGATTGGAAGGGAAATTCTTGCTCTCTAGGACAGAATTGAGAATTTGATTCTTGAAGCGTTTTGCTCATCCGTAATAGAAAATGACCAGTATAGATTAAGGATCAGGAGTTTTCAAAACATCATGTAACCTGGCGCTCTCCACTCTAACAGCCGACACTGTGGAGAGACCGTCCCACACATTATTTTTTATTTAATTTTATTTTTTGTTCCATTGATTCCTCATAGTGAAAGGGGCTGGCTGGAGGGGGCAGAGAGCGATGGGCCTGGGTCACATTTCCTATAATTCTCAACCCCAGAGAGAAAGCGTCATCTGTCTCCAAATCAGAGTGATCTCCCCTGTATACATGAGCACATCCAGTGTTATATTACTCTACATATACACATGGAAGAACTGGGGGAAGGGGGCACTATCTCCAGGAATGGAGGGGTTAATGCCCCCTGTATATATGATCACATCCAGCGTTATATTACTCTACATATACATATGACAGAACTGGGGGAAGGGGGCACTATCTCCAGGAATGGAGGGGTTAATGCCCCCTGTATACATGAGCACATCCAGCGTTATATTACTATACATATACACATGGCAGAACTGGGGGAAGGGGGGCACTATCTCCAGGAATGGAGGGGTTAATGCCCCCTGTATACATGAGCACATCCAGCGTTATATTACTCTACATATACACATGACAGAACTGGGGGAAGGGGGCACTATCTCCAGGAATGGAGGGGTTAATGCCCCCTGTATACATGAGCACATCCAGCGTTATATTACTGTAAATATACACATGGCAGAACTGGGGGAAGGGGGCACTATCTCCGGGAATGGAGGGGTTAATGCCCCCTGTATACATGAGCACATCCAGCGTTATATTACTGTACATATACATATGGCAGAACTGGGGGAGGGGGCACTATCTCCGGGAATGGAGGGGTTAATGTCCCCTGTATACATGATCACATCCAGCGTTGTATTACTGTACATATACACATGGCAGAACTGGGGGAAGGGGGGCACTATCTCCAGGAATGGAGGGGTTAATGTTCCCTGTATACATGAGCACATCCAGCGTTATATTACTGTACATATACACATGGCAGAACTGGGGGAAGGGGGCACTATCTCCGGGAATGGAGGGGTTAATGCCCCCTGAATACATGAGCATATCCAGCGTTATATTACTGTACATATACACATGGCAGAACTGGGGCACTATCTCTGGGAATGGAGGGGTTAATGTCCCCTGTATACATGAGCACATCCAGTGTTATATTACTGTACATATACACATGGCAGAACTGCAGGAAGGGGGGGCACTATCTCCGGGAATTGAGGGGTTAATGTCCCCTGTATACATGAGCACATACAGCGTTATATTACTGTACATATACACATGGCAGAACTGGGGGAAGGGGGCACCATCTCCAGGAATGGAGGGGTTAATGCCCCCTGTATACATGAGCACATCCAGCGTTATATTACTGTACATATACACATGGCAAAACAGGGGGAGGGGGCACTATCTCCGGGAATGGAGGGGTTAATGTCCCCTGTATACATGAGCACATCCAGCATTATATTACTGCACATATACACATGACAGAACTGGGGGAGGGGGCACTATCTCCGGGAATGGAGGGGTTAAGGTCCCCTGTATACATGAGCACATTCAGCATTATATTACTGTACATATACACATGGCAGAACTGGGGGGAGGGGGCACTATCTCAGGGAATGGAGGGGTTAATGATCCCTGTATACATGAGCACATCCAGCATTATATTACTGTACATATACACATGGCAGAACTGGGGGAAGGGGGGCACTATCTCCGGGAATGGAGGGGTTAATGTCCCCTGTATACATGAGCACATCCAGCGTTATATTACTGTACATATACACATGACAGAACTGGGGGAGGGGGCACTATCTCCGGGAATGGAGGGGTTAATGTCCCCTGTATACATGAGCACATCCAGCGTTATATTACTGTACATATACACATGGCAGAACTGGGGGAAGGGGGGGCACTATCTCTGGGAATAGAGGGGTTAATGTCCCCTGTATACATGAGCACATCCAGCGTTATATTACTGTACATATACACATGGCAGAACTGGGGGAAGGGGGGGCACTATCTCTGGGAATAGAGGGGTTAATGTCCCCTGTATACATGAGCACATCCAGCGTTATATTACTGTACATATACACATGGCAGAACTGGGGGAGGGGGCACTATCTCCGGGAATGGAGGGGTTAATGTCCCCTGTATACATGAGCACATCCAGCGTTATATTACTGTACATATACACATGACAGAACTGGGGGAGGGGGCACTATCTCCGGGAATGGAGGGGTTAATGTCCCCTGTATACATGAGCACATCCAGCGTTATATTACTGTACATATACACATGACAGAACTGGGGGAGGGGGCACTATCTCCGGGAATGGAGGGGTTAATGTCCCCTCTATACATGAGCACATCCAGCGTTATATTACTGTACATATACACATGGCAGAACTGGGGGGAGGGGCACTATCTCCGGGAATGGAGGGGTTAATGCCCCCTATATACATGATCACATACAGCGTTATATTACTGTACATATACACATGGCAGAACTGGGGGAAGGGGGCACCATCTCCAGGAATGGAGGGGTTAATGCCCCCTGTATACATGAGCACATCCAGCGTTATATTACTGTACATATACACATGGCAAAACAGGGGGAGGGGGCACTATCTCCGGGAATGGAGGGGTTAATGCCCCCTGTATACATGATCACATCCAGCGTTATATTACTGTACATATATACATGGCAGAACTGGAGGAAGGGGGCACTATCTCCGGAAATGGAGGGGTTAATGTCCTCTGTATACATGAGAACATCCAGCGTTATATTACTGCACATATACACATGACAGAACTGGGGGAGGGGGCACTATCTCCGGGAATGGAGGGGTTAAGGTCCCCTGTATACATGAGCACATTCAGCATTATATTACTGTACATATACACATGGCAGAACTGGGGGGAGGGGGCACTATCTCCGGGAATGGAGGGGTTAATGATCCCTGTATACATGAGCACATCCAGCATTATATTACTGTACATATACACATGGCAGAACTGGGGGAAGGGTGGCACTATCTCCGGGAATGGAGGGGTTAATGTCCCCTGTATACATGAGCACATCCAGCGTTATATTACTGTACATATACACATGACAGAACTGGGGGAGGGGGCACTATCTCCGGGAATGGAGGGGTTAATGTCCCCTGTATACATGAGCACATCCAGCGTTATATTACTGTACATATACACATGGCAGAACTGGGGGAAGGGGGGGCACTATCTCTGGGAATAGAGGGGTTAATGTCCCCTGTATACATGAGCACATCCAGCGTTATATTACTGTACATATACACATGGCAGAACTGGGGGAAGGGGGGGCACTATCTCTGGGAATAGAGGGGTTAATGTCCCCTGTATACATGAGCACATCCAGCGTTATATTACTGTACATATACACATGGCAGAACTGGGGGAGGGGGCACTATCTCCGGGAATGGAGGGGTTAATGTCCCCTGTATACATGAGCACATCCAGCGTTATATTACTGTACATATACACATGACAGAACTGGGGGAGGGGGCACTATCTCCGGGAATGGAGGGGTTAATGTCCCCTGTATACATGAGCACATCCAGCGTTATATTACTGTACATATACACATGACGGAACTGGGGGAGGGGGCACTATCTCCGGGAATGGAGGGGTTAATGTCCCCTCTATACATGAGCACATCCAGCGTTATATTACTGTACATATACACATGGCAGAACTGGGGGGAGGGGCACTGTCTCCGGGAATGGAGGGGTTAATGCCCCCTGTATACATGAGCACATCCAGCGTTATATTACTGTACATATACACATGACAGAACTGGGGGAGGGGGCACTATCTCCGGGAATGGAGGGGTTAATGCCCCCTGTATACATGAGCACATCCAGCGTTATATTACTGTACATATACACATGGCAGAACTGGGGGAAGGGGGCACTATCTCTGGGAATGGAGGGGTTAATGCCCCCTGTATACATGAGCACATCCAGCGTTATATTACTATACATATACACATGACAGAACTGGGGGAGGGGGCACTATCTCCGGGAATGGAGGGGTTAATGCCCCCTGTATACATGAGCACATCCAGCGTTATATTACTGTACATATACACATGGCAGAACTGGGGGAAGGGGGCACCATCTCCAGGAATGGAGGGGTTAATGCCCCCTGTATACATGAGCACATCCAGCGTTATATTACTGTACATATACACATGGCAAAACAGGGGGAGGGGGCACTATCTCCGGGAATGGAGGGGTTAATGTCCCCTGTATACATGAGCACATCCAGCATTATATTACTGTACATATACACATGGCAGAACTGGGGGAAGGGGGCACTATCTCCGGAAATGGAGGGGTTAATGTCCTCTGTATACATGAGAACATCCAGCGTTATATTACTGCACATATACACATGACAGAACTGGGGGAGGGGGCACTATCTCCGGGAATGGAGGGGTTAAGGTCCCCTGTATACATGAGCACATTCAGCATTATATTACTGTACATATACACATGGCAGAACTGGGGGGAGGGGGCACTATCTCCGGGAATGGAGGGGTTAATGATCCCTGTATACATGAGCACATCCAGCATTATATTACTGTACATATACACATGGCAGAACTGGGGGAAGGGGGGCACTATCTCCGGGAATGGAGGGGTTAATGTCCCCTGTATACATGAGCACATCCAGCGTTATATTACTGTACATATACACATGACAGAACTGGGGGAGGGGGCACTATCTCCGGGAATGGAGGGGTTAATGTCCCCTGTATACATGAGCACATCCAGCGTTATATTACTGTACATATACACATGGCAGAACTGGGGGAAGGGGGGGCACTATCTCTGGGAATAGAGGGGTTAATGTCCCCTGTATACATGAGCACATCCAGCGTTATATTACTGTACATATACACATGGCAGAACTGGGGGAAGGGGGGGCACTATCTCTGGGAATAGAGGGATTAATGTCCCCTGTATACATGAGCACATCCAGCGTTATATTACTGTACATATACACATGGCAGAACTGGGGGAGGGGGCACTATCTCCGGGAATGGAGGGGTTAATGTCCCCTGTATACATGAGCACATCCAGCGTTATATTACTGTACATATACACATGACAGAACTGGGGGAGGGGGCACTATCTCCGGGAATGGAGGGGTTAATGTCCCCTGTATACATGAGCACATCCAGCGTTATATTACTGTACATATACACATGACAGAACTGGGGGAGGGGGCACTATCTCCGGGAATGGAGGGGTTAATGTCCCCTCTATACATGAGCACATCCAGCGTTATATTACTGTACATATACACATGGCAGAACTGGGGGGAGGGGCACTGTCTCCGGGAATGGAGGGGTTAATGCCCCCTGTATACATGAGCACATCCAGCGTTATATTACTGTACATATACACATGACAGACCTGGGGGAGGGGGCACTATCTCCGGGAATGGAGGGGTTAATGCCCCCTGTATACATGAGCACATCCAGCGTTATATTACTGTACATATACACATGGCAGAACTGGGGGAAGGGGGCACTATCTCTGGGAATGGAGGGGTTAATGTCCCCTGTATACATGAGCACGTTCAGCGTTATATTACTGTACATATACACATGGCAGAACTGGGGGAAGGGGGCACTATCTCCGGGAATGGAGGGGTTAATGCCCCCTGTATACATGAGCACATCCAGCATTATATTACTGTACATATACACATGGCAGAACTGGGGGAAGGGGGCACTATCTCCGGGAATGGAGGGGTTAATGCCCCCTGTATACTTGAGCACATCCAGCGTTATATTACTGTACATATACACATGGCAGAACTGGGGGAAGGGGGCACTATCTCCGGGAATGGAGGGGTTAATGCCCCCTATATACATGAGCACATCCAGCGTTATATCACTGTACATATACACATGGCAGAACTGGGGGGAGGGGGCACTGTCTCCGGGAATGGAGGGGTTAATGTCCCCTGTATACATGAGCACATCCAGCGTTATATTACTGTACATATACACATGGCAGAACTGGGGGGAGGGGGCACTGTCTCCGGGAATGGAGGGGTTAATGTCCCCTGTATACATGAGCACATCCAGCGTTATATTACTGTACATATACACATGGCAGAACTGGGGGGAGGGGCACTATCTCCGGGAATGGAGGGGTTAATGCCCCCTGTATACATGAGCACATCCAGCGTTATATTACTATACATATACACATGACAGAACTGGGGGAGGGGGCACTATCTCCGGGAATGGAGGGGTTAATGCCCCCTGTATACATGAGCACATCCAGCGTTATATTACTGTACATATACACATGGCAGAACTGGGGGAAGGGGGCACTATCTCCGGGAATGGAGGGGTTAATGTCCCCTGTATACATGAGCACGTTCAGCGTTATATTACTGTACATATACACATGGCAGAACTGGGGGAAGGGGGCACTATCTCTGGGAATGGAGGGGTTAATGTCCCCTGTACACATGAGCACATCCATCGTTATATTACTGTACATATACACATGGCAGAACTGGGGGAAGGGGGCACTATCTCCGGGAATGGAGGGGTTAATGCCCCCTGTATACATGAGCACATCCAGCGTTATATTACTGTACATATACACATGGCAGAACTGGGGGAAGGGGGCACTATCTCCGGGAATGGAGGGGTTAATGCCCCCTGTATACTTCAGCACATCCAGCGTTATATTACTGTACATATACACATGGCAGAACTGGGGGAAGGGGGCACTATCTCCAGGAATGGAGGGGTTAATGCCCCCTATATACATGAGCACATCCAGCGTTATATCACTGTACATATACACATGGCAGAACTGGGGGGAGGGGGGCACTATCTCCAGGAATGGAGGGGTTAATGCCCCCTGCGCCCAGTAATGGGGGATCTCCACATACCTCCACCTGCAGAGCCGCCACCACATATATGGCTGTTCTGTGCGCACAGGACCTGTGATGAGGTCACAGGAGGGGAGGAGTCAGGGGTCACATGATCAGGGGCCTCAGTGGATGCAGGACTCTGCTGTGCTGGTTGTCATGGTGCTGGATGAGGGGAAGTTTATGTGTGGGGTCAGGAGGGGTTTACAGTGTGGATGTAGCAGAGCCGCGTGTGTACGAGGTGTACGGAGAGGAGCCACGTGTGTACGAGGTGTACGGAGAGGAGCCGTGCGTGTACGAGGTGTACGGAGAGGAGCCGTGCGTGTACGAGGTGTACGGAGAGGAGCCGTGCGTGTACGATGTGTATGGAGCGGAGCCGCGCGTGTACGATGTGTATGGAGCGGAGCCGTGTGTATGTAGTGGAGCTGTCTGTATCTCTATCACTTATATTATGCTGTTATACATTATATAATATAAGCTCTATCTTACCTGGTGGTGATTTATCATTTCTATTTATTATTTCACAGCCTTCTCCTTCTCGAGCCCAAAATTTTAATATCCGATGGTAGTAGGAAAATTGGCCTAGAAGAATCACAAAATCTGGGGTTATTATCAGGCTTAGGAAGAATGGTTACTATTGCTTCCTTCATTGATGTTGGCAAGGCCAAGGTCTTGTATTTGGCCTTGAACTCACCCTGGAGCCATGGTGACTAATGCAACTATTTTTATTCGTTATCTCCCATCGTCTTACAACAACTCTGGGTAGCTGGCCACAATGCAATGCCCAAAGTCCAAAAGATCCCAAACCGAGGCTGGTAGTTCCATTGCCCCCATACCAACTTTTGGTTGGCCTACAGCTTTTCTATCTCCCGCAGGTATAGTCTGCAGTCACAGCCTATGCTCCTCCAGAAGACTGATACCACGACTGAAGCGCGTGTATCCAGCGCCAGCCGGCAACAGTTCTTATGATAGTTCCACAAATCCAGAAGACAGGTACCCCGACCGTAGCACATAAGAGGGGCGATCCAAAAGTAATGATAATCAATACTAAACACAATGAATATAGTAAAAAAAAAATGTTATTTTTCTACATAGTCTCCTAACAAATCTATACATTTAGTCCATCTCTTTTCTAAACTTAGAATTTCCTTCGAAAAAAATTCTTGATCTTGACCCTCAAAAAAATCCCCAACAGCGGTTATCACGTCGCTATTGTCGTCAAATTTCTTGCCCCGGAGGTGTTCCTTGAGCCGAGGAAAGAGAAAGAAGTCACTGGGGGCTAGATCTGGCGAATAGGGGGGGTGTTCCACCAGTTCAAACCCGCTTCTTGAATGGTAGCCATGGCAAGTGCAGCTTTGTGAGCCGGCGCGTTATCTTGGTGAAACAGCACTCCAGCCCGCAGTTTGCCGCGCCTTTTCTCCTTGATAGCCTCCCGCAATCTTATTTGTTCTGCGTAGTAGGAGCCCGTAATAGTGGCTCCCTTCTCCAAATAGTTCACCATAATAATTCCTTCAGCGTCCCAAAAAATGGACGCCATAACCTTCCCTGCTGAGCTTGACACTCTGAATTTCTTCGGCGTCGGTTCGTTTCTATGTCATCGATTGTTGTTTCGTTTCGGGATCAAAGTGGTGGATCCAGGTCTCGTCCATGGTCAAAAAAAGTGACAAAAATTTCTCCTTGTCTGCTTGGAACTTTTCGAGATTTGCTATTGAAATGTCAACTCGTTTCTTCTTTTGCTCGTCGGTTAACATTTTTGGCACCCAACGCGCCGAGACCTTTCTCATATGCAATTCTTTTGCAAGGATTCTTTGAATACTGCCATATGAGATCCCTCTGACCTCAGCTACATGCCTGATAGTCACTCTTCGATCGGCCAATACAACTTCTTCAACTTTTTTCACGTTTTCTTCATTGAGGGACGTGGATGGGCGTCCTTCACGATGTTCATCTTCCGTCGATGTTCTTCCCAGCTTAAATTCCTTGGCCCAGCGTGCAACTGTGGAATATGGAGGAGAAGAGTCCCCCAATGTTTCCACCAAGTCACTGTGTATGTCTTTGGTAGTCATTTTTTTCAAGCAGAGGTATTTGATGACAGCTCTGAGCTCGTTTTTTTCCATTTTGATGTTCACTCCTCGGCAGTTCCTATTCAAATGAATGTAGCTCCCGGGAATCGTGGCCTATTTAAGTGATTTTTTTTTCCTGGACTAGTGGGTACCTAAGAGAGAAGAAAACATTTTATTTTAATTTCTGTGTGCAATAGAAATAACCGATTATCATTACTTTTGGATCACCCCTCGTATATCCAGCTCCAGCCGGAAACTGACCTCCAATCTCCATAGTCCATCCATACACTGGCACCAGCACCTAGCCTCGGCAACAGATCCTCGCCCCTCGACGTCACTGCACAAGCTCGCTCACTAAACATTTGGCTAATTGTTCTACCTCTCCTGTGATCAGCCCTCTGGTTGTGCTGAGATACTAACACTCCACCCCTTTAAAAATTTGCTACAGATAGCTCAAAAGGATGAAGAATGTTCCAGAAACCCAGTTTTCAACCTGTGTGCGGGGTTGTGTATTAGGAATGCCCCCTATAGGGAGGCATAAGACACACATGCCCCCACCAGATGCAGGACAGAAATGGTAATGTAGGCCTTATGTATATATGAGATCCAGCCCGCACATCTTCCTCTGCCTACTGTCACTGAATGGAAACATTGATTTCTGAGGCTGAACATTTTCCAGGAGATTTATGCACCTTAAAGTGACAAGCAAGCAAATCTCTAATAAAACACAACAATAAGATCGACGTAACAGGTGCTCCGTGCTTGACAAAGTCTGTATCCCTTAGAACCGTGGACTCTGCTCTACACCCATTGGTCCAATAGTTTTTAGTCCATGGCCAGCTCCTCACACTTGGTCTCCAGGTGGATACACAAAGTACTCCTGCTTTCTGCGTGTGATAGTCGTGCAAGAGAATATCACTACAATAAAAGAGACTTGCCTCTCCGACATTCATTTCAGCCGGGGAATCAAGATGCCCTGCATCCAGCGTTTGTTGACCCACATATGATTTTACCATTGCCACCATTGTACAAGTGCTTCTCACTAAATTAGAATATCATCAAAAAAGTAAAATTTATTTCAGTTCTTCAATACAAAAAGTGAACCTCATATTATATAGTCATTACAAACAGAGTGAACTATTTCAAGTGTTTATTTCTGTTAAAGGGGTTGTCCCTTACTTTCAATGTGTGATCGGCCAGAGTCCCGCACTCGGCACCCCCGCCGATCAGTTGTATTACCTGCCAGTGGCAGCGGCCGGAAGTGCTTACCTGCGGTGCTTAGCCGTCAAGTTGTAGTGGCCGCCGCAGGGTACTGCACATCCGCCTCCTATTGAATTGAATAGGAGGTGGATGTGCAGTACCCTGCGTTGGCCACTACAACTTGACGGCTAAGCACCGCAGGTAAGCACTTCCGGCCACTGCCACTGGCAGGTAATACAGCTGATCGGCGGGGGTGCCGAGTGCGGGACTCTGGCTGGCCGATCATACATTGAAAGTAAGGGACAACTCCTTTAACAGAAATAAACACTTGAAATAGTTCACTCTGTTTGTAATGATTGTGGAGCCTACTGAAACAGACTAAGGAATCTTTTTAAATGCTTAGGAAGCCTTTGCAGGTATTTTTTGTTAATTATTCTAATTTACTGAGATAATGACTTTTGTGTTTCCATTGGCTATAAGCCATAATCATCAACAGTAACAGAAATAAACACTTGAAATAGATCACTCTATTTGTACTGACTATATATTATATATGAATTTCACTTTTTGTATTGAAGAACTGAAATAAATTAACTTTTTGATGACATTCTAATTTAGTGAGAAGCACTTGTATATCAAGTTGGGCCCAATTAAGAAAACTTTGTAGAGGCAATGGATAAAAATGCAAAATCATTCAAGTATCTCATTGATAAATTTCCAAGGTTGAGTGAAGCAAAAATAAAGGAAGGAGTCTTAATTGGACCTCAGATTTGTAAGATTCTTCAAGATGAGGAGTTTCTCAATTTGTTCCAGGGCAAGGAAAAGGCTGCATAGGTAGCATTCGCATTAGTGGTAACTATTTTATTGTGAAACTCAAGAGCAGATAACTATGAAGAGTTGGTGGAAAATCTCATCAAAACAAAGATCTTGGCTGTAACATGTCCATAAAGATTAATTTCTTACATTCGCATCTAAACTTACTTTCTTCCACCAAACTGAGGAGCAGTGAGCGATGAGCATGTTGAGGATTTCACCAAGATGCTGCAGCTATAGAGAAAAGATCTCAAGGAAAATGGAATCCATCAATACTTGCAGATTACTGTTGGACAATTGTAAGAGATGATCCCATGCAGGAGTACAAGAGACAAGCTAAAAAAGAGTTGTCACTGAATGAGAACCAAATATTGTAGTGTAATTTCTGTAACCGTTTATAATTCACAATAGTGTTTAGACATGCTTTAGTTATTTGAACTGTTAAGTGTCCTCTAAATAAATATCAGAAAATTGGCATAACAAAATATTCTGCATCTTTATATTTGCAAAAATAATAATGTTTCAAAGAACTGAAACTTTAATGCATTAGTTATATGTAGCAGTAAAAGGAAAACTCTTTGATATCATAGAAACAAGAGCACACTAAAAATTGTCTTGTCAGATTTGAATTTAGGAGGTCAAAATAATTAACCTTCGTCCGGCTGAGTAGGTACAATTGTAACTATTCCGTTTTAAAATTGCAATAACTTTTTTTCGAAAAGCCGTAGAGGGCTGAAATTTCGTGACATCTCGGCAGTTTTGGTCCAGAATATATTGGCCAAATTTCAATAAAATATCTCCACCCCCTTCCGAGATAGGGGGTCCAGATATTTTTGCATCCATAACAAGCTGCATAGGTACAAATGTACCCTCATATATTTTGAATGAAGATAATGCAAGGAAAAAAGAATAATATTTTTTTTAATGATAATGCTATTTTATTATTATAAACAAGTAAAAAAACTGTTCATTTACATTATAAAAGAAAATGTAAGAAACTTTTTTTATTGATTTTCTTCGCAAGTAATGCATGTTGTCTTTGCTACCGAGTGTTCATCGCAAATGGGTTTCACACAAACCACACAAGACTTTCTAGTCTTACGTTGTTTTCGCCTCAGGTCTCGGCAGACATAGCAACTACCAACAACAGGGGAGGGTCCACAACTACCATGAGGTATTTGAGGGCCAGCTGCTGCTTGCGATACTACCAGAATGCATCGTCCAAGCACCATTTCTACTGCACCTCGAAGAAAATGGTTTCTCATCATCATTCGGTTTGTACTACGATCTTCAATTGCAGGCATACACAGCTGATTTGCGAGATCTTTCAGGAACTTTCTTCGTTGATCCTTTGTCCTGAAGCTTGGATTGTGTTCTCTGTAGATGGTGTAGGATGCTAACCCAGTGACATCAATCATATTGTAGAAAAATGCCAGAGGCCAACGTAATGTTCGTCGTTTCACAGTGTACTCTCCAACATTTTATCCATAACATCAACTCCGCCTTTTGTTTTGTTGTAGTATTTTATTATCTCTGGCTTGGCTGCTAGTGTCTCTTCAACTTCTCCCGTCATGTGCATAGATGATAGAAGCAAGACTGATTTGTTCTTCTTTGGTACATATGAACAGACTGTTGTATCATGATTGTAGGCAAAATTTGTCGAGTTAACAGGCCTTTCTTTGGCAGGCTGCATGTTGCTAGGTAGGAACCTTTTGTTCTTTCTCACTGTACCAACTAGTGTCATGTTCTAGGAGTTCAATACCTTAGCTAGTTCCATGGTTGTAAAGAAGTTATCGGTGGTGACATTTCTTCCAGAGCCTTTATACGAGCTCACTAGGTCCAATACTGTTCGTTCACCAATGTTTACTTGTCGAGGACCATCAGTTGGTTTCCCAGTGTAGAGCTGACCTTGTAATGGGTAGGCGTTTGACGAGTCACAAGCCCAGAAAATCTTTATGCCATATTTAGCTGGTTTTGAAGGTATACACTGGGTAAATTTAGCATGGCCTCTAAATGGAAATAATTGCTCGTCGACGGTGATACAATTATATGGCTTGTAGGCTCTCTCCAGATTTCTGTTCAGCATTGTCCAGATGTCCCGTATTGGTGCAGCTTTATCTGTTTGCACACGTTCTGCACGTATATTTTCGTTGTCAAATCTGATAAATCTGAGTATCATCTTGAAGCGGTCACGAGACATGGTTGCACGTATAGGAGGCAGAGCAGCAACATTCCACATTTCCTCCAGATTCTCTTTGTTGTCTCTGTGCACACCAGCAGCAATCAGTATGCCCAAAAATGCATGGAGTTCAGTTTCAGTAAATTGCTTGAATGTTTTTTTGTGGTGGCCGTTCAGAAGAATCAGGAAAACGTTGTACCAGTTCGTTGTTGTAAGCATCACAAACTCTCTTGGCCTTTCGATTCGTTTCTCGTAATATGATGTCACACATCTCGGGAGTCATGATTGACTTGAATAGCTTTTTCTGTATACAGGTTGCTGATTGCTGCAGGGCCACCTCTTTGTCGTAGGACATTACGAGATTTTGTTTGTGCATTTGGCAGTGGATCACTACACCATTGAGTTTTATCCTTAGCAGTCCAAATGTTGCCTGCACTTTGAGGCACAGACTCATCCTCAACACTTTCGTCTGAGTCGTATTCTTTTTCCTGCTCTATGACCATTTCTTGTTCAATGTCTGAATCTTCTTCAGTAACATCCACTTGTGGTACATAGTTTTCACCATCAGATGCAACATATGGTTCTTCCTCATGCTCAGAATCAGATTCTTCTAGCATTCGCATTATTTCGTCAGACGTAAATCTGTAAATATGAAAAAATGAAAAATAAATAATTTTCCGAAATACTACACAATACTACATTATTGGCTTTTCACAAAATTATACTAACCTGCAAACACGTTTTCTTGGATTATGGCAGAAACTAGATCCAGCATCACTATCACTCATGATGACTTGGTAGATTAATTTTGGCTTCGTAATTTAGTTCAGTAACACGTGGCAAGTAGAATGAAACTCGATTCTAAAGTGCAGATAAAAAAGTAAATTATTTCTAGTGATAATTATTTATAAATGTCATTTATACATTATGTAAACCGTATACGGTTTCAGAATTTTCATTCCATCTTCGACTGTTTTTTCGACCAATAGGAAAATTGTAACAGAGCCACCATCTTTATTTTGTGCTGAATATAAGTAAAACATCGTAAAACAATATGTAGATACTAATTATTATCCATTTTTCGTATAAAAATCATACCTATAGTGATAAGTTTCATACAAAATATATGTAAGCCAAGTCCAGGCTCAAAGACAATTTCTGACTGTTCTGTCCCCACATAAGGCGAATGAAGGTATAACTGGCTGTTAGATGCTGTGAGACTTTCCTACCTTCGTATCCAAGAAATTGAAGACTTCACAAGCCTAGAAATGTGTGTGCTCACAGCAATGAGATGAACAGCAAAATGGCTACTGAGAGGAGGGAGGCAGGAAGAGAAGTAGAAGCCACTCCCAGTTTGAATCAACTTAATTGACAGCAACATAAGTGAGCAGTAACAACACTGGCCAATAGATATCAGCATAACATTTGTAGCTGAATGAACTTTAGTTTCTGAAACCAAGTAAAGGAGAAAGTCTTCCCACAGTGGAGGTATATATGAAGGTACAATTGTACCTCTGCAGCCTGTTAACGTTGTAAAATTATGCAGCCTGACGAAGGTTAAGGAACGGCTCATTTCATAACTGAACCTGACAACTTTTGAAAATATGTAGAACAGTGTAATCTGTCTCTTTTGATCTTTTTTAAAATTTGTGAGGTATGGTTAAAACGTTTCCCATCAGAATGGCTTCACTCCTAAGTGAGTTCTCTTATGTGGTACAAGACATGACTTAAATTTAAAACATTTCCCACATTCTGAACATACAAATGGCTTTTCCCCTGTATGAACTCTTTGATGCTCAACAAGATTTGATTTCCATGCATAACATTTCCCACATTCTGAGCATGTAAATGGCTTCTCTCCTGTGTGAGTTTTTTCATGGCAATCAAGAGTTCTTTTGTTAGAAAAACATTTTCCACATTCTAAACATGAAAATAGTTTCTCTCCTGTGTGAGATTTCTGATGCCCTTGAAGATGTGATTTTTGGGCAAAACACTTCCCACATTCTGTGCAAAAGAATGGCTTCTCCCCTGTGTGACTTTTCTGATGCTCTTGAAGATGTGATTTTTGGGCAAAACACTTTCCACATTCTGTGCACAAGAATGGCTTCTCCCCTGTGTGAGTTCTCTGATGAAATACAAAATCTGACTTCCGTGTAAAACATTTTCCACATTCTGAACATGGAAATGGTTTCTCTCCCGTGTGAGTTTTTTCATGGTAATCAAGAGTTCTTTTGTTTGAAAAACATTTTCCACATTCTAAACATGAAAATGGTTTCTCTCCTGTGTGAGTTTTGTGATGCTCATGAAGATGTGATTTTTGGGCAAAACACTTCCCACATTCCGTGCACAAGAATGGCTTCTCCCCTGTGTGAACTCTCTGATGGTTAAGAAGAACGAACTTCTTTTTAAAACATCTCCCACATTCTGAACATGAATATAGTTTCTCCTCTTTGTGAGTTTTTCTATGGTTAATAAGATATGATTTCTGAGAAAAACATTTCGTACATTCTAAGCAAGAAAATGGCTTCTCCCCACTGTGACTTGTTTCATGTGTAGTAAGATTCAATTGAGAGCCAAAACGTGATCCACATTCCGAACATGAGAACGGCTTCTCCCCAGTGTGACTTCTCTCATGTCTAATAAGATGTGATTTCTTCATAAAACATTTCCCACATTCAAAACATGAATGTTGCTTCTTGCCAATGTGAGTTTTTTGATGCTCAAAAAGATTTGACTTCCGCGTAAAATATTTCCCACATTCTGAACATGAATATTCCTTTGCTTCTGTGTGACTTTTCTCATGTTCAACAAGATTTGATATATCTACATAACATTTTCCACATTTTAAACTGAAAACAGAATTCTCCCCTTTGTGAGATCTTTCATGTTCACCATCTTTTCTGTTATAAGTATTTTCTTTAACAGTCTGTAATGAATCAGAAGATAAGACCTCTTGAACAGGATTAGTTGATAGATCTTCACTGTGAGGGGCTGATGGTATATCTAGGACAATGGTATTCTCTTCATATGTATCTTGTGTGATACCATGTTCTGTAGCTTTAAAATCTGAAGATGTCACATGCCTCTTTAAGCTTCTGATACAGTCACCTGCAGAGAATAAAACTCATTATTTTTATAAAATAGAATAATATTATTATGATTTATAAAATATTTCTATATAAACTTTTTCATACAAATTATAGGGTGAGTAGCAAAATTCAATTTAAAGGGAAGGTATAAAAAATCTGAGATAAACAAAGTGCCATCTGCTAAAACACTTTGTAATGCCATGTAGTATTATTAAATAGGGGTCCACTATATATATAATGCCCTTCATTTTTTTTTGTTTTTTTATAGTATTTTATTGGAGGTGGTGACTGCCTTCTTTGATACATTTTTAAATTCGGGTCCCATCAAAGAAAGGTACCCCTTGTTGTGGTTAATGGGCTCTCATGAGTTGGCCAATATATGTGCCAAGTATCTACCATATAGCAGTAATGCAGTTCATATTTCATATATTCAATGTCTGCAGTGTTGGCATATACAACAGATTAGGACTTATTATAAGTGAAAGGAGGACTTTATACTAACCAGACGATAGTGTGCAAAGTTATATGCTTGCTGTAATGTGTGGGAGGAAAGCGCTCAATTGTTGGTTGTTTTACTTCCTGTGTGTTTTTCTTTTTTTCTCTTTCCTGAATGTGTTATGTCAGCAGCACACGGACTGTGTGACACTGAATTGTATCTCATGTTTAACCAGTATGAAGTAAATACTGTTTACTCAAGATATCTTGCTGATTGAAGCTCTCGTAAGTACAGTGGTGACTGTAAGAAGATGCACTCTGCGACAGGTTATGGGCCCAGGCCAGAACCCAGACACTACAGGCCCGCACTACAAGAGGATCCTGGTTTATAACCCCAGATAACGGAGAACACAGATAAGCTCTGTAAACAGAAGGAAATAAATCCAGATACAGAGTGACAAAGGAATTCATGATCCCAGGAGCTGGATACAATTACAGAGAATTCAACCCAGGCAGGACATACAGGAACTATCAGCAAGAAAAAACATGAGAATATCTTCAGTACAACTCTCTAAACAAGTAAGACTATATAAAGATGATAAGTAACACAGAACTGAAATTCACAGTAGCTAAACTGAATAGTGAAAATTATCAGTTATGGAAATTCAAAGTAGAGATGTTGTTATCTAAGGATGATTTATGGGAAGTAATTGTTACAGAAAGACCAGATCAAGATAATCAGACATGGGATAAGAAGAATAGACAAGCGAGAGCCACCATTAGCTTATTAGTGGATGATGCTCAATTAATACATATAAGAAATGAAGAAACAGCTAAAGGAATGTGGGAAGAATTAAGAAAACTGTATGAAAGACCTAGCTTGAATCACAAGTTATTTTTATTAAGAAAGCTTTACAGTATGAGATTGAGTGCAAATGACGACATGCAGAACCACATTCTCAATGATGGAAGTGATATCACAGCTAAGATCTATTGGTGAAGACATTAAAGATAGTCATGTAGCAGCCATATTATTGTGCAGTTTACCAGATTCGTATACAGCCTTGATAAATACCCTTGAGACGAGACCAGAAACTGACATTACATTAGATTTTGTGAAAACAAGACTAACAGATGAATATCAGAGAAGAAAAGAACAAAGAAATGATTCTTCTACTGAAAAGGACAGTGAAAAAGCTCTTAAAGCTACAGAATTTAAAAAACCCTATAATAAAGAGACAAGAGAATGCTTCAGATGTAAGAAAAAAGGTCATTTAAAGAAAGACTGTACCATATGGAAAGCAGAACAACAAAAATTACAACATAAAAAGCATACACAGAAAGTAAAAAACACAATTTCCGATTCATGTGAGAATAATTGGAATGGCACATTTAAAGTAACAGACAAGAAATCATCACTTGGTTGGTTTATTGATTCAGGAGCAACGAGTCATATGACAAGTGACAAGAATTTCTTTACTGATCTTGATTTAGATAAGAAAGAAGCCATTTATCTTGCAGATGGAAGCAAAATAACCGCAGAAGGTATCAGACAAGGTATGCTAAATTGTTCAAACAAGTTCGGACAAGATTCAAAGATACTTGTACAGGATGTGTTGTATGTTTCAAAATTGGAAGGCGGATTATTATCTGTGAAACGTTTAACAGCAAAAGGACTTACAGTAAAATTCAAAGACAATGAGTGTGCAATTATTGCAGGAAACAAGGTGATAACCAAAGTCAAGGCAGATGAACAATTAGATCATTTTGACACACCAAAGGAACAGATGAAGGTATGTACACATGATCACAAAAACTGTATTCACATGTGGCATAGACGTCTACGGCATAGACATAGACACCCTGACAGTATAAGGGAACTACAGAGAAAAGAATTGACAAAAGATTTAAAGATATCAGATTGCTCAATTACCGTAAGATGTGAATGTTGTATAAAATCCAAAGCCACAAGGATATCTATTCCAAAAGAAAGTGAGATGAAAAGCGAAAGACCACTTGATTTGGTGCATACTGACGTATGTGGACCCATGAAAGTGACTACATCAGGAGGCAATAGATACATGTTGACTTTTATAGACCACTACTCAAGATACACAGTCACATACTTAATTAAGAACAAAAGTGAAGTTTTTGATAAACTTGTAGACTATGCAACAAGATCAAGTAACACATTTCAAAGGAAGCCAATTGTCATCAGAAGTGATAATGGAGGTGAATTTACAGGTCACAGAATAGAAGACTACTTAAGACAAAATGGAATAGAACACCAGAAAACTGTTCCATACACACCTGAACAAAATGGAGTAGCAGAAAGGAAAAACAGAACTGTAACAGAAATGATAAGATGTATGCTGACGGATTCCAAACTACCAGAGAAATATTGGGGTTAGGCAGCAATGACAGCTACATATCTACAGAACCGACTTTTTTCCAGAAAACTGACGAAAACTCCATATGAACTGTGGCAAGGTATGAAACCAAGTGTCAATTATTTAAAAGTTTTTGGATGTAAAGTTTTTATATTCATTCCAACAGAAAAACGTTCCAAACTTCAAAACAGATCCATGGAAGGAATATTCGTTGGATATAGTGAAAATTGCAAAGGATATAAAATCCTAGATTCCAAAACAGACAGAGTTACGGTGAGTAACAGTGTGACATTCATTTAAGATTTAAATGAAGACATAATGATTTCAGTTGAAACAAAAAATGAGAAAAACAATAGTGACATAACTGAAGAAATATCTGATGAGAAAGAAGTAGAAATCAATGAAGAACAAAATACTGAAAGTGAAGAATCACAACTACAAACAGACACAGAACCAAGACGTTCAATGAGAGAGAACAAAGAAAAAACACCAAAACGTCTCTCATACAAGACAAGCATAAGAAAAATCTATGAGTCTACCTCTTGGGAAGACATATCTAAACTTCCTGAAGAAGAAGCTAATAAATGGATAGAAGCAACAGAAACAGAAATTGAATCCATGCATGATTCAAATACATGGACACTAACAGATTTGCCAGAAGGAAGAAAAGTCATAGGATGTAAATGGATTTTTAAAGTAAAATACCAAACAGATGGCACAGCTGAAAGATACCGAGCAAGACTCGTAGCTAAAGGGTATTCTCAAAAATATGGAGAAGATTATGATGAGACATTTGCTCCAGTTGTCAAACACACTACAATAAGAACTTTACTTACAGTTGCAGCAATGAAACATATGGAACTGAGACATCTGGATGTAAAGACAGCTTTTCTGAATGGAGATTTAACAGAAGACATTTACATGGAACAACTTCCAGGATTCAAAGATGAAATAAATCCAAACAAAGTTTGCAAACTACAGAAAAGCATATATGGTTTAAAGCAAGCAGCTAAAGCGTGGAATGACAAAATCACGGAAGTACTTACAAATGAAAAATTTCAAAGAAGCAAAGCTGATCCATGCTTGTACACAAAAAGGCTGATTAATAGATGGATTTATGTACTCATATATGTAGACGACATTTTGATTTGTTTTAAACAAGAAAGGGATAAAGAAAACATTCTAAAAATCCTGAAGCAACATTTCGAATTCAAAGACTTGGGAAATGTAAAACAGTACCTAGGAATACAGGTAGAAAGAGCAGAAGATGGAAGTTTCCTACTGAAAAATCACATGATTCAAGACATAACAGAAAAATTTGGATTAAAGGATGCAAAAACAGTAAAGTCTCCAATGGAAACTAATTATCTCAAAGAGATGAACAGTGAAAAAATATTCAACCAAATAATGAAGAATACAGAACAACAATAGGAAAATACTGTATCTAGCGACCGCTACAAAACCAGACATTGCAGCAGCAGTAGGAATCCTGAGTAGAAATGTATCAAAACCAAATAAAGCTGATTGGAATGCCGTGAAGAGAGTAATGCGTTATTTGAAAGGAACTAGCAATGTTAAGCTGAAATTACCCACAAGTGATAATTGCATTTTAACAGGATATGTTGATGCAGATTGGGCTGGAGATCCAACTGACAGAAGATGTACCAGTGGACATATTTTTTTTCTCTCAGGTGGACCAATACGTTGGACAAGTAAGAAACAGTCAATTGTGACACTGTCTTCAACAGAAGCAGAATATGTTGCCGCAGCACATGCGAGTCAAGAAGTACTGTGGTTAAGACAATTGTTGACAGAATTAGGATAACCACAGTTGGAACCAACAAAACTGAAAGAGGACAATCAAGGATGTCTTGTTCTTGCTCAGATGGAAAGAGTCAATCCAAGAACCAAGCATATTGATGTGAAATATCATTTCTTGAGAGATCATCAGGAACAAGGAGTCTTGTAGTTAGAGTATTGTCCTACTGAAGAAATGACAGCAGTCATCTTCACGAAGGCGTTGAATGCTGATAAACACAAGAGACTAATAAAAAAGTTGGGTTAGATTGAATAAGTCCTTACTGTTGAGAAAGGGTGTTGGCATATACAACAGATTAGGACTTATTATAAGTGAAAGGAGGACTTTATACTAACCAGACAGCAGATGGCGATAGTGTGTAAAGTTATATGCTTGCTGTAATGTGTGGGAGGAAAGGTCTCAATTGTTGGTTGTTTTTACTTCCTGGGAGTTTTTCTTTTTTTTCTCTTTCCTGAATGTGTTATGTCAGCAGCACACGGACTGTGTGACACTGAACTGTATCTCATGTTTAACCAGTTTGAAGTAAATACTGTTTACTCAAGATATCTTGCTGATTGAAGCTCTCGTAAGTACAGTGGTGACTGTAAGAAGATGCACTCTGCGACATGCAGGCATCTTAGCACTTACAGAGGCTGCTGTATTCTCTTGTTTGTATATAATGCCCTTTATAAATATCTATCTTTAAGCCCCAACCACTTTTGAAATTAGCTTTATTATAATATCTCCTACACGTCGTTACCCTACTAATCCCTATATCTGTTATTTTTTTACTTTATTTCCTTTGACGTTTCATTTGAGGGGACATCACAGGAGGCTGGCCCTGCAGTCTCTTCCTCGCAGCTTCTATCATCACCCCCTTCCCCCTGCCATCAGGTGGCAGCACTGCTATCATTCACCCTGCTTGGTGGTTCAAGCTGTGGTGCGGCACTGCTGCTGGCTTCTATCTCCGCTCTTTGATGACATCTCATGAAAGCAGTGATAAAAGCAAAGATTGTGGCGGCCACTGAACATGCAAGTGACGAGTACAGAAGAATTGTGGCGACAACCACTAAAGCTGCAGTCTCTACTCCATCACTCCCCATGATACAGGACATCATCAGGAGACAGTAGTGACAAAGCTGTGGTAAGTGTCCGTACCGTCACCCCATTATGATGTCCTATTCCAGGCGGGGTGATTGAAACTGTGGAGTAGTAACTGAAGGACCATCCTCCTGTGACATCACATTAGAGATTCCCATCAAACGAAGCATCACAGAAAGTAAAATAAACAGCTATAGGGAACAGCGGTATAGGGAAAATAGTAGAGAATTTTATAATAAAGCAAAATACAAAAGTGGTTAGGGCTTAAAGAGAGGTATTTATAAAAGTCATTACATGTAGCAGACCACCCCTTTAAGGCATTCATAATCATCTTGGGACCACAACTTGACATTTCTTTAACCCCTTAAGGACCCTGGGATTTTCCGTTTTTGCATTTTCGTTTTTTGCTCCCCTTGTTCCCAGAGCCATAGCTTTTTTATTTTTTGTCAATATGGCCGTGTGAGGGCTTATTTTTTGCAAGAGGAGTTGTACTTTTGAATGACATTACTGGTTTCACTATACCGTGTACGGGAAAACGGGAAAAAAATTCCAAGTGCGGTGAAATTGCAAAAAAAGTGCAATACCACAGATGTTTTTTTTTTTTTTTTTACCACGTTCACTGGATGCTAAAACTGACCGGCCATCATTATTCTCCAGGTCATTACGAGTTCGTAGACACCAAACATGTATAGGTTCTTTTTTATTTAACTGGTGAAAAAAAAATCCAAAGTTTGCTAAAAAAAATAATTAAAAAAAATGGTGCCATTTTCCAAGACCCGTAGCGTCTCCATTTTTCGGGATCTGGGGCCGGGTGAGGGCTTATTTTTTGCGCGCCGAGCTGATGTTTTTATTGATACCATTTTGGTGTAGATCCGATGTTTTGATCGCCCGTTATTGCATTTTATTGCAATGTTGTGGCAACGAAAAAAACGTAATTCTGGCGTTTAGAATTTTTTTCTCGTTACGCCGTTTACCAATCGGATTAATTCTTTTTTTTATATCGATAGATCGGGCGATTCTGAACCCGGCGATACCAAATATGTGTATGTGTTTTTTTTTTTATTATTTTATTTTGAATGGGGCGAAAGGGGGGCGATTTAAACTTTTATATTTTTTTAATATTTTTGAAAACATTTTTTTTTACACTTTTTGCTTGCTTCAATAGTCTCCATAGGAGACTAGAAGCAGCAACTGTCCGATCGCCTCTGCTACATAGAGGTGATGAACAAATCACCTCTATGTAGCAGAATTGCTCCTGTACTATGAGCGCCGACCACTAGGTGGTGCTCATATTAATCTTTACATGACAACCACTGGAGTCCCAGGGTTGTCATGCCGACCCATCGGTGACCCGTGATCACGTGACGGGGTCACCAATGGGCGGGGTAAGTGACGCGCTTCCGGCGCGGCGATGTTAAATGCCGCTGTTAGAGATTGACAGCGGCATTCAACATGTTAACAACCGCGAGTAGATCGCGATTCCACCTGCGGCTGTTGCGGGCACATATCAGCTGTAATAATCAGCTGACATGTGCCCGGTTCAGTGTGGGCTCAGCGCCGGAGCCCGCGCCAAACAGGGGGTTACAGCCTGGTGAGTACTAATACGTCCCAGGCTGTAAAGGGGTTAAAACCTCTACAAATATATGAGTATAAACAGTATAATATTTTAAAGCACCACTCCAGCGTTTGTTTGTTTTTCAGCCCTGGAGAGGAGCTTTAAAGAGGACCTATCACCTCCACACACATTATGGTATGTTACAGTAAGGAGACGGTAGATATAAATAAACATGAAATAAATTACCTTTGGAAGAATTACTTGGGTTATGAAATAAGAGAATTACAGTTATGGGAGCGGCCATCTTGGGATTGACTGCTTTGCACACTCTTGGCATTCTCTTGATGAGCTTCAAGAGGTAGTCATCGGAAATGGTTTTCACTTCACAGGTGTGCCCTGTCAGGTTTAATAAGTGGCCCTTTTGCCTTCACTCTGCGGTCCAGCTCACCCCAAACAAATCCTAACAGTCTATTAAGTAGGACTATCAGCTGTGTATCCACCTGACTTCTACACAACACAACTGATGGTCCCAACCCCATTTATAAGGCAAGATATCCCACTTATTAAACCTGACAGGGCACACCTGTGAGGTGAAAACCATTTCCGGTGACTACCTCTTGAAGCTCATCAAGAAAATGCCAAGAGTGTGCAAAGCAGTCATCAAAGCAAAAGGTGGCTACTTTGAAGAACCTAGAATATAAGACATATTTTCAGTTGTTTCACACTTTTTTGTTAAGTATATAATTCCACATGTGTTAATTCATAGTTTTGATGCCTTCAGTGTGAATGTACAATTTTCATAGTCAAGAAAATACAGAAAAATCTTTAAATGAGACGGTGTGTCCAAACTTTTGGTCTGTACTGTATATACATAGATATACACACACGCACTGCATATATGTTTACATACAGTTCTCACACGCACCATACACTCCTGCATGCACTTTTCACATATACGCAGACATATCACACATGTACACACAATTACACGTACACTGACCATATGAAATAAATAACACCCCTCTTATCTGGCACATATCTTCTATCAGCGTTTAGTTTCTGTTGCTGGTCAGATCTTTCTCCTCTCAGCTTGTGGTGACAGTGGGGGAGGGGCACAATCACTACTGGCAGGCTACAGTGCTGGATAGTGTGAGCATGGAAACAAGAGAGCAGCCTCCAGCTCACTGCCGCTGAAGTCGGCTCAGTTGAGTGAGAGGATCTTGCCAAGAAAGGGCAGAGTAGCAAGGGCCCCGGGCAGTTTAGAAGGCGCGGCGGCCAACACACACACACACCTCTGATGTATCACGTGACATGTCACATGATCCCCTGTGATAGATCATGTGATAGTTCACGTGAAATTAATTTAGCACAATATTAATTATAATAATTTTTTTTAGGCTGTGTGCCCACCATGCGTTTTTTAAGCGTTTCCGCAGCTGCAATTCCCCCGCAGAAACGCTTAAAAAATACATGGTAGAAGGCCTGCCATGTTCCCCAATGATAATCCACATGTGCTGTGCACATGCTGCAGAAATTTCCGCTGCGGATTATCATTGCGGAAAAATCCGCAGCATTACCAATTATTTTGCGGAAGAGCGGCGTTTTCGCCGCCATTGACTTGCATTGGAACGCATGGAATCCGCATCACGGCATTTGTACATGAAGAATCCATGCGTTTCAATGTGCGGATGGTACCCTGGTTTGGAGAAGAGGAGACTCTCCTCTGGACCCGGGTACCATAGAACCTGTAAAAAAAGAATAAAATAAAAAATAAATATTATACTTACCTTCTGATGGCCCCCGATGTCTTTATCTGATGCGTCCTGGCTTGCCGGCAGCTCACGATGGTCTGAAAAGGACCTGCCGTGATGTCATTTAGTCATGTGACGGGTCACGCGACCGCTGACGTTGGCAGGCCATCAGAAGGTAATTATATATTTATTTTTTACCATTCTTTTACGGTCACACTATATAAATCCATGCTGGTTGCATGGATTTATATAGTGTGACCAAGTTGTCAAGCACTTTCCAAGTGATGCTAAAATCGCTTGGAAAGCGCTTGTCAACCCGCATGCGGAAATGCATGTGAAGAACGCTTCACTTCCTCTTGTCCCTGGCAGGAAAAACGCATGTACAATCCGTTTTTTCTGCCAGGGAGATGCAGAAACGCTGAAAAAAAATCCGGAGAATTTCTGCATCGTGGGCACATAGCCTTACATTAATTGTATGACTCAATATTGAGCACACGTAGCCATCTATACACGCCGGGAGGCCGCACGTAGCCATCTATACACAGCAGGAGGGCGCACGGCGCCATCTATACACAGCAGGAGGCCACACGGTACCATCTATACACAGCGGGAAGCCGCACGGCGCCATCTATACATAGCAGGAGGCCGCACTGCGCCATCTACACACAGCAGGAGGCCGCACGGCGTCATCTATACACAGCAGGGGGCCGCACGGCGCCATCTATACACAGCGGGAGGCCGCACAGAGCCATCTATACACAGCAGGAGGCCGCAAGTAGCGATCTATACACAGCGGGAGGCCTGACGGTGCCATCTATACACAGCAGGAGGCCGCACTGCGCCATCTATACACAGCGGAAGGCCGCACGTAGCCATCTATACACAGCGGGAGGCCGCACGTAGCCATCTATACACAGCGGGAGGCCGCACGTAGCCATCTATACACAGCAGGAGGCCACACGGCGATATCTATACACAGCAGGGGGCCGCACGGCGCCATCTATACACAGCGGGAGGCCGCACGGAGCTATCTATACACAGCAGGGGGCCGCACGGTGCCACCTATACACAGCAGGAGGCCGCACGGCGCCACCTATACACAGCAGGAGGCCGCACGGCGCCATCTATACACAGCAGGAGGCCGCACGGCGCCATCTATACACAGCAGAAGGCCGCACGGCGCCATCTATACACAGCAGGAGGCCGCACGGCGCCATCTATACACAGCAGGAGGCCGCACGGCGCCATCTATACACAGCAGGAGGCCGCACGGCGCCATCTAGACACAGCGGGAGGCCGCATGGCGCCATCTGTACACATCAGGGGGCCGCACGGCGCCATCTATACACAGCAGTGGGCCGCACGGCGCCATCTATACACAGCGGGAGGCCGCACGGCGCCATCTGTACACAGCAGGGGGCCGCACGGTGCCATCTATACACAGCAGGGGGCCACATGGCGCCATCTATACACAGCGGGAGGCCGCACGGCGCCATCTATACACAGCGGGAGGCCGCACGGCGCCCCCCCCGAGACAGCAGGAGGCCGCACGACGCCATCTATACACAGCGGGAGGCCGCACGGTGCCCCCCCAGAGACAGCAGGAGGCCGCATGGCGCCATCTATACTCAGCAGGAGGCCGCACGCAGTCACGCACGCACACAAACATATACAGACATATACATACACGCATAAACACATTTGAAACACAAAAATACATATAAACAGACATCACACAATGATATCTGCCTGCACACACACACACATACACACTCACACTCTCACACACACACAGACACACACACACAGACTCACCATCCCCCGGCTCAGCTCCAGTCCTTCTGCTCTTCTCCGGTGCAGCACTGCAGGCCGGGTGCGCACTGCGTGACGTCACAGCTAGGAGACACGGCCGCGCACAGGGCCGTGTCTCCTAGCAGTGACGCGGCCCGGCCAGCACAGGGAAGTTAACAGCTACAGAGCTGGCCCGGCCGAAGAAGAAGCAGCAGCCGGGCGCCGCTGCTGGGGGAGCGGTCCGGGGGTCCCCCCGCCACTGCCTGCCGGTATGTGCCACGGCGCCGCACATATAAT
Organism: Phyllobates terribilis; assembly: GCF_046119375.1. Classification (NCBI taxonomy): domain Eukaryota; kingdom Metazoa; phylum Chordata; class Amphibia; order Anura; family Dendrobatidae; genus Phyllobates; species Phyllobates terribilis. The sequence goes on from NW_027362765.1 coordinate 44,069,222, forward strand.
GAAGGCAATCTGGCCATAGACACCCCGGAGCCGCCGGGCCCCCTGGAGGTTCGGGGCCCCGGGTGGTAGCCCAGATTGCCCTCATTATAATCCGCCTATGTCGATATTCATGCTATAGTTACTTTTATAGTTACTTCATTTTTGCTGCTTGCTTCTAAAATCATGTTGTTATTACTCCTTGCATAGCAGACATTCTTTCATTCTTTTCTCCTGCTTCACATGCAATTTTCTCACAAGAACCTTTTCTCTCAAGAACATTCTATGAAACACCCTGCTCCTGCTATCTAACTAGTCTGAGCCGGGATGTATAACCTTGTAACATAATAATTTGACACTCACTTGGTCAACAGTGAAGGGTCATTGCTGCCCTCCCTCAACAGCTTGGTGCCGTGACTCGGATCCCTAACCAGGGACGCCCCACCACCTCTGGACGTCCACAAAGAGAGACTTGCTTTCGGCCTCCCCCACTGGAATTGGGACTGATCATCCCCCACAAAAGCCACGGTAAGTGCACGAGTTCTTTACTAGTGATACTGACCATTTGGCGTGGTTTCCACGTGGTGCGTGGTTGTTTGCAGTATCTCCGGACGTCTTGGTTGGATATAGTCAAAGGTGAGACTATAGGGGTGTAGTCCCATTAGGGGTCTGATATTGATAACTTTTAAAGCAGTACCACCTCGGATTGACAAGTGAATATTGTATGAATCTTCCTTAACTTCTGACAAAGATTCTTAGGAGACTGAACACTATTAGTATCAGTCGCGGCAGGTGATCGAAGATTGGGTAGGACACGCACACAGATATAAGTATATCGAGTGTCCGGAGGGCTGCAGACGCGAGCTCTCCTCCTTTCACCTAGTACCGTACGTGACTTCCCCGAAGGGAGGGGCGAGTCAGTGGAACAGTTGAGGCCGGCCGGACTCATACTGTGCACAAATCAAGGATCTTTGACAGTCGAAAGGCAGCAGTGAAGATTAATCAATGTTTCCGTGGAGCAGAAAGAAAGTGTCTCCCCCTCAGGAGGGAGAGGATGTGATGACTATCAGGGTCGGTCGAGAGGGGAAAAGATCATTTAAGAATGCACCAAAAGTGTTTAAGTTGTTAAACTTTCCCGTGGAGGGGAGACTTCAGCCTACATTGTGGGATGAAGGAATCCGGCAGAAAAGGGGAAGACTAGTTGACTGTGGATTGTTGGAAGATGTTGAAAAGTTTAGGAAAGTTGCACAAGAGATTTGTGGTGATGGATATATTGAAATAGAGGAGGAGATGAAGCCTGGTTATTTCAATTATTTTTATGTCAAGAAAGGAAAATTATCTAGCACTGTAACAAAGACTGGCTGTTTTGTGCTACAAAATGAAGCTAATGGGGAAAAGGTAGAGGAGGAAGTAGATTCCCCTTCCCAACTTATGTGTCCACAAACTGAATCTGAAGCCCCTAAAGAAGCATCCCCTACCCCCACAAATGTAGCCGTACCCCAGCCCCTGAATCCAGAAACTGAGCAATTTATACCTAAGGAGATTAAATACCCTGCACTTTCCACTGGTGGCCAGCCACCACCATATAACCCAGATGGCTGGCTTTGTAATGTGTGCTGGGTCACCAATCCGGGATGGCGCGAGACGTGTTATAATTGTGGAACACGCAGACCCAGTGTTGTAGCACCAACCTTCCCATTACTTAACGCTGACGGCGGGTATTATAAACCATTGCCCCCACCTGCTCCCGCCATGACCCGCACTCCATTCGGGGAGACCCAGGATCCTCCGAACTCTACCCTATTCACCCCCTCCCGAACTGGGGAAATAGAACATGGACACGAGTACCAGGAGGTGGCGTCTCTTTTACTGAATGGTCCTTCGGAATTTTCCACTATACTGAGAATAGGCATGGGGAGTATACCGCAACGGCAAGTTGGGATCATTGTAAACGCAGCAAATGCAAAACTACAGCATGGGGGGGCCCTAGCTGCAGAAATATGTTGTATTGGGGGACCTACAATACAAATTGCATCCAACGATTACATCCGTGACCACGGTTCGTTAAGAGAAGGAGAGGTGATGGCTACAAGAGCGGGACAGCTATCATGTCAGTATGTTATACAGGCGTTGGGTCCAAAATATGATCCCCTGGATGTACCCAGGTCACAACACCTGCTTACAGAAACAATTCAAAACACCATAGCATACACATCACAGCTTCATGCGGTCCCAACCCTAGCCCTGCCATTTATTTGTTTTTGGATATCCAAAACAAGACGCGGCCAAAATAATAGTCGGGGCTATAAAGCAATACATCGCAGGATTTGAGGGCAGTAAATGCAGTGACAGTCTTGGAAACTCCTGTGGTGCCTAACCCACATACACTTCTCTCACAAATATCATCTACCGCAGCCTGGTTTACAGTAATTGATTTAGCAAACGCCTTTTTTAGCATTCCACTACACAAAGACTGTCAGTTTCTGTTTGCATTTACATATCAGGGCAGGCAATTGACTTGGACGGTGATGCCGCAGGGAGCGCAGAATAGCCCTAATCGGTTAGCAAAGAACATGTCTAGCTGTCTGCTGCCGTGGCAGCTGGACAACTCTGAGGTAGTACTATTACAATACGTTGATGATCTTCTTTTGTGTGCCCCCACGGAGCAAGTGTCCATCAGGGCCAGTGTTAGCCTCCTCAAGCATCTAGCAAAACTGAATTGTGGAGTCTCAGCCTCGAAACTTCAGTTTTGCCTCGGTCACGTGGTTTTCTTAGGCCACTGCCTTACTCAGGGTGCCAGACATCTTACAGAAGAAAGAAAGACGCCATCTACCTACTACCATTCCCAAAAGATCCCATAGAGCTGCAACGGTTCCTCGGACTATGTACATATTGCAGGCAATGGATCCCAGACGCCTCACGTATGATGCAACCCCTATATGATTAATTAAAAGAAGACACTCTGGCTGATGTAAACAACAAGGACCACAAAGAACTGCTGCAACAAGCCTTTGAGCAACTAAAATCAAGGATAATGACAGCCCCTGCCCTTGGAAACCCGGATTATGCTCAATCTTTCCATTTGTATGTCTCCGAGACAGGAGGGCATGCAGCCGGGGTACTCACGCAGAGACACTGTACAAAGCAGCGCCCGGTCGGTTATTACTCAGTGTGTCTGGACCCGGTAGCCAGGGCCTCCCCCAACTGTCTACGAGCGGTTCACGCCACACAGCAGTTACTTGAAAAAACGGCGGACATCATCCTTGGACATGAGACTCACAGTTATGCTCCACACGATATTGCGGCTGTTTTGGTTTTATAGCAACCTAAACATCTGTCCACCCAGAGACACCTGCGGCTGCAGTGTACGTTGATTTTGCCAGAAAATGTGAAATTACACCGGTGCACCACCATCAACCTGGCCACCCTGCTACCAGCACCTGAAGGAGAGGGGAAAGAGGCTCCACCACATGATTGTCTGGAACAAATTACTGCGGAGTCAACTCCACTTGTTTAAGTGGGGGAAGTACCCTTGGATGACCGAGAACTTACGTTATATACCGATGGATCCAGATATGCTGACACCTCTGGCAGGTTTCATACTGGATATGCTGTCACAACTGAAGATACATTGGTAGAGGCTGCAGCCTTACCTCCCAGTATTTCAGCACAGGAAGCAGAGCTCAAAGCTCTGATTGCTGCTTGTCAACAGGCCGAAGGAAAACGTGTGAATATATTTACTGACTCGTGATACGCCTTCGGAATTGAACATGACTTTGGGGAGATCTAGGCAAGGTGGAGAGATTGAATGGCACACTGAAAAGGCAATTGACCAAAATGATGCAGGAGACTATGGCCCAGTGGCCTGAGCTCCTTCCCATTGCACTATATCACATACGCACCACCCCCATAGGGAAACATAAACTGTCACCCTATAAGATACTATTTGGGTCACAACCAGCTATAGCTCGATTTACCCCACAACACTTATCAGAAGAAACAGATCATGTTGTGCAATATGTGATTCAGCTTGCCAAAGCCTTAGCTAACATCCATGCGTTAGGCTGCGTGCCCACGTTGCGTTTTTCATGCGTTTCGCTGCGGAATTTCCGCAGCGGAAACGCATCAAAAACGCATGGTAATCCGGACCCCATGGTCCCCAATGGCATTCCGCAATGTCAATGCACATGCTGCGGATTTTTCCGCAGCGTTTCTGCAGCGCTCATAAATCCGCAGCATGTTCATTAATTTTGCGGAAGCGCCGCCATTGACTTGCATTGAGACGCATAGAATCCGTTTCTGTACATTTGTACAAGAGGATTATATGCGTCTCTATGTGTGGATGGTACCCAGTTCTGGAGGAGAGAAGACTCTCCTCCAGACCTGGGTACCATTGTACCTGTGAAAAAAAGAATAAAATAATAAATAAAGTTTATATTCACCTGTGCGGCGGCCCCTGCAGCGCTTCTCCTTCCAGAACCTGAGATGACGTCGCGGTCATGTGACCGCAGGCTGTCTCGCGAGATGGCGGCAACCCGGAAGAAGCCAGGACGAGCGCGATAGCACACGCGGCGGGGGATCGGGGGTAAGTATAGCTTTATTTTTTTATTTTTACGGTCACACTATATAAATACATGCCTTTTGCATGGATTTATAGTGTGACCTAGTTGTCAAGCACTTTCCAAGTGATGCTATCGCCTGGAAAGTACTTGTCAGTCTTCATGGGAAACACATGCGTTAACGCATATGGGTACGCATGTGAATCCGCATGTATTCTGCAGGAAAAACGCATGCACAATCTGCATACGTTTTTTCTGCCAGGGAGATGCAGAAATGCTGCAGAAATTTTCTGCTTCATTTCTGCATTGTGGGCACATAGCCTTAGTATCATCTTCTATTCCAGATCCAGCTGAAGCAGAAGGTTGTCATACCCTCAAGCCCGGAGATTATGTGTATGTGAAGAAGCATGTTCGGAAACACGGACTAGAACCATTGCATGACGGACCATACCAAGTGCTCCTTACAACCCCAACAGCAGTAAAACTTGAAGGGAAGTCAACATGGATCCATGCTTCACACTGCAAACGTCAACCATCCAGAGATGTTTTATGATAATATGGATGGTTAGACTAGTCAATACCTGGAATAGCCTACAACAGAGTACTGACCCTTTTAATAACAAGTTCATTACTCACCACCGTTTTTATCGATTTGGTACATAAATTAGTATTACAGCACTCGGCTTTATGGGATCTGCCATCAGCCACATATTGGGTCTGTGGGGATAATGCGTATAAATGGCTCCCAGTCGGAGTAGGGGGGACTTGTACGTTGGCCCGGCTAACTCCAGCCACTTATCTTATTCCCCATAGTAAAGTAGATATGAGAGCCATCCCTCTTCATACCATCTATAAACATGCCAAGGACAACACCCCACGCCCATCAGGAAGACCTCATTTAGTACAAATGCGTATACCCAATAAGATAGCCAGTAGTGTCTTCCTCTACCCTATGGTAACACAAATGTGGGACAAATTAGTGGAAGTCACTGATTACTTAGATGACCAGATTTGGAGTATATTGGAAGTAATTAATACTACTGTTGCAGTGCAGAATCAACTTATTATAGTGGCTAATCAACATACTTTAGTGCTGGACTATTTGACAGCAGCTCAAGGAGGAATGTATCAGGTTATAGGCCCAGCCTGTTGTCACTATATTGACCCCGACTCTACCATACGCTTAAAGACTAAAATGGAAGACATTAGGAAACTCAGGGAAGAATATAACAAACATAACGAATTGACCAAAGACAATTGGTGGTCTGATACATTCTCCTTTTTAAATCCTGCTAATTGGTTTAAAGGGATTGGTGGATGGATTGCTGGAATATTACAAGGAGTGTTGCATATTGCTGCTTGCATCTTGTTAATATATGTTTTACTAAAACTAGTTTTTTATTGTATCCCAATTTGCATGAGGAAAACCTGCCAGTCATCAGAGAGCAAGGAGGACGCTGTCAACCAACATCCAGTGCTACTATACATGGACCTCCCAGATGTAACCAGCATTGAGGACCTGGACGGCAAGGGAATGATGACCTTCACCCGCTTGCCCCGACCAACCTCACGTCTGAAGATCAGAGCTTTATGATTATATCAACGGACAAGGGGGGATGGACATGCCGCGACGGCCTCAATTGGTAACAAGGGCACTAATTGAGTGAAGACCAATGTCCCTCAGCTCAAACCATGACCCTGGGAAAGCACCTCTATTGTTGATAACATAATTTTTAGGGGGGAAATGTAAAGGACATATCGATATTCATGCTATAGTTACTTTTATAGTTACTTCATTTTTGTTGCTTGCTTCTAAAATCATGTTATTATTACTCCTTGCATAGCATACATTCTTTCATTCTTTTCTCCTGCTTCACATGCCATTTTCTCACAAGAACCTTTTCTCCCAAGAACATTCTATGAAACACCCTGCTCCTGTTATCTAACTAGTCTGAACCGGGATGTATAACCTTGTAACATAATAATTTGACACTCACTTGGTCAACCGTGAAGGGTCATTGCTGCCCTCCCTCAACAATTACATCTACATTTAATTTAAATAATAAAAATTTAGTGATAGGTGCGCTTTAATTGTAAGTCACCTGCTCCCGGTCATATACCCACCCTCTAGTGTCTTCACCGTTTTTCGGCACCGCTCCGGTTCCGCAGCGCTATTTTGTGAGCGCAGCTTCAGACTGGCCAGAAGTCAGAAGCTACGTCACAAGTTCTCAATGCAAGTCACTATTCGCTGGAGACCGACGGGAGCGACGCTGGAAAACTATGAAGGCAGAGGCAGGCGAGTATGAAACAGGGGGCAGGGGACTTACATTTAAAGCACCACTCCAGCGATGCAATAAAAGAAAACGCTGGAGTGATGCTTTAAAGGCTAGAAATATCCCATAATACCTCATGCATATGTATATCAAAATGTCTGTAGATTGAGAAATAAGAGATTTATTGGTCATAATATGGCAATACTGTGCAAAAGGACTATTAACTGCTATACATGATCCAAACTCCAACATCAGCTGTTACTGAGCTGCACTGAATTTAATTAAAAAGAAACAGTTCAGATGGATGGATCCACCACGTATTTTTCCCTCTATTGGCAAATTTCAGCTGTATTTTTATATCCTTATTTAATCGCCTATAACAATATCACATTTCAAACCATATTTATTAAGTATTTTGGCAAAAGGATTGAAACTAAAGCTAAAAAACCTGAAAGATCACAGAGCTCACATCAAGTAATACAAAATGGTATCAGCAAGAGACTGAGAAGAATCTGTGACTCCTCTACATTTAGTGGTTACTACTCACCTGGGCGGTCATCTGTAGGAATCTCCTCTTTACACCACTCATCATCCCTCACATATGTCTCTGTAGTATTAATATGGGTCAGATCTTCACCCTGAAACAAATATTGTAAAAAGTCACAGACAGATGGAGAAGTCACATCTATGATCAGCTCTAATCCTGCCATCTCCACCGTTCTCATTACACAAGTATAAAACATATAATACTGGTGGATAAAACAAGACTGAACACAAGATCTTCACAGACGTCTACACATCATAGGGGAGATCTCATGACACCTTCTCTCCATCTACCTCATGGTCTTGAGGAACATTGGGATCTTCTTGTTTACAGTCCTGAGGAAGAAGAGGACGGGGACATCTCTCTGGTGTTGTCCTCTTACTGGATAGAACTGGAGGAAACACATACAGGGACTGAATTCACTCTTTACATACAATTCATTGTAGGCCGTGTGTATTTAGTTCTGTTACCTAGTGATGTGAGGGGATGGGGAACCTCCATCATGACGTCCTTGTACAGATCATTGTTTCCTTCTAAATACTCCCACTCCTCCATGGAGAAATAGACGGTGACATCATGACACCTTATAGGAACCTGACACATACAATGATACTGTCATCCCCCTGATCCCTTCATAGTATTACTGTATAATGTCCCAGCATTCCCAGCAGTGTCACCTCTCCAGTCAGCAGCTCAATCATCTTGTAGGTGAGTTCTAGGATCTTCTGGTCATTGATGTCCTCATCTATCAGGAGGTCAGGTGGCGGCCCCGTGATTGGACCCAGGGGTCTTCCCCATCCCTCAGACACAGGGGCCTGACAGCATTCACTAGAGGTCTTCTTCACTACTGTGTAATCCTGGTTATGGAGAGACACATTAATAAATCTCACTACAGACATTTCCAGAGTCCTCACCTCTCCAGTTCTGTCCATCTGTTATTCCCATAGATAAGAATGTTGTAACATGACGTCATCAGAATCTCTCACCTCTCCAGTAAGCCAGAAGAGGATCTCTAGGGTGAGGTGTAATATCCTCTCCACCATCTTGTCTCTTTCCCTTTCCATCCTTGATGGGTCAATCATGAAAATTCTCTTATATTGAAGATCTCCACTGAGAGTATCCAATATTGTAGGGACCTGAAAGGAAAGAAAATTAAAAAATTGTACAGTTATGGCCAAAAGTGTAGTGACTGACAGAAATTTTGTTTTTCACATTTTTGCTGCTTCAGTGTATTTTTTTTATCTTTTAGTAGGATTTTTCTATGATTACTGAAGTACCATTATCCAAACTCTCTTATAGATGTCTCAATGGACAGTATATCTTTCTCAGATTATGCTTTGGTTACTCTCACTCACTCACTATCCAATTTTATTCCCAGACATTGGCAATGAATATTAAATACCGTATTTGCCGGAGTATAAGACGACTGGGTGTATAAGACGACCCCCAACTTTTCCAGTTAAAATATAGAGTTTGGGATATACTCGCCGTATAAGACTACCCCTCTTCTAACGCAAATAAGGTAAAAATTAAAAAAAAAAATCAGATTTGATTTCAATATGGTAATTTTAAAGTGATGAACCTTACCGGCGATTGGCTGGTTGTAGAATACAAATCCTGCTTGGATTGGTCAGCTCTCCCTGCCTGCCCAGCTCTCCCTGTCTCCAAGACTATCAGAGTGGTAGCGCATCCCTCTGGCCCTTGTATCATTACTGGTACCTCCTTCTCTGCCTCTCTGATCTCGCTCCTGAGGACTACAGTGACGAAGTGAGGGGGACGCCTGCACCTTGCTTCACTTACACTTTCCCGGTGAGGCGCCCCCTCACCTCGTCACTGCAGTCCTCAGGAGCGAGATCAAAGAGGCACAGAAGGAGGTACCAGTAATAGGATACAAGGGCGGGCCAGAGGGATGTGCTACCGCACTGATAGTCTTGGAGACAGGGAGGGCTTATAAATTACCATAAATACCGTATTTTTCGGACTATAAGACGCACCTAGGTTTTAGAGGAGGAAAATAGAAAAAAATGTAAGTCAAAAATGTGTTCACGATGCACTTTTAAGGGGAAGGGGTCTTCTGCTGACACTAGTATAGGGGTAATGTCCCCCAATTCTGGCAATATCCCCCATCCTGGTATATATGCCCCCCCCCTTCCTTTTATATGTGGCTTCCCTCTATCCTGGTATGCATGGAACCCCTCCATCCTGATATGCATGGCACCCCACATCCCTGTCCTGGTATGCATGGTACCCCTCATCCCTGTCCTGGTATGCATGCCACCCCTCATCCCTGTCCTGGTATGCATGGCACCCCTCATTCCTGTCCTGGTATGCATGGCACACCTCATCCCTGTCCTGGTATGCATGGCACCCCTCATCCCTGTCCTGGTATGCAAGGCACCCCTCATCCCTATCCTGGTATGCAAGGCACCCCTAATCCCTGTCCTGGTATGCAAGGCACCCCTCATCCCTGTCCCGGATGCATGGCACCCCTCATCCCTGTCCTGGTATGCACGGCACCCCTCATCCCTGTCCTGGTATGCAAGGCACCCGTCATCCCTGTCCTGGTATGTGTAACGGGTCTGGGAGGCGGAACCTCTGAGCTACTATACAAGGGGGCGGTCCTTGTAAGGGAGCGGGTGGCGACCAGGGAAGACGGGCAGGCAGTCACAGCAGGTGACCGGGACAGTCTCTGAGTGAACGGGCTGGAGGTCACGGCAAGTGACCGGGGCAGTCTCTGGATGAACGGGCAGGAGGTCACGGCAAGTGACCGGGGCAGTCTCTGGATGAACGGGCAGGAGGTCACGGCAAGTGACCGGGGCAGTCTCTGGATGAACGGGCAGGAGGTCACGGCAAGTGACCGGGGCAGTCTCTGGATGAACGGGCAGGTCACGGCAAGTGACCGGGGCAGTCTCTGGGTAAAGAGTAGGTACGACCTGTGATGGCAGAGCCTCCAGGTAGGCTAGCAGGCAGATGGTAGATGTGTGCTCCCAGGTGAGCAAGCGAGAGTCTCTGGAATGGCAGGTGGTCACAGCACGTGACGGCGGAGCCTCCAGGTAGGCTAGCAGGCAGGTAGCAGGTGTGCGCTCCCAGGTGAGCGGGCAGGAGTCTCTGGAATGGCAGGTGGTCACAGCACGTGACGGCGGAGCCTCCAGGTAGGCTAGCAGGCAGGTAGCAGGTGTGCGCTCCCAGGTGAGCGGGCAGGAGTCTCTGGAATGGCAGGTGGTCACACCACGTGACGGCGGAGCCTCCAGGTAGGCTAGCAGGCAGGTAGCAGATGTGCGCTCCCAGGTGAGCGGGCAAGCTGGTCCATAGACAGACTGACAGGAGTAGGAAGGCAGACCGTCGGACCTCAGGCTAGCAAGCAGGTAGGAGGAATGTCAGGCAGGAAACAGACAGCAAACTGGCAGGATTCTGGCAGGTCACTGGCAACGGGACCTGAGTGCTGAAGCAGAGTAGTGAACAGTGCAACAACATTACTCGGGCACCTCCATTTTGGAGGAGGTGCCTTATATATGGTGAAGTCCTCCGGCCATTGGCCGGGGACTCCTTAGGACGGTGCGCGCGGCCCCTTTAAGAGGGAGGGAGCGCGTGCGCGCGCGCCCTAAGCACAGTGGCCGGAAAGGAGCGCGCGCTGCCAGCAGAGCGGGAGGAGGACGCCGGGCTCGGAGCAGAGGGGTGAGGGGAACAGCGTCCCTGCCTAGCAGAGGGCAGGGACGCCGGCGCTACAGTACCCCCCCCTTTAGGCCCCCCCTTTTTTAGGCCAGAGAGAAATTTAGCTAGGATGAGAGGGGCATGGATGTTCTCCTGGGGCTCCCACGTTCTCTCTTCAGGACCAAACCCCTTCCAATCTACTAGAAAAAAGGTCTTCCCTCTTACCCTTTTGGTGGCCAGAATGTTCTCTACCTCAAATTCGTTTTCAGCGGAAACCGGAGCAGGAGGCGTACCTGTAGACTTGGAAAAAGAGTTAAGTACCACAGAGTTGAGGAGAGATACATGGAAGGAGTTAGGGATCCGCAAGTTGGCCGGGAGTTTCAATTTATAGGCCACCGGGTTGATCTGACTGATGACCTCCAGAGGACCGATGAACCGAGGCCCTAACTTATAGGAAGGAATCTTGAGCCGGACATACTTGGACGAGAGCCAGACCTTATCCCCTGGACGGAATTGAGGAGGATCCAGACGTTTTTTGTCAGTATGTCTTTTCATACGCTCGGAAGACAGAAGGAGTGCGGACCGGGTACTCTCCCATATGGAGGAAAATTTGTTAACAAGAGATTCCGCAGCCGGATTGTCCACCGAGGTGGAGACGGGAAATGGGATCCGAGCATGCTGACCGAAGACAACAAAAAACGGGGATTTGGAGGAAGATTCGCTCTCGTGATTGTTGTAAGAAAATTCGGCCCATGGCAGGAGATCCACCCAGTTTGAATGGTGGGCATTAACGAAGTGCCGGAGGTAACTGGTCAGGTTCTGATTGATCCGCTCCACTTGACCATTAGACTGTGGGTGGTAAGCGGAGGAGAAGTCCAGGGTGACGTCTAGCAGTTTACAAGTGGCTCTCCAGAAGCGTGAGGTGAACTGTACCCCACGATCCGACACGATGTGGAGGGGCAGGCCATGAAGACGGAAGATGTGGCGGATAAAGTCTTTAGCCAGCTCGGGTGCAGACGGGAGGCCTGGCAGGGGAACGAAATGAGCCATCTTGGAAAAGCGGTCAGCGACCACCCAAATGACCGTACAACCGGCAGAGACGGGGAGATCAGTTATAAAGTCCATTGCTATATGCTGCCAGGGGGCAGCAGGTACTGGGAGCGGAAGGAGGCGACCGGCTGGCAGATGTCTCGGAACCTTGTTGCGGGCGCAGGACACACAGGCAGAAACAAAGTCAATTACGTCCTTGTGCAGGGTAGGCCACCAGTAGTGCCGGGTAATCAGCTGGAGGGTCTTTTTCTGACCGGCGTGGCCAGCTAGTTTAGACGAGTGACCCCAGTGTAGGATCTTCTCCCGATCAGGTACTGATACGAACGTCTTACCGGGAGGGAGACGATTTAGACTCACGGGAGCCACCTGCATTACTCTGGCGGGATCGATGATGTGTTTCGGTTCTTCCTCGAGATCAGACACCAGAAAGGATCGGGACAAGGCGTCTGCCTTGATGTTTTTGTCAGCCGGGCGAAAATGAAGAATAAAATCAAAGCGAGCAAAAAACAAGGACCACCGAGCTTGGCGCGGGTTAAGTCTCTGGGCATGCTGGAGGTAAGCCAAGTTCTTGTGGTCAGTGTAAATTATTACCGGGTGAAGAGCCCCTTCGAGCAGGTAATGCCACTCCTCCAATGCCAGCTTGATGGCCAATAACTCTCGATCTCCTATGGAATAGTTGCACTCAGAAGAGGAGAAGAGTTTGGAGAAGAAGCCACAAGTTACCATTCTCCCGGAAGATGATTTTTGGGTAAGTACCGCTCCGGTTCCAGAGGAGGAGGCGTCAACCTCCAGGAAGAACTGCTTGTTGCCATCTGGGCGATGCAGCACCGGGGCGGAAGAGAAGGCCTGTTTTAAGGAAAGAAAGGCCTCCTCTGCTTCGGGCGGCCACTCTCTGGGATTAGTGCCCTTACGGGTGAGCGCGGAAATTGGGGCAGTCCGGGAAGAGAAGTGCGGTATGAAGAGGCGGTAGTAGTTGGCGAAGCCCAGGAACCGCTGAATGGCCTTCAACCCCTTCCGGTCGGGGCCATTTCTCGATGGCAGACAGTTTCTCTGGATCCATTCGTAGGCCGGTCTGAGAAATAATGTAGCCCAAAAACGGAAGCGAGGTCTGCTCAAAGAGGCACTTCTCATATTTAGCGAAGAGGTGATTCTGCCTGAGCCTGAGCAGGACCTGACGAACGTCTCTCCGGTGAGTCTGGAGATCCGGAGAGAAGACCAAGATGTCGTCCAGGTACACCACTACGCAGGAGTAGAGAAGGTCCCGGAAGATGTCAATGACCAACTCTTGAAAGACGGCAGGAGCGTTACAGAGACCAAAGAGCATTACCAGATATTCATAGTGGCCGTCCCGGGTGTTGAATGCAGTCTTCCATTCATCCCCTTGACGGATACGGACCAGGTTGTACGCACCACGGAGGTCCAGTTTGGTGAAGATTCTAGACCCCTCAGACGATCAAATAATTCTGGAATGAGCGGAAGGGGGTACTTATTCTTCACCGTGATCTGGTTAAGGCCTCTATAGTCTATACAGGGACGGAGAAAGCCGTCCTTCTTTTTTACGAAAAAGAAGCCTGCTCCCGCCGGGGAGGTAGATTTCCGGATGAATCCCCTGGCCAAATTCTCAATATATTCGGACATCGACCGGGTCTCAGCAGCGGACAATGGGTAAATACGCCCACGGGGAGGCGTAGTACCGGGTGACAGGTCGATAGGACAGTCGTATGGTCTATGATGGGGTAATGTCTCTGCCTCCTTTTTATTAAAGACATCAGCAAATGACCAATAGGGAATCGGAAGTCCAGGTAGATTAGTTGGGGTAGGAGAAGGACGGGTGGGATGAACAGGAACCAAACAAGTCTTATGACAGTCCTGTCCCCAGCGAAGGACTTCTCCGGTCTGCCAGTCAAGCATGGGTGCATGTCTCTGGAGCCAAGGTAGACCTAGTAAGAGGGCGTGAGAGAGTCCAGGCAGAACATGAAAAGAGATGCTCTCAGAATGCAGCATTCCCACCTGCAGAGTTATGGATTCGGTGATGAGTTGGATGGGACGTGGTAAGAGGCCCCCATCCACAGCAGCGACAGATAATGGTATAGCCAGAGGTTTGGTGGGAATGCGGTATTTTTCTACCAGGGCCTGTGAAATAAGATTCCCGGCCGCTCCAGAGTCAAGTTGGGCTAGTTCGAAATAACGATTCTCCCCGCAGATAATTGAGACTGACAGCAGCAGAGATGGAGAGGATTTATTCTTGTCTAGGTCGACCTCTCGGAGCGAACCTAGACACAGGCGTTTCCCGACCTCTCCGGGAAGGTACGGATCCGGTGCTCCTTACTGCCAGAGTAGAAGCAGCTCCCCTCGGCACGGCGTAAGTCCTGACGGGTTTTGACCATCTTGGTCTGATCGACCTGCATAGGCTCAGGAGAGTGTACCTGGGGAGAAATGGAGGGAGTGACGGGTTTCTGAAAAGTAGGAGCTAGACGTGGAAACCTCCTCTCACGGGTGACTTCTTTGGCACGCTCCTGGAACCGTAGGTCAATCCGGGTGGCAAGAGTTATTAGGTCATCGAGAGTGGTAGGAATATCTCGACCGGCGAGTTCATCTTTAATACGGCCGGACAGACCCTCCCAGAAGACAGATACCAGAGCGTCGTTATCCCAGGCCAGCTCCGAGGCAAGGGTACGGAACCGTATGGCATATTGGCCCACGGTGAGACTTCCCTGACGGAGGCGTAGCAGAGATGATGCGGATGAGGTCTTCCGTCCAGGTTCGTCGAAGACTTTCCGGAAAGCCGTGAGAAAGGCAGGCAAGTCGGGCACCAGGGGGTCTCCTCTCTCCCATAGAGGATTTAGCCAGGCCAGGGCCTCCCCGGTGAGATGGGACATGATGAAAGCAATTTTGGCCCGGTCGGAGTTGGCCCGGGACAGGAGTTCAAAGTGCAGGGTGCACTGATTTATAAAGCCCCGAGCCTGAGCGGAGTCGCCTCCGAAGCGAGGAGGTGCAGAAAGCCGGGGTCCGGGGTAGGATACCATAGTATTGGTGGGCAGCGGAGCTGCCGGATTGCGAGTCATGGCACAGGCGGTGGTTGCTGGTGGAGCAGTCAGAGTGTCCAGGCGAGAATTGACATTCCGCAGGTGACCCAGGATGGACTCCTGTTGGGACCTCTGACGGGACAGTTCATGACACAGGTCCGAGAGTGAGGGAGCTTGGGTGCCACCGGGTTCCATGGCCCGAGCAAACTGTAACGGGTCTGGGAGGCGGAACCTCTGAGCTACTATACAAGGGGGCGGTCCTTGTAAGGGAGCGGGTGGCGACCAGGGAAGACGGGCAGGCAGTCACAGCAGGTGACCGGGACAGTCTCTGAGTGAACGGGCTGGAGGTCACGGCAAGTGACCGGGGCAGTCTCTGGATGAACGGGCAGGAGGTCACGGCAAGTGACCGGGGCAGTCTCTGGATGAACGGGCAGGAGGTCACGGCAAGTGACCGGGGCAGTCTCTGGATGAACGGGCAGGAGGTCACGGCAAGTGACCGGGGCAGTCTCTGGATGAACGGGCAGGAGGTCACGGCAAGTGACCGGGGCAGTCTCTGGATGAACGGGCAGGAGGTCACGGCAAGTGACCGGGGCAGTCTCTGGATGAACGGGCAGGAGGTCACGGCAAGTGACCGGGGCAGTCTCTGGGTAAAGGGTAGGTACGACCTGTGATGGCAGAGCCTCCAGGTAGGCTAGCAGGCAGATGGTAGATGTGTGCTCCCAGGTGAGCAAGCGAGAGTCTCTGGAATGGCAGGTGGTCACAGCACGTGACGGCGGAGCCTCCAGGTAGGCTAGCAGGCAGGTAGCAGGTGTGCGCTCCCAGGTGAGCGGGCAGGAGTCTCTGGAATGGCAGGTGGTCACAGCACGTGACGGCGGAGCCTCCAGGTAGGCTAGCAGGCAGGTAGCAGGTGTGCGCTCCCAGGTGAGCGGGCAGGAGTCTCTGGAATGGCAGGTGGTCACAGCACGTGACGGCGGAGCCTCCAGGTAGGCTAGCAGGCAGGTAGCAGATGTGCGCTGCCAGGTGAGCGGGCAAGCTGGTCCATAGACAGACTGACAGGAGTAGGAAGGCAGACCGTCGGACCTCAGGCTAGCAAGCAGGTAGGAGGAATGTCAGGCAGGAAACAGACAGCAAACTGGCAGGATTCTGGCAGGTAACTGGCAACGGGACCTGAGGGCTGAAGCAGAGTAGTGAACAGTGCAACAACATTGCTAGGGCACCTCCATTTTGGAGGAGGTGCCTTATATATGGTGAAGTCCTCCGGCCATTGGCCGGGGACTCCTTAGGACGGCGCGCGCGGCCCCTTTAAGAGGGAGGGAGCGCGCGCGCGCGTGCCCTAAGCACAGTGGCCGGAAAGGAGCGCGCGCTGCCAGCAGAGCGGGAGGAGGACGCCGGGCTCGGAGCAGAGGGGTGAGGGGAACAGCGTCCCTGCCTAGCAGAGGGCAGGGACGCCGGCGCTACAGTATGCATGGTTCCCCTAATCCCCATCATGCTGCACATAAAAAAAAATAAACACTCCTACTCACCTTTCTTCTCTCCTCCAGCGCTGCGTCCTGTCTGCCCGCACTGATCTCTCCATGTGAGCCGCGCATGACGTCACTGCTGGCCGACATTCGTTCACTTGAAACTCAACATAAGGGCCTCCCTGATCACAACACAAAAATTGTTCTCATTCAGAAAAGAGATGAGTTGAGATCCCTTCTGTTTCATAAGGCTAAGTGTGCCCTAGCTAAATGTAGCAGATATTTTTATGAATTTGGGAATAAATGTAGCAGGACGCTTGCTAGAGCCCTGAGGACCCAGCGGTCAAAGGGTTATATCCCTATTATTCAGACCCCCTCAGGCGGTAAAGCAACTATGCCAAAAGACATTGCTTCTTCAATTAAGGATTTCTACATCTCTCTATACTCTATGGATAAATCTTTCTCTGATTCTGCCAGGGCAGATTTCCAGAACCATATTCATGATTATATCAAAAACTCTGGCCTCCCTTCATTGAAGAGTGACTATATCACTGCCCTGGAGAGTCCTATCTCTGAGCTGTAGCTTAAAATTGCAGTCAAGAATTCTACAGGTAAAGCCCCAAGTCCAGATGGTCTCAACCTGCTCTATTACAAAAAACTCGGCTCCGACTTATTCTCTCCTTTGTCTGTCATCAATAACATATCTGCTTGATCGGTATCTCCGCTCCCCAAAGATGCGCTAACTGCCAACATTACGGTTATATATAAAGTAGGTAAAGACCCTGCCCAATGCTCCAGCTATCATCCAATATGTTTACTAGAAACCAGAGTAGCACCCTTGCTCAGAGACATTATTCACCCTGACCAGGCGGGCTTTATGCCCGGTAGAGAAGCGAGGGACAACACCAATAAGGCCTTGAATCTCATTTATAGAGCCAAATTGGATGGCACTCCTTTTATGCTCTCAACCACAGATGTCAAAAAGGCTTTCGATTGGGTCAACTAGGTGTTCATGGAAGAGGTGTGGAAATCTATTAGGTTGCAGAGATCCATGATAAAGTGGATCGGTTCTCTTTACAGGACTCCTTCCCAGGGCTGTGGAGTGGGAGTCGGAGTCTGTGTCCATTTTGGTGGAGTCGGAATCGGAGTCGGTATAAAATGTACTGACTCCAACTCCTAAAATATATAATAAATTGGGTACAGTAGTTCAATGTAGTTTGTGGGGAATATTTTTTTCATAAGAATTTGGGAAAGTTATGAAATGTCCTATAAACGTCTGTCCTATTCCTGATCTAAGGGTCTAGACTTTCAGCTGAAATTAATCTATGCTACAGTAAATTTATCACTTAAACATGAGGGAGTCGGAGTCGGTGTCATGGAAATTGAGGAGTCGGAGTTGGAGTCTTGGCTTACTCCACTACAATCTTCATTGAAATCTCATCGCACAATTAGTGCTACACTCTTGCTGCTCCAGACTAAAGATATGCAAACTTCTCCCCTAGTCTGTCAGATCCTGTTTTCAGACTTTGTATCTCTAAGGGTAAGTTTAGGGCTTTCCCGATTGGCATTGATAATGATTGGCCTTCATTAGTCACTTCAAGCTATTACTGATCATTAACCACTGAACACATGGCGTTCTCTCCAACTTCATCACTTTGCTCACTTCCTTCCAAATTACGCTTAATATACAAGAACCCCTTCCGTGTTTGAAACTCTTTGTATGTGTGAGGGGGAGATTCGTCATGCACTTTACTTCATACACTCAATGCTAACTAACCCAATGGATCAGCCTCCTCCCAGATTTTTAAGACAATGGGAAGAGGACTGGGCATCACTCTCTCCATAGAACAAAGGAAAAAGGTGTTGACCTTAGCACATAAATCTTCCATAAGTTTTCGGCTTCAGGAAGTGAAAGTAAAGCCTCTCTCAAGGTGGTACAGGGTGGTACTGGGTCTAGGTTAAGTTAAGCAAAATATCCCCCTCTATTGACCCTAAGTGTTGAAGATGTGGATCAGGCTAGGGAGATTTCCTTCATATCTTCTGGTCCTGTGCGGTTTTACAACTGTTGTGGACTAAAGTGAAAAGCATTATCAGGTTTCTTACAGGCATTTCATCTGAAATGGGTCCTGAACTATTCCTTCTACAGCTCTGTGAAACCTCTTTCCTCCTACAAACGGTATCTACTAAGATTTTTGGTGATGGCTGCCAGAGCTTGTATTCTGTTGTTATGGACGAAAGCTAATCCACCTATATTTCTAAAGTTAATGATTTAATGTGCATGGAGGATTTCTATAAAACATGGTTCTATTGGATGGAATTCAAGCACTCTAATGAATATGGAAGCCTTGTGCAACTCAACTCTCAGACTTGATTGTCATTTGGGTTTTTGTTAGAATGGGTGCCTGGATGGCTTCTCCCCCCGCACCCTTTTATTTTATACTTACCCTTTAATTTCTCCCCCTGTCTACTCTTCTATTTTTCTCTTCCTTCATGCCTAAAGTTCTATTCTTTCCTCTCCGCTCTTCTTCTCCTTCCGGTCTTAATAGGAAAATTGGACGAAACTAAAGTCACAATGTGGATTCTTGTTCACATTACAGGTGATTTTTTTATTTTTTCTTATACATATTGAGAGTTCGATGATACTTTTGTATTCTACCATGTTATGCCAAAAATATGTCTAGTGTATGGCTTTATCTGTATACCGTAATTGCTGTATTTTTGTTTCGGTCCTAAATAAAAAATTAAAAAAACAATAATAATATCTTTCAATCAAACAGGAGCAATTTTGTGTTGAATAATTATTTTTCCAGCATAATGAAGACAACGTCACAAAGCAAAAGTGATAACTAAGTGGCTGGGTGTGAACAAAACATTTACATTTTGGCTCCATGGCCAAGAAACTCCCCAGATCTTAATCCTATTGAGAACCTGCTGTCAATCCTCAAAAAGTGGGAGAAAAAAAACACAGAAATTGTGATAAACTTATACGTGTATGTACATATACACATGGCAGAACTGGGGGAAGGAGGCACTATCTCCAGAAATGGAGGGGTTAATGTCCCCTGTATACATGAGCACATCCAGAGTAATATTACTGTACATGTACACATGGCAGAAATGGGGGAACGGGGCGCTATCTCCGGGAATGGAGGGGTTAATGTCCCCTGTATACATGAGCACATCCAGCATTATATTACTGTACATATACACATGGCAGAACTGGGGGAGGGGGGCACTATCTCCAGGAATGGAGGGGTTAATGTCCCCTGTATACATGAGCACATCCAGCGTTATATTACTGTACATATACACATGGCAGAACTGGGGGAAGGGGGCACTATCTCTGGGAATGGAGGGGTTAATGCCCCCTGCGCCCAGTAATGGGGAATCTCCACATACCTCCACCTGCAGAGCCGCCACCACATATATGGCTGTTCTGTGCGCACAGGACCTGTGATGAGGTCACAGGAGGGGAGGAGTCAGGGGTCACATGATCAGGGGCCTCAGTGGATGCAGGAGTCTGCTGTGCTGGTTGTCATGGTGCTGGATGAGGTGAAGGTTATGTGTGGGGTCAGGAGGGGTTTACAGTGTGGATGTAGCAGAGCCGCGCGTGGACGAGGTGTACGGAGCGGAGCCGCGCGTGTACGAGACGTACGGAGCAGAGCCGCGTGTGTACGATGTGTATGGAGCGGAGCCGCGTGTGTACGATGTGTATGGAGCGGAGCCGCGTGTGTACGATGTGTATGGAGCGGAGCCGTGTGTATGTAGTGGAGCTGTCTGTATCTCTATCACTTATATTATGCTGTTATACATTATATAATATAAGCTCTATCTTACCTGGTGGTGATTTATCATTTCTATTTATTATTTCACAGCCTTCTGCTCGATCTCGAGCCCAACATTTTAATATCCGATGGTAGTAGGAAAATTGGCCTAGAAGATTCACAAAATCTGGGGTCTTTATCAGGCTTAAGAAGAACAGTTACTATCGCTTCCTTCATTGATGTTGGCAAGGCCAAGGTCTTGTATTTGGCCTTGAACTCGCCCTGGAGCCATGGTGACTTGATGGATGAATGCTCTGTAGGAAGATAGATCTTGCGCAAGCCTAGATTGGTCTATTAGGGTCTCCTCCACCATTATCTTGATTGTATCAAGCCATCGGATTGCTGATCTTTCGCTTCACCTTATTCCTTCCATTCTCCCGACCATGATGTTCTTCTTCAGTGATTGCTCTCTTTGTATGATGTGTCCAAAATAGGCAAGTCATAGCTTGGTGATCCTTGCTTCGAATGCTTGATTTGTTTGTTCTTCTTGTCATTCATGGTATTGATAAAATCCTCCTCCAGCACCACATTTCAAAGGTGTCAATTCTTCTGTCTGGTGGTAATTATTCTCCATATTTTACATAATATTTCTTTTCTTTATTTGTAAATTTCTTTGACATGTTGTGGCACGGTTCATGAATTTTGTGCAAAGTAAAAAAAATGCCCTTTATTTTGCCTTTTTTTAGGTGCACTTTAGATAAATATAATCACCAATCTTTGAATGTTTTTGTGAAGAGCTGGCCACGGACTTTTTCCAGCACGGAGCGCTGGTACGTTTATCTTATTGTTGTGTTTATTAGAGATTTGCTTGCTTGTCAGCTTAAGGTGCACAAATCTCTAGGGTATATTACCCTAAATGGGATTCAAACCGGTGTTCAGAAGATTTCTAGAGTCATGAAGATAGTGAGACAGATGCAGGCATTTCTGTCCTGCATCTGGTGGGAGCATGTGTGGCTTTGTTTCTCTCTGAAGGGAGCATCCCTAATACACAACCCTGCAGACAGGCTGGAGAGACTCGGCTTCTGGAACATTCTTCATTCTTTGAGCTAAAAGCAAATGTTTAAGGGGGAGGGTGTGAACACTTCTGCCCATCCGGGGGGGGGGCTGATCCCAGGAGAGGGAGAACAATAAGCCACATTTAGTGAGGTTGTTGGTGCAGTGACGCTGAGGGGTGAGGATCTTTTGGTGAGGTCCTGGTGCCCCTGTATGGATGGCCTATGGAGATTGGAGATGGGTTGCCGTTTGGAGCTTGATACACATGCTACGGTTGTGATATCTATCGTCCAGATGTGAGGGACTATCTTAAGGACTGTTATTGCCAACTGGAGCGGGAGACATGTTCTACAGTCGTGGTATTGAGCATGGACTGTGACTACAGACTATACTGGCGGGAGAAAGCTGTGGGCCAACTAAAAGTTGGGAGACACTGGGTCGATACGGGGTCAGTGGAACTATCGGCCTCGGGATGGGATCTTGTGGACTGGGACATTGCATTGTGACCATCTACCAGGAATTTCTGTAAGACCATGGATGTAAGGAATAAAAACAGTTGCGTTGTTAACCTGCCTCGGTGATCATTACAACCCACAACCTTGGATCTTCACCCTTTTAATTTTGTGGTATTACACTGCTCTAAATAATTTCAAAAGTTGTCAGGTTCAGGTATGAAATAAGCAGTTTCTTAATTAGTTACATGCCAAGCCTTGCATACCAAGGTGAGGAGACTTTTAAGCCTTGCAATGCTCCTCTGGGAAATTAAATATGCAAATTGTCTCTTCAGAGAGGAAGAGAACTAGAACTCTAGTGCCACATATTGGAAGTAGCAATCCTAAAAGTCAATATCGACCCTTTAATGAGGCGAGCCACGCCTCTCACCAAGCCAAACCAGATCTCACACTTTGCACTGATATGGGGCAGTACCCCGAAACAGTGTCTGCAAATTCAGATTCTGGTTTGGCTTTTATTCTAAGTCATGTGGCATGGCTCTTTAACCCCTTCCCGGCCCAGGGCATACTAATACGTATCTGTGCCCTGGGCCTTATGGACCTGATACGTATTAGTACGCCCTAGTGATTTCGCCCGCACACAAGCAGTGCGGGCGAGATCGCCGCCGGGTGTCAGCCGATTGTCACAGCTGACACCCGGTGCTATGTGCAGGGAGCGGTCCCGCACCGCTCCCGGCACATTAACCCCTGAAATGTTGCGATCGAAATCGATCGCAGCATTCCGGTGACAAGAGGAGGTAAGCGCTATACTTACCTTCTCTGCCAGTGTCCCGCGGCGTTTTAGCCCGGTCCCGGATGTTGCCATGGTGACCCGACGTCATCATGACAACATCCGGGTCACCAGGAGGCAGGAAGTTGCTTTGGTCATGCGCAGTGCACGACCAAAGCAACTTCTCCCTGTGCAGCGCTGACAGGCTGCATGGCATAGGGAGCTGCTGCTCTCTATGCCATGCAGCCGATCAGGCTGCAAAAAGTGAAAGTCCCATAGTGGGACAATGTGAAAGAGTAATAAAAATGTCAGAAAGTGAAAAAAAATATATATATACAGTATATATATTGTACTCATAAATAAATAATCTTATGAAAAAATAAACCAATAAAAGTACACATATTTGGTATCGCTGCGTCCAGAACGACCTGACCTATAAAACTGTCCCGCTATTTAACCCCTTTAGTGAACACGGTAAAAAAAAAAAAAAAAAAAAAAAAACGAAGCATAAAACAATGCTTTATCATCATACTGCCAAACAAGAAATGGAATAGAACGCGATCAAAAAGACGAATGTAAATAAAAATGGTACCGCTGAAAACGTCATCTTGTCCCGCAAAAAACAAACCGCCATACAGCTCCAACGGCTGAAAAATAAAAAAGTTGTAGCTCTCAGAATAAAGCGATGCAAAAACAATTCTTTTTTCTATAAAATAGTTTTTATTGTGTAAAAGCGACAAAATATAAAAAAAATTTATAAATGCGGTACCGCTGTAAACATACTGACCCAAAGAATAAAGCTACCTTATCAATTTTACCACACGCAGAACGGCATAAAAAAAAACACAATTCCTGAATTGTTGGTTTTTGTTTATTCTGCCTTTTAAAAATCAGAATAGAAAGCGATCAAAAAATGGCACGTGCCCGAAAATGGTACCAATAAAAAAGTCAACTTGTCCCGCAAAAAACAAGCCATCACATGACTCTGTCGGACGAAATATGGAAAAATTATAGCTCTCAAAATATGGCGCTGTAAAAACTAGTCTTTGCAAAAAAATACGTCTTTTAGTGTGTGACAGCTGTCAATCATAAAAACCCGATATGAATCTGGCATCGCTGTAATTGCACCGACCCGAAGAATAAAGACGTCTAATCACTTATACCACACGAGGAACGGCGTAAAAAATAAACTTTAGGGTTAGGGTTGTGCTAGGGTTAGGGTTGTGCTAGGGTTAGAGTTGTGCTAGGGTTGGGGTTGGGCTAGGGTTAGGGTTGTGCTAGGGTTAGGGTTAGGCTAGGGTTAGAGTTGGGCAAGGGTTGGGCTAGGGTTAGGGTTGGACCAAGGTTAGGGTTGGGATTTTTCAGAAGTAAAGAAAAAAAAATGACGACGATATGGCAACTAGTGTTGAGCGCAAGTGCTCGCTACTTGAGTTTGCATCGGGTGCTCGGGTATGCACCGAGTATAGCGAGTGCTCGAGTGACATGCTCGAGTCTCCGCCCCAAATGTTTTGCAGCTGTTATACAGCCAACTAAATGCAGTATAAAATGTAAGTATATCCTTGTGAAATGCAGTATATCCTTGTGAAAGCTTCGGCGAAACGCGCGTTGGATCCAGGTCTCACGGGTCAGTACCAGCTTAAATATGTAATACATGCCCTATCCTTGCACACCATTCTCACCTTGTCTTGTTACTTTTATATATCTAATACTGTGGGAAGTATATTAGCACATTGCACTTTATCACTGTTTCACTCTATTATTTGCATATACAACATTACAACACTTCATGTGGAGAATTGGTTTTGATGTATCCATTTTGTGCATGTTAATCTTAGTATTGCTGATACTTACCTCTGTGGCCTTTCCTTGTTGTGACTCCTTTCCCTATCTTTTACTCTAATTATGTATTTTTAAATTATCATTAATAAATGTTACATTTTATACTGCATTTAGTTCATGTGTCATACATATAGGTTCTATGGTTAAATAGACACATCTACATATATTTTTTTCTCACACTGGCTATCTAATTTTTGTTATACAGCCAAGAAAACCTTGCGGGTATTGCCTGCCATGCACGAGCAATCCCTGCATGTTTTTTTGGGTGTCTAATAACCGTGAAACATGCGGGGCAGGGACTCGAGCATGTCACTTGAGCACGCGCGATACATGGTGCATACCCGAGCACAAGATGCAAACTCAAATAGCGAGCACTTGCACTCAAGACTAATGACAACTTATTCAATATGATGACCTAATGTTATCAAATTCTGTGTCGTACCTCTGGGTTCAAAATGTTCACTATACCCCTTGATAAAATCCTTGAGGGGTGTAGTTTCAAAAATGGAGTCACTTGTGGGGGGTTTCCACTGTTTAGGCACATCAGGGGCTCCCCAAACGCAACATGGCGTCCGCTAATTATTCAAGCAAATTTTACATTCAAAAAGTCAAATAGCACTCCTTCCCTTCTGAACCCTGCCATGCGCTCAAACAGTGGTTTTCCCCCACATATGGGGTATCGGCTTACTCAGGAGAAATTGCACAACAAATAACATGGTGCAATTTCTACTGTTACCCTTGTGAAAATGCAAAATTTTGGGCTAAAAAACATTTTTGTTGGAAAAATGAGAAAATTTTATTTTTACGGCTCAATGTTATAAACTTCTGTGAAGCACCTGGAGGTTCAAGGTGCTCACCACACATCTAGATAAGTTCCCTGGAGGGTCTAGTTTCCAAAATGGTGTCACTTGTGGGGGGTTTCCACTGTTTAGGCACATCAGGGGCTCCCCAAACGCAACATGGTGTCCGCTAATTATTCAAGCAAATTTTACATTCAAAAAGTCAAATGGCGCTCCTTCCCTGCCGTGCGCCAAACAGTGGTTTTTCCTCACATATGGGGTATCTGCGTGCTCAGGGGAAATTGCACAACAAATTTTGGGGTCCATTTTCTCCTGTTACCCCTGTGAAAATAAAAAAAATTGGGTCAAGAAACATTTTTGTGAAAAAAGTTAAATGTTCATTGTTTTCTTCCACATTCCAAAAATTCCTGTGAAGCACCTGAAGGGTTAATAAACTTCTTGAATGTGGTTTTGAACACCTTGAGGGGTGCAGTTTTTAGAATTGTGTCGCTTTTGGGTATTTTCTGTCATAAAGGCCCCTCAAAGTGACTTCAAATGTGATGTGATCTCTAAAAAAAAATGGTTTTGTAAATTTTGTTGTAAAAATGAGAAATTGTTGGTCAACTTTTAACCCTTATAGCTCCCTACTAAAAAAAAATTTTGGTTCCAAAATTGTGCTGATGTAAAGTAAACATGTGGGAAATGTTATCTATTAACAATTTTGTGTGACACATCTCTCTGATTTAAAAGGCATGAAAATTCAAAGTTGGAAAATTGTGAAATTTTCAAAATTTTCGCCAAATTTACGTTTTTTTCACAAATAAACGCAAGTGATATCGAAGAAATTTTACGACAATCATGAAGTACAATATGTCACGCAAAATCATTCTCAGAATCAGGGGAATCCGTTGAAGCGTTCCAGAGTAATTACCTCATAAAGTGACAGTGGTCAGAATTGTAAAAATTGGCCTGGTCATTAACGTGCAAACCACCCTCGGGGGGTAAAGGGGTTAAAGGGAATCTGTCACCCCCTGGGAGATATCAGACCTCTAATATGGGCATACAGGTTATAGAAATGTAAATCTATAAATACAGTTGTACTCATAAGTTTACATACCTCGGCAGAATTTTTCCTTTCTTGGCCTTGTTTCAGAGAATATGAATGATAACAAAAAAACTTTTGCTCCACTCCTAGTTATTGGTTGGGTGAAGCAATTTATTGTTAAACTACTGTGTTTTCTCTTTGGGGAAAGCAAAACAATTGTCAACGGATCTACCAGAAAAGGTAGTTGAACTGTATAACACAGGAAAGGAATACAAAATATATCCAAGGAATTGATAATGCCAGTCAGCAGCGTTCAAACTGTGATTAACAAATGGAAAATCAGGGGCTCTGTAAAAACCAAAGCACGGTCAGGTAGACCAACAAAAATTTCGGCCACAATTGCCAGGAAAATTGTTCGGGATGCAAAGAAAAACCCACAAACATCAGCTGAAAATCAGGACTCTCTGAAAACTATTGATGTGGCTGTTTCAAGATGCACAATAAGGAGGCACTTGAAGAAAAATGAGATGCATGGGCGAGTCGCCAGAAGAAAGCCATTACTGCACAAATGCCACAAAGTATCTCGCCTACAATATGCCAAACAGCACAGAGACAAGCCTCAAAACTTCTGGAACAAGGTAATTTGGAGTGATGAGACCAAAAGCCGGATTTTGGTAAGAACTTACCTGTAAAATCCTTTTCAGCGAAGGAAGGAAGGGAGACACAGATTCTCTACTTCGTGGGTAGGCGGAGCCCCATAGGATAGTCACCTCAGATTGGAAAAAGACGACCGGCCCCTCCAGTATATAGGCTCCTCCTACTCCCACGTTCATCAGTCCGTACACAAGCTAAGGAAGAGCAGACCAACCAGCAGAACAACATATCCCCTTCTGAAATTTCAGAAATGAGAGAAAACAGGTTATGTAATAGAAACACACAGTCTTAGGCATATCCCCATTGGACCTGACAACTGTGTAGAGCTGGCGAAACTGGAAGGAGAGCCGTAGAGCGCTAAACCCAGTCCAGAAGATCGACATCAGGAAGGAGACACGCTGCATCTAGAAACACAAAAAAACACTTCTGCCCTGGGAGGGTGCTGTGTCTCCCTTCCTTCCTTCGCTGAAAAGGATTTTACAGGTAAGTTCTTACCAAAATCCGGCTTTCAGCAGCAGAAGGGAAGGAAGGGAGACACAGATTCTCTACTTCGTGGGACGTCCTAAAGCAGTACCTACTTAAGGGTGGGAAATAGAGGCAGAAGCTTCCATACCCCAAAACTTAGGCAAGAGCGCAAACCGCGCTAAAATAACGGAAAACTAAGTAAAGGGATAACTTAAACTACCGCCTCCTGCAGGACCCTGCGTCCCAGGGCCGCATCGGCTGAAGCACTTACGTCCACCTTATAAAACTTATTAAAAGCGCTGCCGAGGCCCCCTGACGAAAAGCCCACGATGAGCCAATGGCTCTCGTGGAATGAGCTTTAACTTTAACCGGACAAGGCTCGCCCTTGAGCCGGTACGCTTCCAGGATAGCTGAACGGATCCACCGAGCTATCGTGTCTTTGGAAGCACGTTGACCACGCCGACGACCTGCCGGAATTATAAAAAGAGAGTCCGACTTCCGAAAACCTTGAGTGATCGTAAGATAGAACATCAATGCCCACACTAAGTCCAACGAGTGCAAGGCCCGCTCCCTTGGATTCTTAGGTCCTGGACAAAGAGAAGGCAACACAATGTCCTGATTAATGTGGAATTGTGACACTACCTTAGGCAAAAAATCTTCACGAGTACGAAGCACCACGCGATCCGGAAAAAATTCCAGAAAAGGAGGTGAGCAAGAAAGTGCTGCCAATTCCGATACCCTTCTCAAAGAGGTGACTGCCACCAAGAAGGCCACCTTCCAAGAAAGTAGTGAAAGTTTAGCAGAATCCATAGGCTCAAAAGGCCTATGCTGAAGGGCTTCCAGGACTAGATTAAGCCGCCATGGAGCCACAACTGCCCTCCGTGGCGGAAACTGACGTGCGACTCCGCGAAAAAAAGAGCGCACATCCCTACGAGAGGCAATAGCCTTCCTAAAAAGTGCGGAAAGAGACTAGATTGCAGAAAGGCCAAGAAGTTGGTGATGGAAAAAACCCTCCGGTTTCTTGAGGATCCAGAACACCATGAATAGAAAGACTCCCAAGTTCTGTGATAAATCCTGGATGTAGCTGGACTCCGGGCCGCCCGCAAGGTAGCAATGACCTCGAGCGAAAAACCGCGACGGGTCAAGATCTCGGTCTCAAGAGCTACGCCGTCAAACGAAGGGACCTCAGGTCCGGATGACGAATGGGCCCCTGAGTGAGCAAGTCCGGGCGAAGGGGCAGCGGAAACGGAGGTGCCGCCTGAAGAGACACCAGCGTCGAATACCATGTCCTCCGCGGCCAGTCTGGTGCTATCAGAATTATTGATACCCTTTCGAGTTTGATCCGTCGGATCACCAGAGGTAGTAAGGATATCGGCGGAAACGCATAGATCAGCGTGAACTGACCCCACGGGGCCACTAGAGCATCCACCGCCACCGCCTCCGGGTCCCTGTACCTGGACATGAACGTCGGAACCCTGGCGTTCAGCCTGGATGCCATCAAGTCCACCTGAGGAGTCCCCCAACGGGAACACAGCAGAGAAAACACTTCTGGATGGAGACTCCATTCCCCAGGGTCCACTTGCTCGCGACTGAGGAAGTCCGCCGAGATATTCAACACCCCTGGAATGTGAATTGCAGAGATTGCTGGAACTTTGGACTCGGCCCAGACCAGGATCCGAGAGACCTCCGACATGAGACTGGAACTCCTCGTCCCGCCTTGGTGGTTGATGTACGCGACAGCCGTAGCGCTGTCCGACTGGATCCGGACCGGTAGACCGCTCAATAAGACCGCCCAATGTTGGAGGCAGAGAAATATTGCTCTCAACTCCAAAATGTTGATCGGGAGAGACGACTCCTTTGGCGACCAGACTCCCTGAATCCAGAGGTTGTTCCAAACTCCCCCCCAGCCTGTCCGGCTGGCATCGGTTGTCACCACCGACCATCTCGGAGGAAGGAAGGATTTCTCCACGGATAGAGTCTCCGGACGTAACCACCATCCAAGAGATTCTCGCACCCTCGGGGAGATAATGACCGAGCGATCCAGAGAAGTTAGCGATCAATCCCAATGGGTCAGAATAAGGCTCTGGAGATCCCGGGAATGAAATTGTGCAAATGGTACTGCTTCCATAGTTGCCACCATTTGACCCAGAAGGCGCATGCATTCCCGAAGGGACATTGACAGCGCCGACCTCATAGCCTGGACCAGAAGACGAAGGTTCGTCTGTTTGACAGGAGGCAGGGACACAACTGCCTGAACAGTATCGAACTGCATCCCCAGGAAAAGAATGGACTGTGCTGGCTCCAATGACAATTTCTTCCAATTGATCAGCCACCCGAAGTCCATCAGGTACTGAAGGGAGAGATCGCGAGCCGCTATTGCCTCCTCCGCTGTGGGTGACACTATGAACAGGTCGTCCAGGTAGGGGAGGATCGTAACCCCCTGTCTTCGAAGAAGCGCCATGAGAGGAGCCAGAATTTTTGTAAAAACCCTGGGAGCTGAGGCCAACCCGAAAGGCAGGGCCACAAACTGGTAATGGGTTTGACCTATAGCGAAACGCAAGAAACGCTGGTGAGCCCTGCCGATAGGGATATGCAAATAGGCGTCGCGGATGTCTATGGACACCAAGAAATCGTACAGCGACAGGGTCGCTATCACCGATCGGAGAGACTCCATGCGGAACTTCCGTGTCCGGATGTAAATATTCAAATCCCTGAGATCCAGCACCGGACGAAACTTGTCCTCCTTTTTTGGGGTCCACAAAAAGGTTGGAATAAAAACCCTTTCCCTGGTCTTCAGGAGGAACCTGAACCACCACACCCTGCTGTAGGAGAGAGTCGACCTCCTGAAACAGTGCGGCAGCCAGTCTTGGCACGGACGGAATGCCCATCAGACGAAACCTGTCTGGAGGCAGCGAATGAAACTCTATGAAATAGCCTGCCGACATAACCCGTGTCACCCAGGCGTCTGCTATGTGGGATGCCCAGATCGACCCGAAATGTAGCAGACGACCTCCCACCCGAGAGCCCTCGGGGGAATCCCTGGCGTCAGTCAGCCTTAGCGGACTTTTTATCAACCTCCCGTCTGTCCTGACGGGACCGTTGCTTCCAAGGAGTACAAGATTTCTGGGCGGATCTGCCGGAGGATGAGGGACGACCCAATCTCCAAGAAGGCTGACTGAATCGTCCCCTGGCCCGAAAGGACCGAAGACCTCTGCCGGGCCCTGTCCTGCTGGCTGTGGATGCCACTGCCTTTTTCCCAGGCAGAGTAACATCCTTAGCTTTAGCTTTGGCAATTAGTTCCGAAAGATCTGAACCAAAGAGCTGACCGCCCTTATATGCCAGACTAAGCAATCCCTGTTTGGATACTGCATCCCCGGTCCACTGTTTAAGCCACAGAGCTCTTCTAATCGTGACTGCCGAAGCCTGAGCCCTGGACAGAATTGAAGCAGTGTCCAGAACTGCATCTCTGCCATAACACATAGCTTCTTCCATTCGCTGAAAAAGCTTTTCCACTTCTGAACGCGAAGTCCCATCCTGCCACGCCGCACGCAGCTGATCCAACCACCGCAGAGAAGCCTCACCGGCCCACAAGGCCGCTCGGAAACCATGACCCGCGGCTTCATAGATTGATTTCGCCGCTGACTCCGATCTTCTGTCCAAAGGATCCTGAAGATTGGCTCTCCCTTTAACAGGAAGCAGGGAAGACTTGGTCAGCTGAGACAGAGATATATCCACCTCAGGAGAGGGAGCCCAATTAGTAACCATCTCCTTGGCACAGGGATATAGGGCATCAAAAAAACGCGTTCCTCGGAAGCGTTTATCCGGACACTGACGCTCCTTCTCCACCACTTCGTTAAGTTCCTCATGCGCAGGTAATGTAGAACGAACATGGCGCGTCTTCTGATACAGACGGCCCGACCTAGACGGTCTTGTCGGCTCTTCAGACAGCTCTAATACTTCCCGCATGTCCTTAATAAGCCCATCTACGCGACCAGAAAGAGAAACAGAGCGATCCTGTTGATCCTCCTCTTCGGACTCAGAAATTTCATCAACCGAATCTGTTGGTGAATCCGAAGCCTCTGATGTGCTCTGCGAGGGAGACAACGCCACCATAGTCTTGCGGCGCTTTTTACCTCGTGGCATTGGGTCTGATCTAGCTGACACCCACTGTCCCAGGAGACTAGAGAGACTATCAATGGAGCGAGTGAGCGCCTCCACCTTAACATCACTGAGCGTTGAACTTGATGTAGTAGAAGGCCTGAGTGTATCAGAGGCGTGCGACTGAACCTGAAACGGATCAGGAGACCGATCCGCACTCCCAGGCCCCTGATCCGACATGCCACCCACACCAGATGCCAGGATATACAACAAGGATGGCAAAAAAGTGTGAAAGCTGCACAGCCTGTTTTCAAAACTCACTTTTTTTTTTTTTTTTTTATATTTATTTATTTATTAATTTTTTTTTTAATTATTTTTTTTTATATATATATATATGCGACAGGCTCTGAAGGGTTAAAGCTCACCCTTAGAAAAGAGCTACCCCAGAAATGCCGAGCAAAAAAATCAATAGGGGGAAACTCCCTTAAACACCATGTGTTTCCCCTAAAGTTCCACTTTTTCAGAAGGGGTTAACATCACAGCAACTATAATACTACACAGCCTAAAAGGTCAGTGAAGTAAATAGCTTTAGGAGAGAAAGCGGCAGTGCTCCTGAGGACTCCTAATTGGTAGCCTGGAGAGACAGCACTGACAAAGAACCCCTGCCAGAGGCAGAGGGGACTCACCGGTAATGCGGCGACCGCTCCTCCTAAGTGTGTGGACGGACGGGAAGCAGAGAGCAGGAGGCGCCGCTGGGCGCCGGAGGGAGAAGCAGGGACCGCCAGCGCACGCTCAACCAAGCGCTTCCTGCCTAAGTAATGACGGCAGGAAGCCAGGAGACGCTAAGCCACGCCCCGCTAGGCCAATCCCCCGCTGGGCCACGCCCCCCGCCTTATTCAAACAACAAAAATGAGGGCAGAAAACTTCCTACCTCTATGAAGGCAGGAAGCAAGTCAATAAAAGCAAGAAAACGCGCGCCAATACAGGGAGCTTCCTGCCTCAATGAAGGCAGGAAGCAAAAACGAAAAAGCATGCGCAAATAAAAAATAAAAATTACTGGCCTCCGTCTCTGCTCCCCAGTCAAGGCAGCGTCTGAAAAAGACAAGAAACACACAGGCAGTACACTTGCCGTAGCCGTCAAAGATACTCTTTAGACCAAAGAGCACTTACCCAGCTGAACGCCACAGGGATCCTCAGGGATGTGTGGCGCCATGGCCCTTTGCTCCCCCCTATGGCGGAGCACGCAGGGACCCTCTCAGATGTGTGGTGTGCGCCTCCGCCAGGAAGCGCCCTGTATCCCCCGGGGCCGGCAGGCATAAGTGGGAACCCTCCTCAAGGGGTACACAGAGCTGCCAGGGGAGGGTCAGGGGTCTCAGCAGCGCCGAGACCCCCAGAGACCTCTAGACCACGGTGGGTCCAGGACTCGCTGGATATAAAATAACAACTCTTCTGAGGAGCTGCCGAAGCAGCGACTATCCTCTGAGACCTCAGATAAAAAGACTGATGAACATGGGAGTAGGAGGAGCCTATATACTGGAGGGGCCGGTCGTCTTTTTCCAATCTGAGGTGACTATCCTATGGGGCTCCGCCTACCCACGAAGTAGAGAATCTGTGTCTCCCTTCCTTCCCTTCTGCTGCTGAAATTGAACTTTTTGGCCACAACCATAAACGTTACATTTGGAGAGAGGTCAACAAGGCCTATGATGAAAGGAACACCATTCCTACAGTAAAGCACGGAGGTAGATCGCTGATGTTTTGGGGATGAGTGAGCTACAAAGGCACAGGAAACTTGGTAAAAGTTGAAGGAAAGATGAATATAGCACATTATCAGCAAATACTGGAGGCAAATTTTCACTCATCAGCCCGGAAGCTGCACATGGGACGTACTTGGACGTTCCAACATGCCAACGATCCAAAACACAAGGCCAAGTCGACCTGTCATTGGCTACAGCAGAACATAGTGAAGGTTCTGGAGTGGCCATCTCAGTCTCCTGACCTCAATATCATTGAGCCACTCTGGGGCGATCTCAAGCACGCAGTTCATGCTAGATAGCCCAGGAATTTACAGGAACTGGAGGCTTTTTGCCAAGAAGAATGGGCAGCTTTACCAAAATAAAGAACCTCATCGACAACTACCACAAAAGACTTCAAGCTGTCATTGATGTTAAAGGGGTCAATACACGGTATTAAGAACTGGGGTATGTGAACTTTTGATCAGGGTCATTTGGATGTTTTTGATTTAAAAAGAGAAAACACAGTTTGACAATAAATGGCTTCACCCAACCAATAACCATGAGTGGAGAAAAAGTTTTTTTTGTTATCATTCATATTCTCGGAAACAAGGCCAAGAAAGGAAAAATTCTGCTGGGGTATGTAAATTTTTGAGCACAACTGTATCTTTATGGCCCATATTAGTGGTCTGCTTGCAGGGAAATGTAGTTTTGTAAAATCGTTTTTTTACATGCTTGGCGCCCTGGGGCTGCCAAGAAATGCCCACCTACCTACTTAGGAAGCCCAGAAATCCCCACCTATCATCTTATTTTGCATATTCCCCCCTCCCCTGCACATCACAGGAGGGGGGAGAATATGCAAAATATGATGATAGGAAGCTCAGAAATCCCCGCCTAAGTAGGTAGGCGAGCATTTCATTGCGTCCTCCGGGCGCCAAGCATGTGAAAACCGATTTTATGAAACTACATTTCTCTGCAAGCAGACCGCTGATATTTGCCATACAGGTACGTCCTCCATGAAGAAGTATTGGACAAGATCTGTGGCACTGTTGCAGAACAAAGAAATCCAAACATCGCCCACTAGGAGATTCCACTGCTGTAGCCTGGAACCTAAGAGCTTAGCCTTACTCTTGGGCAGATCCAAATCTCTAACTAAATCGTTAAGTTCACTTTGTGTTATAAGGTGAACTTATCGGATATACAGATTTTCAGCCGTCTTTTCAGCTGTCTATAAACAATATAACGATATTAATAGTTTGGATAGGTCAAATGTGGTGACATTCCTTTAAAAGGTGGTTGCCCTCTTACTTGGTGTGAGAATCTGAGGTTGTGGGTTGTTATAATCACCTAGGCAGGTTAATAATGCAACTATTTTTATTTGTTATCTCCCATCGTCTTACAACAACTCTGGGTAGCTGGCCACAATGCAATGCCCAAAGTCCACAAGATCCCAAACCGGGGCTGGTAGTTCCATTTTCCCCATACCAACTTTTGGTTGGCCTACAGCTTTTCTATCTCCCGCAGGTATAGTCTGCAGTCACAGCCTATGCTCCTCCAGAAGACTGATACCACGACCGAAGCGCGTGTATCCAGCGCCTGCCGGCAACAGGATAGTTCCTCAAATCCAGACGACAGGTACCCCGACCGTAGCACATATATCCAGCTCCAGCCGGAAACTGACCTCCAATCTCCATAGTCCATCCATACACTGGCACCAGCACCTAGCCTCAGCAACAGATCCTCGCCCCTCGACGTCACCGCACAAGCTCACTCACTAAACATTTGGCTAATTGATCTACCTCTCCTGTGATCAGCCCTCTGGTTGTGCTGAGATACTGTTGAGGGAGGGCAGTAATGACCCTTCACTGTTGACCGAGTGTCAAATTATTATGTTATAAGGTTGATTGCAATCCACAGAAAACCAAACAGAGACAGTGCTCTGTATGGGAGGATTCAGAGAATCTCTCTAACCCCGTTTATTTCTACTTAGCATTTTATATTGTTTTGAGTTCATTAGTGTCCAATCACCGTCAGCCATACTACAAGCTTGAACCAATGTTAGTACAATTATTACGGAAATACACATATGGTCATATTATCGTTAGTTCGGCACATGGTGGAAAGTTACAAGGTCGTACATCCCAGCTCAGACTAGCTAGATAACAGGAGCAGGGTGTGTCATAGAATGTTCATGAGAGAAAAGGTTAGTGTGGGAAAGTAGCTTGTGAATCAAGAGGAAAGAAGGAAAGAATGTATGTTATGCAAAGAGTATAATAACATGATTTTGAAGCAAGCAGACAAAATGGAGTTGCCATAGCATGAATATCAGTATGTCTTTTACAATACTAACACTCCACCCCTTTAAAAATTTGCTACAGATAGCTCAAAAGGATGAAGAATGTTCCAGAAGCCCAGTTTCCAACCTGTGTGCAGGGTTGTCTATTAGGAATGCCCCCCTGCAGGGAGGCACAAAGACACACATGCCCCCACTAGATGCAGGACAGAAATGGTAATGTAGGCCTTATGTATATATGAGATCCAGCCCGCACGTCTTCCTCTGCTTACTGTCACTGAATGGAAAGATTGATTTCTGAGACTGAATATTTTCCAGGAGATTTATGCACCTTAAAGTGACAAGCAAGCAAATCTCTAATAAAACACAACAATAAGATCGACGTGCTTGAAAAAGTCTGTATCCCTTAGAACCGTGGACTCTGCTCTACACCCATTGGTCCAATAGTTTTTAGTCCGTGGCCAGCTCCTCACACTTGGTCTCCAGATGGATACACAAACTACTGCTGCTTTCTGCGTGAGTGGGATAGTCGTGCAAGAGAATATCACTACAATAAAAGAGACTTGCCTCTCAGGCATTCATTTCAGCCGGGGAATCAAGATGCCCTGCATCCAACGTTTGTTGACCCAAATATGATTTTGTTACCATTGCCACCATTGTACAAGTGCTTCTCAATAAATTAGAATATCACAAAAAAGTAAAATTTATTTCAGTTCTTCAATACAAAAAGTGAAACTCATATATTATATAGTGTCATTACAAACAGAGTGAACTATTTCAAGTGTTTATTTCTGTTAAAGGAGTTGTCCCTTACTTTCAATGTATGATCGGCCAGAGTCCCGCACTCGGCACCCCCTCAGATCAGTTGTATTACCTGCCAGTGGCAGCGGCCGGAAGTGCTTACCTGCGGTGCTTAGCTGTCAAGTTGTAGTAGCCGCCGCAGGGTACTGCACATCCGCCTCCTATTGAATTGAATAGGAGGTGGATGTGCAGTACCCTGCGGCGGCCACTACAACTTGACGGCCAAGCACCGCAGGCAAGCACTTCTGGCCGGCGGAGGCCGCCGCCGACACGAATAACAGCTGATCGACGGGGGTGCAGAGTGCGGGACTCTGGCCGATCATATAATGATGCCCTATCCTATGGATAGGGCATCAATGTGGAAGTAGTGGACAACTCCTTTAATGTTGATTATTATGGCTTACAGCCAATGAATACACAAAAGTCATTATCTCAGTAAATTAGAATACTTTATAACAGCTTGAAGAATGATTTTAGAATCCGAAATGTTGGCCTACTGAAATGTATGTTCAGTAAATGCACTCAATACTTGGTCGGGGCTCCTTTTGCATCAATTACTGCATCAATGCGGTATGGCATGGAGGCGATAAGCCTATGGCACTGCTGAGGTGTTATGGAAGCCCAGGTTGCTTTGATAACAGCATTCAGCTCGTCTGCATTGTTGGGTCTGGTGTCTCTCATCTTCCTCTTGATAATACCCCATAGATTCTCTATGGGGTTAAGGTCAGGCGAGTTAGCGGGCCAATCAAGCACAGTGATACTGTTGTTTTTAAACCAGGTATTGGTCCCTTTGGCAGTGTGGACAGGTGCCAAGTCAAGCTTTTCCATCTGCAAGCCTGAAGTGCTCTAACATTTCCGGGTAGCTGGCTGTTCTGACTTTGGTCCATAAAACACAGTGGACCTACATCAGCAGATGACATGGCTCCCCAAACCATCACTGATAGTGGAAACTTCACAGTAGACCTCAAGCAGCTTGGATTGTGTGCCTCTCCACTCTTCCTCCAGACTCTGGGACCTTGATTTCCAAATGAAATGCATAATTTACTTTCATCAGAATACAACACCTTGGACCACTGAGCAACAGTCCAGGTCATTTTCTCTTGGCCCATGTAAGACGCTTCTGGCGTTGTCTAATGGTCATGAGTGGCCTGACACAAGTAATGCGACGCTTTTAGCCAATGTCCAGCATACGTCTGTGTGGTGGCTCTTGAAGCAATGACTCCAGCAGCAGTCCACTCCTTGTGAATCTCCCCCAAATTTTTGAATGGCCTTTCCTTAACAATCCTTTCAAGGCTGCGGTTATCCCGGTTGCTTGTGCACCTTTTTTCTACCATACTTTTTCTTTCCACTAAACTTTCCATTAATATGCTTGGATACAGCACTCTGTGAACAGCCAGCTTCTTTAGCAATGACCTTTAGTGGCTTACCCTCCTTGTGGAGTGTGTCAATGACTGCTTTCTGGACATCTGTCAAGTCAGCAGTCTTCCCCATGATTGTGGAGCCTACTGAAACAGACTATAGAACCTTTTTAAATGCTTAGGAAGCCTTTGCAGGTGTTTTTTGTTAATTATTCTAATTTACTGAGATAATGACTTTTGTGTTTCCATTGGCTGTAAGCCATAATCATCAACATTAACAGAAATAAACACTTGAAATAGATCACTCTGTTTGTACTGATTATATATTATATATGAGTTTCACTTTTTGTATTGAAGAACTGAAATAAATTAACTTTTTGATGACATTCTAATTTAGTGAGAAGAACTTGTATATCAAGTTGGGCCCAATTAAGAAAACTTTGTAAAGGTAATGGATAAAAATGAAAAATCATTCAAGTATCTCATTGATAAATTTCCAAAGTTGAGTGAAGAAAAAATAAAGGAAGGAGTCTTAATTGGACCTCAGATTTGTAAGATTGTTCAAGATGAGGAGCTTCTCAATTTGTTCCAGGGCAAGGAAAAGGCTGCATAGGTAGCATTCGCATTAGTGGTAACTATTTTATTGTGAAACTCAAGAGCAGATAACTATGAAGAGTTGGTGGAAAATCTCATCAAAACAAAGATCTTGGCTGTAACATGTCAATAAAGATTAATTTTTTACATTCACATCTAAACTTACTTTCTTCCACCAAACTGAGGAGCAGTGAGCGATGAGCATGTTGAGGATTTCACCAAGATACTGCAGCTATAGAGAAAAGATATCAAGGAAAATGGAATCTATCAATACTTGCAGATTACTGTTGGACAATTGTAAGAGATGATCCCATGCAGGAGTACAAGAGACAAGCTAAAAAAGAGTTGTCACTGAATGAGAACCAAATATTGTAGTGTAATTTCTGTAACTGTTTATAATTCACAATAGTGTTTAGACATGCTTTAGTTATTTGAATTGTTAAGTGTCCTCTAAATAAATATCAGAAAATTGGCATAACAAAATATTCTGCATCTTTATATTTGCAAAAATAATAATGTTTCAAAGTACTGAAACTTTAATGCATTAGTTATATGTAGCAGTAAAAGAAAAATTCTTTGATATCATAGAAACAAAAGCACACTAAAAATTGTCTTGTCAGATTTGAATTCAGGAGGTCAAAATAATTATTTCATAACTGAACCTGACAACTTTTGAAAGTATGTAGAACAGTGTAATCTGTCCCTTTTGATCTTTTTTAAAATTTGTGAGGTATGGTTAAAACGTTTCCCATTAGAATGGCTTCACTCCTAAGTGAGTTCTCTTATGTGGTACAAGACATGACTTAAATTTAAAACATTTCCCACATTCTGAACATACAAATGGCTTTTCCCCTGTGTGAACTCTTTGATGCTCAACAAGATTTGATTTCCATGCATAACATTTCCCACATTCTGAGCATGAAAATGGCTTCTCCCCTGTGTGAGTTTTTTCATGGCAATCAAGAGTTCTTTTGTTAGAAAAACATTTTCCACATTCTAAACATGAAAATAGTTTCTCTCCTGTGTGAGATTTCTGATGCCCTTGAAGATGTGATTTTTGGGCAAAACACTTCCCACATTCTGTGCACAAGAATGGCTTCTCCCCTGTGTGAGTTCTCTGATGAGTTACAAGATCTGACTTCTGTGTAAAACATTTCCCACATTCTGAACATGAAAATGGTTTCTCTCCTGTGTGAGTTTTTTCATGGTAATCAAGAGTTC
This sequence comes from Phyllobates terribilis, assembly GCF_046119375.1. Classification (NCBI taxonomy): domain Eukaryota; kingdom Metazoa; phylum Chordata; class Amphibia; order Anura; family Dendrobatidae; genus Phyllobates; species Phyllobates terribilis. The sequence goes on from NW_027362765.1 coordinate 44,108,676, forward strand.
TTTTGTTAGAAAAACATTTTCCACATTCTAAACATGAAAATGGTTTCTCTCCTGTGTGAGTTTTGTGATGCTCATGAAGATGTGATTTTTGGGCAAAACACTTCCCACATTCCGTGCACAAGAATGGCTTTTCCCCTGTGTGAACTCTCTGATGGTTAAGAAGAACGGACTTCTTTTTAAAACATCTCCCACATTCTGAACATGAATATGGTTTCTCCTCTTTGTGAGTTTTTCTATGGTTAATAAGATATGATTTCTGAGAAAAACATTTCGCACATTCTAAGCAAGAAAATGGCTTCTCCCCACTGTGACTTGTCTCATGTGTAGTAAGATTCAATTGAGAGCCAAAATGTGATCCATATTCCGAACATGAGAACGGCTTCTCCCCAGTGTGACTTTTCTCATGTCTAATAAGATGTGATTTCTTCTTAAAACATTTCCCACATTCAAAACATGAATGTTGCTTCTTGCCAATGTGAGTTTTTTGATGCTCAAAAAGATTTGACTTCCGCGTAAAATATTTCCCACATTCTGAACATGAATATTCCTTTGCTTCTGTGTGACTTTTCTCATGTTCAACAAGATTTGATATATCTACATAACATTTTCCACATTTTAAACTGAAAACAGAATTCTCCCCTTTGTGAGATCTTTCATGTTCACCATCTTTTCTGTTATAAGTATTTTCTTTAACAGTCTGTAATGAATCAGAAGATAAGACCTCTTGAACAGGATTAGCTGATAGATCTTCACTGTGAGGGGCTGATGGTATATCTAGGACAATGGCATTCTCTTCATATGTATCTTGTGTGATACCATGTTCTGTAGCTTTAAAATCTGAAGATGTCACATGCCTCTTTAAGGTTCTGACACTGTCACCTGCAGAGAATAAAACTCATTATTTTTATAAAATAGAATAATATTATTATGATTTATAAAATATTTCTATATAAACTTTTTCATACAAATTATAGGGTGAGTAGCAAAATTCAATTTAAAGGGAAGGTATAAAAAATCTGAGACAAACAAAGTGTCATCTGCTAAAACACTATGTAATGCCATGTAGTATTATTAAATAGGGGGTCCACTATATATATAATGCCCTTCATTTTTTGTTTTTTTATAGTATTTTATTGGAGGTGGTGACTGCCTTTTTTTCTGACTGAGCACTCCTCCCATCAGCGTAAGGATGTTCTTAATAACTGCTAGATAGTACCTGCCCTTTAAATGTGTAGGCTTATAGCCCGAGAGAGGTATATTTGATACATTTTTAAATTCGGGTCCCATCAAAGAAAGGTACCCCTTGTCGTGGTTAATGGGCTCTCATGAGTTGGCCAATTTATGTGCCAAGTATCTACCATATAGCAGTAGTGCAGTTCATATATTCAATGTCTGCAGGCATCTTAGCACTTACAGAGGCTGCTGTATTCTCTTGTTTGTATATAATGCCCTATATAAATATCTATCTTTAAGCCCCAACCACTTTTGCAATTAGCTTTAGTATAATATTTCCTACACGTCGTTACCCTACTAATCCCTATATTTGTTATTTTTTTACTTTATTTCCTGTGACGTTTCATTTGAGGGGACATCACAGGAGGCTGGCCCTGCAGTCTCTTCCTCGCAGCTTCTATCATCACCCCCTTCCCCCCGCCATCAGGTGGCAGCACTGCTATCATTCACCCTGCTTGGTGGTTCAAGCTGTGGTGCGGCACTGCTGCTGGCTTCTATCACCGCTCTCTGATGACATCTCATGAAAGCAGTGATAAAATCAAGGATTGTGGCGGCCACTGAACATGCAAGTGACGAGTACAGAAGAATTGTGGTGACAACCACTAAAGCAGCAGTCTCTTCTCCATCACTCCCCATGATACAGGACATCATCAGGAGACAGCGCCGTTTTGTGAGCGCAGCTTCTGACTGGTCGGAAGTCAGAAGCTACGTCACAAGCTCTCAATGCAAGTCACTTTTCGCTGGAGACCGACGGGAGCGACGCTGGAAGACTATGAAGGCAGAGGCAGGCGAGTATGAAACAGGGGGCAGGGGACTTACATTTAAAGCGCCACTCCAGCGATGCAATGAAATAAAACGCTGGAGTGATGCTTTAAAGTTTAGAAATATCCCATAAGACCTCATGCATATGTATATCAAAATGTCAGTAGATTCTGAGAAATAAGAGATTTATTGGTCATAATATGGCAATACTGTGCAAAAGGACTATTAACTGCTTTAAATGATCCAAACTCCAACATCAGCTGTTATTGAGCTGCACTGAAAATAATTAATAAGAAATAGTTCAGATGGACGGATCCACCACGTTTTTTTCCCTCTATTGGCAAATTTCAGCTGTATTTTTATATCCTTATTTAATCGCCTATAACAATATCACATTTTAATCCATATTGATTAAGTATTCTGGCAAAAGGATTGACACTAAAGCTAAAAAACCTGAAAGATCAGAGCTCACATCAAGTAATACAAAATGGTATCAGCAAGAGACTGAGAAGAATCTGTGACTTCTCAGCATTTAGTGGTTACTACTCACCTGGGTAATCATATGTAGGAATCTCCTCTTTACACCACTCATCACCCCTCACATATGTCTCTGTAGTATTAATATGGGGCAGATCTTCACCCTGAAACAAATATTGTAAAAGTCACAGACAGATGGAGAAGACACATCTATGATCAGCTCTAATCCTGCCATCTCCTCCGTTCTCATTACACAAGTATAAAACATATAATACTGGTGGATAAAAGAAGACTGAACACAAGACCTTCACAGCCGTCTACACATCATAGGGGAGATCTCATGACACCTTCTCTCCATCTACCTGATGATCCTGAGGAACATTGGGATTTTCTCGTTTACAGCCCTGAGGAAGAAGAAGACGGGGACATCTCTCTGGTGTTGTCCACTTACTGGATAGAACTGGAGGAAACACATACAGGGAGTGAAATCATTCTTTACATACAGATAATTATAGGCCATGTATATATAGTCCTGTCTATTACCTGGTGATGTGAGGGGCTGGGGAACCTCCATCATGACGTCCTTGTACAGATCTTTGTGTCCTTCTAAATACTCCCACTCCTCCATGGAGAAATGGATGGCAACATCCTGACACCTTATAGGAACCTGACACATACAATGATACCGTCATCCTCTCGATTCATTCATAGCATTACTGTATAATGTCCCAGCGTTCCCAGTAGCGTCACCTCTCCAGTCAGCAGCTCAATCATCTTGTAGGTGAGTTCTAGGATCTTCTGGTCATTGATGTCCTCATGTATCAGGGGGTGAGGTGGAGGCCCCGTGATTGGGCTCAGGGGTCTTCCCCATCCCTCAGACACAGGGGCCTGACAGCGCTCACTAGAGGTCTTCTTCACTACTGTGTAATCCTGGTTATGGAGAGACACATTAATAAATCTCACTACAGACATTTCCAGAGTCCTCACCTCTCCAGTTCTGTCCATCTATTATTCCCATAGATAAGAATGATGTAATGTGATGTCATCAGAATCTCTCACCTCTCCAGTAAGCCGGAAGAGGATCTCTAGAGTGAGGTGTAATATCCTCTCTGCCATCTTGTCCCTGTCCCTATCCATCCTTGATGGGTCAATCATGAAAATTCTCTTATATTGAAGATCTCCACTGAGAGGATCCAATATTGTAGGGACCTGAAAGGAAAGAAAATTAAAAAATTGTACAGTTGTGGCCAAAAGTGTATTGACTGACAGAAATGTTGTTTTTCACATTTTTGCTGCTTCAGTGTATTTTTTTTATCTTTTAGTAGGATTTTTCTATGATTACTGAAGTACCATTATTCACACTCTCTTATAGATGTCTCAATTGACAGTATATCTTTCTCAGATTATGCTTTGGTTACTCTCACTCTCTCACTATCCAATTTTATTCCCAGACATTGGCAATGAATATTAAATAGGTCACTATTAAATGATCAGATTACTATTCAAGGAATCCAGGATACTTTAACGGATTATTTTGCCACTAATTCTACTGAGGGAATGTCCCCCAACATAATCTGGGAAGTGCATAAATGTGTGGTTTGGGGGATCTTTATTAAACACGGGTCGCTGTAAAAAAAAAAAGTGAGCTTCAGCTATCAATGATTTGCTGGCCGACATTCGTCCACTTGAAACTCAACATAAGGGCCTCCCTGATCACAACACAAAAATTGTTCTCATTCAGAAGAGATGAGTTGAGATCCCTTCTGTCTCATAAGGCTAAGTGTGCCCTAGCTAAATGTAGAACATATTTTTATGAATTTGGGAATAAATGTAGCAGAACGCTTGCTAGAGCCCGAGGACCCAGCGGTCAAAGGGTTATATCCCAATGATTCAGACCCCCTCAGGCGGTAAAGCAACTCTGCCAAAAGACATTGCTTCTTCAATTAAGGATTTCTACACCTCTCTATACTCTATCGATAAATCTTTCTCTGATTCTGCCAGGGCAGATTTCCGGAACCGTATTCATGATTATATCAAAAACTCTGGCCTCCCTTCATTGAAAAGTGACTATATCACTGCCCTGGAGAGTCCTATCTCTGAGCTGGAGCTTAAAATTGCAGTCAAGAATTCTACAGGTAAAGCCCCAAGTCCAGATGGTCTCACCCTGATATATTACAAAACACTCTACTCCTACTTATTCTCTCCCTTGTCGGCCATCAATAACATATCTGCTTGATCGGTATCTCCGCTCCCCAAAGATGCGCTAACTGCCAACATTACGGTTATATATAAAGTAGGTAAAGACCCTGCTCAGTGCTCCAGCTATCATCCAATATCTTTACTAGAAACCAGAGTAGCGCCCTTGCTCAGAGACATTATTCACCCTCACCAGGCGGGCTTTATGCCCGGTAGAGAAGCGAGGGACAATACCACTAAGGCCTTGAATCTCATTTATAGAGCCAAATTGGATGGCACTCCTTTTATCCTCTCATCCACAGATATCAAAAAGACTATCGATTGGGTTAAATGGGTGTTCATGGAAAAGGTGCTGAAATCCATTGGGTTGCAGAGCTCCATGATAAAGTGGATCGGTTCTCTTTACAGTACTCCTTTCCGGGGTTGTGGAGTTGGAGTCGGAGAGTCGGAGTCTGTGTCCATTTTGGTGGAGTTGGAATCAGAGTCGGTATAAAATGGACCGACTCCAACTCCTAAAATATATAATAAATTGGGTACAGTAGTTCAATGCAGTTTGTGGGGAATATTTTTTTCATAAGAATTTGGGAAAGTTATGAAATGTCCTATAAATGTCTGTCCTACTCCTGATCTAAGAGTCTAGACTTTTAGCTGAGATGAATCTGTGCTACAGTAAATTTATCACTTAAACATGAGCCATGTATGAGGGAGTCAGAGTCGTGTAGTCGGAGTTTGAGTCGGTGTCATGGAAATTGAGGAGTCGGAGTTGGAGTCTTGGCTTACTTCACTATGATCTTCATTGAAATCTCATCGCACAATTAGTGCTACACTCTTGCTGCTCCAGACTAAAGATATGCAAACTTCTCCCCTAGTCTGTCAGATCCTGTTTTCACACTTTGTATCTCTCAGGGAAAGTTTAGGGCTTTACCGATAGGCGTTGATAATAATTGGCCGTCATTAGAGTCACTTCAAGCTATTACTGATCCCTTACCACTGAACACATGGCGTTCTCTTCAACTCCATCACTTTGCTCGCTTCATTCCAAATTACGCTTAATATACAAGAACCCCTTCCGTGTTTGTCTTTGTATGTGGGAGGGGGAGATTCGTCATGCATTTTACTCCATACACTCAATGCTAACTAACCCAATGGATCAGCCTCCTTCCAAATTTTTAAGACAATGGGAAGAGGACTGGGCATCACTCTCTCCATAGAACAAAGGAAAAAGGTGTTGCCCTTAGCACATAAATCTTCCATAAGTTTTCAAGAAGTGAATGTAAAGCCTCTTTCAAGGTGGTACAGGGTCCCGGTTAAGTTAAACAAAATGTCCCACTAAAATGACCCTATCTGTTGAAGATGTGGATCAGGCTAGGGAGATTTCCTTCATATCTTTTGGTCCTGTCCGGTTTTACAACCGTTGTGGACTAAAGTGAAAAGCATTATCAGGTCTACTACAGGCATTTCATCTTAAATGGGTCCTGAACTATTCCTTCTACAGCTCTGTGAAACCTCTTTCCTCCTACAAACAGTATCTACTAAGATTTTTGGTGATGGCTGCCAGAGCTTGTATTCCGTTGTTATGGAAGAAAGCTAATCCACCTAGCCCGTCCCTCTGGATATCTAAAGTTAATGATTTAATGTACATGGAGGACTTCTATAAAACATGGTTCTATTGGATGGAATTCAAGCACTCTAATGAATATGGAAGCCTTGTGCAACTCAACTCTCAGACTTGATTGCCATTTGGGTTTTTGTTCAAATGGGTGCCTGGATGGCTCTCTCCCCCTTCCCCCGCACCCTTTTATTTTATCCTTACCCTTTTATTTCTTCCCCTGTCTACTCTTCTATTTTTCTCTTCCTTCATGCCTAAAGTTCTATTCTTTCCTCTCCGCTCTTCTTCTAGTTCCGGTCTTAATGTGAAAATTGGACGAAACTAAAGTCACAATGTGGATTCTTGATCACGTTACAGGTGATTTTTTTTATTTTTTCTTATATATATTGAGAGTTCAATGATACTTTTGTATTCTACCATGTTATGCCAAAAATATGTCTAGTGTATGGCTTTATCTGTATACCGTAATTGCCGTATTTTTGTTTCGTTCCTAAATAAAAAATTAAAAAACAATAATAATATCTTTCAATCAAACAGGAGCAATTTTGTGTTGAATAATTATTTTTCCAGCATAATGGAGACGTCACAAAGCAAAAGTGATAACTAAGTGCCTGGGTGTGAACAAAACATTTACATTTTGGCTCCATGGCCAAGAAACTCCCCAGATCTTAATCCTATTGAGAACCTGTTGTCAATCATCAAAAAGTGGGAGAAAAAAACACAGAAATTGTGATAAACTCATATGTGTATGTACATATACACATGGCAGAACTGGGGAAGGGGGCACTATCTCCGGGAATGGAGGGGTTAATGCCCCCTGTATACATGAGCACATCCAGCGTTATATTACTCTACATATACACATGGCAGAACTGGGGGAGGGGGCACTATCTCCGGGAATGGAGGGGTTAATGCCCCCTGTATACATGAGCACATCCAGCGTTATATTACTGTACATATACCCATGGCAGAACTGGGGGAGGGGGCACTATCTCCGGGAATGGAGGGGTTAATGTCCCCTGTATACATGAGCACATCCAGCTTTATATTACTGTACATATACACATGGCAGAACTGGGGGAAGGGGGCACTATCTCCAGAAATGGAGGGGTTAATGCCCCCTGTATACATGAGAACATTCAGCGTTATATTACTGGACATATACACATGGCAGTGTTATGATCTGCTACAAGCACTAAGGAAAGAAAGGAGATCTGTCCCTACAATAGAACTAAGCTAGATCCCTACGATGTAACGGGGAACCTGATCCTGCGATCAGACCCGCTAAAGTCCTCGGCTAGTCTGTACGAAGACCTATAGATGCAAGGGAGGGATCCCTACAAGAACTAGGGACTGGGATAAAGTTGGACACCTCCTAGCAGAAATTGTAGCAGTAAAAGACAAACACACAACATAGAACATAAAGGTCCGAAGACCTAGCTAACCTGACTGAGAAAGGTAACTAAGCACCAGGCTAACTTAAGAGTAGAAATTACGATGAAGTCCAGCAAGGCCAGAAGGGCGGAGCAGGATTAAATAGGCAAAAAAGGTCATGTGACCAGCAAGATAGAAAAAACCTAACAGGAGAGTTCTAACAGGCAGAAATGGGGGAAGGGGGCACTATCTCCGGGAAAGGAGGAGTTAATGTTCCCTGTATACATGAGCACATCCAGCTTTATATTACTGTACATATACACATGGCAGAACTGGGGGAAGGGGGCACTATCTCCAGAAATGGAGGGGTTAATGCCCCCTGTATACATGAGAACATCCAGCGTTATATTACTGTACATATACACATGGCAGAACTGGGGGGAGGGGGCACTATCTCTGGGAATGGAGGGGTTAATGTCCCATGTATACATGATCACATCCAGCGTTATATTACTGTACATATACACATGGCAGAACTGGGGGAAGGGGGCACTATCTCCGGGAATGGAGGGGTTAAGGTCCCCTGTATACATGAGAACATCCAGCGTTATATTACTGTACATATACACATGGCAGAACTGGGGGAAGGGGCCACTATCTCTGGGAATGGAGGGGTTAATGTCCCCTGTATACATGAGCACATCCAGCATTATATTACTGTACATATACACATGGCAGAACTGGGGGAAGGGGCCACTATCTCTGGGAATGGAGGGGTTAATGTCCCCTGTATACATGAGCACATCCAGCGTTATATTACTGTACATATACACATGGCAGACCTGGGGGAAGGGGGGCACTATCTCCGGGAATGGAGGGGATAATGTCCCCTGTATACATGAGCACATCCAGCGTTATATTACTGTACATATACACATGGCAGAACTGGGGGAAGGGGCCACTATCTCTGGGAATGGAGGGGTTAATGTCCCCTGTATACATGAGCACATCCAGCGTTATATTACTGTACATATACACATGGCAGAACTGGGGGAGGGGGCACTATCTCTGGGAATGGATGGGTGTTAATGTCTCCTGTATACATGAGCACATCCAGCGTTATATTACTGTACATATACACATGGCAGAACTGGGGGAAGGGGGCACTATCTCCGGGAATGGAGGGGTTAATGTCCCCTGTATACATGAGAACATCCAGCGTTATATTACTGTACATATACACATGGCAAAACTGGGGGAAGGGGCCACTATCTCTGGGAATGGAGGGGTTAATGTCCCCTGTATACAATGGCACATCCAACATTATATTACTGTACATATACACATGGCAGAACTTGGAGGAGGGGGCACTATCTCTGGGAATGGAGGGGTTAATGTCCCTGTATACATGAGCACATCCAGCGTTATATTACTGTACATATACACATGGCAGAACTGGGGGAAGGGGGGCACTATCTCCGGAAATGGAGGAGTTAATGTCCTCTGTATACATGAGCACATCCAGTGTTATATTACTGTACATACACACATGGCACAACAGGGGGGAGGGGGCACTATATCCGGGAATGGAGGGGTTAATGTCCCATGTACAAATGATCACATCCAGCGTTATATTACTGTACATATACACATGGCAGAACTGGGGGAAGGGGGCACTATCTCCGGGAATGGAGGGGTTAATGTCCCCTGTATACATGAGAACATCCAGCGTTATATTACTGTACATATACACATGGCAGAACTGGGGGAAGGGGCCACTATCTCTGGGAATGGAGGGGTTAATGTCCCCTGTATACATGAGCACATCCAGCATTATATTACTGTACATATACACATGGCAGAACTGGGGGAAGGGGCCACTATCTCTGGGAATGGAGGGGTTAATGTCCCCTGTATACATGAGAACATCCAGCATTATATTACTGTACATATACACATGGCAGAACTGGGGGAAGGGGGGCACTATCTCCGGGAATGGAGTGGATAATGTCCCCTGAATACATGAGCACATCCAGTGTTATATTACTGTACATATACACATGGCAGAACTGGGGGAAGGGGCCACTATCTCTGGGAATGGAGGGGTTAATGTCCCCTGTATACATGAGCACATCCAGCATTATATTACTGTACATATACACATGGCAGAACTGGGGGAAGAGGCCACTATCTCTGGGAATGGAGGGGTTAGTGTCCCCTGTATACATGAGAACATCCAGCATTATATTACTGTACATATACACATGGCAGAACTGGGGGAAGGGGTGCACTATCTCCGGGAATGGAGTGGATAATGTCCCCTGTATACATGAGCACATCCAGCGTTATATTACTGTACATATACACATGGCAGAACTGGGGGAAGGGGCCACTATCTCTGGGAATGGAGGGGATAATGTCCCCTGTATACATGAGCACATTCAGCGTTATATTACTGTACATATACACATGGCAGAACTGGGGGAGGGGGCACTATCTCTGGGAATGGAGGGGGGTTAATGTCTCTTGTATACATGAGCACATCCAGCGTTATATTACTGTACATATACACATGGCAGAACTGGGTGGAGGGGGCACTATCTCCGGGAATGGAGGGGTTAATGCCCCCTGTATACATGAGCACATCCAGTGTTATATTACTGTACATATACACATGGCAGAACTGGGGGAAGGGGCCACTATCTCCGGGAATGGAGGGGGTTAATGTCTCCTGTATACATGAGCACATCCAGCGTTATATTACTGTACATATACACATGGCAGAACTGGGGGGAGGGGGCACTATCTCTGGGAATGGAGGGGTTAATGTCCCATGTATATATGATCACATCCAGCGTTATATTACTGTACATATACACATGGCAGAACTGGGGGAAGGGGGCACTATCTCCGGGAATGGAGAGGTTAATGTCCCCTGTATACATGAGAACATCCAGCGTTATATTACTGGACATATACACATGGCAGTGTTATGATCTGCTACAAGCACTAAGGAAAGAAAGGAGATCTGTCCCTACAATAGAACTAAGCTAGATCCCTACGATGTAACGGGGAACCTGATCCTGCGATCAGACCCGCTAAAGTCCTCGGCTAGTCTGTACGAAGACCTATAGATGCAAGGGAGGGATCCCTACAAGAACTAGGGACTGGGATAAAGTTGGACACCTCCTAGCAGAAATTGTAGCAGTAAAAGACAAACACACAACATAGAACATAAAGGTCCGAAGACCTAGCTAATCTGACTGAGAAAGGTAACGAAGCACCAGGCTAACTTAAGAGTAGAAATTACGATGAAGTCCAGCAAGGCCAGAAGGGCGGAGCAGAATTAAATAGGCAAAAAAGGTCATGTGACCAGCAAGATAGAAAAAACCTAACAGGAGAGTTCTAACAGGCAGAAATGGGGGAAGGGGGCACTATCTCCGGGAAAGGAGGGGTTAATGTTCCCTGTATACATGAGCACATCCAGCGTTATATTACTGTACATATACACATGGCAGAACTGGGGGAAGGGGGCACTATCTCCGGGAATGGAGGGGTTAATGTCCCCTGTATACATGAGAACATCCAGCGTTATATTACTGTACATATACACATGGCAGAACTGGGGGAAGGGGGCACTATCTCCAGAAATGGAGGGGTTAATGCCCCCTGTATACATGAGAACATCCATCGTTATATTACTGTACATATACACATGGCAGAACTGGGGGAAGGGGGAACTATCTCCGGGAATGGAGGGGTTAATGTCCCCTGTATACATGAGAACATCCAGCATTATATTACTGTACATATACACATGGCAGAACTGGGGGAAGGGGCCACTATCTCTGGGAATGGAGGGGTTAATGTCCCCTGTATACATGAGCACATCCAGCATTATATTACTGTACATATACACATGGCAGAACTGGGGGAAGGGGCCACTATCTCTGGGAATGGAGGGGTTAATGTCCCCTGTATACATGAGCACATCCAGCGTTATATTACTGTACATATACACATGGCAGACCTGGGGGAAGGGGGGCACTATCTCCGGGAATGGAGGGGATAATGTCCCCTGTATACATGAGCACATCCAGCGTTATATTACTGTACATATACACATGGCAGAACTGGGGGAAGGGGCCACTATCTCTGGAAATGGAGGGGTTAATGTCCCCTGTATACATGAGCACATCCAGCGTTATATTACTGTACATATACACATGGCAGAACTGGGGGAAGGGGCCACTATCTCTGGGAATGGAGGGGTTACTGTCCCCTGTACACATGAGCACATCCAGCGTTATATTACTGTACATATACACATGGCAGAACTGGGGGAGGGGGCACTATCTCTGGGAATGGAGGGGTGTTAATGTCTCCTGTATACATGAGCACATCCAGCGTTATATTACTGTACATATACACATGGCAGAACTGGGGGAAGGGGGCACTATCTCCGGGAATGGAGGGGTTAATGTCCCCTGTATACATGAGAACATCCAGCGTTATATTACTGTACATATACACATGGCAAAACTGGGGGAAGGGGCCACTATCTCTGGGAATGGAGGGGTTAATGTCCCCTGTATACATGAGAACATCCAGCATTATGTTACTGTACATATACACATGGCAGAACTGGGGGAAGGGGGGCACTATCTCCGGGAATGGAGTGGATAATGTCCTCTGTATACATGAGCACATCCAGAGTTATATTACTGTACATATACACATGGCAGAACTGGGGGAAGGGGCCACTATCTCTGGGAATGGAGGGGTTAATGTCCCCTGTATACAAGAGCACATCCAGCGTTATATTACTGTACATATACACATGGCAGAACTGGGGGAAGGGGCCACTATCTCTGGGAATGGAGGGGTTAATGTCCCCTGTATACATGAGCACATCCAGCGTTATATTACTGTACATATACACATGGCAGAACTGGGGGAGGGGGCACTATCTCTGGGAATGGAGGGGGGTTAATGTCTCTTGTATACATGAGCACATCCAGCGTTATATTACTTTACATATACACATGGCAGAACTGGGGGAAGGGGGCACTATCTCCGGGAATGGAGGGGTTAATGTCCGCTGTATACATGAGCACATCCAGGGTTATATTACTGTACATATACACATGGCAGAACTGGGTGGAGGGGGCACTATCTCCGGGAATGGAGGGGTTAATGCCCCCTGTATACATGAGCACATCCAGTGTTATATTACTGTACATATACACATGGCAGAACTTGGGGAAGGGGCCACTATCTCCGGGAATGGAGGGGGTTAATGTCTCCTGTATACATGAGCACATCCAGCGTTATATTACTGTATATATACACATGGCAGAACTGGGGGAGGGGGCACTATCTACAGGAATGGAGGGGTTAATGTCACCTGTATACATGAGCACATCCAGCTTTATATTACCGTACATATACACATGGCAGAACTGGGGGAGGGGGCACTATCTCCAGGAATGGAGGGGCTAATGTTCCCTGTATACATGAGCACATCCAGCGTTATATTACTGTACATATACACATGGCAGAACAGGGGGGAAGGGGCACTATCTCCGGGAATGGAAGGGTTAATGCCCCCTGTATACATGAGCACATCCAGTGTTATATTATTGTACATATATACATGGCAGAACTGGGGGAAGGGGGCACCATCTCCAGGAAAGGAGGGGTTAATGCCCCCTGTATACATGAGCACATCCAGCGTTATATTACTGTACATATACACATGGCAGAACTGGGGGAAGTGGCCACTATCTCTGAGAATGGAGGGGCTAATGTCCCCTGTATACATGAGAACATCCAGCGTTATATTACTGCACATATACACATGGCAGAACTGGGGGAAGGGGGCACTATCTCCGGGAATGGGGGGGGTTAATGTCCCCTATATACATGAGCACATCCAGTGTTATATTACTGCACATATACACATGGCAGAACTGGGGGAAGGGGGCACTATCTCCGGGAATAGAGGGGTTAATGTCCCCTATATACATGAGCACATCCAGCGTTATATTACTGTACATATACACATGGCAGAACTGGGGGAGGGGGCACTATCTCCGGGAATGGAGGGGTTATTGTCCCCTGTATACATGAGCACATCCAGCGTTATATTACTGTACATATAAACATGGCAGAACTGGGGGAAGGGGCCACTATCTCTGGGAATGGCGGGGTTAATGTTCCCTGTATACATGAGCACATCCAGCGTTATATTACTGTACATATACACATGGCAGAACTGGGGGAAGGGGGGCACTTTCTCCGGGAATGGAGGGGTTAATGCCCCCTGTATACATGAGCACATGCAGCGTTATATTACTGTACATATACACATGGCAGAACTGGGGGAAGGGGACACAATCTCCAGGAATGGAGGGGTTAATGCCCCCTGTATACATGAGCACATCCAGCATTATATTACTGTACATATACACATGGCAGAACTGGGGGAAGGGGGGCACTATCTCCAGGAATGGAGGGGTTAATGCCCCCTGTATATATGAGCACATCCAGCGTTATATTACTGTACATATACACATGGCAGAACTGGGGGAAGGAGGCACTATGTTCGGGAATGGAGGGGTTAATGTCCCATGTATACATGAGCACATCCAGCGTTATATTACTGTACATATACACATGGTAGAACTGGGGGAAGGGGGCACTATCTCCGGGAATGGAGGGGTTAATGCCCCCTGTATACATGAGCACATCCAGCGTTATATTACTGTACATATACACATGGCAGAACTGGGGGAAGGGGCCACTATCTCCGGGAATGGAGGGGGTTAATGCCTCCTGTATACATGAGCACATCCAGCGTTATATTACTGTACATATACACATGGCAGAACTGGGGGAAGGGGGCCCTATCTCCGGGAATGGAGGGGTTAATGCCCCCTGTATACATGAGCACATCCAGCGTTATATTACTGTACATATACACATGGCAGAACTGGGGGAAGGGGCCACTATCTCTGGGAATGGAGGGGGTTAATGCCTCCTGTATACATGAGCACATCCAGCGTTATATTACTGTACATATACACATGGCAGAACTGGGGGAAGGGGGCACTATCTCCGGGAATGGAGGGGTTAATGTCCCCTGTATACATGAGCACATCCAGCGTTATATTACTGTACATATACACATGGCAGAACTGGGGGAAGTGGGTACCATCTCCAGGAATGGAGGGGTTAATATCCCCAGTATACATGAGCACATCCAGCGTTATATTACTGTACATATACATATGGCAGAACTGGGGGAAGGGGGGCACTATCTCCGGGAATGGAGGGGTTAATGCCCCCTGTATACATGAGCACATCCAGCATTATATTACTGTACATATACACATGGCAGAACTGGGGGAAGGGGGCACTATCTCCAGGAATGGAGGGGTTAATGTCCCCTGTATACATGAGCACATCCAGCGTTATATTACTGTACATATACACATGGCAGAACTGGGGGAAGTGGGTACCATCTCCAGGAATGGATGGGTTAATATCCCCAGTATACATGAGCACATCCAGCGTTATATTACTGTACATATACACATGGCAGAACTGGGGGAAGGGGGCACTATCTCCGGGAATGGAGGGGTTAATGTCCCCTGTATACATGAGCACATCCAGCGTTATATTACTGTACATATACACATGGCAGGACTGGGGGAGGGGGCACTATCTCCGGGAATGGAGGGGTTAATGCCCCCTGTATACATGAGCACATCCAGCGTTATATTACTGTACATATACACATGGCAGAACTGGGGGAAGGGGGCACTATCTCCGGGAATGGAGGGGTTAATGCCCCCTGTATACATGAGCACATCCAGTGTTATATTACTGTACATATACACATGGCAGAACTGGGGGAGGGGGCACTATCTCCGGGAATGGAGGGGTTAATGTCCCCTGTATACATGAGCACATCCAGCGTTATATTACTGTACATATACACATGGCAGAACTGGGGGAAGGGGGCACTATCTCCGGGAATGGAGGGGTTAATGCCCCCTGTATACATGAGCACACTCAGCGTTATATTACTGAACATACACACATGGCAGAACTGGGGGAAGGGGGCACTATCTCCGGGAATGGAGGGGTTAATGTCCCCTGTATACATGAGCACATCCAGCGTTATATTACTGTACATATACACATGGCAGAACTGGGGGAAGGGGGGCACTATCTCCAGGAATGGAGGGGTTAATGCCCCCTGTATACATGAGCACATCCAGCGTTATATTACTGTACATATACACATGGCAGTACTGGGGGAAGGGGGGCACTATCTCCGGGAATGGAGGGGTTAATGCCCCCTGTATACATGAGCACATCCAGCATTATATTACTGTACATATACACATGGCAGAACTGGGGGAAGGGGGGCACTATCTCCGGGAATGGAGGGGTTAATGTCCCCTGTATACATGAGGACATCCAGCGTTATATTACTGTACATATACACATGGCAGAAATGGGGGGAGGGGGGCACTATCTCCGGGAATGGAGGGGTTAATGCCCCCTGTATACATGAGCACATCCAGCGTTATATTACTGTACATATACACATGGCAGAACTGGGGGGAGGGGGCACTATCTCCAGGAATGGAGGGGTTAATGTCCCCTGTATACATGAGCACATCCAGCGTTATATTACTGTACATATACACATGGCAGAACTGGGGGGAGGGGGCAGTATCTCCAGGAATAGAGGGGTTAATGCCCCCTGTTTACATGAGCACATCCAGCATTATATTACTGTACATATACACATGGCAGAACTGGGGGAAGGGGTCACTATCTCCAGGAATGGAGGGGTTAATGTCCCCTGTATACATGAGCACATCCAGCGTTATATTACTGTACATATACACATGGCAGAACTGGGGGAAGGGGGCACTATCTCCAGGAATGGAGGGGTTAATGTCCCCTGCATACATGAGCACATCCAGCGTTATATTACTGTACATATACACATGGCAGAACTGTGGGGAGGGGGCACTATCTCCGGGAATGGAAGGGTTAATGTCCCCTGTATACATGAGCACATCCAGCGTTATATTACTGTACATATACATATGGCAGAACTGGGGGAAGGGGGCACTATCTCCGGGAATGGAGGGGTTAATGCCCCCTGTATACATGAGAACATCCAGCGTTATATTACTGTACATATATACATGGCAGAACTGGGGGAAGCGGCACTATCTCCAGGAATGGAGGGGTTAATGCCCCCTGTATACATGAGCACATCCAGTGTTATATTACTGTACATATACACATGGCCGAACTGGGGGAAGGGGGGCACTATCTCCGGGAATGGAGGGGTTATTGTCCCCTGTGTACATGAGCACATCCAGCGTTATATTACTGTACATATACACATGGCAGAACTGGGGGAAGGGGGGCACTATCTCCGGGAATGGAGGGGTTAATGCCCCCTGTATATGACGCACCCCTGGGCCTTCGTCGCGCGGCATCGCGCGCACGGGAGCTTACCCGGAGCCGGATCTGTTGAGGGTTGTAGTCTCGTGGCGGTGACCCGGTCCGTGCCCAGGGAGTCAAACTGAGCGGCGATGTATTAGCGGTAGATGTTGGACGACTACGCCACCCGTTGAATGCAGCGAAGGAGCTGCCGCTGCAGGGCAGACCGCTGAGGCCGGTGGTAGGATTGTGCAGCGTGATAGTATCACCCCCAACGGGAGGGGTATGGCCTCAGGGCAGCCGACGTGGATGATGGGGGTAGCAGGAATCACTCAGAGACGATGCGGTGTAATTCAGGGTCTTTACTGGTGATAAAGATAGACCCTCCCGGAGTACTGGCTAGCGGTCGGGGCCTGGTCAGTCCTTGAGCAGATGGGATCTCCCCTGGCCAGGCGGAGTTGTAGGCCTCCCAAACTGACTGTACTCTTCTGGCTACCTTGCTAGAGGCGGGTATAAGTAGCCCACGTCCCTGAGTGTACCGTGTGGTGCTCACCCGTATGGCCGGTGACTCGGGGCCTTCTAGTGGCGTCCGCTCCACGACGGCGGTGCTGGTCCCACGCGTGTGACCGTGCCTTCGGGTTTCTTGGCCAGAGGACCTGAAATCCCCTGCCGGGCGGTTTCTGCTGCTGGGTAAAGATTAGTCCCCACAGCCTCGGACTCCGGGTCCGGTGATAGCTTCTCAGTCAGGGCGAGCTCTGCAGCTGCCAGCCCCTGACTCCTTATAGCACTGCTCCCACAGAGCTCCTGATGTTCTTTTCCTAGATCTGCTTCTCTTCTCTGTCTCTACTTCTTCTCTACTCTCTAACCCTGCCTCAGCCCTAGGTTTATATAGGGGAAGTTCTTCCCCTCCCAGGACTGGGCAGGAAGTGTGGCATGCACAGGATCCCTGACCAAGAGACCTCCCACCTGCTCTCAGACATAACATTGCTGTTACTGTGGAAACCAGACCCCTGGGGTGCCACATTCCCCCCTAGTGAAATTTAGTACTCCGGGACTAAACATATTTTTAAACATAACAAGGTATAAACAATAATAGTACAATAAGAAAAACATATAAAGATGGTCACGGCGTGTCCGCAACCGGGTGCAGTTTTTGAAGAAAAGCAAGGTGTCCATTTCACCAAAACAGGGAGACGTAACCAGGTAGGGGTCTGTCCTGCCCCGAGTTCTTAACAGTCTTTAGTCCATTCCTAGGTTACGCTCCAACCATGTACAAGGATTCCCGGTAAATCCACCAAGGACTCCTATAAATAACTAGAAACACATAATTATACACAAGCAACAAGAAAAACAGGTAACCACAAATAAAACAATTTATACACTTCAAATCCTCCAACGTGCGGGTAACTGGCCTCTAGTGGCCCTAGTGGACCTACGGAGCTGACTGTCTAGCCCTGAACTACAGGGTGTAGGAGCTGTCAAGGGTAAACTGGGCAGCTGTCTACCGGCTCTTTGGCTCACTAGGGGTACGGCAGGCTCACTATAAGCAGAGGGTTGATCCTCCTGTTCTGCTTGTGTGGAGTCTTCTGCCTCCTGGACCGGCTGCTCTTCCAGCTCTACCTGTTGCTCCGTAGGCACTTGGGATGCTGGTTGGAGGAACGTGAGGACGGGTACCACAACTGCACCATTGACTTGAGTCCAGGACCGAGGGAAGTCTCCGAGCACAGTACTAACCATATCTTCCCTTTCCTCTACGGGTCGATGGTCTTCTTGTTCCTCTTCAGGGTTCCGTAGCTGTTCAGGACACTTCTTCAGGTGATCCCGGGATACAATGGCTATGGTCTCCCCTCCGTCTTTACTGATGGTACAGACTTACGGGTTCTCGTGGCTTGAGGGCAGTACGGTGTACGGGTCCTTCTCCCACTGGTCGTCCAACTTGTGGAGCCGTCTTTTCCTCTTCAAGACCTGCTCTCCGGACACCAGGGGAACAGCGGGAGCATACTGGTTGTAAGTTTTCTCTTGTCTTTCCCTAGCCTGACAGAGACTTCGCTCCACGCTCTCCTGTACTTTCCGGTACTGCTGCTGCCTCTCTGTGTCCCAGTCTGCTTCCGGTGAAGTGTCCTCGGGTGTCAGGACTCCCATCTCCAGGTCAACAGGTAGCTTACCAGGCCTTGCCCTCATTAGGTAAGCCGGGGTACAGTTGGTGGAACCTACAGGGATGTAGTTATATAGGTCCACCAGGTCGGGCAGCTTCTCAGGCCACAGACTGCGTTCTTCCAGGGGCAACGTTTTCAGAAGATCCATTACCACCTGGTTCATTTTCTCACAAAGTCCATTAGTTTGCGGATGATAGGGTGTCGTCCTTATCTTCCGGCAGCCATACAGATTGCAGAATTCCTGGAAGACCTCCGCTTCAAAGGCAGGTCCCTGGTCCGTCAGCACTTGGTCCGGGTACCCGTGTGGACGGCAGAAGTGCTGCTGGAAGGCTCTAGCTGCTGTTTGAGCCGTTAAGTCCTTAACGGGGACGACAACCAAGAACCGGGAGTAATGATCCACAATGGTTAACGCGTAGACGTAGCCACTTCTGCTTGGGGTCAGTTTTACATGATCCAAGGCTACCAGTTCCAACGGCTGCCGGGTGACGATGGACTGCAGGGGAGTCTTCTGGCTGGCACGGTCCTTCCTTCTTAGGTTGCACGGGCCACAGTCTCTGCACCACCTCTCGATGGTTCCCCTCATGCCTACCCAGTGGAACCGCCCACGCAGCAGGAACTCCAGCTTCTTCCATCCGAAGTGTCCAGCCCCGTCGTGGTATGCCTCCATCACCATGGCTGCGTCTCTCCGTGGCACCACTACTTGCCAGATTAGTTCATGCGTCCGGGAGTTAACCATTCTGCGGCACAACTTCCCCTTGTAAAGGAACAGTCGACTCTTCTCAGCCCACAGTTGCTTGGCTTCCTCCGGAGCGTCTGGGTCAAGGCGAGCCTCTGGCCGAGTCAGCATCTCCTTTACCAGCCGGACGGCAGGGTCACTGTCTTGCGTTTCCTCCCAGTTGTAGTGAGGCAAGGGGTTAAACGTAGCGGCTTGCTTACTCCTTACCCGATGGGAATACTGGATAGTCCCATGACGGTGGAACGCGGGGAGTTCGACTTCTTCCAGTCCCTCTGGATCTTCTCCTACGTCCGGTAGGTTTGGCATCCTGGACAGGGCGTCCGCGTTGGTATTGGAGCGTCCTGCCCGGTATTTGATTGTGAACTCGTAGTTGGACAGACGGGCCATCCATCTCTGCTCTAGGGCACCGAGTCTTGCCGTGTCCAGGTGTGTCAACGGGTTGTTATCCGTGTACACGGTGAACCGGGAAGAAGCGAGGTAGTGCTTAAAGCGTTCGGTGACTGCCCACACCACTGCCAGGAACTCTAGCTTAAATGAGCTGTAATTCTCAGGGTTTCTTTCGGTGGGTCGCAGTTTTCGGCTAGCGTAAGCGATTACTCGTTCTTTCCCCTGCTGGATCTGGGACAGTACGGCTCCTAGCCCGATGTTACTTGCGTCGGTGTAGAGGATAAAGGGCTGGCTGTAATCAGGGTACGCCAGGACTTCATCCCCCGTGAGGGCCATCTTCAGCTGGCGGAAGGACTCTTCTTCTAACTTCTCCCATTTGAAGGGCGGCTTCTGGTTCTTGGCCTTCCGGGACTGGCCTATCAGGAGGTCCTGCATAGGAGCTGCCTTTTTGGTGAAACCGGGGATGAATCTGCGGTAATAGCCTACCAACCCGAGGAACTGCCGCACTTCCTTTACACTGGAGGGACTTGGCCATTCCTTAATTGCGGTGATCTTATCAGGGTCGGGAGCCACTCCGTCAGCGCTCACCACGTGTCCCAGGTACTGCACCTTTGGTTTCAAGAGGTGACACTTGGAGGGTTTTACCTTTAAGCCGTAGCTTGCCAGAGCTTCGAACACTTCCGCCAGGTGTTTCAGGTGGTCCTCATAAGTCTTGGAATATACGATGACATCGTCCAGGTACAACAGGACCGTCTCGAAGTTTCTGTGGCCCAGACAGCACTCCATTAATCGTTGGAAGGTTCCCGGTGCGTTGCAGAGTCCGAACGGCATGCAGGTAAACTCGCTAAGTCCCATCGGGGTGGTGAATGCGGTCTTCTCCCGTTCCGCCTCTGCTACAGGAACCTGCCAGTACCCGCTAGTGAGATCCAAGGTAGAGAAGAAGTTAGCAGATCTTAAAGCAGCCAAAGACTCCTCTATCCTTGGTAAGGGGTACGCATCCTTGTGTGTGATACGGTTAATTTTCCGGTAATCTACACACATCCTCATGGTGTTGTCTTTCTTTTTGACTAAGACTAGTGGAGCTGCCCAGGGGCTACAGCTATCCCTGATCACCCCAGCCTCCTTCATGTCCCTAAGCATCCCCTTGGCGTGTTGGTAGTGTGCAGGGGGTACGGGTCGATACCTCTCTTTTATGGGAAGATGGTCTCCCGTGGGGATGTGGTGTTCTACCCCTTTGACTCGCCCGAAGTCTAACGGGTGTTTACTAAACACTCTCTCGTACTCTTGAACCACCCGATAGACTCCCTGTTTCTGGTGTGAGGGAGTGGAGTCAGTACCCAAATGTAGTTGCTGACACCAGTCCTCCATTGTTTCCTTAGAGCCGTTACCTTCCTCCGGGGAAGATGGAGGCAAGGGCTCCACGGACTGTATGGAATTTTGATTGATGGTATACAATTTGGCTAGCGTGGCATACCGGGGCAGGTACACTTCCCTCTTCCCGATATTTATTATGCGAACGGGCACCCTCCCATGGCGTACATTGACCACCCCCCGTGCTGTCAAAATGGTGGGCCTACTGTCTGAGTAAACTGGTTCTACCATTGCCTGGTAATCTCTACCTCTCAGACCAATAGCTGCCCGGCACCAAATCATCATTTCACTTTTTGGGGGCATGGCAATAGGGAAAGGGTCACACATTCTTACGCTACCAATCTCACCACCGGAGAGTTCTATCTGTTGCCGTCGCATCAGTGCCCGGATCTCTTTCTGGAGCACTCGCTGCTGGCCGGAGCTGGCGTTCTTGGCAACCTGTTGTAAAAGGAAAATCACCTCTGCAAGACAATTTTCAATTACATTAGTTCCTAGTGTTATCTTTGGGTGACTCTCGTGTTTATCAATGTCTACAATGATCAGTCCCTGTGCTGCCAGTTCGACTCTACCGATTTTAATGGTCACCTCTTTAAATCCAATCTGTGGCACGGGCTGACCATTGCTGGCGATGATACTCAAGTCGTCGTCAGGGTAGCGGGTGATATCCGAGTCATTCCAGTACTGCTTGAAGAGCACGTACGGGATAGTGGTGACCTGTGACCCGGTGTCCAATAGGGCACTCATAGGGATGCCATCCAGTACCACAGGCAAGACTGGACGTCCTCCCACATATCTGTCGCGCCAGTTCGATGGGCCTGATGATCTTTTTCCTGGGGGTTGGCCCTCTACCCCAGGTTGTGCCAGTTTAAAGGACAGTACCTTGCCATATGTCCGGGTTGATTGCAGCGGCGGCAGATGGGTTGTCCGTCCTCGTTGTATCGGTCGCTGGGTCTTCCTCTGGCCGGTGGGGTCCTCCTTGGTCGACGCCACGGGATGTCCTCCGGTCCGGATGCCAGCTGGATCTTCCCTGGAGTGGAAACCTGTAAAGACTGCACAGTTCGGGTTAGCGCAGCAACACTTTTAGCTAGCTCTTGGACCTGATGGTGCAGGTCTGGAGCCGGGTCATTGTTCAAAGCCTGCGCATCAGCTCCCACAGGCCCTGCCGACAAGGGCGCCGCCTCCTGGTGGTAAGTGGTAGTGGGGCGTCTGTGGGTCACAACGCCACCTGGTGCTGGTTCTCGGAGCACCCGGATGGCTCTGTCCTTGAACTGTGCAAATCCCAGATGAGGGTCCTGTAAGGCCATTGCCCGCAACTGGGTTCGGTGGGCATTGCAATATAAACCCTCTATAAATTGTTCAGTCAACAGCCTGTCCTCGTCTCCCACGCCGTCAGGGTCGGTCTGCTTAATGGCTCTCAGGGCCTCTTGTAGGTTCAGGGCATAGTCCCTTATACTCTCATGTGCCCGCTGTTTGCACCCGTAGAATCTAAGCTTGATCTCGGCTGAGGTGCGGGTATCAAAGGTGACCCTCAGCCGGGTTAGTATCTCTGCGACAGTCCTCCTCCCAGGTGGCCAGGACTTTACCTCCCTTTGGGCTGCCCCGGTTAATTGGGCCACCAGGATGCTCACTTTTTGCTCCTCTGTGAGGGGATACACCTGGAAGAGGCTATCCAGCTTTTCTCTAAAGTCATGCAGGGTATGTGACTCCCCTGAGTACTGGGGTAGCCAGGCTGCCCCCGGGATATAGGGCATGGTGAAAGGCATGACCGCAACAGCGGTGGCGCTGGCGGGGGTTGAAGCGGTGAAGCTCTCCTCCGTATCCGACATCCTTCTCCCCCCTAGTGGACCGTGGCCTACCTTGCGATGATCCTCTTCCGTAGGCCGCGGCTCCGCAGTGGATCGTCAGGGTTGAGGACCTTCCGTCGCGCTCCTGTGACGTCGGCGTCTGCTGGGCTCCTTCCAGGACCTTACGCAACGTCCGGACGTGAGGCGGGGCTTCAGTTTTTCGCGCGCTTTCGGAGTCCACGCCCCTCTTCTTCCCGCGCGGAGTCCTCAAGATGGCGCCCAATGGCGGGAAAACTCCACGGCTGGCGGGAAGAAGGCCGAAGATGGCGCCGAATGGCGGGAAAACTCCACCGATGGCGGGAAGGAAGCGGAAGATGGCGCCGGATGGCGGGAATCTTCACCACAGGTAAGTTTGAACAGTCTTTTTCAGGCACGCAGTACCCGGTGGTTGCGGGCACGAGATCCTGCCGACTACGCCAAAAGTTGACGCACCCTTGGGCCTTCGTCGCGCGGCATCGCGCGCACGGGAGCTTACCCGGAGCCGGATCTGTTGAGGGTTGTAGTCTCGTGGCGGTGACCCGGTCCGTGCCCAGGGAGTCAAACTGAGCGGCGATGTATTAGCGGTAGATGTTGGACAACTACGCCACCCGTTGAATGCAGCGAAGGAGCTGCCGCTGCAGGGCAGACCGCTGAGGCCGGTGGTAGGATTGTGCAGCGTGATAGTATCACCCCCAACGGGAGTGGTATGGCCTCAGGGCAGCCGACGTGGATGATGGGGGTAGCAAGAATCACTCAGAGACGATGCGGTGTAATTCAGGGTCTTTACTGGTGATAAAGATAGACCCTCCCGGAGTACTGGCTAGCGGTCGGGGCCTGGTCAGTCCTTGAGCAGATGGGATCTCCCCTGGCCAGGCGGAGTTGTAGGCCTCCCAAACTGACTGTACTCTTCTGGCTACCTTGCTAGAGGCGGGTATAAGTAGCCCACGTCCCTGAGTGTACCGTGTGGTGCTCACCCGTATGGCCGGTGACTCGGGGCCTTCTAGTGGCGTCCGCTCCACGACGGCGGTGCTGGTCCCACGCGTGTGACCGTGCCTTCGGGTTTCTTGGCCAGAGGACCTGAAATCCCCTGCCGGGCGGTTTCTGCTGCTGGGTAAAGATTAGTCCCCACAGCCTCGGACTCCGGGTCCGGTGATAGCTTCTCAGTCAGGGCGAGCTCTGCAGCTGCCAGCCCCTGACTCCTTATAGCACTGCTCCCACAGAGCTCCTGATGTTCTTTTCCTAGATCTGCTTCTCTTCTCTGTCTCTACTTCTTCTCTACTCTCTAACCCTGCCTCAGCCCTAGGTTTATATAGGGGAAGTTCTTCCCCTCCCAGGACTGGGCAGGAGGTGTGGCATGCATAAGATCCCTGACCAAGAGACCTCCCACCTGCTCTCAGACATAACATTGCTGTTACTGTGGAAACCAGACCCCTGGGGTGCCACATATACATGAGCACATCCAGCGTTATATTACTGTACATATACACATGGCAGAACTGGGGGAAGAGGGGCACTATCTCCAGGAATGGAGGGGTTAATGTCCACTGTATACATGAGCACATCCAGCGTTATATTACTGTACATATACACATGGCAGAACTGGGGGAAGGGGGGCACTATCTCCGGGAATGGAGGGGTTAATGTCCACTGTATACATGAGCACATCCAGCGTTATATTACTGTACATATACACATGGCAGAACTGGGGGAAGGGGGGCACTATCTCCGGGAATGGAGGGGTTAATGCCCCCTGTATACATGAGCACATCCAGCGTTATATTACTGTACATATACACATGGCAGAACTGGGGGAAGGGGGCACTATCTCCGGGAATGGTGGGGTTATTGTCCCCTGTGTACATGAGCACATCCAGTGTTATATTACTGTACATATACACATGGCAGAACTGGGGGAAGGGGGGCACTATCTCCGGGAATAGAGGGGTTAATGCCCCCTGTATACATGAGCACATCCAGCGTTATATTACTGTACATATACACATGGCAGAACTGGGCGAAGAGGGGCACTATCTCCAGGAATGGAGGGGTTAATGTCCACTGTATACATGAGCACATCCAGCGTTATATTACTGTACATATACACATGGCAGAACTGGGGGAAGGGGGGGCACTATCTCCGGGAATGGAGGAGTTAATGTCCACTGTATACATGAGCACATCCAGCGTTATATTACTGTACATATACACATGGCAGAACTGGGGTAAGGGGGCACTATCTCCAGGAATGGAGGGGTTAATGCCCCCTGTATACATGAGCACATCCAGCATTATATTACTGTACATATACACATGGCAGAACTGGGGGAAGGGGGGCACTATCTCCAGGAATGGAGGGGTTAATGTCCCCTGTATACATGAGCACATCCAGCGTTATATTACTGTACATATACACATGGCAGAACTGGGGGAAGGGGGGCACTATCTCCGGGAATGGAGGGGTGAATGTCCCCTGTATACATGAGCACATCCAGCGTTATATTACTGTACATATACACATGGCAGAACTGGGGGAAGGGGGCACTAGGCACTATCTCTGGGAATGGAAGGGTTAATGTCCCCTGTATACATGAGCACATCCTGCGTTATATTACTGTACATATACACATGGCAGAACTGGGGGAGGGGTGCACTATCTCCGGGAATGGAGGGGTTAATGTCCCCTGTATACATGAGCACATCCAGTGTTATATTACTGTACATATACACATGGCAGAACTGGGGGAAGGGGGGACACTATCTCCGGGAATGGAGGGGTTAATGTCCCCTGTATTCATGAGCACATCCAGCGTTATATTACTGTACATATACACATGGCAGAACTGGGGGAAGGGGGCACTATCTCCGGGAATGGAGGGGTTAATGCCCCCTGTATACATGAGCACATCCAGCGTTATATTACTGTACATATACACATGGCAGAACTGGGGGAAGGGGGCACTATCTCCGGGAATGGAGGGGTTAATGCCCCCTGTATACATGAGCACATCCAGCGTTATATTACTGTACATATACACATGGCAGAACTGGGGGAAGGGGGGGCACTATCTCCGGGAATGGAGGGGTTAATGCCCCCTGTATACATGAGCACATCCAGCGTTATATTACTGTACATATACACATGGCAGAACTGGGGGAAGGGGGGGCACTATCTCCGGGAATGGAGGGGTTAATGTCCACTGTATACATGAGCACATCCAGTGTTATATTACTGTACATATACACATGGCAGAACTGGGGGAAGGGGGCACTATCTCCGGGAATGGAGGGGTTAATGCCCCCTGTATACATGAGCACATCCAGCATTATATTACTGTACATACACATGTCAGAACTGGGGGAAGGGGGGCACTATCTCCGGGAATGGAGAGGTTAATGCCCCCTGTATACATGAGCACATCCAGCGTTATATTACTGTACATATATACATGGCAGAACTGGGGGGAGGGGGCACTATCTCCGGGAATGGAGGGGTTAATGTCCCCTGTATACATGAGCACATCCAGCGTTATATTACTGTACATATACACATGGCAGAACTGGGGGAAGGGGGCACTATCTCCAGGAATGGAGGGGTTAATGCCCCCTGTATACATGAGCACATCCAGCGTTATATTACTGTACATATACACATGGCAGAACTGGGGGAAGGGGGGCACTATCTCCAGGAATGGAGGGGTTAATGTCCCCTGTATACATGAGCACATCCAGCGTTATATTACTGTACATATACACATGGCAGAACTGGGGGAAGGGGGGCACTATCTCCGGGAATGGAGGGGTTAATGCCCCCTGTATACATGAGCACATCCAGCGTTATATTACTGTACATATACACATGGCAGAACTGGGGGAAGGGGGCACTATCTCCAGGAATGGAGGGGTTAATGCCCCCTGTATACATGAGCACATCCAGCGTTATATTACTGTACATATACACATGGCAGAACTGGGGGAAGGGGGCACTATCTCCAGGAATGGAGGGGTTAATGCCCCCTGTATACATGAGCACATCCAGCGTTATATTACTGTACATATACACATGGCAGAACTGGGGGAAGGGGGCACTATCTCCTGGAATGGAGGGGTTAATGCCCCCTGTATACATGAGCACATCCAGCGTTATATTACTGTACATATACACATGGCAGAACTGGGGGAAGGGGGCACTATCTCCGGGAATGGAGGGGTTAATGTCCACTGTATACATGAGCACATCCAGTGTTATATTACTGTACATATACACATGGCAGAACTGGGGGAAGGGGGCACTATCTCCGGGAATGGAGGGGTTAATGCCCCCTGTATACATGAGCACATCCAGCGTTAAATTACTGTACATATACACATGGCAGAACTGGGGGAAGGGGGCACTATCTCCGGGAATGGAGGTGTTAATGCCCCCTGTATACATGAGCACATCCAGCGTTATATTACTGTACATATACACATGGCAGTACTGGGGGGAGGGGGCACTATCTCCAGGAATGGAGGGGTTAATGCCCCCTGTATACATGAGCACATCCAGCGTTATATTACTGTACATATACACATGGCAGAACTGGGGGAAGGGGGCACTATCTCCTGGAATGGAGGGGTTAATGTCCCCTGTATACATGAGCACATCCAGCGTTATATTACTGAACATACACATGTCAGAACTGGGGGAAGGGGGGCACTATCTCCGGGAATGGAGGGGTTAATGCCCCCTGTATACATGAGCACATCCAGCGTTATATTACTGTACATATACACATGGCAGAACTGGGGGAAGGGGGCACTATCTCCTGGAATGGAGGGGTTAATGTCCCCTGTATACATGAGCACATCCAGCGTTATATTACTGTACACATACACATGGCAGAACTGGGGGAAGGGGGCAATATCTCCGGGAATGGAGGGGTTAATGCCCCCTGTATACATGAGCACATCCAGCGTTATATTACTGTACATATACACATGGCAGAACTGGGGGAAGGGGGGCACTATCTCCGGGAATGGAGGGGTTAATGTCTCCTGTATACATGAGCACATCCAGCGTTATATTACTGTACACATACACATGTCAGAACTGGGGGAAGGGGGGCACTATCTCCGGGAATGGAGGGGTTAATGCCCCCTGTATACATGAGCACATCCAGCGTTATATTACTGTACACATACACATGTCAGAACTGGGGGAAGGGGGGCACTATCTCCGGGAATGGAGGGGTTAATGCCCCCTGTATACATGAGCACATCCAGCATTATATTACTGTACATATACACATGGCAGAACTGGGGGAAGGGGGGCACTATCTCCGGGAATGGAGGGGTTAATGTCTCCTGTATACATGAGCACATCCAGCGTTATATTACTGTACATATACACATGGCAGAACTGGGGGAAGGGGGCACTATCTCCTGGAATGGAGGGGTTAATGTCCCCTGTATACATGAGCACATCCAGCGTTATATTACTGTACATACACATGTCAGAACTGGGGGAAGGGGGGCACTATCTCCGGGAATGGAGGGGTTAATGCCCCCTGTATACATGAGCATATCCAGCATTATATTACTGTACATATACACATGGCAGAACTGGGGGAAGGGGGGCACTATCTCCGGGAATGGAGGGGTTAATGTCTCCTGTATACATGAGCACTTCCAGCGTTATATTACTGTACATATACACATGGCAGAACTGGGGGAAGGGGGCACTATCTCCGGGAATGGTGGGGTTATTGTCCCCTGTATACATGAGCACATCCAGCGTTATATTACTGTACATATAGACATGGCAGAACTGGGGTGAGGGGGCACTATCTCCGGGAATGGAGGGGTTAATGTCCACTGTATACATGAGCACATCCAGTGTTATATTACTGTACATATACACATGGCAGAACTGGGGGAAGGGGGGCACTATCTCTGGGAATGGAGGGGTTAATGCCCCCTATATACATGAGCACATCCAGCGTTATATTACTGTACATATAGACATGGCAGAACTGGGGTGAGGGGGCACTATCTCCGGGAATGGAGGGGTTAATGTCCCCTGTACACATGAGCACATCCAGCGTTATATTACTGAACATATACACATGGCATAACTGGGGGGAGTGGGCATTATCTCCGGGAATGGAGGGGTTAATGCCCCCTGTATACATGAGCACATCCAGCGTTATATTACTGTACATATACACATGGCAGAACTGGGGGAAGGGGGCACTATCTCCAGGAATGGAGGGGTTAATGCCCCCTGTATACATGAGCACATCGAGCGTTATATTACTGTACATATACACATGGCAGAACTGGGGGCAGGGGGCACTATCTCCGGGAATGGAGGGGTTAATGCCCCCTGTATACATGAGCACATCCAGCGTTATATTACTGTACATATACACATGGCAGAACTGGGGGAAGGGGACACTATCTCCAGGAATGGAGGGGTTAATGCCCCCTGTATACATGAGCACATCGAGCGTTATATTACTGTACATATACACATGGCAGAACTGGGGGCAGGGGGCACTATCTCCGGGAATGGAGGGGTTAATGCCCCCTGTATACATGAGCACATCCAGCGTTATATTACTGTACATATACACATGGCAGAACTGGGGGAAGGGGACACTATCTCCAGGAATGGAGGGGTTAATGCCCCCTGTATACATGAGCACATCCAGCGTTATATTACTGTACATATACACATGGCAGAACTGGGGGAAGGGGGCACTATCTCCGGGAATGGAGGGGTTAATGCCCAATGTATACATGAGCACATCCAGCGTTATATTACTGTACATATATACATGGCAGTACTGGAGGAAGGGGGCACTATCTCCGGGAATGGAGGGGTTAATGCCCCCTGTATACATGAGCACATCCAGTGTTATATTACTGTACATATATACATGGCAGAACTGGGGGAAGGGGGCACCATCTCTAGGAATGGAGGGGTTAATGCCCCCTGTATACATGAGCACATCCAGCGTTATATTACTGTACATATACACATGGCAGAACTGGGGGAAGGGGCACTATCTCCAGGAATGGAGGGGTTAATGTCTCCTGTATACATGAGCACATCCAGCGTTATATTACTGTACATATACACATGGCAGAACTGGGGGAAGGGGGGGAACTATCTCCAGGAATGGAGGGGTTAATGTCTCCTGTACACATGAGCACATTCAGCATTATATTACTGTACATATACACATGGCAGAACTGGGGGAGGGGGCACTATCTCCAGGAATGGAGGGGTTAATGTCCCCTGTATACATGAGAACATCCAGCGTTATATTACTGTACATATACACATGGCAGAACTGGGGGAAGGGAGGCACTATCTCCAGGAATGGAGGGGTTAATGTCCCCTGTATACATGAGCACATCCAGCGTTATATTACTGTACATATACACATGGCAGAAGTGGGGGAAGGGGCACTATCTCCGGGAATGGAGGGGTTAATGTACCCTGCATACATGAGCACATCCAGCGTTATATTACTGTACATATACACATGGCAGAACTGGGGGAAGGGGGCACTATCTCCAGGAATGGAGGGGTTAATGTCCCCTGTATACATGAGCACATCCAGCTTCATATTACTGTTCATATACACATGGCAGAACTGGGGGAGGGGGCACTATCTCCAGGAAGGGAGGGGTTAAGGTCCCCTGTATACATGAGCACATCCAGCGTTATATTACTGTACATATACACATGGCAGAACTGGGGGGAGGGGGCACTATATCCGGGAATGGAGGGGTTAATGCCCCCTGTATACATGAGCACATCCAGTGTTATATTACTGTACACATATACATGCAGAACTGGGGGAAGGGGGCACCATCTCCAGGAATGGAGGGGTTAATGCCCCCTGTATACATGAGCACATCCAGCGTTATATTACTATACATATACACATGGCAGAACTAGCGGAAGTGGCCACTATTTCTGGGAATGGAGGGGTTAATGTCCTCTATATACATGAGAACATCCAGCGTTATATTACTGTACATATACACATGGCAGAACTGGGGGAAGGGG
Source organism: Phyllobates terribilis (assembly GCF_046119375.1). Taxonomy (NCBI): domain Eukaryota; kingdom Metazoa; phylum Chordata; class Amphibia; order Anura; family Dendrobatidae; genus Phyllobates; species Phyllobates terribilis. The sequence continues at coordinate 44,140,339 of NW_027362765.1, forward strand.
GCACTATCTCCGGGAATGGAGGGGTTAATGTCCCCTATATACATGAGCACATCCAGCGTTATATTACTGTACATATACACATGGTAGAACTGGGGGGAGGAGCCACCATCTCTGGGAATGGAGGGGTTAATGTCCCCTGTATACATGAGCACATCCAGCGTTATATTACTGTACATATACACATGGCAGAACTGGGGGAAGGGACCACTATCTCTGGGAATGGAGGGGTTAAAGTCCCCTGTTTACATGAGCACATCCAGCGTTATATTACTGTACATATACACATGGCAGAACTGGGGGAAGGGGGCACTATCTCCGGGAATGGAGGGGTTAATGTCCCCTGTATACATGAGCACATCCAGAGTTATATTACTGTACATAAACACATGGCAGAACTGGGGGGAGGGGGCACTATCTCCGGGAATGGAGGGGTTAATGTCCCCTGTATACATGAGCACATCCAGTGTTATATTACTGTACATATACACATGGCAGAACTGGGGGAAGGGGCCACTATCTCCGGGAATGGAGGGGGTTAATGTCTCCTGTATACATGAGCACATCCAGCGTTATATTACTGTACATATACACATGACAGAACTGGGGGAGGGGGCACTATCTCCACGAATAGAGGGTTTAATGTCCCCTGTATACATGAGCACATCCAGCGTTATATTACTGTACATATACACATGGCAGAACTGGGGGAAGGGAGGCACTATCTCCGGGAATGGATTGGTTAATGTCCCCTGTATACATGAGCACATCCAGCATTATATTACTGTACATGTACACATGACAGAACTGGGGGAAGGGGGCACTATCTCCGGGAATGGAGGGGTTAATGTCTCCTGTATACATGAGCACATCCAGCGTTATATTACTGTACATATACACATGGCAGAACTGGGGGAAGTGGGCACTATCTCCGGGAATGGAGGGGTTAATGTCCCCTGTATACATGAGCACATCCAGCGTTATATTTCTGTACATATACACATGGCAGAATTGGAGGAGGGGGCACTATCTCCAGGAATGGAGGGGTTAATCTCCCCTGTATACATGAGCACATCCAGCGTTATATTACTGTACATACACACATGGCAGAACTGGGGGGAGGGGGCATTATCTACGGGAATGGAGGGGTTAATGCCCCCTGTATACATGAGCACATCCAGCGTTATGTTACTGTACATATACACATGGCAGAACTGGGGGAAGGGGCCACTATCTTCAGGAATGGAGGGGTTAATGCCCCCTGCATACATGAGCACATCCAGCGTTATGTTACTGTACATATACACATGGCAGAACTGGGGGAAGGGGCCACTATCTCTGGGAATGGAGGGGTTAACGTCCACTGTATACATGAGAACATCCAGCGTTATATTACTGTACATATACACATGGCAGAACTGGGGGAAGGGGGCACTATCTCCGGGAATGGAGGGGTTAATGTCCCTTGTATACATGAGCACATCCAGCGTTATATTACTGTACATATACACATGGCAGAACTGGGGGGAGGGGCCACTATCTCTGGGAATGGAGGGGTTAATGTCTCCTGTATACATGAGCACATCCAGCGTTATATTACTGTACATATACACATGGCAGAACTGGGGGAAGGGGGCACTATCTCCGGGAATGGAGGGGTTAATGTCCCCTGTATACATGAGCACATCCAGCGTTATATTACTGTACATATACACATGGCAGAACTGGGGGAAGGGGGCACTATCTCCGGGAATGGAGGGGTTAATGTCCCCTGTATACATGAGCACATCCAGCGTTATATTTCTGTACATATACACATGGCAGAATTGGAGGAGGGGGCACTATCTCCAGGAATGGAGGGGTTAATCTCCCCTGTATACATGAGCACATCCAGCGTTATATTACTGTACATACACACATGGCAGTACTGGGGGAAGGGGGCACTATCTCCGGGAATGGAGAGGTTAATGTCCCCTGTATACATGAGCACATCCAGTGTTATATTACTGTACATATACACATGGTAGAACTGGGGGAAGGGGGGCACTATCTCCGGGAATGGAGGGGTTAATGCCCCCTCTATACATGAGCACTTCCAGCGTTATATTACTGTACATATACACATGGCAGAACTGGGGGAAGGAGGCACTATCTCCGGGAATGGAGGGGTTAATGCCCCTGTATACATGAGCACATCCAGCATTATATTACTGTACATATACACATGGCAGAACTGGGGGAAGAGGGGCACTATCTCCGGGAATGGAGGGGTTAATGTCCCCTGTATACATGAGCACATCCAGCGTTATATTACTGTACATATATACATGGCAGAACTGGGGCAAGGGGGCACTATCTTCGGGAATGGAGGGGTTAATGCCCCCTGTATACATGAGCACATCCAGCGTTATATTACTGTACATATACACATGGCAGAACTGGGGGAAGGGGGCACTATCTCCGGGAATGGAGGGGTTAATGTCCCCTGTATACATGAGCACATCCAGCGTTATATTTCTGTACATATACACATGGCAGAATTGGAGGAGGGGGCACTATCTCCAGGAATGGAGGGGTTAATGCCCCCTGTATACATGAGCACATCCAGCGTTATATTACTGTACATACACACATGGCAGAACTGGGGGGAGGGGGCACTATCTACGGGAATGGAGGGGTTAATGCCCCCTGTATACATGAGCACATCCAGTGTTATATTACTGTACATATATACATGGCAGAACTGGGGGAAGGGGGCACCATCTTCAGGAATGGAGGGGTTAATGCCCCCTGTATACATGAGCACATCCAGTGTTATATTACTGTACATATACACATGGCAGAACTGGGGGAAGGGGGCACTATCTCCGGGAATGGAGGGGTTAATGTCCCTTGTATACATGAGCACATCCAGCGTTATATTACTGTACATATACACATGGCAGAACTGGGGGGAGGGGCCACTATCTCTGGGAATGGAGGGGTTAATGTCTCCTGTATACATGAGCACATCCAGCGTTATATTACTGTACATATACACATGGCAGAACTGGGGGAAGGGGGCACTATCTCCGGGAATGGAGGGGTTAATGTCCCCTGTATACATGAGCACATCCAGAGTTATATTACTGTACATATACACATGGCAGAACTGGGGGGAGGGGGCACTATCTCCGGGAATGGAGGGGTTAATGCCCCCTGTATACATGAGCACATCCAGCGTTATATTACTGTACATATACACATGGCAGAACTGGGGGGAGGGGGCACTATCTCCGGGAATGGAGGGGTTAATGCCCCCTGTATACATGATCACATCCAGTGTTATATTACTGTACATATACACATGGCAGAACTGGGGGAAGGGGCCACTATTTCCGGGAATGGAGGGGGTTAATGTCTCCTGTATACATGAGCACATCCAGCGTTATATTACTGTACATATACACATGACAGAACTGGGGGAGGGGGGCACTATCTCCAGGAATAGAGGGTTTAATGTCCCCTGTATACATGAGCACATCCAGCGTTATATTTCTGTACATATACACATGGCAGAATTGGGGGAAGGGGGCACTATCTCCGGGAATGGAGGGGTTAATGTCCCCTGTATACATGAGCACATACAGCGTTATATTACTGTACATATACACATGGCAGAACTGGGGGAAGGGAGGCACTATCTCCGGGAATGGAGGGGTTAATGTCCCCTGTATACATGAGCACATCCAGCGTTATATTACTGTACATATACACATGGCAGAACTGGGGGAAGGGGGCACTATCTCCGGGAATGAAGGGGTTAATGTCCCCTGTATACATGAGCACATCCAGCGTTATATTTCTGTACATATACACATGGCAGAATTGGGGGAAGGGGGCACTATCTCCGGGAATGGAGGGGTTAATGTCCCCTGTATACATGAGCACATCCAGCGTTATATTACTGTACATATACACATGGCAGAACTGGGGGAGGGGGGCACTATCTCCAGGAATGAAGGGGTTAATGTCCCCTGTATACATGAGCACATCCAGCGTTATATTACTGTACATATACACATGGCAGAATTGGAGGAGGGGGCACTATCTCCAGGAATGGAGGGGTTAATCTCCCCTGTATACATGAGCACATCCAGCGTTATATTACTGTACATACACACATGGCAGAACTGGGGGGAGGGGGCACTATCCACGGGAATGGAGGGGTTAATGCCCCCTGTATACATGAGCACATCCAGTGTTATATTACTGTACATATACACATGGCAGAAGTGGGGGAAGGGGGCACCATCTTCAGGAATGGAGGGGTTAATGCCCCCTGTATACATGAGCACATCCAGCGTTATATTACTGTACATATACACATGGCAGAACTGGGGGAAGGGGGCACCATCTTCAGGAATGGAGGGGTTAATGCCCCCTGTATACATGAGCACATCCAGCGTTATATTACTGTACATATACACATGGCAGAACTGGGGGAAGGGGGCACCATCTTCAGGAATGGAGGGGTTAATGCCCCCTGTATACATGAGCACATCCAGCGTTATATTACTGTACATATACACATGGCAGAACTGGGGGAAGAGGCCACTATCTCTGGGAATGGAGGGGTTAATGTCCACTGTATACATGAGAACATCCAGCGTTATATTACTGTACATATACACATGGCAGAACTGGGGGAAGGGGGCACTATCTCCGGGAATGGAGGGGTTAATGTCCCTTGTATACATGAGCTCATCCAGCGTTATATTACTGTACATATACACATGGCAGAACTGGGGGGAGGGGCCACTATCTCTGGGAATGGAGGGGTTAATGTCTCCTGTATACATGAGCACATCCAGCGTTATATTACTGTACATATACACATGGTAGAACTGGGGGAAGGGGGCACTATCTCCGGGAATGGAGGGGTTAATGCCCCCTGTATACATGAGCACATCCAGCGTTATATTACTGTACATATACACATGGCAGAACTGGGGGAAAGGGGCACTATCTCCGGGAATGGAGGGGTTAATGTCCCCTGTATACATGAGCACATCCAGGGTTATATTACTGTACATATACACATGGCAGAACTGGGGGGAGGGGGCACTATTTCCAGGAATGGAAGGGTTAATGCCCCATGTATACATGAGCACATCTAGTGTTATATTACTGTACATATACACATGGCAGAACTGGGGGAGGGGGCACTATCTTCAGGAATGGAGGGGTTAATGTCCCCTGTATACATGAGCACATCCAGCGTTATATTACTGTACATATACACATGGCAGAACTGGGGGAAGGGGGCACTATCTCCGGGAATGGAGGGGTTAATGTCCCCTGTATACATGAGCACATCCAGCGTTATATTACTGTACATATACACATGGCAGAACTGGGGGAAGGGGGCACTATCTCCGGGAATGGAGGGGTTAATGTCCCCTGTATACATGAGCACATCCAGCGTTATATTACTGTACATATACACATGGTAGAACTGGGGGAAGGGGGGCACTATCTCCGGGAATGGAGGGGTTAATGACCCTCTATACATGAGCACTTCCAGCGTTATATTACTGTACATATACACATGGCAGAACTGGGGGAAGGGGGGCACTATCTCCGGGAATGGAGGGGTTAATGCCCCCTGTATACATGAGCACATCCAGCATTATATTACTGTACATATACACATGGCAGAACTGGGGGAAGAGGGGCACTATCTCCGGGAATGGAGGGGTTAATGTCCCCTGTATACATGAGCACATCCAGCGTTATATTACTGTACATATATCCATGGCAGAACTGGGGGAAGGGGACACTATCTCCAGGAATGGAGGGGTTAATGCCCCCTATATACATGAGCACATCCAGCGTTATATTACTGTACATATACACATGGCAGAACTGGGGGAAGGGGGCACTATCTCCGGGAATGGAGGGGTTAATGCCCCCTGTATACATGAGCACATCCAGCGTTATATTACTGTACATATACACATGGCAGAACTGGGGGAAGGGGGCACTATCTCCGGGAATGGAGGGGTTAATGCCCCCTGTATACATGAGCACATCCAGCATTATATTACTGTACATATACACATGGCAGAACTGGGGGAAGGGGGGCACTATCTCTGGGAATGGAGGGGTTAATGTCCCCTGTATACATGATCACATCCAGCGTTATATTACTGTACATATACACATGGCAGAACTGGGGGAAGGGGGCACTATCTCCGGGAATGGAGGGGTTAATGCCCCCTGTATACATGAGCACATCCAGTGTTATATTACTGTACATATATACATGGCAGAACTGGGGGAAGGGGGCACCATCTCCAGGAATGGAGGGGTTAATGCCCCCTGTATACATGAGCACATCCAGCGTTATATTACTGTACATATACACATGGCAGAACTGGGGGAAGGGGCCACTATCTCTGGGAATGGAGGGGTTAATGTCCCCTGTATACATGAGAACATCCAGCGTTATATTACTGTACATATACACATGGCAGAACTGGGGGAAGGGCGCACTATCTCCGGGAATGGAGGGGTTAATGCCCCCTGTATACATGAGCACATCCAGCATTATATTACTGTACATATACACATGGCAGAACTGGGGGAAGGGGGGCACTATCTCCGGGAATGGAGGGGTTAATGTCCCCTGTATACATGATCACATCCAGCGTTATATTACTGTACATATACACATGGCAGAACTGGGGGAAGGGGGCACTATCTCCGGGAATGGAGGGGTTAATGCCACCTGTATACATGAGCACATCCAGTGTTATATTACTGTACATATATACATGGCAGAACTGGGGGAAGGGGGCACCATCTCCAGGAATGGAGGGGTTAATGCCCCCTGTATACATGAGCACATCCAGCGTAATATTACTGTACATATACACATGGCAGAACTGGGGGAAGGGGGCACTATCTCCGGGAATGGAGGGGTTAATGTCCCTTGTATACATGAGCACATCCAGCGTTATATTACTGTACATATACACATGGCAGAACTGGGGGGAGGGGCCACTATCTCTGGGAATGGAGGGGTTAATGTCTCCTGTATACATGAGCACATCCAGCGTTATATTACTGTACATATACACATGGCAGAACTGGGGGAAGGGGGCACTATCTCCGGGAATGGAGGGGTTAATGTCCCCTGTATACATGAGCACATCCAGAGTTATATTACTGTACATATACACATGGCAGAACTGGGGGGAGGGGGCACTATCTCCGGGAATGGAGGGGTTAATGCCCCCTGTATACATGAGCACATCCAGCGTTATATTACTGTACATATACACATGGCAGAACTGGGGGGAGGGGGCACTATCTCCGGGAATGGAGGGGTTAATGCCCCCTGTATACATGATCACATCCAGTGTTATATTACTGTACATATACACATGGCAGAACTGGGGGAAGGGGCCACTATTTCCGGGAATGGAGGGGGTTAATGTCTCCTGTATACATGAGCACATCCAGCGTTATATTACTGTACATATACACATGACAGAACTGGGGGAGGGGGGCACTATCTCCAGGAATAGAGGGTTTAATGTCCCCTGTATACATGAGCACATCCAGCGTTATATTTCTGTACATATACACATGGCAGAATTGGGGGAAGGGGGCACTATCTCCGGGAATGGAGGGGTTAATGTCCCCTGTATACATGAGCACATACAGCGTTATATTACTGTACATATACACATGGCAGAACTGGGGGAAGGGAGGCACTATCTCCGGGAATGGAGGGGTTAATGTCCCCTGTATACATGAGCACATCCAGCGTTATATTACTGTACATATACACATGGCAGAACTGGGGGAAGGGGGCACTATCTCCGGGAATGAAGGGGTTAATGTCCCCTGTATACATGAGCACATCCAGCGTTATATTTCTGTACATATACACATGGCAGAATTGGGGGAAGGGGGCACTATCTCCGGGAATGGAGGGGTTAATGTCCCCTGTATACATGAGCACATCCAGCGTTATATTACTGTACATATACACATGGCAGAACTGGGGGAGGGGGGCACTATCTCCAGGAATGAAGGGGTTAATGTCCCCTGTATACATGAGCACATCCAGCGTTATATTACTGTACATATACACATGGCAGAATTGGAGGAGGGGGCACTATCGCCAGGAATGGAGGGGTTAATCTCCCCTGTATACATGAGCACATCCAGCGTTATATTACTGTACATACACACATGGCAGAACTGGGGGGAGGGGGCACTATCCACGGGAATGGAGGGGTTAATGCCCCCTGTATACATGAGCACATCCAGTGTTATATTACTGTACATATACACATGGCAGAAGTGGGGGAAGGGGGCACCATCTTCAGGAATGGAGGGGTTAATGCCCCCTGTATACATGAGCACATCCAGCGTTATATTACTGTACATATACACATGGCAGAACTGGGGGAAGGGGGCACCATCTTCAGGAATGGAGGGGTTAATGCCCCCTGTATACATGAGCACATCCAGCGTTATATTACTGTACATATACACATGGCAGAACTGGGGGAAGGGGGCACCATCTTCAGGAATGGAGGGGTTAATGCCCCCTGTATACATGAGCACATCCAGCGTTATATTACTGTACATATACACATGGCAGAACTGGGGGAAGAGGCCACTATCTCTGGGAATGGAGGGGTTAATGTCCACTGTATACATGAGAACATCCAGCGTTATATTACTGTACATATACACATGGCAGAACTGGGGGAAGGGGGCACTATCTCCGGGAATGGAGGGGTTAATGTCCCTTGTATACATGAGCTCATCCAGCGTTATATTACTGTACATATACACATGGCAGAACTGGGGGGAGGGGCCACTATCTCTGGGAATGGAGGGGTTAATGTCTCCTGTATACATGAGCACATCCAGCGTTATATTACTGTACATATACACATGGTAGAACTGGGGGAAGGGGGCACTATCTCCGGGAATGGAGGGGTTAATGCCCCCTGTATACATGAGCACATCCAGCGTTATATTACTGTACATATACACATGGCAGAACTGGGGGAAAGGGGCACTATCTCCGGGAATGGAGGGGTTAATGTCCCCTGTATACATGAGCACATCCAGGGTTATATTACTGTACATATACACATGGCAGAACTGGGGGGAGGGGGCACTATTTCCAGGAATGGAAGGGTTAATGCCCCATGTATACATGAGCACATCTAGTGTTATATTACTGTACATATACACATGGCAGAACTGGGGGAGGGGGCACTATCTTCAGGAATGGAGGGGTTAATGTCCCCTGTATACATGAGCACATCCAGCGTTATATTACTGTACATATACACATGGCAGAACTGGGGGAAGGGGGCACTATCTCCGGGAATGGAGGGGTTAATGTCCCCTGTATACATGAGCACATCCAGCGTTATATTACTGTACATATACACATGGCAGAACTGGGGGAAGGGGGCACTATCTCCGGGAATGGAGGGGTTAATGTCCCCTGTATACATGAGCACATCCAGCGTTATATTACTGTACATATACACATGGTAGAACTGGGGGAAGGGGGGCACTATCTCCGGGAATGGAGGGGTTAATGACCCTCTATACATGAGCACTTCCAGCGTTATATTACTGTACATATACACATGGCAGAACTGGGGGAAGGGGGGCACTATCTCCGGGAATGGAGGGGTTAATGCCCCCTGTATACATGAGCACATCCAGCATTATATTACTGTACATATACACATGGCAGAACTGGGGGAAGAGGGGCACTATCTCCGGGAATGGAGGGGTTAATGTCCCCTGTATACATGAGCACATCCAGCGTTATATTACTGTACATATATCCATGGCAGAACTGGGGGAAGGGGACACTATCTCCAGGAATGGAGGGGTTAATGCCCCCTATATACATGAGCACATCCAGCGTTATATTACTGTACATATACACATGGCAGAACTGGGGGAAGGGGGCACTATCTCCGGGAATGGAGGGGTTAATGCCCCCTGTATACATGAGCACATCCAGCGTTATATTACTGTACATATACACATGGCAGAACTGGGGGAAGGGGGCACTATCTCCGGGAATGGAGGGGTTAATGCCCCCTGTATACATGAGCACATCCAGCATTATATTACTGTACATATACACATGGCAGAACTGGGGGAAGGGGGGCACTATCTCTGGGAATGGAGGGGTTAATGTCCCCTGTATACATGATCACATCCAGCGTTATATTACTGTACATATACACATGGCAGAACTGGGGGAAGGGGGCACTATCTCCGGGAATGGAGGGGTTAATGCCCCCTGTATACATGAGCACATCCAGTGTTATATTACTGTACATATATACATGGCAGAACTGGGGGAAGGGGGCACCATCTCCAGGAATGGAGGGGTTAATGCCCCCTGTATACATGAGCACATCCAGCGTTATATTACTGTACATATACACATGGCAGAACTGGGGGAAGGGGCCACTATCTCTGGGAATGGAGGGGTTAATGTCCCCTGTATACATGAGAACATCCAGCGTTATATTACTGTACATATACACATGGCAGAACTGGGGGAAGGGCGCACTATCTCCGGGAATGGAGGGGTTAATGCCCCCTGTATACATGAGCACATCCAGCATTATATTACTGTACATATACACATGGCAGAACTGGGGGAAGGGGGGCACTATCTCCGGGAATGGAGGGGTTAATGTCCCCTGTATACATGATCACATCCAGCGTTATATTACTGTACATATACACATGGCAGAACTGGGGGAAGGGGGCACTATCTCCGGGAATGGAGGGGTTAATGCCACCTGTATACATGAGCACATCCAGTGTTATATTACTGTACATATATACATGGCAGAACTGGGGGAAGGGGGCACCATCTCCAGGAATGGAGGGGTTAATGCCCCCTGTATACATGAGCACATCCAGCGTAATATTACTGTACATATACACATGGCAGAACTGGGGGAAGGGGGCACTATCTCCGGGAATGGAGGGGTTAATGCCCCCTGTATACATGAGCACATCCAGCGTTATATTACTGTACATATACACATGGCAGAACTGGGGGAAGGGGGCACTATCTCCGGGAATGGAGGGGTTAATGCCCCCTGTATACATGAGCACATCCAGTGTTATATTACTGTACATATACACATGACAGAACTGGGGGAGGGGGCACTATCTCCGGGAATGGAGGGGTTAATGCCCTCTGTATACATGAGCACATCCAGCGTTATATTACTGTACATATACACATGGCAGAACTGGGGGAAGAGGTCACCATCTCCAGGAATGGAGGGGTTAATGCCCCCAGTATACATGAACACATCCAGCGTTATATTACTGTACATATACACATGGCAGAACTGGGGGAAGGGGACACTATCTCCAGGAATGGAGGGGTTAATGCCCCCTGTATACATGAGCACATCCAGCATTATATTACTGTACATATACACATGGCAGAACTGGGGGAAGGGGGCACTATCTCCGGGAATGGAGGGGTTAATGCCCCCTGTATACATGAGCACATCCAGCGTTATATTACTTTTACATATACACATGGCAGAACTGGGGGAAGGGGGCACTATCTCCGGGAATGGAGGGGTTAATGCCCCCTGTATACATGAGCACATCCAGCGTTATATTACTGTACATATACACATGGCAGAACTGGGGGAAGGGGGCACTATCTCCGGGAATGGAGGGGTTAATGCCCCCTGTATACATGAGCACATCCAGCATTATATTACTGTACATATACACATGGCAGAACTGGGGGAAGGGGGCACTATCTCCGGGAATGGAGGGGTTAATGTCCCCTGTATACATGATCAAATCCAGCGTTATATTACTGTACATATACACATGGCAGAACTGGGGGGAGGGGGCACTATCTCCGGTATTGGAGGGGTTAATGCCCCCTGTATACATGAGCACATCCAGTGTTATATTACTGTACATATACACATGGCAGAACTGGGGGAAGGGGGCAGTATCTCCGGGAATGGAGGGGTTAATGTCCCCTGTATACATGAGCACATCCAGCGTTATATTACTGTACATATACAAATGGCAGAACTGGGGGAGGGGGCACTATCTCCAGGAATGGAGGGGTTAATCTCCCCTGTATACATGAGCACATCCAGCGTTATATTACTGTACATATACACATGGCAGAACTGGGGTAGGGGGCACTATCTCCGGGAATGGAGGGGTTAATGTCCCCTGTATACATGAGCACATCCAGCGTTATATTACTGTACATATACACATGGCAGAACTGGGGGAAGGGGGCACTATCTCCGGGAATGGAGGGGTTAATGTCCCCTTTATACATGATCAAATCCAGCGTTATATTACTGTACATATACACATGGCAGAACTGGGGGGAGGGGGCACTATCTCCGGTATTGGAGGGGTTAATGCCCCCTGTATACATGAGCACATCCAGTGTTATATTACTGTACATATACACATGGCAGAACTGGGGGAAGGGGGCAGTATCTCCGGGAATGGAGGGGTTAATGTCCCCTGTATACATGAGCACATCCAGCGTTATATTACTGTACATATACACATGGCAGAACTGGGGGAGGGGGCACTATCTCCAGGAATGGAGGGGTTAATCTCCCCTGTATACATGAGCACATCCAGCGTTATATTACTGTACATATACACATGGCAGAACTGGGGTAGGGGGCACTATCTCCGGGAATGGAGGGGTTAATGTCCCCTGTATACATGATCACATCCAGCGTTATATTACTGTACATATACATATGGCAGAACTGGGGGAGGGGGCACTATCTCCGGGAATGGAGGGGTTAATGCCCCCTGTATACATGAGCACATCCAGCGTTATATTACTGTACATATACACATGGCAGAACTGGGGGAAGGGGGCACTATCTCTGGGAATGAAGGGGTTAATGCCCCCTGTATACATGAGCACATCCAGAGTTATATTACTGTACATATACACATGGCAGAACTGGGGGAAGGGGGCACTATCTTCGGGAATGGAGGGGTTAATGCTCCCTGTATACATGAGCACATCCAGCGTTATATTACTGTACATATACACATGGCAGAACTGGGGGGAGGGGGCACTATCTCAGGGAATGGAGGGGTTAATGTCCCCTGTATACATGAGCACATCCAGCGTTATATTACTGTACATATACACATGGCAGAACTGGGGGGAGGGGGGCACTATCTCTGGGAATGGAGGGGTTAATGTCCCCTGTATACGTGAGCACATCCAGCGTTATATTACTGTACATATACACATGGCAGAACTGGGGGAAGGGGGCCACTATCTCCGGGAATGGAGGGGTTAATGCCCTCTGTATACATGATCACATCCAGCGTTATATTACTGTACATATACACATGGCAGAACTGGGGGAAGGGGGCACTATCTCCAGGAATGGAGGGGTTAATGTCGCCTGTATACACTGAGCACATCCAGTGTTATATTACTGTACATATACACATGGCAGAACTGGGGGAAGGGGGGCACTATCTCCGGGAATGGAGGGGTTAATGTCCCCTTTATACATGATCAAATCCAGCGTTATATTACTGTACATATACACATGGCAGAACTGGGGGGAGGGGGCACTATCTCCGGTATTGGAGGGGTTAATGCCCCCTGTATACATGAGCACATCCAGTGTTATATTACTGTACATATACACATGGCAGAACTGGGGGAAGGGGGCAGTATCTCCGGGAATGGAGGGGTTAATGTCCCCTGTATACATGAGCACATCCAGCGTTATATTACTGTACATATACACATGGCAGAACTGGGGGAGGGGGCACTATCTCCAGGAATGGAGGGGTTAATCTCCCCTGTATACATGAGCACATCCAGCGTTATATTACTGTACATATACACATGGCAGAACTGGGGTAGGGGGCACTATCTCCGGGAATGGAGGGGTTAATGTCCCCTGTATACATGATCACATCCAGCGTTATATTACTGTACATATACATATGGCAGAACTGGGGGAGGGGGCACTATCTCCGGGAATGGAGGGGTTAATGCCCCCTGTATACATGAGCACATCCAGCGTTATATTACTGTACATATACACATGGCAGAACTGGGGGAAGGGGGCACTATCTCTGGGAATGAAGGGGTTAATGCCCCCTGTATACATGAGCACATCCAGAGTTATATTACTGTACATATACACATGGCAGAACTGGGGGAAGGGGGCACTATCTTCGGGAATGGAGGGGTTAATGCTCCCTGTATACATGAGCACATCCAGCGTTATATTACTGTACATATACACATGGCAGAACTGGGGGGAGGGGGCACTATCTCAGGGAATGGAGGGGTTAATGTCCCCTGTATACATGAGCACATCCAGCGTTATATTACTGTACATATACACATGGCAGAACTGGGGGGAGGGGGGCACTATCTCTGGGAATGGAGGGGTTAATGTCCCCTGTATACGTGAGCACATCCAGCGTTATATTACTGTACATATACACATGGCAGAACTGGGGGAAGGGGGCCACTATCTCCGGGAATGGAGGGGTTAATGCCCTCTGTATACATGATCACATCCAGCGTTATATTACTGTACATATACACATGGCAGAACTGGGGGAAGGGGGCACTATCTCCAGGAATGGAGGGGTTAATGTCGCCTGTATACACTGAGCACATCCAGTGTTATATTACTGTACATATACACATGGCAGAACTGGGGGAAGGGGGGCACTATCTCCGGGAATGGAGGGGTTAGTGTCCCCTGTATACATGAGCACATCCAGCGTTATATTACTGTACATATACACATGGCAGAACTGGGGGAAGGGGGCACTATCTCCGGGAATGGAGGGGTTAATGCCCCCTGTATACATGAGCACATCCAGCGTTATATTACAGTACATATACACATGGCAGAACTGGAGGAAGGGGGCACTATCTCCGGGAATGGAGGGGTTAATGCCCCCTGTACACATGAGCACATCCAGCGTTATATTACTGTACATATACACATGGCAGAACTGGGGGAAGGGGGGCACTATCTCCAGGAATGGAGGGGTTAATGCCCCCTGTATACATGAGCACATCCAGCGTTATATTACTGTACATATACACATGGCAGAACTGGGGGAAGGGGGCACTATCTCCGGGAATGGAGGGGTTAATGTCCCCTGTATACATGAGCACATCCAGCGTTATATTACTGTACATATACACATGGCAGAACTGGGGGGAGGGGGCACTATCTCCGGGAATGGAGGGGTTAATGTCCCCTGTATACATGAGCACATCCAGCGTTATATTACTGTACATATACACATGGCAGAACTGGTGGCAGGGGGCACTATCTCCGGGAATGGAGGGGTTAATGTCCCCTGTATACATCAGCACATCCAGCGTTATATTACTGTACATATACACATGGCAGAACTGGGGGAGGGGGCACTATCTCCAGGAATGGAGGGGTTAATGCCCCCTGTATACATGATCACATCCAGCATTATATTACTGTACATATACACATGGCAGAACTGGGGGAAGGGGGCACTATCTCCGGGAATGGAGGGGTTAATGCCCCCTGTATACATGAGCACATCCAGCGTTATATTACTGTACATATACACATGGCAGAACTGGGGGAAGGGGGGCACTATCTCCAGGAATGGAGGGGTTAATGCCCCCTGTATACATGAGCACATCCAGCATTATATTACTGTACATATACACATGGCAGAACTGGGGGAAGGGGGCACTATCTCCGGGAATGGAGGGGTTAATGTCCCCTGTATACATGAGCACATCCAGCGTTATATTACTGTACATATACACATGGCAGAACTGGGGGGAGGGGGCACTATCTCCGGGAATGGAGGGGTTAATGTCCCCTGTATACATGAGCACATCCAGCGTTATATTACTGTACATATACACAAGGCAGAGCTGGGGGAAGGGGGCACTATCTCCATGAATGGAGGGGTTAATGCCCCCTGTATGCATGAGCACATCCAGCGTTATATTACTGTACATATACACATGGCAGAACTGGGGGAAGGGGGCACTATCTCCGGGAACGGAGGGGTTAATGTCCCCTGTATACATGATCACATCCAGCGTTATATTACTGTACATATACACATGGCAGAACTGGGGGAAGGGGGGCACTATCTCCGGGAATGGAGGGGTTAATGCCCCCTGTATACATGAGCACATCCAGCATTATATTACTGTACATATACACATGGCAGAACTGGGGGAAGAGGGGCACTATCTCCGGGAATGGAGGGGTTAATGTCCCCTGTATACATGAGCACATCCAGCGTTATATTACTGTACATATATCCATGGCAGAACTGGGGGAAGGGGACACTATCTCCAGGAATGGAGGGGTTAATGCCCCCTATATACATGAGCACATCCAGCGTTATATTACTGTACATATACACATGGCAGAACTGGGGGAAGGGGGCACTATCTCCGGGAATGGAGGGGTTAATGCCCCCTGTATACATGAGCACATCCAGCGTTATATTACTGTACATATACACATGGCAGAACTGGGGGAAGGGGGCACTATCTCCGGGAATGGAGGGGTTAATGCCCCCTGTATACATGAGCACATCCAGCATTATATTACTGTACATATACACATGGCAGAACTGGGGGAAGGGGGGCACTATCTCTGGGAATGGAGGGGTTAATGTCCCCTGTATACATGATCACATCCAGCGTTATATTACTGTACATATACACATGGCAGAACTGGGGGAAGGGGGCACTATCTCCGGGAATGGAGGGGTTAATGCCCCCTGTATACATGAGCACATCCAGTGTTATATTACTGTACATATATACATGGCAGAACTGGGGGAAGGGGGCACCATCTCCAGGAATGGAGGGGTTAATGCCCCCTGTATACATGAGCACATCCAGCGTTATATTACTGTACATATACACATGGCAGAACTGGGGGAAGGGGCCACTATCTCTGGGAATGGAGGGGTTAATGTCCCCTGTATACATGAGAACATCCAGCGTTATATTACTGTACATATACACATGGCAGAACTGGGGGAAGGGCGCACTATCTCCGGGAATGGAGGGGTTAATGCCCCCTGTATACATGAGCACATCCAGCATTATATTACTGTACATATACACATGGCAGAACTGGGGGAAGGGGGGCACTATCTCCGGGAATGGAGGGGTTAATGTCCCCTGTATACATGATCACATCCAGCGTTATATTACTGTACATATACACATGGCAGAACTGGGGGAAGGGGGCACTATCTCCGGGAATGGAGGGGTTAATGCCACCTGTATACATGAGCACATCCAGTGTTATATTACTGTACATATATACATGGCAGAACTGGGGGAAGGGGGCACCATCTCCAGGAATGGAGGGGTTAATGCCCCCTGTATACATGAGCACATCCAGCGTAATATTACTGTACATATACACATGGCAGAACTGGGGGAAGGGGGCACTATCTCCGGGAATGGAGGGGTTAATGCCCCCTGTATACATGAGCACATCCAGCGTTATATTACTGTACATATACACATGGCAGAACTGGGGGAAGGGGGCACTATCTCCGGGAATGGAGGGGTTAATGCCCCCTGTATACATGAGCACATCCAGTGTTATATTACTGTACATATACACATGACAGAACTGGGGGAGGGGGCACTATCTCCGGGAATGGAGGGGTTAATGCCCTCTGTATACATGAGCACATCCAGCGTTATATTACTGTACATATACACATGGCAGAACTGGGGGAAGAGGTCACCATCTCCAGGAATGGAGGGGTTAATGCCCCCAGTATACATGAACACATCCAGCGTTATATTACTGTACATATACACATGGCAGAACTGGGGGAAGGGGACACTATCTCCAGGAATGGAGGGGTTAATGCCCCCTGTATACATGAGCACATCCAGCATTATATTACTGTACATATACACATGGCAGAACTGGGGGAAGGGGGCACTATCTCCGGGAATGGAGGGGTTAATGCCCCCTGTATACATGAGCACATCCAGCGTTATATTACTGTACATATACACATGGCAGAACTGGGGGAAGGGGGCACTATCTCCGGGAATGGAGGGGTTAATGCCCCCTGTATACATGAGCACATCCAGCATTATATTACTGTACATATACACATGGCAGAACTGGGGGAAGGGGGCACTATCTCCGGGAATGGAGGGGTTAATGTCCCCTGTATACATGATCAAATCCAGCGTTATATTACTGTACATATACACATGGCAGAACTGGGGGGAGGGGGCACTATCTCCGGTATTGGAGGGGTTAATGCCCCCTGTATACATGAGCACATCCAGTGTTATATTACTGTACATATACACATGGCAGAACTGGGGGAAGGGGGCAGTATCTCCGGGAATGGAGGGGTTAATGTCCCCTGTATACATGAGCACATCCAGCGTTATATTACTGTACATATACAAATGGCAGAACTGGGGGAGGGGGCACTATCTCCAGGAATGGAGGGGTTAATCTCCCCTGTATACATGAGCACATCCAGCGTTATATTACTGTACATATACACATGGCAGAACTGGGGTAGGGGGCACTATCTCCGGGAATGGAGGGGTTAATGTCCCCTGTATACATGAGCACATCCAGCGTTATATTACTGTACATATACACATGGCAGAACTGGGGGAAGGGGGCACTATCTCCGGGAATGGAGGGGTTAATGTCCCCTTTATACATGATCAAATCCAGCGTTATATTACTGTACATATACACATGGCAGAACTGGGGGGAGGGGGCACTATCTCCGGTATTGGAGGGGTTAATGCCCCCTGTATACATGAGCACATCCAGTGTTATATTACTGTACATATACACATGGCAGAACTGGGGGAAGGGGGCAGTATCTCCGGGAATGGAGGGGTTAATGTCCCCTGTATACATGAGCACATCCAGCGTTATATTACTGTACATATACACATGGCAGAACTGGGGGAGGGGGCACTATCTCCAGGAATGGAGGGGTTAATCTCCCCTGTATACATGAGCACATCCAGCGTTATATTACTGTACATATACACATGGCAGAACTGGGGTAGGGGGCACTATCTCCGGGAATGGAGGGGTTAATGTCCCCTGTATACATGATCACATCCAGCGTTATATTACTGTACATATACATATGGCAGAACTGGGGGAGGGGGCACTATCTCCGGGAATGGAGGGGTTAATGCCCCCTGTATACATGAGCACATCCAGCGTTATATTACTGTACATATACACATGGCAGAACTGGGGGAAGGGGGCACTATCTCTGGGAATGAAGGGGTTAATGCCCCCTGTATACATGAGCACATCCAGAGTTATATTACTGTACATATACACATGGCAGAACTGGGGGAAGGGGGCACTATCTTCGGGAATGGAGGGGTTAATGCTCCCTGTATACATGAGCACATCCAGCGTTATATTACTGTACATATACACATGGCAGAACTGGGGGGAGGGGGCACTATCTCAGGGAATGGAGGGGTTAATGTCCCCTGTATACATGAGCACATCCAGCGTTATATTACTGTACATATACACATGGCAGAACTGGGGGGAGGGGGGCACTATCTCTGGGAATGGAGGGGTTAATGTCCCCTGTATACGTGAGCACATCCAGCGTTATATTACTGTACATATACACATGGCAGAACTGGGGGAAGGGGGCCACTATCTCCGGGAATGGAGGGGTTAATGCCCTCTGTATACATGATCACATCCAGCGTTATATTACTGTACATATACACATGGCAGAACTGGGGGAAGGGGGCACTATCTCCAGGAATGGAGGGGTTAATGTCGCCTGTATACACTGAGCACATCCAGTGTTATATTACTGTACATATACACATGGCAGAACTGGGGGAAGGGGGGCACTATCTCCGGGAATGGAGGGGTTAATGTCCCCTTTATACATGATCAAATCCAGCGTTATATTACTGTACATATACACATGGCAGAACTGGGGGGAGGGGGCACTATCTCCGGTATTGGAGGGGTTAATGCCCCCTGTATACATGAGCACATCCAGTGTTATATTACTGTACATATACACATGGCAGAACTGGGGGAAGGGGGCAGTATCTCCGGGAATGGAGGGGTTAATGTCCCCTGTATACATGAGCACATCCAGCGTTATATTACTGTACATATACACATGGCAGAACTGGGGGAGGGGGCACTATCTCCAGGAATGGAGGGGTTAATCTCCCCTGTATACATGAGCACATCCAGCGTTATATTACTGTACATATACACATGGCAGAACTGGGGTAGGGGGCACTATCTCCGGGAATGGAGGGGTTAATGTCCCCTGTATACATGATCACATCCAGCGTTATATTACTGTACATATACATATGGCAGAACTGGGGGAGGGGGCACTATCTCCGGGAATGGAGGGGTTAATGCCCCCTGTATACATGAGCACATCCAGCGTTATATTACTGTACATATACACATGGCAGAACTGGGGGAAGGGGGCACTATCTCTGGGAATGAAGGGGTTAATGCCCCCTGTATACATGAGCACATCCAGAGTTATATTACTGTACATATACACATGGCAGAACTGGGGGAAGGGGGCACTATCTTCGGGAATGGAGGGGTTAATGCTCCCTGTATACATGAGCACATCCAGCGTTATATTACTGTACATATACACATGGCAGAACTGGGGGGAGGGGGCACTATCTCAGGGAATGGAGGGGTTAATGTCCCCTGTATACATGAGCACATCCAGCGTTATATTACTGTACATATACACATGGCAGAACTGGGGGGAGGGGGGCACTATCTCTGGGAATGGAGGGGTTAATGTCCCCTGTATACGTGAGCACATCCAGCGTTATATTACTGTACATATACACATGGCAGAACTGGGGGAAGGGGGCCACTATCTCCGGGAATGGAGGGGTTAATGCCCTCTGTATACATGATCACATCCAGCGTTATATTACTGTACATATACACATGGCAGAACTGGGGGAAGGGGGCACTATCTCCAGGAATGGAGGGGTTAATGTCGCCTGTATACACTGAGCACATCCAGTGTTATATTACTGTACATATACACATGGCAGAACTGGGGGAAGGGGGGCACTATCTCCGGGAATGGAGGGGTTAGTGTCCCCTGTATACATGAGCACATCCAGCGTTATATTACTGTACATATACACATGGCAGAACTGGGGGAAGGGGGCACTATCTCCGGGAATGGAGGGGTTAATGCCCCCTGTATACATGAGCACATCCAGCGTTATATTACAGTACATATACACATGGCAGAACTGGAGGAAGGGGGCACTATCTCCGGGAATGGAGGGGTTAATGCCCCCTGTACACATGAGCACATCCAGCGTTATATTACTGTACATATACACATGGCAGAACTGGGGGAAGGGGGGCACTATCTCCAGGAATGGAGGGGTTAATGCCCCCTGTATACATGAGCACATCCAGCGTTATATTACTGTACATATACACATGGCAGAACTGGGGGAAGGGGGCACTATCTCCGGGAATGGAGGGGTTAATGTCCCCTGTATACATGAGCACATCCAGCGTTATATTACTGTACATATACACATGGCAGAACTGGGGGGAGGGGGCACTATCTCCGGGAATGGAGGGGTTAATGTCCCCTGTATACATGAGCACATCCAGCGTTATATTACTGTACATATACACATGGCAGAACTGGTGGCAGGGGGCACTATCTCCGGGAATGGAGGGGTTAATGTCCCCTGTATACATCAGCACATCCAGCGTTATATTACTGTACATATACACATGGCAGAACTGGGGGAGGGGGCACTATCTCCAGGAATGGAGGGGTTAATGCCCCCTGTATACATGATCACATCCAGCATTATATTACTGTACATATACACATGGCAGAACTGGGGGAAGGGGGCACTATCTCCGGGAATGGAGGGGTTAATGCCCCCTGTATACATGAGCACATCCAGCGTTATATTACTGTACATATACACATGGCAGAACTGGGGGAAGGGGGGCACTATCTCCGGGAATGGAGGGGTTAGTGTCCCCTGTATACATGAGCACATCCAGCGTTATATTACTGTACATATACACATGGCAGAACTGGGGGAAGGGGGCACTATCTCCGGGAATGGAGGGGTTAATGCCCCCTGTATACATGAGCACATCCAGCGTTATATTACAGTACATATACACATGGCAGAACTGGAGGAAGGGGGCACTATCTCCGGGAATGGAGGGGTTAATGCCCCCTGTACACATGAGCACATCCAGCGTTATATTACTGTACATATACACATGGCAGAACTGGGGGAAGGGGGGCACTATCTCCAGGAATGGAGGGGTTAATGCCCCCTGTATACATGAGCACATCCAGCGTTATATTACTGTACATATACACATGGCAGAACTGGGGGAAGGGGGCACTATCTCCGGGAATGGAGGGGTTAATGTCCCCTGTATACATGAGCACATCCAGCGTTATATTACTGTACATATACACATGGCAGAACTGGGGGGAGGGGGCACTATCTCCGGGAATGGAGGGGTTAATGTCCCCTGTATACATGAGCACATCCAGCGTTATATTACTGTACATATACACATGGCAGAACTGGTGGCAGGGGGCACTATCTCCGGGAATGGAGGGGTTAATGTCCCCTGTATACATCAGCACATCCAGCGTTATATTACTGTACATATACACATGGCAGAACTGGGGGAGGGGGCACTATCTCCAGGAATGGAGGGGTTAATGCCCCCTGTATACATGATCACATCCAGCATTATATTACTGTACATATACACATGGCAGAACTGGGGGAAGGGGGCACTATCTCCGGGAATGGAGGGGTTAATGCCCCCTGTATACATGAGCACATCCAGCGTTATATTACTGTACATATACACATGGCAGAACTGGGGGAAGGGGGGCACTATCTCCAGGAATGGAGGGGTTAATGCCCCCTGTATACATGAGCACATCCAGCATTATATTACTGTACATATACACATGGCAGAACTGGGGGAAGGGGGCACTATCTCCGGGAATGGAGGGGTTAATGTCCCCTGTATACATGAGCACATCCAGCGTTATATTACTGTACATATACACATGGCAGAACTGGGGGGAGGGGGCACTATCTCCGGGAATGGAGGGGTTAATGTCCCCTGTATACATGAGCACATCCAGCGTTATATTACTGTACATATACACAAGGCAGAGCTGGGGGAAGGGGGCACTATCTCCATGAATGGAGGGGTTAATGCCCCCTGTATGCATGAGCACATCCAGCGTTATATTACTGTACATATACACATGGCAGAACTGGGGGAAGGGGGCACTATCTCCGGGAACGGAGGGGTTAATGTCCCCTGTATACATGATCACATCCAGCGTTATATTACTGTACATATACACATGGCAGAACTGGGGGAAGGGGGCACTATCTCCGGGAATGGAGGGGTTAATGCCCCCTGTACACATGAGCACATCCAGCGTTATATTACTGTACATATACACATGGCAGAACTGGGGGAAGGGGGCACTATCTCCGGGAATGGAGGGGTTAATGTCCCCTGTATACATGAGCACATCCAGCGTTATATTACTGTACATATACACATGGCAGAACTGGGGGAGGGGACACTATCTCCGGGAATGGAGGGGTTAATGCCCCCTGTATACATGAGCACATCCAGCGTTATATTACTGTACATATAAACATGGCAGAACTGGGGGAAGCGGGACACTATCTCTGGGAATGGAGGGGTTAATGCCCCCTGTATACATGAGCACATCCAGCGTTATATTACTGTACATATACACATGGCAGAACTGGGGGAAGGGGGCACTATCTCTGGGAATGGAGGGGTTAATGTCCCCTGTATACATGAGCACATCCAGCGTTATATTACTGTACATATACACATGGTAGAACTGGGGGAAGGGGGCACTATCTCCGGGAATGGAGGGGTTCATGCCCCCTGTATACATGAGCACATCCAGCGTTATATTACTGTACATATACACATGGCAGAACTGGGGGAAGGGGGCACTATCTCCGGGAATGGAGGGGTTAATGTCCCCTGTATACATGAGCACATCCAGCGTTATATTACTGTACATATACACATGGCAGAACTGGGGGAAGGGGGCACTATCTCTGGGAATGGAGGGGTTAATGCACCCTGTATACACGAGCACATCCAGCGTTATATTACTGTACATATACACATGGCAGAACTGGGAGAAGGGGCCACTATCTCCGGGAATGGAGGGGTTAATATCCCCTGTATACATGACCACATCCAGCGTTATATTACTGTACATATACACATGGCAGGACTGGGGGGAGGGGGCACTATCTCCAGGAATGGAGGGGTTAATGTCCCCTGTATACATGAGCACATCCAGCGAAATATTACTGTACATATACACATGGCAGAACTGGGGGAAGGGGGCACTATCTCCAGGAATGGAGTGGTTAATGTCCCCTGTATACATGAGCACATCCAGCGTTATATTACTGTACATATACACATGGCAGAACTGGGGGAGGGGGCACTATCTCCGAGAATGGAGGGGTTAATGCCCCCTGTATACATGAGCACATCCAGCGTTATATTACTGTACATATACACATGGCAGAACTGGGGGAAGGGGGCACTATCTCCGGGAATGGAGGTGTTAATGCCCCCTGTATACATGAGCACATCCAAAGTTATATTACTGTACATATACACATGGCAGAACTGGAGGAAGGGGGCACTATCTCCGGGAATGGAGGGGTTAATGCTCCCTGTATACATGAGCACATCCAGCGTTATATTACTGTACATATACACATGGCAGAACTGGGGGGAGGGGGTACTATCTCCGGGAATGGAGGGGTTAATGTCCCCTGTATACATGAGCACATCCAGCGTTATATTACTGTACATATACACATGGCAGAACTGGGGGGAGGGGGGCACTATCTCAGGGAATGGAGGGGTTAATGTCCCCTGTATACGTGAGCACATCCAGCGTTATATTACTGTACATATACACATGGCAGAACTGGGGGAAGGGGGCCACTATCTCCGGGAATGGAGGGGTTAATGCCCTCTGTATACATGATCACATCCAGCGTTATATTACTGTACATATACACATGGCAGAACTGGGGGAAGGGGGCACTATCTCCAGGAATGGAGGGGTTAATGTCGCCTGTATACACTGAGCACATCCAGTGTTATATTACTGTACATATACACATGGCAGAACTGGGGGAAGGGGGCACTATCTCCGGGAATGGAGGGGTTAATGTCCCCTGTATACATGAGCACATCCAGCGTTATATTACTGTACATATACAAATGGCAGAACTGGGGGAAGGGGGGCACTATCTCCGGGAATGGAAGGGTTAATGCCCCCTGTATACATGATCACGTCCAGCGTTATATTACTGTACATATACACATGGCAGAACTGGAGGAAGGGGGCACTATCTCCAGGAATGGAGGGGTTAATGTCCCCTGTATACATGAGCACATCCAGCCTTATATAACTGTACATATACACATGGCAGAACTGGGGGAAGGGGGCACTATCTCCGGGAATGGAGGGGTTAATGCCCCCTGTATACATGAGCACATCCAGCGTTATATTACTGTACATATACACATGGCAGAACTGGGGGGAGGGGGCACTATCTCCGGGAATGGAGGGGTTAATGTCCCCTGTATACATGAGCACATCCAGCGTTATATTACTGTACATATACACATGGCAGAACTGGGGGGAGGGGGGCACTATCTCTGGGAATGGAGGGGTTAATGTCTCCTGTATACGTGAGCACATCCAGCGTTATATTACTGTACATATACACATGGCAGAACTGGGGGAAGGGGGCCACTATCTCCAGGAATGGAGGGGTTAATGCCCTCTGTATACATGATCACATCCAGCATTATATTACTGTACATATACACATGGCAGAACTGGGGGAAGGGGGCACTATCTCCAGGAATGGAGGGGTTAATGTCGCCTGTATACACTGAGCACATCCAGTGTTATATTACTGTACATATACACATGGCAGAACTGGGGGAAGGGGGGCACTATCTCCGGGAATGGAGGGGTTAATGTCCCCTGTATACATGAGCACATCCAGCGTTATATTACTGTACATATACACATGGCAGAACTGGGGGAAGGGGGGCACTATCTCCAGGAATGGAGGGGTTAATGTCCCCTGTATACATGAGCACATCCAGCGTTATATTACTGTACATATACACATGGCAGAACTGGGGGAAGGGGGCACTATCTCCAGGAATGGAGGGGTTAATGCCCCCTGTATACATGAGCACATCCAGCGTTATATTACTGTACATATACACATGGCAGAACTGGGGGGAGGGGGCACTATCTTCGGGAATGGAGGGGTTAATGTCCCCTGTATACATGATCACATCCAGCGTTATATTACTGTACATATACACATGGCAGAACTGGGGGAAGGGGGCACTATCTCCAGGAATGGAGGGGTTAATGTCGCCTGTATACACTGAGCACATCCAGTGTTATATTACTGTACATATACACATGGCAGAACTGGGGGAAGGGGGCACTATCTCCAGGAATGGAGGGGTTAA
This sequence comes from Phyllobates terribilis, assembly GCF_046119375.1. Taxonomy (NCBI): domain Eukaryota; kingdom Metazoa; phylum Chordata; class Amphibia; order Anura; family Dendrobatidae; genus Phyllobates; species Phyllobates terribilis. Next base: position 44,167,113 of record NW_027362765.1, read on the forward strand.
TGCCCCCTGTATACATGAGCACATCCAGCGTTATATTACTGTACATATACACATGGCAGAACTGGGGGGAGGGGGCACTATCTCCGGGAATGGAGGGGTTAATGCCCCCTGTATACATGAGCACATCCAGCGTTATATTACAGTACATATACACATGGCAGAACTGGGGGAAGGGGGCCACTATCTCCGGGAATGGAGGGGTTAATGCCCTCTGTATACATGATCACATCCAGCGTTATATTACTGTACATATACACATGGCAGAACTGGGGGAAGGGGGCACTATCTCCAGGAATGGAGGGGTTAATGTCGCCTGTATACACTGAGCACATCCAGTGTTATATTACTGTACATATACACATGGCAGAACTGGGGGAAGGGGGGCACTATCTCCGGGAATGGAGGGGTTAATGTCCCCTGTATACATGAGCACATCCAGCGTTATATTACTGTACATATACACATGGCAGAACTGGGGGAAGGGGGGCACTATCTTCAGGAATGGAGGGGTTAATGTCCCCTGTATACATGAGCACATCCAGCGTTATATTACTGTACATATACACATGGCAGAACTGGGGGAAGGGGGCACTATCTCCGGGAATGGAGGGGTTAATGCCCCCTGTATACATGAGCACATCCAGCGTTATATTACTGTACATATACACATGGCAGAACTGGGGGGAGGGGGCACTATCTTCGGGAATGGAGGGGTTAATGTCCCCTGTATACATGATCACATCCAGCGTTATATTACTGTACATATACACATGGCAGAACTGGGGGAAGGGGGCACTATCTCCAGGAATGGAGGGGTTAATGTCGCCTGTATACACTGAGCACATCCAGTGTTATATTACTGTACATATACACATGGCAGAACTGGGGGAAGGGGGCACTATCTCCGGGAATGGAGGGGTTAATGCCCCCTGTATACATGAGCACATCCAGCGTTATATTACTGTACATATACACATGGCAGAACTGGGGGGAGGGGGCACTATCTCCGGGAATGGAGGGGTTAATGCCCCCTGTATACATGAGCACATCCAGCGTTATATTACAGTACATATACACATGGCAGAACTGGGGGAAGGGGGCACTATCTCCGGGAATGGAGGGGTTAATGCCCCCTGTACACATGAGCACATCCAGCGTTATATTACTGTACATATACACATGGCAGAACTGGGGGAAGGGGGGCACTATCTCCAGGAATGGAGGGGCTAATGCCCCCTGTATACATGAGCACATCCAGCGTTATATTACTGTACATATACACATGGCAGAACTGGGGGAAGGGGGCACTATCTCCGGGAATGGAGGGGTTAATGTCCCCTGTATACATGAGCACATCCAGCGTTATATTACTGTACATATACACATGGCAGAACTGGTGGCAGGGGGCACTATCTCCGGGAATGGAGGGGTTAATGTCCCCTGTATACATCAGCACATCCAGCGTTATATTACTGTACATATACACATGGCAGAACTGGGGGAAGGGGGCACTATCTCCGGGAATGGAGGGGTTAATGCCCCCTGTATGCATGAGCACATCCAGCGTTATATTACTGTACATATACACATGGCAGAACTGGGGGAAGGGGGCACTATCTCCGGGAATGGAGGGGTCAATGTCCCCTGTATACATGATCACATCCAGCATTATATTACTGTACATATACACATGGCAGAACTGGGGGAAGGGGGCACTATCTCCGGGAATGGAGGGGTTAATGCCCCCTGTATACATGAGCACATCCAGCGTTATATTACTGTACATATACACATGGTAGAACTGGGGGAAGGGGGGCACTATCTCCAGGAATGGAGGGGTTAATGCCCCCTGTATACATGAGCACATCCAGCATTATATTACTGTACATATACACATGGCAGAACTGGGGGAAGGGGGCACTATCTCCGGGAATGGAGGGGTTAATGTCCCCTGTATACATGAGCACATCCAGCGTTATATTACTGTACATATACACATGGCAGAACTGGGGGGAGGGGGCACTATCTCCGGGAATGGAGGGGTTAATGTCCCCTGTATACATGAGCACATCCAGCGTTATATTACTGTACATATACACAAGGCAGAGCTGGGGGAAGGGGGCACTATCTCCATGAATGGAGGGGTTAATGCCCCCTGTATGCATGAGCACATCCAGCGTTATATTACTGTACATATACACATGGCAGAACTGGGGGAAGGGGGCACTATCTCCGGGAATGGAGGGGTTAATGTCCCCTGTATACATGATCACATCCAGCATTATATTACTGTACATATACACATGGCAGAACTGGGGGAAGGGGGCACTATCTCCGGGAATGGAGGGGTTAATGCCCCCTGTATACATGAGCACATCCAGCGTTATATTACTGTACATATACACATGGTAGAACTGGGGGAAGGGGGCACTATCTCCGGGAATGGAGGGGTTAATGTCCCCTGTATACATGAGCACATCCAGCGTTATATTACTGTACATATACACATGGCAGAACTGGGGGGAGGGGGCACTATCTCCGGGAATGGAGGGGTTAATGTCCCCTGTATACATGAGCACATCCAGTGTTATATTACTGTACATATACACAAGGCAGAGCTGGGGGAAGGGGGCACTATCTCCATGAATGGAGGGGTTAATGCCCCCTGTATGCATGAGCACATCCAGCGTTATATTACTGTACATATACACATGGCAGAACTGGGGGAAGGGGGCACTATCTCCGGGAATGGAGGGGTTAATGTCCCCTGTATACATGATCACATCCAGCATTATATTACTGTACATATACACATGGCAGAACTGGGGGAAGGGGGCACTATCTCCGGGAATGGAGGGGTTAATGCCCCCTGTATACATGAGCACATCCAGCGTTATATTACTGTACATATACACATGGCAGAACTGGGGGAAGGGGGCACTATCTCCGGGAATGGAGGGGTTAATGCCCCCTGTACACATGAGCACATCCAGCGTTATATTACTGTACATATACACATGGCAGAACTGGGGGAAGGGGGCACTATCTCCGGGAATGGAGGGGTTAATGTCCCCTGTATACATGAGCACATCCAGCGTTATATTACTGTACATATACACATGGCAGAACTGGGGGAGGGGACACTATCTCTGGGAATGGAGGGGTTAATGCCCCCTGTATACATGAGCACATCCAGCGTTATATTACTGTACATATACACATGGCAGAACTGGGGGAAGCGGGACACTATCTCTGGGAATGGAGGGGTTAATGCCCCCTGTATACATAAGCACATCCAGCGTTATATTACTGTACATATACACATGGCAGAACTGGGGGAAGGGGGCACTATCTCTGGGAATGGAGGGGTTAATGTCCCCTGTATACATGAGCACATCCAGCGTTATATTACTGTACATATACACATGGTAGAACTGGGGGAAGGGGGCACTATCTCCGGGAATGGAGGGGTTAATGCCCCCTGTATACATGAGCACATCCAGCGTTATATTATTGTACATATACACATGGCAGAACTGGGGGAAGGGGGCACTATCTCCGGGAATGGAGGGGTTAATGTCCCCTGTATACATGAGCACATCCAGCGTTATATTACTGTACATATACACATGGCAGAACTGGGGGAAGGGGGCACTATCTCTGGGAATGGAGGGGTTAATGCACCCTGTATACACGAGCACATCCAGCGTTATATTACTGTACATATACACATGGCAGAACTGGGAGAAGGGGCCACTATCTCCGGGAATGGAGGGGTTAATATCCCCTGTATACATGACCACATCCAGCGTTATATTACTGTACATATACACATGGCAGGACTGGGGGGAGGGGGCACTATCTCCAGGAATGGAGGGGTTAATGTCCCCTGTATACATGAGCACATCCAGCGTTATATTACTGTACATATACACATGGCAGAACTGGGGGGAGGGGGCACTATCTCCGGGAATGGAGGGGTTAATGTCCCCTGTATACATGAGCACATCCAGCGTTATATTACTGTACATATACACATGGCAGAACTGGGGGGAGGGGGGCACTATCTCAGGGAATGGAGGGGTTAATGTCCCCTGTATACGTGAGCACATCCAGCGTTATATTACTGTACATATACACATGGCAGAACTGGGGGAAGGGGGCCACTATCTCCGGGAATGGAGGGGTTAATGCCCTCTGTATACATGATCACATCCAGCGTTATATTACTGTACATATACACATGGCAGAACTGGGGGAAGGGGGCACTATCTCCAGGAATGGAGGGGTTAATGTCGCCTGTATACACTGAGCACATCCAGTGTTATATTACTGTACATATACACATGGCAGAACTGGGGGAAGGGGGCACTATCTCCGGGAATGGAGGGGTTAATGTCCCCTGTATACATGAGCACATCCAGCGTTATATTACTGTACATATACACATGGCAGAACTGGGGGAAGGGGGGCACTATCTCCGGGAATGGAAGGGTTAATGCCCCCTGTATACATGATCACATCCAGCGTTATATTACTGTACATATACACATGGCAGAACTGGAGGAAGGGGGCACTATCTCCAGGAATGGAGGGGTTAATGTCCCCTGTATACATGAGCACATCCAGCCTTATATAACTGTACATATACACATGGCAGAACTGGGGGAAGGGGGCACTATCTCCGGGAATGGAGGGGTTAATGCCCCCTGTATACATGAGCACATCCAGCGTTATATTACTGTACATATACACATGGCAGAACTGGGGGGAGGGGGCACTATCTCCGGGAATGGAGGGGTTAATGTCCCCTGTATACATGAGCACATCCAGCGTTATATTACTGTACATATACACATTGCAGAACTGGGGGAAGGGGGGCACTATCTCCGGGAATGGAGGGGTTAATGTCCCCTGTATACATGAGCACATCCAGCGTTATATTACTGTACATATACACAAGGCAGAGCTGGGGGAAGGGGGCCCTATCTCCGGGAATGGAGGGGTTAATGCCCCCTGTATACATGAGCACATCCAGCGTTATATTACAGCACATATACACATGGCAGAACTGGGGGAAGGGGGCACTATCTCCGGGAATGGAGGGGTTAATGGCCCCTGTACACATGAGCACATCCAGCGTTATATTACTGTACATATACACATGGCAGAACTGGGGGAAGGGGGGCACTATCTTCAGGAATGGAGGGGTTAATGCCCCCTGTATACATGAGCACATCCAGCGTTATATTACTGTACATATACACATGGCAGAACTGGGGGAAGGGGGCACTATCTCCGGGAATGGAGGGGTTACTGTCCCCTGTATACATGAGCACATCCAGCGTTATATTACTGTACATATACACATGGCAGAACTGGGGGGAGGGGGCACTATCTCCGGGAATGGAGGGGTTAATGTCCCCTGTATACATGAGCACATCCAGCGTTATATTACTGTACATATACACAAGGCAGAGCTGGGGGAAGGGGGCACTATCTCCAGGAATGGAGGGGTTAATGCCCCCTGTATACATGAGCACATCCAGCGTTATATTACTGTACATATACACATGGCAGAACTGGGGGAAGGGGGCACTATCTCCGGGAATGGAGGGGTTAATGTCCCCTGTATACATGATCACATCCAGCATTATATTACTGTACATATACACATGGCAGAACTGGGGGAAGGGGGCACTATCTACGGGAATGGAGGGGTTAATGCCCCCTGTATACATGAGCACATCCAGCGTTATATTACTGTACATATACGCATGGCAGAACTGGGGGAAGGGGGCACTATCTCCGGGAATGGAGGGGTTAATGCCCCCTGTACACATGAGCACATCCAGCGTTATATTACTGTACATATACACATGGCAGAACTGGGGGAAGGGGGCACTATCTCCGGGAATGGAGGGGTTAATGTCCCCTGTATACATGAGCACATCCAGCGTTATATTACTGTACATATACACATGGCAGAACTGGGGGAGGGGACACTATCTCCGGGAATGGAGGGGTTAATGCCCCCTGTATACATGAGCACATCCAGCGTTATATTACTGTACATATACACATGGCAGAACTGGGGGAAGCGGGACACTATCTCTGGGAATGGAGGGGTTAATGCCCCCTGTATACATGAGCACATCCAGCGTTATATTACTGTACATATACACATGGCAGAACTGGGGGAAGGGGGCACTATCTCTGGGAATGGAGGGGTTAATGTCCCCTGTATACATGAGCACATCCAGCGTTATATTACTGTACATATACACATGGCAGAACTGGGGGAAGGGGGCACTATCTCCGGGAATGGAGGGGTTAATGCCCCCTGTATACATGAGCACATCCAGCGTTATATTACTGTACATATACACATGGCAGAACTGGGGGAAGGGGGCACTATCTCCAGGAATGGAGGGGTTAATGTCCCCTGTATACATGAGCACATCCATCGTTATATTACTGTACGTATACACATGGCAGAACTGGGGGAGGGGGCACTATCTCCGGGAATGGAGGGGTTAATGCCCCCTGTATACATGAGCACATCCAGCGTTATATTACTGTACATATACACATGGCAGAACTGGGGGAAGGGGGCACTATCTCCAGGAATGGAGGGGTTAATGCCCCCTGTATACATGATCACATCCAGCGTTATATTACTGCACATATACACATGGCAGAACTGGGGGAAGGGGGGCACTATCTCCGGGAATGGAGGGGTTAATGCCCCCTGTATACATGATCACATCCAGCGTTATATTACTGCACATATACACATGGCAGAACTGGGGGAAGGGGGCACTATCTCCGGGAATGGAGGGGTTAATGTCCCCTGTATACATGAGCACATCCAGCGTTATATTACTGTACATATACAAATGGCAGAACTGGGGGAAGGGGGCACTATCTCTGGGAATGGAGGGGTTAATGCACCCTGTATACATGATCACATCCAGCGTTATATTACTGTACATATACACATGGCAGGACTGGGGGGAGGGGGCACTATCTCCAGGAATGGAGGGGTTAATGTCCCCTGTATACATGAGCACATCCAGCGTTATATTACTGTACATATACACATGGCAGAACTGGGGGAAGGGGGCACTATCTCCAGGAATGGAGGGGTTAATGTCCCCTGTATACATGATCACATCCAGCGTTATATTACTGTACATATACACATGGCAGAACTGGGGGAAGGGGGCACTATCTCCAGGAATGGAGGGGTTAATGTCGCCTGTATACACTGAGCACATCCAGTGTTATATTACTGTACATATACACATGGCAGAACTGGGGGAAGGGGGCACTATCTCCGGGAATGGAGGGGTTAATGTCCCCTGTATACATGAGCACATCCAGCGTTATATTACTGTACATATACACATGGCAGAACTGAGGGAAGGGGGGCACTATCTCCGGGAATGGAAGGGTTAATGCCCCCTGTATACATGATCACATCCAGCGTTATATTACTGTACATATACACATGGCAGAACTGGAGGAAGGGGGCACTATCTCCAGGAATGGAGGGGTTAATGTCCCCTGTATACATGAGCACATCCAGCCTTATATAACTGTACATATACACATGGCAGAACTGGGGGAAGGGGGCACTATCTCCGGGAATGGAGGGGTTAATGCCCCCTGTATACATGAGCACATCCAGCGTTATATTACTGTACATATACACATGGCAGAACTGGGGGGAGGGGGCACTATCTCCGGGAATGGAGGGGTTAATGTCCCCTATATACATGAGCACATCCAGCGTTATATTACTGTACATATACACATTGCAGAACTGGGGGAAGGGGGGCACTATCTCCGGGAATGGAGGGGTTAATGTCCCCTGTATACATGAGCACATCCAGCGTTATATTACTGTACATATACACAAGGCAGAGCTGGGGGAAGGGGGCCCTATCTCCGGGAATGGAGGGGTTAATGCCCCCTGTATACATGAGCACATCCAGCGTTATATTACAGCACATATACACATGGCAGAACTGGGGGAAGGGGGCACTATCTCCGGGAATGGAGGGGTTAATGCCCCCTGTACACATGAGCACATCCAGCGTTGTATTACTGTACATATACACATGGCAGAACTGGGGGAAGGGGGGCACTATCTTCAGGAATGGAGGGGTTAATGCCCCCTGTATACATGAGCACATCCAGCGTTATATTACTGTACATATACACATGGCAGAACTGGGGGAAGGGGGCACTATCTCCGGGAATGGAGGGGTTAATGTCCCCTGTATACATGAGCACATCCAGCGTTATATTACTGTACATATACACATGGCAGAACTGGGGGGAGGGGGCACTATCTCCGGGAATGGAGGGGTTAATGTCCCCTGTATACATGAGCACATCCAGCGTTATATTACTGTACATATACACAAGGCAGAGCTGGGGGAAGGGGGCACTATCTCCAGGAATGGAGGGGTTAATGCCCCCTGTATACATGAGCACATCCAGCGTTATATTACTGTACATATACACATGGCAGAACTGGGGGAAGGGGGCACCATCTCCGGGAATGGAGGGGTTAATGTCCCCTGTATACATGATCACATCCAGCATTATATTACTGTACATATACACATGGCAGAACTGGGGGAAGGGGGCACTATCTACGGGAATGGAGGGGTTAATGCCCCCTGTATACATGAGCACATCCAGCGTTATATTACTGTACATATACACATGGCAGAACTGGGGGAAGGGGGCACTATCTCCGGGAATGGAGGGGTTAATGCCCCCTGTACACATGAGCACATCCAGCGTTATATTACTGTACATATACACATGGCAGAACTGGGGGAAGGGGGCACTATCTCCGGGAATGGAGGGGTTAATGTCCCCTGTATACATGAGCACATCCAGCGTTATATTACTGTACATATACACATGGCAGAACTGGGGGAGGGGACACTATCTCCGGGAATGGAGGGGTTAATGCCCCCTGTATACATGAGCACATCCAGCGTTATATTACTGTACATATACACATGGCAGAACTGGGGGAAGTGGGACACTATCTCTGGGAATGGAGGGGTTAATGCCCCCTGTATACATGAGCACATCCAGCGTTATATTACTGTACATATACACATGGCAGAACTGGGGGAAGGGGGCACTATCTCTGGGAATGGAGGGGTTAATGTCCTCTGTATACATGAGCACATCCAGCGTTATATTACTGTACATATACACATGGCAGAACTGGGGGAAGGGGGCACTATCTCCGGGAATGGAGGGGTTAATGCCCCCTGTATACATGAGCACATCCAGCGTTATATTACTGTACATATACACATGGCAGAACTGGGGGAAGGGGGCACTATCTCCAGGAATGGAGGGGTTAATGTCCCCTGTATACATGAGCACATCCATCGTTATATTACTGTACGTATATACATGGCAGAACTGGGGGAGGGGGCACTATCTCCGGGAATGGAGGGGTTAATGCCCCCTGTATACATGAGCACATCCAGCGTTATATTACTGTACATATACACATGGCAGAACTGGGGGAAGGGGGCACTATCTCCAGGAATGGAGGGGTTAATGCCCCCTGTATACATGATCACATCCAGCGTTATATTACTGCACATATACACATGGCAGAACTGGGGGAAGGGGGGCACTATCTCCGGGAATGGAGGGGTTAATGCCCCCTGTATACATGATCACATCCAGCGTTATATTACTGCACATATACACATGGCAGAACTGGGGGAAGGGGGCACTATCTCCGGGAATGGAGGGGTTAATGTCCCCTGTATACATGAGCACATCCAGCGTTATATTACTGTACATATACAAATGGCAGAACTGGGGGAAGGGGGCACTATCTCTGGGAATGGAGGGGTTAATGCACCCTGTATACATGATCACATCCAGCGTTATATTACTGTACATATACACATGGCAGGACTGGGGGGAGGGGGCACTATCTCCAGGAATGGAGGGGTTAATGTCCCCTGTATACATGAGCACATCCAGCGTTATATTACTGTACATATACACATGGCAGAACTGGGGGAAGGGGGCACTATCTCCAGGAATGGAGGGGTTAATGTCCCCTGTATACATGATCACATCCAGCGTTATATTACTGTACATATACACATGGCAGAACTGGGGGAAGGGGGCACTATCTCCAGGAATGGAGGGGTTAATGTCGCCTGTATACACTGAGCACATCCAGTGTTATATTACTGTACATATACACATGGCAGAACTGGGGGAAGGGGGCACTATCTCCGGGAATGGAGGGGTTAATGTCCCCTGTATACATGAGCACATCCAGCGTTATATTACTGTACATATACACATGGCAGAACTGGGGGAAGGGGGGCACTATCTCCGGGAATGGAAGGGTTAATGCCCCCTGTATACATGATCACATCCAGCGTTATATTACTGTACATATACACATGGCAGAACTGGAGGAAGGGGGCACTATCTCCAGGAATGGAGGGGTTAATGTCCCCTGTATACATGAGCACATCCAGCCTTATATAACTGTACATATACACATGGCAGAACTGGGGGAAGGGGGCACTATCTCCGGGAATGGAGGGGTTAATGCCCCCTGTATACATGAGCACATCCAGCGTTATATTACTGTACATATACACATGGCAGAACTGGGGGGAGGGGGCACTATCTCCGGGAATGGAGGGGTTAATGTCCCCTGTATACATGAGCACATCCAGCGTTATATTACTGTACATATACACATTGCAGAACTGGGGGAAGGGGGGCACTATCTCCGGGAATGGAGGGGTTAATGTCCCCTGTATACATGAGCACATCCAGCGTTATATTACTGTACATATACACAAGGCAGAGCTGGGGGAAGGGGGCCCTATCTCCGGGAATGGAGGGGTTAATGCCCCCTGTATACATGAGCACATCCAGCGTTATATTACAGCACATATACACATGGCAGAACTGGGGGAAGGGGGCACTATCTCCGGGAATGGAGGGGTTAATGCCCCCTGTACACATGAGCACATCCAGCGTTATATTACTGTACATATACACATGGCAGAACTGGGGGAAGGGGGGCACTATCTTCAGGAATGGAGGGGTTAATGCCCCCTGTATACATGAGCACATCCAGCGTTATATTACTGTACATATACACATGGCAGAACTGGGGGAAGGGGGCACTATCTCCGGGAATGGAGGGGTTAATGTCCCCTGTATACATGAGCACATCCAGCGTTATATTACTGTACATATACACATGGCAGAACTGGGGGGAGGGGGCACTATCTCCGGGAATGGAGGGGTTAATGCCCCCTGTATACATGAGCACATCCAGCGTTATATTACTGTACATATACACATGGCAGAACTGGGGGAAGGGGGCACTATCTCCAGGAATGGAGGGGTTAATGTCCCCTGTATACATGAGCACATCCATCGTTATATTACTGTACGTATATACATGGCAGAACTGGGGGAGGGGGCACTATCTCCGGGAATGGAGGGGTTAATGCCCCCTGTATACATGAGCACATCCAGCGTTATATTACTGTACATATACACATGGCAGAACTGGGGGAAGGGGGCACTATCTCCAGGAATGGAGGGGTTAATGCCCCCTGTATACATGATCACATCCAGCGTTATATTACTGCACATATACACATGGCAGAACTGGGGGAAGGGGGGCACTATCTCCGGGAATGGAGGGGTTAATGCCCCCTGTATACATGATCACATCCAGCGTTATATTACTGCACATATACACATGGCAGAACTGGGGGAAGGGGGCACTATCTCCGGGAATGGAGGGGTTAATGTCCCCTGTATACATGAGCACATCCAGCGTTATATTACTGTACATATACAAATGGCAGAACTGGGGGAAGGGGGCACTATCTCTGGGAATGGAGGGGTTAATGCACCCTGTATACATGATCACATCCAGCGTTATATTACTGTACATATACACATGGCAGGACTGGGGGGAGGGGGCACTATCTCCAGGAATGGAGGGGTTAATGTCCCCTGTATACATGAGCACATCCAGCGTTATATTACTGTACATATACACATGGCAGAACTGGGGGAAGGGGGCACTATCTCCAGGAATGGAGGGGTTAATGTCCCCTGTATACATGATCACATCCAGCGTTATATTACTGTACATATACACATGGCAGAACTGGGGGAAGGGGGCACTATCTCCAGGAATGGAGGGGTTAATGTCGCCTGTATACACTGAGCACATCCAGTGTTATATTACTGTACATATACACATGGCAGAACTGGGGGAAGGGGGCACTATCTCCGGGAATGGAGGGGTTAATGTCCCCTGTATACATGAGCACATCCAGCGTTATATTACTGTACATATACACATGGCAGAACTGGGGGAAGGGGGGCACTATCTCCGGGAATGGAAGGGTTAATGCCCCCTGTATACATGATCACATCCAGCGTTATATTACTGTACATATACACATGGCAGAACTGGAGGAAGGGGGCACTATCTCCAGGAATGGAGGGGTTAATGTCCCCTGTATACATGAGCACATCCAGCCTTATATAACTGTACATATACACATGGCAGAACTGGGGGAAGGGGGCACTATCTCCGGGAATGGAGGGGTTAATGCCCCCTGTATACATGAGCACATCCAGCGTTATATTACTGTACATATACACATGGCAGAACTGGGGGGAGGGGGCACTATCTCCGGGAATGGAGGGGTTAATGTCCCCTGTATACATGAGCACATCCAGCGTTATATTACTGTACATATACACATTGCAGAACTGGGGGAAGGGGGGCACTATCTCCGGGAATGGAGGGGTTAATGTCCCCTGTATACATGAGCACATCCAGCGTTATATTACTGTACATATACACAAGGCAGAGCTGGGGGAAGGGGGCCCTATCTCCGGGAATGGAGGGGTTAATGCCCCCTGTATACATGAGCACATCCAGCGTTATATTACAGCACATATACACATGGCAGAACTGGGGGAAGGGGGCACTATCTCCGGGAATGGAGGGGTTAATGCCCCCTGTACACATGAGCACATCCAGCGTTATATTACTGTACATATACACATGGCAGAACTGGGGGAAGGGGGGCACTATCTTCAGGAATGGAGGGGTTAATGCCCCCTGTATACATGAGCACATCCAGCGTTATATTACTGTACATATACACATGGCAGAACTGGGGGAAGGGGGCACTATCTCCGGGAATGGAGGGGTTAATGTCCCCTGTATACATGAGCACATCCAGCGTTATATTACTGTACATATACACATGGCAGAACTGGGGGGAGGGGGCACTATCTCCGGGAATGGAGGGGTTAATGTCCCCTGTATACATGAGCACATCCAGCGTTATATTACTGTACATATACACAAGGCAGAGCTGGGGGAAGGGGGCACTATCTCCAGGAATGGAGGGGTTAATGCCCCCTGTATACATGAGCACATCCAGCGTTATATTACTGTACATATACACATGGCAGAACTGGGGGAAGGGGGCACCATCTCCGGGAATGGAGGGGTTAATGTCCCCTGTATACATGATCACATCCAGCATTATATTACTGTACATATACACATGGCAGAACTGGGGGAAGGGGGCACTATCTACGGGAATGGAGGGGTTAATGCCCCCTGTATACATGAGCACATCCAGCGTTATATTACTGTACATATACACATGGCAGAACTGGGGGAAGGGGGCACTATCTCCGGGAATGGAGGGGTTAATGCCCCCTGTACACATGAGCACATCCAGCGTTATATTACTGTACATATACACATGGCAGAACTGGGGGAAGGGGGCACTATCTCCGGGAATGGAGGGGTTAATGTCCCCTGTATACATGAGCACATCCAGCGTTATATTACTGTACATATACACATGGCAGAACTGGGGGAGGGGACACTATCTCCGGGAATGGAGGGGTTAATGCCCCCTGTATACATGAGCACATCCAGCGTTATATTACTGTACATATACACATGGCAGAACTGGGGGAAGTGGGACACTATCTCTGGGAATGGAGGGGTTAATGCCCCCTGTATACATGAGCACATCCAGCGTTATATTACTGTACATATACACATGGCAGAACTGGGGGAAGGGGGCACTATCTCTGGGAATGGAGGGGTTAATGTCCCCTGTATACATGAGCACATCCAGCGTTATATTACTGTACATATACACATGGCAGAACTGGGGGAAGGGGGCACTATCTCCGGGAATGGAGGGGTTAATGCCCCCTGTATACATGAGCACATCCAGCGTTATATTACTGTACATATACACATGGCAGAACTGGGGGAAGGGGGCACTATCTCCAGGAATGGAGGGGTTAATGTCCCCTGTATACATGAGCACATCCATCGTTATATTACTGTACATATACACATGGCAGAACTGGGGGAGGGGGCACTATCTCTGGGAATGGAGGGGTTAATGCCCCCTGTATACATGAGCACATCCAGCGTTATATTACTGTACATATACACATGGCAGAACTGGGGGAAGGGGGCACTATCTCCAGGAATGGAGGGGTTAATGCCCCCTGTATACATGATCACATCCAGCGTTATATTACTGCACATATACACATGGCAGAACTGGGGGAAGGGGGGCACTATCTCCGGGAATGGAGGGGTTAATGCCCCCTGTATACATGATCACATCCAGCGTTATATTACTGCACATATACACATGGCAGAACTGGGGGAAGGGGGCACTATCTCCGGGAATGGAGGGGTTAATGTCCCCTGTATACATGAGCACATCCAGCGTTATATTACTGTACATATACAAATGGCAGAACTGGGGGAAGGGGGCACTATCTCTGGGAATGGAGGGGTTAATGCACCCTGTATACATGATCACATCCAGCGTTATATTACTGTACATATACACATGGCAGGACTGGGGGGAGGGGGCACTATCTCCAGGAATGGAGGGGTTAATGTCCCCTGTATACATGAGCACATCCAGCGTTATATTACTGTACATATACACATGGCAGAACTGGGGGAAGGGGGCACTATCTCCAGGAATGGAGGGGTTAATGTCCCCTGTATACATGATCACATCCAGCGTTATATTACTGTACATATACACATGGCAGAACTGGGGGAAGGGGGCACTATCTCCGGGAATGGAGGGGTTAATGTCCCCTGTATACATGAGCACATCCAGCGTTATATTACTGTACATATACACATAGCAGAACTGGGGGAAGGGGGCACTATCTCCAGGAATGGAGGGGTTAATGCCCCCTGTATACATGATCACATCCAGCGTTATATTACTGTACATATACACATGGCAGAACTGGGGGAAGGGGGCACTATCTCCGGGAATGGAGGGGTTAATGTCCCCTGTATACATGAGCACATCCAGCATTATATTACTGTACATATACACATGGCAGGACTGGGGGAAGGGGACACTATCTCCAGGAATGGAGGGGTTAATGTCCCCTGTATACATGAGCACATCCAGCGTTATATTACTGTACATATACACATGGCAGGACTGGGGGAAGGGGGCACTATCTCCAGGAATGGAGGGGTTAATGTCCCCTGTATACATGAGCACATCCAGCGTTATATTACTGTACATATACACATGGCAGAACTGGGGGAAGGGGGCATTATCTCCGGGAATGGAGGGGTTAATGTCCCCTGTATACATGAGCACATCCAGCGTTATATTACTGTACATATACACATGGCAGAACTGGGGGAAGGGGGCACTATCTCCGGGAATGGAGGGGTTAATGCCCCCTGTATACATGAGCACATCCAGCGTTATATTACTGTACATATACACATGGTAGAACTGGGGGAAGGGGGCACTATCTCCGGGAATGGAGGGGTTAATGCCCCCTGTATACATGAGCACATCCAGCGTTATATTACTGTACATATACACATGGTAGAACTGGGGGAAGGGGGCACTATCTCCGGGAATGGAGGGGTTAATGTCCCCTGTATACATGAGCACATCCAGCGTTATATTACTGTACATATACACATGGCAGAACTGGGGGAAGGGGGCACTATCTCCAGGAATGGAGGGGTTAATGTCCCCTGTATACATGAGCACATCCAGCGTTATATTACTGTACATATACACATGGCAGAACTAGGGAAAGGGGGCACTATCTCTGGGAATGGAGGGGTTAATGCCCCCTGCATACATGAGCACATCCAGCGTTATATTACTGTACATATACACATGGCAGAACTAGGGGAGGGGGCACTATCTCCGAGAATGGAGGGGTTAATGCCCCCTGTATACAAGAGCACATCCAGCGTTATATTACTGTACATATACACATGGCAGAACTGGGGGAAGGGGGCACTATCTCCAGGAATGGAGGGGTTAATGTCCCCTGTATACATGAGCACATCCATCGTTATATTACTGTACATATACACATGGCAGAACTGGGGGAGGGGGCACTATCTCCGGGAATGGAGTGGTTAATGCCCCCTGTATACATGAGCACATCCAGCGTTATATTACTGTACATATACACATGGCAGAACTGGGGGAAGGGGGCACTATCTCCAGGAATGGAGGGGTTAATGCCCCCTGTATACATGATCACATCCAGCGTTATATTACTGCACATATACACATGGCAGAACTGGGGGAAGGGGGGCACTATCTCCGGGAATGGAGGGGTTAATGCCCCCTGTATACATGATCACATCCAGCGTTATATTACTGCACATATACACATGGCAGAACTGGGGGAAGGGGGCACTATCTCCGGGAATGGAGGGGTTAATGTCCCCTCTATACATGAGCACATCCAGCGTTATATTACTGTACATATACAAATGGCAGAACTGGGGGAAGGGGGCACTATCTCTGGGAATGGAGGGGTTAATGCACCCTGTATACATGATCACATCCAGCGTTATATTACTGTACATATACACATGGCAGGACTGGGGGGAGGGGGCACTATCTCCAGGAATGGAGGGGTTAATGTCCCCTGTATACATGAGCACATCCAGCGTTATATTACTGTACATATACACATGGCAGAACTGGGGGAAGGGGGCACTATCTCCAGGAATGGAGGGGTTAATGTCCCCTGTATACATGATCACATCCAGCGTTATATTACTGTACATATACACATGGCAGAACTGGGGGAAGGGGGCACTATCTCCGGGAATGGAGGGGTTAATGTCCCCTGTATACATGAGCACATCCAGCGTTATATTACTGTACATATACACATAGCAGAACTGGGGGAAGGGGGCACTATCTCCAGGAATGGAGGGGTTAATGCCCCCTGTATACATGATCACATCCAGCGTTATATTACTGTACATATACACATGGCAGAACTGGGGGAAGGGGGCACTATCTCCGGGAATGGAGGGGTTAATGTCCCCTGTATACATGAGCACATCCAGCGTTATATTACTGTACATATACATATGGCAGGACTGGGGGAAGGGGACACTATCTCCAGGAATGGAGGGGTTAATGTCCCCTGTATACATGATCACATCCAGCGTTATATCACTGTACATATACACATGGCAGAACTGGGGGAAGGGGGCACTATCTCCGGGAATGGAGGGGTTAATGTCCCCTGTATACATGAGCACATCCAGCGTTATATTACTGTACATATACACATAGCAGAACTGGGGGAAGGGGGCACTATCTCCAGGAATGGAGGGGTTAATGCCCCCTGTATACATGATCACATCCAGCGTTATATTACTGTACATATACACATGGCAGAACTGGGGGAAGGGGGCACTATCTCCGGGAATGGAGGGGTTAATGTCCCCTGTATACATGAGCACATCCAGCGTTATATTACTGTACATATACATATGGCAGGACTGGGGGAAGGGGGCACTATCTCCAGGAATGGAGGGGTTAATGTCCCCTGTATACATGAGCACATCCAGCGTTATATTACTGTACATATACACATGGCAGGACTGGGGGAAGGGGGCACTATCTCCAGGAATGGAGGGGTTAATGTCCCCTGTATACATGAGCACATCCAGCGTTATATTACTGTACATATACACATGGCAGAACTGGGGGAAGGGGGCACTATCTCCGGGAATGGAGGGGTTAATGCCCCCTGTATACATGAGCACATCCAGCGTTATATTACTGTACATATACACATGGTAGAACTGGGGGAAGGGGGCACTATCTCAGGGAATGGAGGGGTTAATGTCCCCTGTATACATGAGCACATCCAGCGTTATATTACTGTACATATACACATGGCAGAACTGGGGGAAGGGGGCACTATCTCCAGGAATGGAGGGGTTAATGCCCCCTGTATACATGAGCACATCCAGCGTTATATTACTGTACATATACACATGGCAGAACTGGGGGAGGGGGCACTATCTCCAGGAATGGAGGGGTTAATGTCCCCTGTATACATGAGCACATCCACCGTTATATTACTGTACATATACACATGGCAGAACTGGGGGAAGGGGGCACTATCTCCGGGAATGGAGGGGTTAATGCCCCCTGTACCCAGTAATGGGGTCTCTCCACATACCTCCACCTGCAGAGCCGCCACCACATATATGGCTGTTCTGTGCGCACAGGACCTGTGATGAGGTCACAGGAGGGGAGGAGTCAGGGGTCACATGATCAGGGGCCTCAGTGGATGCAGGACTCTGCTGTGCTGGTTGTCATGGTGCTGGATGAGGTGAAGGTTATGTGTGGGGTCAGGAGGGGTTTACAGTGTGGATGTAGCAGAGCCGCGTGTGTACGAGGTGTACGGAGCGGAGCCGCGTGTGTACGAGGTGTACGGAGCGGAGCCGCGCGTGTACGAGGTGTACGGAGCGGAGCCGCGCGTGTACGAGGTGTACGGAGCAGAGCCGCGTGTGTACGAGGTGTACGGAGCAGAACCGTGTGTGTACGAGGTGTACGAAGCGGAGCCGCGCGTGTACGAGGTGTACGGAGCGGAGCCGCGCGTGTACGAGGTGTACGGAGCAGAGCCGCGTGTGTACGAGGTGTACGGAGCAGAGCCGCGTGTGTACGAGGTGTACGGAGCGGAGCCGCGTGTGTACGAGGTGTACGGAGCAGAGCCGCGCGTGTACAAGGTGTATGGAGCAGAGCCACGTGTGTACGAGGTGTACGGAGCGGGGCCGTGTGTGTACGAGGTGTATGGAGCGGAGCCGCGTGTGTACGAGGTGTATGGAGCAGATCCACGTGTGTACGAGGTGTACGGAGCGGAGCCGCGTGTGTACGAGGTGTATGGAGCAGAGCCGCGTGTGTACGAGGTGTACGGAGCGGGGCCGTGTGTGTACGAGGTGTATGGAGCAGAGCCGTGTGTACGAGGTGTATGGAGCAGAGCCGTGTGTGTACGAGGTGTACGGAGCGGAGCCGCGTGTGTATGAGGTGTATGGAGCAGAGCCGCGTGTGTATGAGGTGTATGGAGCAGAGCCGCGTGTGTACGAGGTGTACGGTGCAGAGCCGCATGTGTACGAGGTGTACATAGCAGAGCCGCGTGTGTACAAGGTGTACGGAGCGGAGCCGCGTGTGTACTAGGTCTACGGAGCAGAGCCGCGTGTGTATGAGGTGTACGGAGCAGAGCCGCGTGTGTATGAGGTGTACATAGCAGAGCCACGTGTGTACGACATGTATGGAGCGGAACCGTGTCTGTACGAGGTGTACGGAGCAGAGCCATGTGTGTGCGAGGTGTATGTAGCAGAGCCACGTGTGGACATGTATGGAGCGGAGCCGCGTGTGTAGAAGGTGTACGGAACGGAGCCATATGTAATTTTTTTTTTATTTTTCAACATTTTTATTCTTTTTTTTAGCTATTACTTGGTCACACTACTATAAATCCATGCCGGCTGCATGGATTTATATAGTGTGACCAAGTTGTCAAGCACTTTCCAAGTGATGCTAAAATCTTTTGGAAGAACGCTTGACAAACACTTCTACCTGGCAGAAAAAAACGCATGTAAAATTTATTGTCCAGGTTTTGCACCAATGTTACTACAGAAAAGACCAGCCGTGTCTCCGTTGCCAGTGAAATGTTTCTCGATTTGAAGACCTTGTCCATTGACTTCATTGTTTGCCCATAGCTATTCTCCTATTGACTTCCGGTGTCGTCGCTGCATCTTGAGTTATCATTGATCCGAGTAGGTTGAAGTCATTTACAACTTCCAGCTCATCGCCGTCCATCTCTAATGTGTCCAGGTTGTACCTGGCAGTAGTCAATATCTTTGTCTTCTTTTTTATTGAGTAGAAGTCCTATATTTAAGCTTTCCATTTTGACACTCCATAATAAGTCCTTCATTCCATCTACGCTTCTTGCTATCAATGTTGTATCATCTGTGTATTTAAGATTGTTGATGTTTCATCCAGCAATTTTGACTCATTATTTGAATACCCTATTTATTATATTGATGGCTTGACCATACAATACAAGCACTTTTACCATTTACGTCTCTCTTATTTCCTCATAGATTTTAAGCTTGTGAGCAGGAACCTCAATCCTCTTGGTATCTGTTGAATTGTGTTTACTCTGTTATGTCTTTATTGTCTGTACAAGTTCCCTCTGTAATGTGAAGTGCTGTTGAATATGTTGGCTCTTTAGAAATAAAAATTATAATTATTATTATTATTATTCCTTCTTTGTTTTCGGCAAGTCCAGCCTTCCTGAAAATAACTTATACACATAAATTGAAGGCTGTGTGCCCACGATGCGTTTTTTTAAGCGTTTCCGCACCGACATAAACGCTGCAGAAACGCTTAAAAAACGCATGGTAGAAGGCCTGCCATGTTCCCCAATGATAATCCGCATGTGCTATGCACATGCTGCGGAAATTTCCGCTGCGGGTTATCATTGCGGAAAAAAACGCAGCACTACCAATTATTTTGCGAAAGCGCTGCGTTTTCGCCGCCATTGACTTGCATTGGAACGCATGGATTACGCATCACTGCATATGTAGATGCGCATTCCATGCGTTTCAATGTGCGGATGGTACCCGGGTCTGGAGGAGAGGAGACTCTCCTCCGGACCCGGGTACCATGGAACCTGTAAAAAAAAGAATTAAAAAAAATATGATATTTACCTTCTGATGGCCCCCAGTCTCCTTGTCTTCCCTTGCTGGCAGATCGCGGTGGACTGAAGGACCTGCGCTGACGTCATTTAGTCATGTGATGGCAGATCCTTCAGTGTACCGCGAGCTGCCGGCAAGCCATGACAGAGCGAAGCCAGACTGCGGGGGCCATCGGAAGATAAGTATATATTTATTTTTTACCATTCTTTCAGGTCACAATATATAAATCCATGTCGTTTGCATGGATTTATATACTGTGACCAAGTTGTCAAGCACTTTACATGTGATGCTAAAATTGCTTGGAAAGCGCTTGTCAACCCGCATGCGGAAATGCAAATGAACGCTTTACATCCGCATGTCCCTGGCAGGAAAACACATGTACAATCCGCATGCGTTTTTTCTGCCAGGGAGATGCAGAAACGCTCAGGAAAAATCCGGAGCATTTCTGCATCGTGGGCACATAGCCGAAGAGAAACTGTGACTAGACGCAGCCTTGTCTGACGCCTCGCTCTACTTTGAATCATGCCAATCATCTTTTGGCATGGCTCACCAGGGTCTTCTCCGCCGTTATCTTGATAGTATCCAGCCCTCGGGTTGCTCGTCTTCCTCTTCGCCTTGTTCCTTTTATTATTCCAATCCTGATGTCCTTCTCCAGTGATTACTTTCTTTGTATGATGTGTCCAAAGTAGGCAAGTCATAGTATGGTGATCCTTACTTCGAGTGACATGTCTGGCTTGATTTGTTCTAAGATTGATTTGTTTTTTCTCTTTCCATCCATGGTATTGATAGCATTCTTGTCCAGCACCACATTTCAAAGGCGTCGATTCTTCTGTCTGGTGGTCATTATTCTCCAGATTTTACATAATATTTCTTTTCTCTATTTGTAATCAAGTTTTCTTCTCCATTTTTTGGCACGGTTCATGAATTTTGTGCAAAATAAAAAATGCCCTTTATTTTTGTCTTTTTTTGAGCAAAATGTAATAAGATGTAGATAAATATAGTCACCATTCTTTGAATGATTTCATGGCTGATTTTATTTTGGGGTTATTGAATTTAATATTAGAATAAACATAATAAAAATCATACATTAATTTATTTTTCCTTTATGGAGCCAACAAAATCAGCAATTTTTTTGCAATTAAAGAGAAACTGTCACCAGTTTTTTTTGCTATGTATTTTGAAAGCAGCACGATGTAGGGAGCAGAAACCCTGATTTCAGCAATGTATCACTTATTGGGCTACTTACTGCAGTGTTGATGCTCTATATAACTCCAACCACAGCATTGATTAGCAGCTTTCTGTGTGTACTGTGCATAGGTAGAAAGTTGCGAATAAGTGGTGGGGGGGAGAGATTAAACAGGTCATGAATAGTGTGATAAAATTATTGTTTTATTATCAGATTATCAAAAAACTCTACCAAGTAGCCCAGAAAGTGATACATCGCTGGAATCAGGGTCTCTGTCCGTACATTGTGCGGCTTTTAAATTACATAGCAAAAACTTGGTGACATATTCTCTTAAAGAAAAGTTGCATCCAGTTTCATTTATTTTCTTTTTGTAATATAAAAAATACATATAGGCTCAATTCATCAAATCGTTTTGCCAGAATTCAACTTTTTCTGTATTTACAACAGTGATTACACAAGTCATGGCCAGCACCACCAACACTTTGAAGACTGGGTGGAGATTCCAGCAGAGGGGTGTGGTCAAACATGACCGACTGATTCATAATAATTTAAAACGCAAAAATGTCGTAAATTACAACAGAAATGTACTCCAATCCCTGACTAGAGTAATTTTCTCATGTTGGGACACGTGTCACGAAAGGTGTGGGAAAGACTAAGTGCAACATGAAGGGAAGAGGGGGAGGAAGCCCAAACACTAGGGAAAGGGGGGCTTGGGGACCCCTAGACAGATCTAATGACACCCTACCGTCCCTATATTGGTTCCACACCAATCGCCGAGCAGGACCCTAAACCCTGTATATTCATAGAGCTTAGCCCTAGATAGGGAGGGGGAGGGGTGAGCACTGGTCAGGCCTCACTACAGACAAAAGATAACAAGGTAGACAAAGGGGATTAACTTAACTTGAGCAGACACCAGAGGAGTAACGCAACTGTCCTCTAAGGGCACCAGAGAAGAAGCCAGCCAACAGCTAGTGCTCCAAGTATGCACAAAAGAACATAGAAGTATCACCGGCGATTGCCTGGAGCAAACTGAGGGTTTTTAACTCCCGTGCAAGGGTGTGTCAATCAGCGGCAGGAGGGAGGTCGCGGCTGGGTCTTAAAGGAAGAAGGAGTAAGAAGGTGTCTGCAATGCTAAGCGCAGTGACCTTCTACAGCTAGATCCAGAGTGACTGTCTATTACACCTGACACACCCGTGACAACACAGCAGCTAATAGATGTAGCAAATCCATTAACAAACGTAAATTTAAAAACAAAGTCAGCTTATCTCTATTTCCTAATTATGCAGGTCAGGCACATCCTGAACTCTCGGAGCACGACAAGATGAATGTAAGAAGAAATAAGATAAGATCCAGCAGTGGGTCTCATGCCTTGATAAAATTCATCTTCAGTATTGGAGATCAGTAAAACAAATTGGAATAAATCATACAAGAGTTAAAAGTGTTTTAGAGCTCTGTCCTTATAAATTGCATAAAGAACTGATCAGAGCCAAAGGAAATACTGTAGCACTGAAATAGACATATTAAAGAATCACCCTATCAGAGTTTTTATCCTCTTAATATATTGCAGTCATCATATTATATGGCACTGTGTACTTACAATTGCTCATTTTCCCTTTCTATCCAGTTTATTATCTTTTCTCTGCTGTATGTAGAAACAGGAAGTCTCTTGTTCCTGCATTTATCATCTTCCTCTTCAACTCCTAACCCAGCTGTTCCGCGTCTCTCCCCTGCCATCGACTTTTACAGTGACTCATGACTTGTGCAGAAAAAATTGACCTCCTATTTCTACATAGAGCTTCCAAGGATTCAGCTAGTCAGTTTTTAATCACGTGATGTCATAGACCTAATGGAAAAGAGAAGAAGTAGCTGGTTAGAAAGGCTAAATGAGCAATTGTAAGTACACAGTGCTATATAATATGATGGCTGCAATATATTAGGAGGATAAAAATTTGGTGTGAGTGCTTCTTTAAGGAGTCTAAAATAACCTGTAATAATTCTAAACTATAGAAAATATCCCAGCTGGACTATAGAGAGAAACAATAAGATATAGTAGATGATATTGTGGGTAAAAACACTAAAATTAGTGAAAATGACCAGTGAAATACGACTTCAAAACAATTGTCTAATTTACCCTTTGTTACAACATAAAGCCCTCAGTTCACACACATTAAGAAAATAATTACATTCCTATGTTGTACCAAGACAAACATTTGAAAGCTATTTTGGATAAACCTATTAATTTTCAAAATTAATTTTTCATTTTGTAGCAAAAATAGCTCCTAAATTGGGCACGGGGTATGTGAAAATCTGTCTTTACTGTATGAGAATGTAAAATCAATTCAGGAGGAGAAAAAAAGCACATTTCTGTTAAAAAGTTTTTCTTACAAAGTTGCTTATTTTCATATGTAGTATTCATTGAAGAAATAAAAATTAAAATGACGATTACTTTTTGAGGTTCCATTTACACTGTGCGATGTTAAATGTTCACCCACAGGCAGCATGTTTCCCTGTCCAACAATCTGTAATAATGCGATTGTTCTCGGCAGCGCAGGCCTTGTATATACAGGATGATGCACTTACAAGAATGATAATCTTATGTATAAAGCAAGCTCTCACTCAAACCTGGATTCGACAGTCAGATGCCACCTTTGTTGCTCTCTCTTGTATTAGGGGCTACATTTTTCTCATATCCCTAAACTGGAGAACAGACAAAATGGATGTATTGAGCTGCTTGTTTCATCAAAATGTGCTTTTCAGGTCATCCCTCATTTATATTCCCCTCTTTTGAGGTCCACACTAGTGTTGAGCGAATTTGTTCGGCATTTCAAGTTAGGGGTTCGTGTTGGGGGTTCCGGCTTGTTCTCGCCAAAAAAAATCGGCTCCACCCATGAACATCCCTGATTTGCCACACTGTCACGCATCCACTCCCTCTCACTGCAAGTGACGGTCTACTGTCTTCCAGGCCAACCATCATTTGACCCGACGGACAAGCGTATTGCTCATTCGTCGTGTGCGTATTGCTCATTCGTCGTGTGATCAGCAGCCTATTTAGATTGCACAATTATCATGAAATGATTGTTCCTAAAAACACTCATTTATGAAAATCGTGCAGGGTAAATGGACCTGAACTGTTCAAATTTGTTACTAAGAAATCATACAATAAATCTTAAGCCAGAAAAGTTTGTTGACACTTAAGAAAATATTTTTGTGGACAAGAGATTTCCCACATTCTTTAAAACAAAAAAATGGTTTGTTCCTTGCCTTGCATGATATTTCTGGTGCTTTACAAGATGTGTTTTTGTCTTTTCCACATTATAAACATGAGTATGGCTTCTCCATTATGTGACTTCTAGAATGTCTAACAAGACTTGAATTTTGAATAATACATTTCCCATATTCTGAGCATAAAAAGTTACTTTTCCGTTGTTGGAAATACAGTGCCTTGAAAAAGTATTCATACTCTGAACTTTTCCACATTACACACAAACTTAAATGTATTTTATTGGGATTTTATGTAACATAACAACAATAAGTAGCAAGTGTAAAGGAAATGATACATGGTTTTCTAAATATTTAAAAAAATATGACATGCATTTGGTTTCAGGCCCCCAGAGTCAATACTTTGTAAGACCACCTTTCGCTGCAAATCTTTTGGGGAATGTCTCTACCAGCTTTGCACATCTAGAGGCTGACGTATTTGCCCATTCTTTGCAAACTAACTCTAGCTCAGTGAGATTGGATTGAGACGTCTATGAACAGCAATTTTCAAGTCTTGCCACAGATTCTCAATGGGATTTAGGTCTGCACTGTGACTGGGCCATTCAAACACAATTGATCTAAACCATCCATTGTAGCTCTGGCAGTATGTTTAGCATTGTTGTTCTGCTGGAAGGTGAACCTACACCCCAGTCTCAAGTCATTTTCAGTTTCTAGCAGATTTTCCTCCAGGATTGCCCTGCATTTAGCTCCATCCATCTTCCCATCAACTCTGACGAGATTCCCCTATTCCTGTTGAAAAACATCCCCACAGCATGATGTTGCTCCCACCATGTTTGAGGGTGGGGATGGTGTTTTCAGGGTGATGTGCAGTGTTAGTTTTCCGCCAACATAGCGTTTTGCATTTAGTCCAAAAAGTTCTACTTTGTTCACATCTGACCAAAGCACCTTCTTCCACATGCTTGCTGTGTCCCCTACATGGCTTTTTGTAAACTTCAAATGAGACTATTTATGGCTGGTTTTCAATGGCTTTTTTCATACCACTCTTCCATAAAAGGCAGAATTGTGGAGTAAATGACTAATAGTGGTACTGTGGACAGATTCTCCCATTTAGGCCACAGCCCCACTATCAGTATTTGGTCAGTATTCAGTCACTGTTTTTTTCTCAGGAGTGAGAGCCAAAACCAGGAGTGGGTGATAAATGCAGAATTGGTGCACTTGTCTCTATTATACCTTTTCTCAGATTTTTCCTCACCTGGTTTTGGCTCCCACTCCTGAGAAAAAATATTAACCGAATACCGACAAAATACTGAGTGGGGCCCTGGCCTTAACCTGTGGATCTCTGCAGCTTCTTCAGAGTAACCATGGGCCTCTTGGCTGCTTTTCTAATTAGTGCCATCCTTGCTTGGGATGTCAGTTTCTTACATAACTGTTTGAAAATATAGAATTTCTTTGCTTTGGCCGAAGTATTTGCCTATGTACTACCTGTACTTCTTGATTTTGCTTTTCTGCTCATTGTACCTTTATTTAATCTTTTTGGACCTGTATCTATGTTTTAGAATTGTGTCTTTAAATTAATAAATATTTTTGCATTTTTATCAATCCCTTTTTTTGGTGATCATGGCTGACTCCAATTTCTTTGGTGTACATTACATATAGAAGTACTTCACCTTTCTACTCATGATACTATGTGGGGGGACACCTTACTGTGGAGAATATGCTTCCAGCCCAGATTACTGTGCCTTTTGTGCGGTGTCCTCTTCTTGATAAACACATGTGGTATATTGTGGGGACTTTAATTTGGTACATGATAATTCCCTGGTGTGATGAATGGCACCAGAGAGACCCCGCAAAATCCCACCGCTGCTACCACTTGTGAGGGATGCACACCCCGCCACCCGCCTGACGTCACAATTACGTCAGATGGATCACGTGATACGGATCTTCCCTTTGCACCAACATGACGTTCCACGCCCCTTTGGGGACGCGTAAGGTCAGATTGGTAGAGTTCTACACCGACATCCCCTGTTCACACGGGTACAGGAAGGCACGGGAGTGAGAAGAGGTGGCCCACTCAGGCACTGATGTGGCACCACACTCGCTCACCACCCCTGACATGCTGAGAAGCCCCTTCACTAGCTCCAGTGAAGCAGAACCTTTTCGGCCTGGTAGAGCTGCCACCAGTTCCTATTAAATATAATTCCCGCTAGGATCAGGGGATTATATCGGGCCAGGAACCAGCCCCGGTAGCGTGAGCGTTGGACCAAACAATGGATGTGAGAGTTCGTGGATTGAGATAAAAGAGCAGCCCAAGGTTAAATTATATATTTAATCACCTTAAGGGCACACTAGACAATACACTATATACATAAGGGTTATACATACATAATGGTCAGAAATGCAAACACAATAGTAGTGGTACAAACGATAAAAGCAGATATTAAGAGTCAGTTACAAGTCAGATGGAAGGCCTGGCTTGTGGGGGAGGGGCTGCCACATGGGAGGCTTGTGGTCCCCTTTGTTGCCGGACTTCTCCCACACGATGTGTCGTCGCGACCTCCCAGGAAAAAGACACTGAGCTAGGGCTGCTGGAGCTCTTAACCCCTCTAGGTCAATCCCCCTATTGCCTCCTGGCTGGACCTAAATCTCCATCCCTGCCCTTTCTCAGCTAAAAACTCCAAAAACTAAAATGGGCTATACTTCTTTAATGGACGATCCTAGGGAGCCGGTTCTGGTGTCATTGGATCCAGCCGGGCCCCTGCTATGTGTGGAGACCAAACTCAGTGGCCCTAGGGGTTTTTGAAAGGCTGTGCCGTGTATCTCCTCATCCCTACGTGCTAGATTGTGCTGGAAGCTAGGGTGACATTCCTCCTGTTCGTGTGATTCAAAAAATCTATTTGGTGTATTGCTGGGATGTATCGTATTCCCATAACTCAGTATTGAATTATACTTGTCTGACACAAAGGACATGCCGCATGGCTGGGGTCCACAGGGGGTCTTCCTGTGGCAGCTCCACAGCAGAAGGTGGGGGTTTTGTCACTCACTGTCCCTCAGCCCCCTCCCTTCTTCTTTAGCTGCAGAAGTTGTCCGATTACAGCTGTACATTGTAGACCTCTATAATCCCCCGCCAAACAGGGCACAGCGATCGACATGGGATTATATCTTCAATATTCTTCACACCTGGATTCAACTTCTCCCAAACGTAAAACGTCCCTGCAACCTGATTCTACATAAAGAGGACATTTATCGAATGCAAAATGACAACGAAAGGAATACCTTTTTCTCTTCAGTTCATAAATCTTATTCACAAATAGATTTATTTTTAATTAGCAGATCCCTATTAGACAGAATTATATCTCTTCTTTCATTAATCTAATTACCTTTTCAGATCACGCACCAGTTCTTTTGCATATAGATGAGAAGCATTCAAGTCCTGCTTATTCACCCTGGAAAATCAACTCTTATGTTGGCTAACCCCCAGCATGTGGAATACTTGAAAGTCAATTTCAAGAGGTTTTTCCAATTAAACTCGGGATCAGTGGACAATCCTTTTTTCGGTATGGAGTTCACAAAGCGTCTGTGCGCGGTATTCTCATAAAATTGTGTCACAGAGCTAAACAGGATAGGGAAAAAAGCTTAAAGTACATTTTATCAGAAATCCAGAGACTGTAAATTCTAAACAAAGGTTCATATATCGAGTTGTACACGACCACCCTACGTGGTCTTCTAATCCAGCTAAGGGTACGTGCCCACGATCGGGAATAGTAGCATTTTGGATGCAAAATATTTTTGCTGCGTCCAAAACATTGTGTTCTACATTACAAGCACAGTGGATGGCATTTATAGAAAGTTCATGCCCACTGTGCTTTTATTTAATGCTGCGCAAACTCACCCGCGGTGCGTGTTTACGAGCTGCAGCATGTCAATTGCTGTAGCGTCTCCGCTGTGTATTTCCCCCAATAGGCTGTCATTACATGTGGTAAATCCGCATAGTTACCGTCTTAGCGTCTTTTAGTGTGTGACAGCTGTCAATCATAAAAACCCGATAGAAATCTGGCATCGCTGTAATCGCACCGACCCGAAGAATAAAGTCGTCTAATCACTTACACCGCACGAGGAATGGCGTAAAAAATAAATAAAACCAATTCTTCACCTGCGGCTAATTTGTTCATTCTGCTTCCCAAAACAACGCAGTAAGCTGCGGCTCACATTTATCCTGTGCTCTGCGCTGAGCGCTTACATCGGAGTTTCTGTGTAAATCTCTGAAATACGTGACTCAGTCAGAACTCCCAGCGGAAGATTCCCTGTAATGAGGCAGATATAGGCCACTGTGGATGGCGTCTGGCCTGTGATCCCACGGTGTCAGTTTTTTTAGGCGTGCATAAAAGTGCGGTTGGTCAGATTTGTGCACTTCTGAAAAAAAGGACACCGCTAAACAGAGGCCAGACTGAGTACAGAGTAACTCTGCTGCCTCATTACAGTGAATGGATCCCACAGGGGTTTCATCTGAATTACATCACTTGGAGATTTAGATGGAAACCCCGATGCAAGTGCTCAGCCTAGAGCGCCGGATAAATGTTACGTAAAATGTTCCCAACAAAAGCTTCAACTCAGTCCTCAAAAAAAGCTAGTCCCCACTCAGGTCCGTCATCTGTTAACGAAAATATAAGGGGCTTCCACGTTACTGGTAACACAAAGTCTCTGGAAAAGCTAAATGGCCCTTGCCCCTCAAAAGAAATTCAGAAAATTCTGTGCTCCCAAATCCAAATGCCCCCCTCCCTTTTGAGCCCCACTATGTGCCTAAACTACATTTAGGGTCCACATGTTTGGCATTCCTGTAGCGATGAGAGCCTGCCTAATTTACACGTGCATGTCTCCAGAAGTACGAGCTGGGCACAATGTACTGGTCTCTACAACGTACTGGTCACTTCAACGGCAGTTTGAAATTTTCACTCAGCAACATCCACTGCTGCTTGTTTCTGGAAAACACCCATGAAGTCAAAATTGTCATTACACCTGTAAGTGTAATTTCCAAAATGCGGTCACTTGAGGGGCCATTCTGCTCTTCTAGCACTTAGGGGCTCTGTATGTCAAGTCCGCAAACTTCTACAATAATTTGGTCTCCAAGAGTCAAATAGCGCTCCGTCCCTCCCGGGTCTGGCCGTATGGCTAAGTAGTACTGTACAGCCACATATGGGGTATTGCCACGTTTAGAAGAAATTGTGTGACACATTTCGGCACCATTTTTACTCATTGCCCTGTGTGAAAATGTAAAATCCGAGGCTAAAACAATATTTTTGTGGTAAAAATATAATTATTTTTTCTTCTCTGCCCAATGGTATAAATTTCTGTGAGTCACATGTGGTGTCAATATGATCACTTCACCCCTAGATGAATTCATTGAGAAGTGTAGTTTGTAAAATGGGGTCACTTATGCAGGGGTTTCTGCTCTTCTGGGATCGCAGGGGCTCTCCCAGTGGGTCATGTCTCATGCAAACTACAACAGTAAAATCTGCATTGTAATATGGCACTCCTTCCCTTATGAGCTTTGCATTGTGCCTGAAAAGTAGTTTTCCACCACATATGGGGTATCGGCGTACTCAGGAGAAATTGCATAACAGTTTTTTGGGGTCCATTTTCTCCTCTTACCTTTGTGAAAATAAAAAAATTAGGGCTAAAAGATCATTTTTGTGGAAAAAGCTGGATTTTTTTATTTTCATGGCTCTACTTTATAAATTTCTGTGAAGCACCTGGGGGGTGAAGGCTCACCACACATCTAGATACCGTATTTTTTGGACTATAAGACGCACCAGACCATAAGACGCATCTAGGTTTTAGAAGAGGAAAATAGAAAAAGAAATGTAAGCAAAAAATGTGGTCATGATGCACTGTTATGGGGGAAGGGGGGGGTCTGCTGCTGACACTGGTATTGGGGTAATGTCCCCCAATTCTGTTAATATCCTCCATCCTGGTATGTATGGCCCCTCATTCCTGGGAGTGGGTTGTAGCGAATGTTCATGGACTTTAATAGCGGGCACACATACCGCGGAGCAGCAGCAGGAGCCGAGCTGCTGCTACAGTGTGCAGTTTATTAAGGAAAATGAATATTCCCTGCTCTCCATGCCCATGGTTGTGGGGGGCAGGGAATATTAATTTTCTTTAGCAGCAGGCACAGGATAGGCTGCAGCAGTTGGCTGCTGCTTCCTGTGGCCCGCTCATCCTCCAAAATTTTGGAGGAAAAAAGTGCATCTTAGAGTCCGAAAAATAGGAAAAGTTCCCTGAGGGGTCTAGTTTCCAAAATGGGGTCACTTTTGGGGCGTTTCCACTGTTTAAGCACATCAGGGGCTCCCCAAACACGACATGGCCTCAACTAATTATTCAAGCAAATTTTACATTCAAAAAGTCAAATGGCGCTCCTTCCCTTCCGAACCCTGCCGTGAGCCCAAACAGTGGTTTTCCCCAATATATGGGGTATCGGCTTACTCAGGAGAAATTGCACAACAAATTTCATGGTGCAATTTCTCTTGTTACCCTTACGATAATGCAAAATTGGGGGATGAAAAACATTATTGTGGTAAAAATGTGAAAGTTATTTTTACAGCTCAATATCATAAACTTCTGTGAAGCACCTGGGGGTTCAAGGTGCTCACCACACATCTAGATAAGTTCCCTGAGGGGTCTAGTTTCCAAAATGGTGTCACTTGTGGGGGGTTTCCACTGTTTAGGCACATCAGGGGCTCCCCAAGCACAACATGACGTCCGCTAATTATTCAAGCAAATTTTACATTAAAAAAGTCAAATGGCGCTCCTTCCCTTCCGAGCCCTGCCGTGCGCCCCATCAGTGGTTTTCTCCCACATATGGGGTATCGGCATGCTCAGGAGAAAATTGCACAACAAATTCTGTAGTCCATTTTTTCCTGTTACCCTTGCGAAAATAAAAAAATTGGGGTCTAAAAGGAACATTTTTGTGAAAAAAGTTAAATGTTCATTGTTTTCTTCCACATTACAAAAATTCCTGTGAATCTCCTAAAGTGTTAATAAACTTCTTGAATGTGGTTTTGAGCACTGTGAGGTGCAG